>NC_138969.1:185842500-186482500 GCF_055761805.1 Camellia sinensis | reverse complement strand
TATTGTTTGGAATTATTACAATTTTATGGTAGGTTCAATTGAAATTCAATTCAGAGACAAATATTTAGAATAAAATAATTAGCACTAACTATAATTAATTAGCCTAAGTTTAACCAAGCCTATATAAGGCCACTTATAGTGCATTCTGCACATTTTCTTCACCCACTTGAGCTCAACATAACGTGAGAAATGGAAAGAGAGAGCTAAAGATTGAGACCAAAGGAGGAAGATTAAGGAATTAGCTTGAACTAGACTAGAGACTTGAAAGTTGGGAAGAACAACTTGGAATTCTCGCAAATTAAGACTCAAAGGTAAGACTTTAACCTTTTAGTTATGTAATTGAGTTGTTACATATGTGAAATTAAGTGAACTAGGTGAATTTGCATGGGATTTGAGCTTAAAGAATAGAATTGGAAATCATCTCACGCATGCATGTGCATTTCATGGAGTTTTGAAGTTGTTTTCAAAGATTTCTCTCATGCACGTGGTAATTCTAGCACGGTTTTAAGATTTCATGACATTTTTCACCATCGGACCTCATTTGATCATGTTTTGAAAGCTTTGAAGCTAAGACAATACATGTATGTTATACATACATACAATTCAAGTTTGTTTTTGAACAATTCACTTATTTTTGGGCCTTCATTTTGTGTAATGATCTTTAATTCATTATGTTTTGTAAGTTTTCAAGTGTTTTCTCAAGTTTTGGGACAAATGATGTATTTTAAGGTTTTGAATTTAAGTTTTGCACCTTGAACAGTAATTTGGAAATTTCAGAATTCTACATCTCCGCTCGAGCGACCACCCTTTGTTTTGTGTTTCTGCTCAAGTGGAGGAGTCTACGCTCGAGCGTAAAATTCATGCTCCCAATAGTTTTACAAAGTTTTGCAGACCGCTCGAGTGATCAAAGTTGCGCTCGAGCGAGGACCCTGTTTACTTAGTCTTACGCTTGAGAGACTGTCGATCATTCGTTGAGTGGAAAAATCATGTAACCAGTACTTTTGAGTTTTGCAGATCACTCGAGCGACTAGAATTGTGCTCAAGTGAACACCTTTATTTTTGAACCTTAGCTCGAGCGAAGACCTTATTTTCAGAAATTTGACTAAGTGTTGCAACACATATTTTGGCATCCTTATTACATCTTAGGCATTCCTAATCCTTAATTAAGACATATTAATGAGGATAAGAGGTAGAAGCACACTAAGATAGAAAAGAAACGAGTTAAGTGTGTTTCTAAATGCGTGTTTCAATGTGTATTTGTTATGTGTTTGTGTAGATCTTGCACCTAAGTCGTTTTTTGTTGGTTTGATTCGTCTAACTTGCTATTGGAGCCATCTGTGAGTAATAACTCTGTAAAGTTATGTTTAACTTTAATTATTTTCTAATGATATGAAATGATCGGTTTTCTGAAATGCTATGTTTTCTATAAATGAATGATTATCTAAGTTTCTAAAATGTATTCGTGGCATCCTTAGCATCATATGATATGCGTCCTTTTATGGGTCATCGGAATTTTCTTTATGGTTGTTTCTTTATGGGTCATCAGACAGTTGTCCCTTTATGGGTCATCGGAAACATCTCTGTGCACGAGTTATCAAAATGCCTCTATAGTTGTCCCTTTATGGATCATCGGAATGCCTCTATGGCCGTCCCTTTATGGGTCATCGGATTTGTTAACACTAATGGATGTACCATGTATGATCATGTGAAATGTATGAACTTTGAAAATGAATATGAATATGTCTCTGTTTCTGAATATGAACATAAATTCTGAATCTGTTGTAGACATCATTCATTAAAATCTTTACTCTGTTATTATTCACTGGACTCTAACTCATCATATTATTTATGTATGTAGGTGCTAAGGTGCATGACCAGGCCTAAGTTGTTGCCTAGAGGTCAGTTTTGTCTAGCCAACCACAGCGCCTCTGGTGGAGGTTCCAAAACTTGCTTATGGTCAATGTTTTGTGATCTAGAATTTCGTTTAAGTTTTCTTTTGTTTTATTTGTATGTTGGGCTAAGTCCCATTTTGGTTATTTGTACGTGAAGTGATGTAAGACTGTTGCTTATATGAATATAAAGTTTTAAATTTTTTGTCCTATGTATGTTTACACAGCTCTATGGACGTTATATGTTTGTATTTGCTTCCGCAGCCCCTTACTATGTGATGATCTGTTCAGAGGCCTTTGGTAATTTCAGGATTACTGCCCAGTGACGACGCTAAACCTATAAGGGCGGGTTTAGGTTGTGACAATTTTAAATCTGACAGTAGAGGGCATATATTGATACAATTTAAAAAATTTTATGGGTAAAATTGAAATTATTTGAAATCTAGAGGTGTAATTGAAAATCGAGTCAAAGTATAAGAGTAAAAATAAATGTTGAGTTTGGTTTAGTTTTGGAATTGTGATTCTCTTTTTGGAGTTGTGATTTAAGTGTAGAATTGTAAGTTGAGTTTTGAAAAGAGTTTTGAATTGTATTTTGAGTTTTTGAATTTTGAGTTTTTGAATTTTGAGTTGTATTTTGAATTTTTTGGATTTATTTTTTTAAAATATTAAAAAAAATTTAAGAAAATTTTATTTTTTTTAATTTTAAATATATAATTGTTATTTAAATATTTTTATCTTAAACATTTTATTTAATTTTGTAAATATTTTAATTTTTAATTTTAATATTTTAAATTCAAAACACAACTTCACACTCAAATCGTAACCAAACACATAACTAAAAACAAAATTCAAAAATTATTTTCAAAACTCATAATTGAACACATAACTCAAAATTCCAAATTATTTTCAAAACTTTACACTCAAATCATAGCTAACACTAACACATAACAAAAAAAATTAAAATATTTAAAATAAAAATTATATATTTAATATAAAAAATATTTTTTTAAAATTTTTTAATATTAAAATACAACATATAACATAAAAATAATAAATAAATATTTAAAATATAAAATATTTATTCCAAAAAAATAAATTAAGAAACTTCTTAAATATTTAAAAAAATAAATCCAAAAAATTTTAAAATACAACTCAAAACTTGAAATACAATTCAAAACTCTTTTCAAAACTCATAACTAAATAAATTTTCTTTTTTCAAAACTCATAACTTAAAACACGACTTCACATTCAAATCACGATTCTAAAAATAATTTTAAAAAGCAAAATAAAAAATATATTTTTTAATTTTTTCTTTTAAAATAGAGTTTTGAAAAGAATTTGGTTTTGAGTTTTGAAAAAAGCTTTTAATTATGTGTTTAGTTATGAGTTTAGAAATTAATTTTTGAATTGAGTTTTAAGTAATTCTGAGTTATATGTTTGATTATAAATTTTAAAAAGTGATTCGAAAATTTACCTTTGGAATCATGATTTTAAAGGCGAACCAAACACAACCAAAATTTTCTCTAAATCATATTGCATAACAAAACGGCCTATTTTGGGAATAAGGTTAAAAGACATCTTATTAACTTTTTATTTTAATATTTTATATTTTAAATATTTATTTATTTATTTTATATTTCATAAATAAATAAATATTTAAAATATAAAATATTTATCCTAAAAAAATAAACTTAAGAAAATTCTTAAATATTAAAAAAAATAAATTTAAAAAATTTCAAAATACAACTCAAAACTTAAAATACAATTCAAAACTCATAACCAAACAAGTTTTCTCTTTTCAAAACTCATAACTCAAAACAAGACTTCACACTCAAATCATGATTCTAAAAATAATTTTAAAATACAAAATAAAAAAATATTTTTTTGAATTTTTTCTTTTAAAATAGAGTTTTGAAAAGAATTTAGTTTTGAGTTTTGAAAAAAGTTTTAAATTGAGTTTAGAATTGTGTGTTTGGTTATGAGTTTAGAAATTAATTTTTGAATTGAGTTTTAAGTAAATTTTGAATTGTGTGTTTGATTATGAATTTTAAAAAGTGATTTGAAAATTTTAACTCTGGACTCATGATTCTGAAGGCAAACCAAGTAAAACCAAAATTTTCTCTAAATCATATTGCAGAACAAAACGACCTATTTTGAGAATAAGGTTAAAAGACAGCTTATTGGCTTTGTAGTTGTTTGGGATGTGCTATATAAGTACATTTTTGACTTTTGATTAAGAAATTAGAGAAAAAAGATGTATGTTTAAGATAATTTTTTGACTTTTTACGAAAAGATGTGTAATAAAATATTGTAGTAAAATCAAAATGACCATTTTACCCTTTTGACTTTTGACTTTTAACTTTTTGACTTTTTGGGTAATTGAATTCAAAGAACAAAATAATAATTTTGCCCTAATAACTCCCCAAACAAGCTACTCTTGAATAGTATAGGCTTTTTAATTTTTTTAGTACTCGTTTGGAAAGAGTTGGATTGAGATTTTTTTTTGACTAAAATAGTCACAAAAAAACAAAATAAGTTTTTTAATCTAATAAGACAAAACATCACATCCAACTCATAATCATTATATTTTTTTCATACAAAAGTCAAAAAAATCAAAAAGTCCATTCCAAACGCAACTTTTTAGTCGCAGGTTAAAATAGTCAAAAACCTAAAAAACCATAGAATTTTTTAACTTTTTAAGTTTATCCCAAACAAGACCTTAATTTTTTTAAATCATATCACATCTCTATTTTTTTTTCACTTTTTACTCAAAAAAAAAAAAAAAAAAAAAAAAAACCAATTTTTAACCTCCTCCCTAAATTAGGCCGACCGAACTCAATCATGATCAGTCGAATATTAACCGTGTGATTAAAACCGATTATAGCACGAATCTAGAGGAAAGATAAGTTTATCTCTGCAAAAAATTGCCCCTCACGACGAAAAAGAGAGAGATAGACAGAGAGAAAGAGCACCGAAGCCAAAACCATAGTACCAGAAAATCCACACCCCCAAACAAACCCACCCTCTCTCTCTATTTTTCTCAAACTCTCTCTCTTAATTTCTTCGATGGCAAGTAATAACGCACATTCATGGGTCATTCATCGTTGGTGTCTTAAAACCCTAACCCTAACGCGAAGATAGTCATCATCTCTCAACTATACACTCTGAAACTGTCGAACCGCTATGGACGAAGAGAGGTTCGTATCTTCTCGAGAAAACCCTAGATTTCTTGGTGGGTTCAGCAACGGTGGTATCAACAACGTCAATAAACCCATCATGCCTGGTGGTGAAATCGTAGTGCAAAAGGGTCTGCCTACGATTCTCGATCGATTCAAGGCTATCTTGAAGGAGAGAGAAGAGGAAATGATGGTTTTGTCAAGCGAAGAGGTTACAGTAGAAATTGTAAGGCTCTATGAATTGGTTTTGTCGGAGCTCATTTTGAATTCCAAGCCAATCATCACCGATCTCACGATAATTGCTGGAGAACAGAGAGAGCACGCCGAGGGGATTGCTGATGCGATTTGTGCGAGGATTATTGAGGTACGAGTGTAGTTGCAACAACTCAGAGTTTGTGAATCGTTTTTGAATTTTTTAAAAGTTTTGTGTACTTTTCTGTACTTAATTACCTTGATTTTGGTCTTTTGGAGTGTCAAATCTTTAAAATTGCACTAGTTCCTGGCTCAGTTATAATGCATTTGATTAGTATTCGAATTCTTACTGCCAAAGCTGGATTCTTTGTATTTCTTGTAGAATAATTTGCACATGTGCTTGATGGAAAGTGAATTCTTATTAGGGCATATCCAATCCTTCATTCAAACCCAAATATCTAATTTTAATTTGGGTAAAAATCAGTCAAAACACTCCCCAAAATTTTACCCAAGTCGAGGGAGACTCAAATAAAATGTTTACTAAAATTTTGAATAAGGGCGGAGGTGACATTATTTTGTCTTCCAATTTGAATAATCCTGAAGCTTGCGCAATGGGTTCAACAATAATAATAATCATATCAACAATAATATCTCAGCTGTATGGACAGTATTTTTATGTAATGGGCAGCGGGGATGAAGGCTATTTCTGTATGGAAAAAACTCAATTTCTGAAAATGAATAACAAGTGTGAATTTCAGGACTACAAATGTCTTTTTTTCCTGCACAAACATTTCTTTTTTCTCTGTACCAAAGAAATTTCAAATTAAATTGGTGCAAACACATATTGAAAAGCTATATTTTTTGCTATATTTTTTAGTGATACCATACATTCAAGTTTGTTTTGCCTAATTTGTAATCCTAAAGCACTGGTTTGAGTCCAATTTCTGTTGGAACCTATAATTTGCCTAATGTAGAGGGAAACGTGAAGGAAGTCTCAACCAAAATTGTTAATCCGGTTGGGACAAAGTATCATTTTTTCAATTGGTATGGTATGGTATCTACGGGTACCGGTATGTTCCCGGGTACCTTTTCAGATTTATCACAAAAATATTTTATGTATTAAAAATATTGTCTAGTAGCAAGTAATTTAAGCCTACAGAATCATGAAACACAAATTTATATGTAAATTGAGACGTAAGCTTCTCGGGCATGTTTGTTAGAGGTGTCAATGCAAATTATGACTTGAGTGGGGTCTCTGGCACTTTGGAGCTTTTGAGATACAAATTCAGTTTAGAAATAGTGTATTTAGGTTTTCCTTTGGGAGTTGGTTTTTTTGCCGCCTTCTTGTTGAGTCAATATTTTTTTGGCTTTTGAGGTTCGTTTAGACTAGGCAACCCTAATAATGGCTCTCTCAGTAATGCTCTATCTATAATATTCGTGGTTCATTTGTAACTCAGAGTCACCAGACTCACTACTTTTGTGTTGTTTGATCAAACAAATGCAGACTTGAAGAAATTTAGGGTATGTTATGAAGGGAGTTGGAATTTGGTGATTGTAGTGGAGATTGGTTCCAGTTCTAAATTGCTAATAACATCAGATAAAAAGGTCTATAAAACTGATATATAGCCAGTTGTGTGCTAGTGTTTAAAGACCATGTTCAATGATTTATGGTGATGAAATGTATATGCTAAACTGAATGATAGCAATATTGGAAAAAACTATTGATTAATAACTTGAGATAGAAATAGTGTTTGATAGAATTTTGAGATATGGCACTACTTAGAAGTTGTAGGTGAAGTGTGTGTAGAGGTAGTCGGTTGTTGACCTCTGGAACAATGGCAGACACTTCAATGGCTTGAGATCACTGGAGCTGGAGAGGAGGTGGCTAAGGCAAGCTTGGAGAGGGAGAGATTGGTGGTGATGGACTTTGAACACTAGTATATAAGTGTGTTTTCAAGTGTGAGTATGAGTACCTAAGTGTAAGATTTGTTTGTTGTGAATTTATGTTGTGGTGTCTCTTTGCCTGCTGCATATATGATATGTTATATAGGCTCCTAGAGCATTGGAGCCCAAGCAACCTGTTGGACAGGTGGCTTGTTCTTCCCAATCCTGCTAGGAACTGATATAAGCTCTTTTGTCTTTTGCGGTTTGATGGCAGGGGGAGAGTAACGTATCATATATTCATTAGGTGCTGAGTGTAAGGTCGCTATTGCCTTTTCTCTAAGCCTGATCAAGATGGAGTTGACTTAGTAAGAAGACAACTATCTTGACGATCCTATGACCTGAGCCGCTAGTCCAAGATCCTCTAATGATGCTCGAGTCCTGCTCTCAATCTTGGCGACCAAGTAGGGGAATGGGCCAAGGGCCTGTTTAGGAGAGCTAGGGGCTCGCTCTTATCAATTGAAGTCCAACGTATGCAAGTAGGCTGAGGGCTTGATTATATTGTTGTTGGAGTTGGAGCAACATATGAAGGACCACGGGCCTGCGGGGGCCATGGTGCTGCTTGTTGAAGGCTCTTCATACTTGGGCTTGTGTGCATGCTTCCGTTTAGGCTAAACATGTAGTCTTGGTTTTGCATGGTGCCTTGAGGGTTTGCTACGCAAGCGAGTATTGGTGACATGGCGCCCGTAGAGCTTGCCATGTATTAGGCATGTGATATGTTCGCGTGGTGCCTTGTTAGTCTGCCACGTGAGCGGGGCTTTGATGATGTGGGCACCCATGGGGCTTGCCACATATTAGGCTTGATACAAGTACCTACAAAAGGATAGCCTGGCTATGATTAAAGAATTTAAAAGGATTAGAGGAGGTACTTAGATTGGTATTGAGGGAACAGATTGAGATAATTATATAACATAAGATGTGCTGAAGTTGAGTTTTAATGACCCCAAAAATTATATGGGTTGCTGTACAAGTTGAAAAGTGGTTTCTGTGTATTATGCAGTCCGACATAACTGCATAAATAAATTTTGAAGTCATATGTCTTGTGACAATTCTGGAAAGAAAGGCAGTCTTCATAGTCTACGGAAAACTGCTTGGAACTCAAATTTATATGACTCCTTATACTCCAAATATCAGATATTTTGCTAATATGAAATATCATATTTGTAATTTAAAAGAACAAGTCAAAGTCTTCTATTCAGCATCTTCATGTTGCCATACATGACGATAATGGTAATTAAGTATTAGAAATTGAGAGTATGTGCCTTCTTTTAGTGGGTCGGGCGTTGACCTTTCTCATAATTTTTGTTGGTTTGCTGACCTTTCCTGGGGCCAGCTGAGTAATTGCCCTTATTCAATATGTCTGAGGAACCGATGGAGACTTGTCTGTGATCTGATTTATGGCATGTATATTTTGATAGTGGCTTTAGTTTTAGATAGTCTTTCATTTCCCCTGTTACTTTTTAACTTTGTATGATCTGTAACTCCAAAATAGCCATCTTGCTTATATTTTTTTCTAAGCCCAGATGTACTATTTTAGTTTAATTTTCTATACAGCGGACCGTAATGAGTGTTTTGGTTAAAGACCCTAATGAGTTTATACGTATGTGTTCTGTTCTGGATTTTTCAACGCTTGATATGTCAGCTATTTAGGGAACTGAGGATGCATACTCTTTTACTACTTGTGTCCTTTCCTTGGTAGTTGGTATAGCTGCTGAAAACATGGTCGATAAGTTAACGAAATGTGTAATATATACAATTTCTTTTTCTCTGATAAGTAGAAGACATTACTACTATTGTTTTTTGATAAATTAATAATTTTAATTACTTTTTTGTGTGCAAATATTATTAAGTTTGGTCCTCGGGCTTATTCCCCCTCTCCCCCTCTTCCTGGGTTTTTGCCAAAGCAATTCTTCTTTTTGTCTTCTCGAGTCCCCCTTCAGTTTATACATCCAAAACATTTGGTGTGACCTGTTCATTTATTGTGTAGTATTTTAGGGGGACTTGCTTATTCTTATTATCTGATACTGTAAAATGAACCACCATTCTCTTATGCTTTGCTTTTTTCAGGCTTCAGTTGAGCAAAAACTTCCTTCTCTTTATCTTTTAGACAGCATCGTGAAGAATATTGGCCGGGAATATGTTCGGCACTTCTCTTCCCGTTTGCCTGAGGTGAGTCATATTTTGAATATGATGCATCATTATTTTTATATTCTTCAGGACATTTACATTCATGTGGATGCATTAGTTTTGTTGTAGGTGATTCTAATACACCCGTGTTTCTTTTTTACATATGATTTATCTTTTGCCAAGGTTTTCTGCGAGGCCTACAGGCGAGTTCACCCTAACCTGCATCCTGCTATGCGCCACCTCTTTGGGACCTGGTCGACAGTGTTTCCACCTGCAGTACTTCGCAAGATTGAGGCTCAATTGCAATTTTCTCCATCAGCAAATAATAAATCTACTGGCCTGACTTCCATGCGGGCTTCTGAATCGCCTCGACCCACTCATGGAATACATGTCAATCCAAAATACTTGGAAGCAAGACGTCAATTCGAACATTCAATTGCGGATAATGTAAGCTTCTCAATGAGATCTCCGTCCCTTGCCCTCTCATTGATTAGACTGCAGCTTATCTGTAAAATCATCCAGCAGGACATTTTTACATCAGTGTACATGTCATATATGTTAAACATTGCTTTGTTGGATTACTATCTGTTTATCTGCTATTTTGAATAATAAATGTAATATTTGGATCCTTAACTCTTCTACATCCTTCATCCCCCATTGTGTTCAATTACTATGTGAAATGTGCCCGACTTCGTTTTATTTATACATTAAAGGGATAATCTGGATGCTGAATAAAGGTAAATTCATGTTAAAAGAATGTATTGATTATAATAATCACAAAGCTGAAACTTGTTGTTTGGAGGTTTAGCAGGAAGAAAATAGTATAAGCAATACAGATGGATTTGACTGAATTTTTAATGCATTAGTGCTTGGTTTAATGAGACATCACCAGGAATAGTGATCATGTCCCATGATGTATGGGGCCGTTCCCTGGGCTTTTAGCATGTGAAAACTATTCTCTCTCTCTCTCTCTCGTAATTTTTTTTATTTTATATGTTGGCTATGTGATGTAGCTGCTGTAGCATGTTAGGTTTCCCCACTTTCCAAGCAGTTTGTGCTGGACTTCAAAATGTTAGGCTGGGTGTACTGCTTTCTTTCAAAAGCAGTTACAGAACATACTGATGAACTGAACTTGGTTTAGTATGTATGCAATTCTCCTTGTAAACATAAAGGTTTAATTTAATTTTTTTGGGAGAAGGTATGGTGGACATTGTGAATTTGCAGTTTTTGGGTAGCACCATTTTTTCATACTGGCCTTAAAGTGAAGTTTTATTTTCATTTTGTTATTATTTATTTATAAATAAGCAGTTTCTGTAGCAGGTTGCTACGTTGGTAGCCCAATAATCTTTTGCAAGGAACTCCACTTTTCCATAGTCCAAGCTTTCTTTCCTTGACAAGTATAATGGGGTCTAGCAATTTACTTCTTGTTTTGTTTTTTTGTCACTTGAATGTGGCTTCTTTAATCCAGTTGATCTCTCTCTTGCAAATCCTTATCGACATTTTGTATGAATCCTAGTTTGTTCTTTAGATTCTTGGCAAAGCTCACCTAAGTATCTAGAGTGCCTTGAAAAGGAAAGCTTTTCCCCAGATTAGGCTCATCAGAAGGTAATGGTTTGGACATATATCAGACCCGGAAATATGAGGCATCTCTTAAGTTTCTGCATGTGTGAAGTTGCTTTCCATGCATAGCTCAACTAGTTGTTTTTGTTTTTTGAGCTTTTGCTTATAGAATTTGGTCTATTTGTTTAGGGGTTGCTGCTACTGTCAGGTTGCTCCTCAAGGGTTTTCTACTTGTTTTTTAGTTTAGTTGATTTCCCGGGTTTTGGAGGCCCTACGGGTTGGATGTCTTGGAGTGCTGGATTATATTTGGGTTACTTTGTAAATATAGATTATAGGTTTATATTCGGTAAAGAAGCATAGAAGTTAGAGGAGTAGTGTGGGTGATTCTTGGAACCACGGAGGTATTCCTTTCCTCTGAAAGCATACCATAGATTGGACAGACTGGTGTTGTTTGTTATTTGCTTTTAGCCATTGTGTTGAGTGTTGATCAGTTTGATCGTGATTCTCTTAAACTAACATTTGTTGTGGTTATCTTTTATGTGTTCTTTTTTTGTCATTCTGCCCACTATCATTTTATGTGTCATATTTTACTTTCACACTTGCTGGGATGGATTTTCTTTTTATTTCATATTCCCTGTTTGTGCATGTGGTGAATAACAATTATTGAAGGGTAGTTTTATTTGTAATGCTTGCAGAACAATCAAGATCCAAGAGGATCTTCGTCAACTTTAAAGATCTATGGACAAAAACTTGCCAGTGGATATGATGAATATGATTCTGATAATGCAGAAGTCATGTCATCACAGACTGGAGCCCAACGATTGAGCTCAACTGGTCATGCAGGTCATACTTCTTTTACTCTTGGTGCTGGAAAGCTGCTTCCAACTTCAGCTGCCAGGCTTGCAAAGTCGTCCTCTCCTTTTAGAATTGAGCATGGCAGGTCATTATCACCTCCAGGTGATGAATTTGCAGTGGATAATTCTCCCAGAAGGGTTGTTGAACAGGCTTCCCCCTCTCATCTTGGATTTGAATATGGATTTGCCAGAAAGACAGCCAGAGAGGATGTATCAAGTGACTGGATGAGAAATCACTGGTCTGATGGTAATTATAGGCGATTTGAAACTTCTGCTGTATATAATAATGATGTTGAGCTTCAAAGACCGAGAGCGTTAATTGATGCTTATGGAAATGATCAAAGGAAACAAACTCTGAACACCAAGCCTTTGAAGGTTGATATCAATGGCATAGACAATAAGGTTGGTACAAAAACATGGCAGGATACTGAAGAAAAAGAGTTTGATTGGGAAGATATGAGCCCAACTTTTGTAGACCGCAGTCGGAGTAATGATCTACTTCCACCATCAATTCCACCTCTTGATAGCTTTAGGACAAGACCTGGCCATGGAACATACAATCCATTACCCCTGGATACTGATTTCAGGAGAAGAAACATGTCCAGTCATGCGCATGCGCAGATTTCTTTGGTTAATGATTCTTCAACTAATCTTGAAGATGCAGTTCCAAATGTCAATGTATGTTTCCTTAACTTGTTTTATGTGCCATTATAATTGTTGAGTTTTGATGATATTGTCATTTAAAGTCATGGGTAAATTGCAATTACTTCCCCTTTGGTTTATGACAAATACATTTGATTTCCTCAGGTTCTAGAAAATGCATCTGTCCCCTGAGGTTTCAAATCACATAACAAATACCCCTTCTGTTCTTCAACCGTTAGGTCAACTATAAGAATTTTATGCTGTCAGTAGTAATTTTAAATTTTAAAATTCTCTTTTTACCCCTAGAATAATCTAATGTATTTGAAGAGCACTGCCCTCAAAGCTAAGCCTACACCTTCACACTTGACATCCCTAGATTTACCATTGCCCCCCTTGTGCCCTACTTGCAGAACAAGTATATAATATCATAATATGTATGTCTTTGCACAACATAAAAGAATTCAGACTAAAAAGCTCCGCAAATCAATTCGACTGTATCTATCTCCAAAGCAACAATCTAGTGTTGCAATTCCTTCGATGAGAAACATTTGGAAAAGGAAGTAACATTTAGTTGAATCCTAGAGTAAACAATGAAAACATTTGGAGATTAAAAGTTACTTGCATAGATCAAACTTAAAAGGGGTGGGGTCCCTTGAGAAATGCACTGGACAGCAGCAGACAATGAGTGTTTCACATGTATGGTTCATCACTGCTTGAGGGGTCATTGCATTTGCACCCATACCTTCAACACTATTCAGCGTAGTGGAAACAGACTTTGTTGGAACCTGAGTTTTCTGTATAGGAGGGGCTAACCTGAAAAGAGCAACGTAGAACCACCGCATGCAAAACAACTTTAAAAGTGGCTGATCCACATCTACACTAGGAACAAAATCTGAACATATTTCAAGAGTAGCAGGAAGTAGAGGTACAAGCAAATCTGCTCCATTCCTGTGGATGTTAAGGCCTAAATCAATAAATATCTAAACACATGCACTGAATTTGTGGTGGGTTCATAGCTGGTACTGGTAGTGCGGTGTGGGTATGGGTGTTTTTCGTTGGTAGAGGTAATGGAGGAGGTGGTGGTGAAAGGTGATGTGTCTGTGTGAGGTGGCTGTGAGAGGTGATGGTGAGAGAGAACAGAGATGTTTGATGCTCTGGTTGTGGTATAGGGCTGGATGAGGGGATGAAGGGGGGTTAGTAAACTGTTTGTGCTTTAGTTTGTAAGGGTAATATGCTAATTTTATTTTTTCTGTTAACCCATTAAAAGTCAAAACTCTGACAGAGGGGAATTGCAATTTTCAGAAACACAAGGGGAATTTGTAGGTAACTGTAATTTATCATAAAAACATTGGTCTTATAATTCTCATTTATTTAAGCTATTACTCTATGAGTCTGAGCATATCGTTGTCTGCTTTGTTCAATCTGATGTACGAGCTTTAATTGGTGCATTCTATTATTACTACCTACTTTGGGTTGGTCCTTTTCAGTTATTCTAGCCCCCTTTTAGGTTTGTCAACTGTATAATATCCAAAGAGCATGGGCATGAACATGCAACATGATATGATACGGATACGTTGACATGATAAATTTTCACAATGCAGAACACAACATGTGGAGGACTTGAGCGTAAATATAGTTTTATATATTTATCTTGTCATATATATGAGCATTCCTTTCAAAGATAATAAAGATTACAACATAAATCTAATTTCCAAACTTTGAAGTAGGTAAGAATAATAGTTGTAAATATATTAATATACATAGGTTTTCTTTTTATCATTGAATCCCAAGTTATTTTGTCCAAACTTAATATGTGTTTCTTATGTGTTTAAGTGATTGACATGTGTGTCTCTCAAAAAAATGTGTTTAAGTGATCGATATGTGTCTCCCAATTGTCCATCTTCGATTTTTTTTTTTCTTTTGTTGCAATGAATTTGTTGATTTATGCTTAGAATTAAAATGAACTTTTATGTTACAGCCTTGCTATTACATTTGAAAATTTGAAAATTCTCCTGCAGTCACGCGGTGGATCAAGCAGTAACATTATGGGATTACATGATGAGACTACACAATTTTTGGGATCTCGTTATCCTCAAGAAGCTCGGAATTTTCCGCACTATCTTGCTCAGTCTTCGCAACATCCTCTTAATTTCAAAGGAAGTGCAAGGCATTTCCAAAAATTTCCTTCGTCAGGTGGTGAGCAAAATCCTCCAATCAACAGTTTTCCAGATGCCGATTCACAACTTCACGGGTCCTCTACTGTGGTATCAAGGATGGGAGCTGCAAGTATTGATTCTTGGAAGTCCGAGCCTCTGTCAGATTCTGTACCACCATCAACAGGGGCTTGGCCTCCAGTACATATACAAAAATCTCACCCACTTCCTGTGCTACCTCATCTTCCATCGCAGCAACAGAGTAAGAGCCAGTTTGATTCAATAAATGCTAGCAATACAATTGTGAATCAAGGTCTAAATAAGTCATTTTTGCCTGAGCATCAGTTTAATGGTATTGAAAACAAGGCACTGAGCTCAATAAAGCTGCCTTCATTTCACAATCAGCAGGCTGGACGATTCCCTTCAAATCCACAGAACCCGGAACAAGTCACTTCTGTACATCCTCAATTGCCATTGTCTCAGGATGTTCGGCAAAATTTGGTTCCACCTCCTGCAGTTCCTGCTGTGGTTTCCATGCCATCTCTGGTACCACCCTTGGCTCATGGATATAACCTACAAGGGAATAATACCACTATAAGTAATGTACTGTCAAACTCAGCTCCTGGTGTGCATCCATATATGCCGATTCTCAGTACACCAAGCAGTTCTATGCTTTTTCAAGGGGGTGGTTTGCCGCCTTTACCTCCAGGGCCTCGTCCTACTTCATCACAAATGTTACCTATCTCACACAATCCAGTTCCCATTGGCCCTAATCCCCAATCTGGGAGTGCATTTTCGGGTTTGTTTAGTTCTCTCATGGCTCAAGGTTTGATCTCATTGACAAAACAAGCTCCTGTGCAGGTATGCATTTGTATAAAATTGCTTCATATGTTTCAACTCTGTAAATGATTGTATCTGAGTCAATTGATTCAATGTGTAGGATTCTGTTGGACTTGAGTTCAACCCTGATGTTCTTAAGGTGCGCCACGAATCTGCAATAACTGCTTTATATGCTGATCTCCCAAGACAATGCACGACATGTGGCCTTAGGTTCAAATCCCAAGAGGAGCACCGTAGTCATATGGATTGGCATGTCACAAGAAACCGGATATCCAAAACACGTAAGCAGAAGCCTTCCCGTAAGTGGTTTGTCAGTGTTAGCATGTGGCTTACTGGCACAGAAGCAATGGGAACTGAGGCAGCCCCTGGGTTTTTACCTGCTGAGAGTGTTGTGGAAAAGAAGGATGATGAAGAATTTGCTGTTCCTGCTGATGAGGATCAGAATGTCTGTGCACTGTGTGGAGAGCCTTTTGATGATTTTTATAGTGATGAGACTGAGGAATGGATGTACAAGGGAGCTGTATACATGAATGTTCCCAATGAGTCAACAGCAGGCATGGATAGGTCTCAGTTGGGCCCCATAGTACATGCTAAATGCAGGTCCGAGTCTAGTGTGGTTTCCCCTGAAGGTTTTGGACTAGATGGAGGGGTATGTGCTTCTTCTCCTTTACTTCTGCATATTCATTTTCTCAATATTATTGTCTAATTTAGGTCAAAATATAGGTAATCATATAATTGGAGATAATGCAACTATGGGGTTTGCGCGTGGTTGTCTATGCACACAATTGTTTTATGCTATGAAGTACGGACACGGACACAGACACGATGATTTCATAAAAATGGGGACACGGTGGGGCACACAACAAATTATTGTTATTATATATATATATTTTTTACCAAACAATCAAAATTAATAAAAACTAACATTAATTTAATATATGTATATATATATGAACCAATACATTTAAACAAATTAATAGATCATCCATATTTGGACATATGTGTCCCCAGTGTGTCCCTGCAAAAAAATAAAAATAAAAATGAAAGCCGTTTCTCTGGTGTGTCCCAGCCGTGCCCTTTGGCAAAAAAATAATAAAATTAAAATGACACACCATTTGGTGTGTCCCGTACATGTCCCCATGTCCGACACCGCTACGGTGCCTATTTCGAAGTGTCCGTGCTTCATTTTATGTGAGATGGGATGTATATGATGGAAGAATGAATATAAGTGCAATAACTTGGAAGTTTGGCATACTTAAATCAAATAAATTAGTTTTTAGACCTTTGCCAACGTGAAACATCAATCAAGTAATATTCTAGATTCCGTGTCTTTGTATGTATGTGTGTGTCTCTCTCTCTATTTTTTCCCTGTCTAATCGTATCTTTTCTTGCTGGTTTATGGCATTAGTGTTTCATAGCAAAAATCTGTCCTTGTTCTCATATGGGAAGAAAAGTCACCATGACTCTTTAGAAAAAACTTGTAGGCGAAAGTGTTGGAATGTTAATGGGGGGTAGACATATACTAACACTCCGTTTGGATTGAGGGGTTGGTGAGAGAAGAAAAGATATGGAGAGAATAAGGTTTCTCATCACTTGTTTGGATGATTAATGATGTGAGAAATGGTGAGAAGAGAAGAGAAATGATGAGAAAGACAAACCCTTCGTAACTTAAGGCCTGGTTTGGGGTGTTTCAAAAAAGTCAAAGTTATAAAAAAAACAAAAAAGTTATCACTATTCACAAATTAAAAATATTAAAAAATTAATATACATAACATTTTAAACAAACAAACTTTACACAATTTTCGGGACTGAATTGACCCTTTGGTACCGTGAGAGGGAAAAAAAAAGAATTACATATATAAAATCACTAAGTTGGACGAAAATGTTAGGCCCATGGGGACCCACGTTTTGATAATTCCAACCGTTCAATTTGTAGAACTCGTCCAGAACTATATGTCTGTAAAAAATCATGTTGATCGGAAATTGCTAATTACATGATCAAATTAGTTTTGTATAAAAAATGAATGGTGTTATAGTTAACAGTTGACAAGAAAAATTAACACGATCAGATAGCTATTGATATCCAATCAATGTGATTTTTTAAAAGCATATAGTACTCGATGAGTTTTACACATTGAATGGTTCTGATTAACAAAACGGGACCTGTGGTGGGCTCCGGCCAGCTGAACAACACCGTTCAATTCAAACCCGAAAAGTAGGTAATCATTTCCCATCTCATACCAACCCATTAGCCTGCCCGATATGTACGGCCGAATCCACTAACTTCTCCTACATAATTATTTATATAATTTTTTAATACACATTTTTTCGTAAAAAGTCAAAAAGTTAACCCAAACATTCATATTTTTTTCCTCAACTTTTTAGTCCAAAAAGATAAAAAGTGCACTTATTTACGACACCCCAAACAACCCCTAAGTTTTGTTTCTCACCAAAAGTGAGATTTGGTGAGAAAAAATTATAATACCTAAACTACCTCTCTAAATACAAAGCAAATAAAGTAAGACATATGCATCCTGTTTTAATATTGTTTATCCAAACAAGGTGGTGAGAAACCTCCATTTCATTTTCTTTTCTCACCTAAGTGAGAAATTACAATCATTTAATTTCTTTTCTCATTACTCGATCCAAATGGAGTGTAAATGAATTGGGGCGTATTTTATATCGTGCCCTAGGAGAATACCCAATGGAGTATGGTTTTAAGAATTAGAGAAGTAAATCATGATATATTCATTCAGAAATATTAGGCATATTTGGTGGCTATTGAAGCCCAACTTGTATTTAATTCTTTTGCTCTTGATAAGAGATAGTGTAGTGGGTTGTGCATGCCTCTTATGCTTGCATTATTTGAAACTAAAAGTGATGCCCCACACATTGCGTGCCATAGACGGTTGCTTTTGAATGGTGAATTCTACGACTTTACCCTTACAGTTAAGACAAACAAAATTTTTTCAAACAGTCAGAAAGTTGTTTTTGTTGGACAATTTTGAAAACGAAAAAAGCATTACACAAATTCAAAAAAGTGTATACACCAAGCTGACCTGTTCACCTTGATTTGCAGGGATATACTGAAGAGGGTAGTCAAAGGAAACGGTTGCGGAGTTAGCTTGCTTAGATTGTCTTTTAGGTTCTCTCTACCATAATCCTGACTTTCGTCTGTTAATGGTATGCTTTTAATTTACGTAGCTTTGGAGCTGGCGATGCCTTGGTCTCTTGCCAGAATCATGTACATGTATAGTTGAACTTGTACCATGCGCATTCTCTTGCAGAAAAAAGGTTACAGATACATCTCTTTTCTGGCACTCTGCTCTTCACTTATCGATCAAACTTAAAGAGGGATTTAAAACCTTGTTTTTTATACTGTTACTAATAGGCATTTTCTTCCATTTTTTTGACCTTTGAATTGTATTATGAAATCAGAATCTACAGAGCCGAGATCTACAAGATGGGTATTCCCGAAATTTTCTGCCATTTGTTTCTGTTTTTGCAGGGGGGGCCTGGATTAGCAATAGTTCATGTCAGCACCTAGAATGTGGCCTCCTTGCTGACTCATTGACAAGCCTTTTCGTTGGACAGCGTTAGCGACACCGTGCCCCCAAAATTTTCTTTTCTTCTTTGAATTAACTTTTTATCGAGTAGGACTATAGCAATGTATTCTAATGTTTGCCTATTTTTCTGAAGCTTTAGTTTTTTTTTTCTTTTTTGTTTCTTTTTTCCTACCAATACTTGTGGAGTGACAGTTGATTATTAAGTGGTTGAATTGGCCTGTTGGGTGAGCATCGTAATTGTTTTATGTTGGATTTCTGCATTTTTCTTTTTATTTATGGGTCATGCTACATCCCCTAAAAAACATCCCCCTAATCCCCCTAATTTCCATATTAAGTAAAAAAAAAAAAAAAAAAAAGGAAAAAGTTGCCAAAAATGGAAATTAGGGGGATTAGGGGTGAGTTTTTTAGGGCTACAAATCATTTCCCTTTATTAGCGTGTAGTAATGATGCATGTGATTATCTATCCCAAAATTATTGGCTATATTGACAAAATTGGGGCACTCAAATTATTTGGCAACAAAATGATTCGTAACTTGGGATGTTTGAGAAAATATTGGTAATAATTTGAAAAATTGGTTTTAGAAAAATTAATTACAAGGATATTTGTATAAATATTTAAGAATGTGAGTACTTGTTCTATAACTATCCAGAATAATTTGGAAAATTAGAAAAATGATTACTTTATTTGTAATCTAAGATTAATGCCTTTTAAGTTTAAGCAAAATTATTGAGGTGTTTCACCCAGCATAGTCAGTGCCACAACAATCTCTATATGGAGACATTTGTTTGGTGCTACTGTCTAATGTTTTTAAATTATTTTTTTTGTTGATCAAATAAATTATATAATTTTTTATTGGGTAAATATTCAAAATCTCTTGAAATTAAGGCCTCGTTTGGAAACAGGCTAATTTAGTAATTTTTTGGCTATTTGACTAAAATATGAGCTAAAAAAAATTAATATGTTTGGGATGATTTTTTGGTTTTTTACGAAAAGATGTGCAAAAAGTAGAGAGAAAAGAGAATATTTGACTTTTTGGTATGGATTGTTGGCTTTTTAGTTAATTTAGTAATTGTTTGACTTTTTGGCTAAGAATGAAGATTTCCAAACGAGGCCTAAGTTATAACTAAGACAAAGCAGATGATGCCTTTATGTCCATATGTATTTAATAGTTTAAAAATAAATAAATAAAAACAAAAAAAAGATACAAATTGTAGTTTAAGGAAATTCTATATTTTTTTGATTAAATAAATTATAAGTAAACATTATTAAACAACTATTTTTAAATAATTAAATTAAATTAAATAATCGAGTGTTGATATGGTCCAGTTTTATCAACTAAACTTATTTATCAATAAATTGTGTTACAACTTTCGATGACAAATTTATCACGATAAAATATCTGAAAAAATTATCTTATGTACTAAACTTATTTACCAATGTAAATTTATCATGATAAAATATCTAAAAAAATACAATTCATTCACTTATTGTTTCTACGCCATGTTTCAATACAAACTAACACAAATGTATTTAATATAAATCAAAACTTACAAACAAAAATAAAAATGTCCGAATCATTTATCAGTTCGATAAAATTTTCAGTATCATTATCAATAACACTTAAAACCATAAGATACGCTGATAATTATTCCTAAATAAATTGACTTATAAAATGTTAGGAAGCAAAAGATGTAATGAACTTCTAGTTTGTGAATCGTCCGATACAAATCATATGGTGATCAGCAGTTCTACAATTTCAGAAGAAACAAATCAAAAAAGTATTTAAAATTTAATATCCATGGTCAATATTTACTTTTCTGATATTATAGAGTTTTCCATAATGATAAATTGATGAACGTGTCTAGGCTCATTACTAGATCGTACCCATTGGGAATATTTGAAAAGTAAATATTTTAATTAAAAAGTCAAAAAATAATATAAAAAGTTAATTTATTTTTTAATTTTTTTACACACATATATATATATATATATATATTGATAAAAAACTAAAAAATTATTAAAAAAATATATTTCCAAATCAACCTTCATTGTCCTACAATGACATGAATTTTTTAGTAGGTTGGGCATATATTATACATTATGAGTTTGTTTGTTAGTTTACTATTTTTTCTTACTTTTCCTTTTATAATTTGGATAAAACAGTTATACATCTCTATTACTAAGTAGACACACAATCGGTTGATAAATCCTATGGTTGAGTATGGTTTGGTTCGTGAGTAAATCAAGATCAAACCATCATTTACAATTCTAAGAAATTTAATCAAGTCAAACTATAAAAATCTTAGAATCAAACTATTAAAACATGATTTGATTTAGTTTGAAAACACGATTTTTAAAAATCTTATTATTTACATCGTGATCACAAAATATTATTCACAACTTGTTTTAACGTCAAGTAATATGTCATTATTTTATAAACAATAATAGTTTAGATAATTATTTACAACTAGTTCTGGTACTATACAAGAACACATTTGCAAGAATGGAGGATTGACAATTAATGTATAAAAATAGGATAATAATTAGGTATTTGAATATTTATGGTAAGTAATATATGGTTCCGTAACTATAAAACTACGGACCGAGCCATTAAGTACGATTTGCTTATTTCAAGAATTAAGATCAAACTATACGTTGAAAAAATCAAAACAAACTGTGCGATTTAATCAGAATCATATCAATTTCCAATTTTTTTCATTTTTTTCTCCGCCGTAATAAATTCTTATACTATTAATTTCATGACAACAACACTTTTGTATTTGGCTAAGAGGTGTCTACATTTCATACAACTTTCATGTAATTTCATGACAACACCACTAATGTATTTGGCTAAGAGGTGTTTACATTTCTCACGACTCTTGACTTGTTTTGAGCACATTGAAGTAACCAGTTTAATATGTGGCTAATGAGAGCAGAAACTCTAATTAACCTTTTTAATGAGCACCTAAAGAGTCTAACTACATGTCTTTAATAGCCAATTTTATAAATAAAATAAAATATTATTTATTTATTTATATTTAATAAAATTAATTTTTTATATATATGATATTTATTACAAAATTTACAAGATAAATAATTTAAATCATTATTGTGAGCTATATAATAAAACTCACAAAATAAAATATAAAAAAATATTAAAAATAATATAGAGAGATGAAAGTAGTCAATTGTAGGGCTTAAAAAACTGACTTGGTGATGCATTTTGTTTGTTCTTTTATGATGGGACTTTGGGTAAGGGGCTTCCCTGTTTTAAATGGTTAACACATGTATTCTCTTTATACTAATATGGCCATGGCTTGTGTCCAGTTCGGAATCGGATTGGATCGTATTGTTGGATTTGTGGAGGTCCACCACGGGTCCCGTTTTAATAATCTAAACCGTTCAATATGTAGAACTCGTCGAGTATTATATGCCTGTAAAAAATTACGTTGATCGGATATCGATAGCTATGTGAACAAAACAGTTTTTTATCAACCGTTAATTTTTTCACTGTCCATTTTTTTTTTATACAAAACTGAATTGATCACATAGCTATCGATATCCAATCAATGTGATTTTTTATAGGCATGTAGTACTCGACGAGTTCTACACATTGAACGGTTCAGATTTTCAAAACGGGACCCGTGGTAGGCCTCAACAGGCCCAACAACACGGTCCAGTCCGATCCCGGACTGGATAGAAGCTGGACCCTACTAATATTATAAATTCAGATTTAATTATTTAAAAATTATCTAAAATTATTATATTATAGCCTCCGTTTGGGAAGTGGGTTGGCTTTTTGGCTTTTTGGCTATTTTAGCCTGGGCTATTTTAGCCTGGTTTGGGAAGGGCTTTTTAGCTTTTTGGCTTTTTTGACTTTTTTTGTGAGAGGGGATTGTAATGATTATGGGTTGGATTTGATGTTTTGTTTTTTGTGGCTAAAATAACCTATTTTGTTTTTTATGACTATTTTAGCCAAAAAAGCCTGAGCTTTTCCTTCCCAAACAGAGGCATAAAATTTATTTTATACATAAAACACTACATTGCACATATGCAATTCCAAGCACACATAATTATTCAGAATAAATTGGGAATAGATAAGTCTGAATTAATGGCCTTATTCCTTCGCTATATAGGTTATTCAATGCTTTTCCACTATTTTAGTGTTATCCTTGTATGTTGTATGTATATTTTGGAAAATTTTATATGAGCTGTGTACTATATGCACTCTAGTTACAATTTTTGTTATATTTGATTATGATTTATTGTAATCTTAGTTATGACTCTTTGCAATATTGATTATAACATTATTTTAGTTACGATATAAAAACTCTTTGGTTATATCTTACGTGATGTTTGGTAACTCATTTTTTTTAGTTAAGACTTTTGGAAGATTATTTATGACAGTCAAACCCACAAATATCATAATCTGCCTATAGTACATACCTTATAGCATTATCCATATATTTTAGGTTAAATTATACTAAATTCTCATGAGTTTTGAAAAAATTATAGTAAGTCTCATAAGTTTATGTGTGAGTCGATTTCTGACCACACTGCCAAACTAGTACTTAGCTGGAGAGTACCGGTAGAATTAAGGCCGACTTGTCACAAAAAGAAGAGATTTCGGCTGTTGTTCGTCCACCCAGGGGCACTCCGACGATCAAGTCAGTTATCTCTCAAAGATAGCGAAAGTGCTTAATTCACTATTTAAAATATAAATGCGTACCTTAGACCTATGAGGGTGCCTCCCTTTTATAGCCAACACAAACCTAGTCCCAATAGATGCCTAGTTTCAATGGACTCTGGATTACTGCTAATCTTAGACTTCTAGTAGGATTGGGATAAACTCTCTTACAGTCTTATATTTATCCAAACTGAAATCTTCTCTCATTATAGGACTCTTGTTTCTTATCCTGGATTCCAGTATCTTCATAGATAACCTCCGCCTAGCCGAGATTACTTCGGCGTCATGATCAGGACACGTGGCACCTCGACTGACACTCCGGTGCCACCTCGGCCACGTGTTGTCATTAAAAAATTATGTCCCCACAGTTTAATATAATTATGTTGAGCTCTGTTTCCTAAGATTTTAATTTTATAACACTTAATACAAATTTTATCATAAATTCGTTAATTATATGAATGAAAAAAATGATATTGTTATTTATTTTACATTGAAATGTATATTTTTGTATCTTTACACTATCTACATTAGTTTCGGTCTCTTAAGCCTTATTAAAAGGAAAATCAATATAATTATGTCAAAACTATAAGGCTTGATATATTTGCTCTAAATTTCAAGAGAGATCATTCTAATTTACTCTATTTTTTTTTTAAATTTTTGCTTACATTCCCAAAAAATAAAAAAATAAAAAAATAAATTCATGGACTAATTACACTATTAAAGTAAGCACTTTATTGCAATTTAATTCTGAATTTTTTAATTTTGTTAATTTAGTTCTCAAACTAAAAAATCTAGTTTTTTTTTTTTTAGATAGGCACCATAAAATGTAGTTTAAATGATCCGTCTGTCCAAATTTATTAACAGGAGAAGATGTATTTTAGGAATTTCATGTGGCTTAAAAAAAAAAATAAATCAAAATGATCAAATACTCACATATAGTCAATGTATGAGTTATGTTGCTTTTTGAACCCTAATCATTTACTTTAGTTGCATTTTTTTTTTTGGTTGTAAATCCAGAAAATATCTCAAGTTTTGTTAATAAATTTAGACAACGTGATCATTAAATTTACATTTCGTAATTTATGAACCAAATTAAAAAAATTAAAAATTTAGAGTCAAAATACAATAAAGCACGTGATTTACGATCACCCTTTATTTCTTATTTATGAACTTGGTTAAAATGAATTACTTATTTATTTTGTGAGAAAGTTGTATAAAAAGTGGAGAGTGAGACACGATTTTTTTTTTATAATTTTTTTAGATGCATATAGGGTTGTAAACGACTCGAGTTGAGTCAGATTTTAGTATGTTTGGATTTGTTTATTAAGATTTTAACGAGTTCAAATTCGAACTCGAGCTCAATAAAAATTTAGCGAATCGAGCTCGAGCCGAGTTGGCTTAGACTTGACTCAAACATGAGCCTGTTCATGAGCCTTAGCAAGCAAATTTTTTTATAAATTTATACTTTCGTATGAGACTAAAGTTATAATTAAAACTTTAAGTACATAATTATATATGCAATATATATAAACATACTAAAAAAAACTTAATATTTTATCAAAATAATAATATCTACCACCACTATTATATAACTCTATTATCTATAGTTAACTATTATTTACATTTATATTTTAAAAATATAAATAACATATTTATCTTATTTTTTTATATATATTTTTATATTATTTATTATATAAATAATAAATGTTAAACGAGTTAGTTAAAGTGTCAAGTTCATGAGTCAAGTAGTATGTTTGGGTTTATTTATTAAAAGTTTAACGAGCTCGAGCTCGAGTTCGAATGGGTTTTTACCGAGCCGAACTCGAGCCTGTTCATAAAAGATTTTGTTCATTTGTAAATTTAGATGTATTTAAAAAGTAAAATATCTAAGAAAAAAATGTTTTAAGAGCTCACTATATATAAAAAAATTCAAAAAATCATTTTTTGAGGGGTAAAAATTTGAAGAATAAATTAAAATTTTAATTCTTATAATTTGGCTTAAATTTCACTTTAGTTAATATTATTTTAAATTTAATAATAATATGATGCAAATGGTGTGATGGTGATTTAAAAGTGTGACATTGATTACTTGATAGTTCATCATATGATGCAAATGCAAAGAACAAAACAAGTTTCATGTGAAATGACTCTTGATGTATTCCTCTTCAACAAGAAACAAAGACTCTGAGATGGTTACTTAAAATGTGAATCACTAAATAAAAAGACAAATTATATTATTCATTTTTACAGTTTGAGATTTGTGTTACTATTATCCTTAACTTTTTAATTGTGATAAATTTGATTTTGAATTTTAAATATTATTCTAAATAAGGATAATAAAAAATGTTTCATTTGTAAACGGTCAATTTTAAAGGCAAAGTAGTCATACAACTTATTTTGTGTTGGTTTAGCTGTACATTATTTGAAATGTAATAGCTTTTTTTTTTTTTAATAAATAATGCTGAAACTTTTTTGATTTTAAAGTTATGCTTTGTTTGGTTTTCAAAATCTATTTTCAATTTTTTTTTCGAAGAAAAAAAATTAAACACACATAATTTATAATTCTATATTTCGGAAGGGTAGAAATAAATTTTTAAAATAAATTTTTTTTGACATTTATTTTTGTTAAATTAGTTTCTATTTTTTTTAAAAATTTAAACATGACGATAATATTGATATTATTATTAAACTAATCCATTAAATCAAAAAAATCCAAAACGAAAAACATTATATATATATTAAACATATCGATTACAAATTAAAAACGCAATAACCATCCATTATATGATAATCATCAAAAAATATATGTTTACAATAAATATAACAAAAATAATTACCCATTATATGATCATCATCCAAATACATATTAAAAATTAATTTGGTAAAAAAATAAAATGTAAAAGATTTATCATTTTTATATAATTTTATTTTTGATGGGTAGAAATAATTTTTAAAAATTTAAAAATAATTTTTTGATATTTATTTTTGTTAAATTAGTTTATATTTTATCAAATTAACGACTTTGCTTTTGAAATGAAGCAATAATGTCTTTAATTGTCCTTATTTAGAACGAGATTCAAAATTCAGGATCTAATGTAAGACAATTGAAATGTTAGAGATCAAAGTAATACGAATTTTAAACTATAGGGACGATGGGTGTAATTCGCCTCCGTTTGGCAAGAAAAAGCCCAGGCTTTTTTGGTTAAAATAGTCACAAAAAACAAAATAAACTATTTTAGCCACAAAAAACAAAACATTAAATCCAACCCATAATCATTACAATCCCCTCTCACAAAAAAAGTTAAAAAAGCCAAAAAGCCCTTCCCAAACCAGGCTAAAATAGCCCAGGCTAAAATAGCCAAAAAATCAAAAAGCCAAAAAGCCAACCCACTTCCCAAACGGAGGCTAGGATCAAATTTGGGATGGTTTGGAAAAAAATAAATAAAAAATTGACAAACTATAATGGTTTAAAACGCCAGTATTGAGTTTTCCGTTTACACAAAATAGGAAATAAGTTTTGCTTTGCCTTCTTTTTTTTTTTTTTTTTTTTTTTTTTTTTTTGGTTGTAAAAAAGAGATACTTGTTTCGTGTGTTTATATTTTGAAAATAAATGAAAAAAAAATAAAAAAAAATATTTGATGAGTTGTTGAAATTAATGGCCATAGATAGGTGTGGGAAAGAGCAAAAAATGAGAACATAGTACAAAAATAAGTGAAAATAAGTTGATGAACGTGTCTAGGTTGATTACTAGATAGTACTCACTGCAAATATTTATTAAAAAGTCAAAAAAATAATATAAAAAGTTAATTTATTTTTTAAAATTTTTTCTGCATATAATTTTTTTTGATAAAAAACTAAAAATTATTAAAAAAATCAATTTCCAAATCAAGCCTTCATTTTCCTACAATGACATGAATTTTTTAGTAGGTTGGGCATATATTATACATTATGAGCATATTTGATTGACAGGATTAGAGTATGAGATTGAAATTATTAATCCGTGGGTCTGATAATCCTGCGTTTGTTTTGAAATTTTGTTTCTAGATTATTAATTCAATAGATAATTAATCCAACAAATTTGTAGGATTATTAATAATGGGGTAGGGATGTAATTATATATCCTGAGTTGGGAAATAAAATAAAAAGACTCTTTTACCCTTGATTAAAAATTAAAATCCATATTATTTATATATAATTTTATATTTCAGAAGGCTAAAAATAATTAATAAAAATTTAAAATATTTTTTGATATTTATTTTAGGGATTTTTTTTTTAGAATCTTTGGCATTAAGATTTTATAGCATAAAGGACATACAATATTTTCATAATGTCTAAGATCCCTCAAATCAATCCAGAGAAATTTCAATCCAAACCAGAGAATTTCTCTGGGCCAAACCAGATAAAATTCGGTCCAAACCAGAGAATTTCTCTAGACCAACCCAAAGAAATTTCAGTTTAAACCAGAGAATTTCTCTAGTCCAAACCAGAGAAATTCAATCCAATACACAAAACAAAGCAATGATTGTTATGCACAAAAGTGAAAGACAATCCCGCTAAGAAAACACAACATCTGTTTGGTCGAAGATGTGCATCTACAGAGTCCCATTAAAATAGTCATCTCATTAAAATTGTTCAATAACATTTGACAATAATTCACACCACCCTACATGTTTATTGTAACAGCAAAAATGATCTAGTTGTCAACCCAAAAAAAAAAAAAAAAAAAAAAAAAAAAACTAACTTGCATTTGATTATGTTGTGAACAAAAGTCATAATCATTTTCACTAGGCGTCTGAAAGCACTACAACAGCTAAGCGAATTTCATAGTTTGAAAATTCTTGATTTGGGCTAGTGAAAACTACAAATTCCTTGCATCGTGCTGCTCCGGTGCCTACAGTGCAGATTCAGAGTTTTCCAATGTCGTTGCCACAACTTTGCATATGGGAATACTCTCATCTTTATTGAGAAGCTTCAACGATGGGTGAACCTCAATATCGTGCATGAACACTTTATCTTTAGTGTCTAGATATTTTAAAGTGGTCCTTATTCTTTTTAAAGTACTTCATTTCTTGAGACCAGGACAAACACCTCATTTGAAAACAATCGGCACATCAACCTTCAACTCCGATCTCCGATCCCTTATCAGTCGAAACAAACACCAAATTCAAAATCTTTCCACTATCCTCATTCCTCTAAATCTTGATGGGGAGAACAGTGCCGGATTCGTGGAGAGTGGAGGAACCAAAACCATCGCAGATCTAGAGAGGGAAAGTGGTGGAGTAGAAGAAGGGGAGCTGAACGGAGTTGAGGATGGCCTGAATCTGCTTCCTCTCGGTGGTGACGAGGTGTTTTCTGGAGGCCAACCTGTTGGTAATGGTGGTGGTGTGGCCACTATTGTCTTGTGCTAACATGGCGGTGGGGATGCGGCCTTGGAGTCTGTTTGTGGCGAAGACTTTGCAGCCAGTGTACTCTCTGGGAATGGCTTGGATCGTGTGGTATGATCACCGTCTTCACTGCCTCATCCTCTCTCGCAGCTTCTTCTTTATGGACTGATTTGATTTGAGGGAGTCAAATTTCTCTGTGATATATGGGTGTGGAATTGAGGGATCTTAGACGTCATAAAATAATATCGTGAATCTTTTCCATTATTAAAAATGGGAGAGGGATTTTAGATTAATTTTCTCTTTATTTATCAAATTAGTTTATATTAAAAAAAAAACCAAACATGGCATTTGTATTTTATATTTTTATTTTGCTTTTATTTATTTATTTATAATTTTTTTGAAAACCATGTTTATGAAGAAATTTTGATAAAGTAAAGATTGTGAAGAAATATTGATGGAGGGTAAGATTGAAAAAGAAGATAAATATATGTGCAATTCTACATTCATATGTTTTCTTATCCAATGCAAATAAAATAATGGACAAGAGAATAATTTATCCTACTAATTCAATTGGATAGTAAATACCACACTAATTTGATTAGATTATTAATACCTTTACTATTAGTCTTATAAATCAAACATGACCTATAAGTTTGTTTGTTTGTATACTATTTTTACTTACTTTTCCTTTTATAATTTGGATAAAACAATTATACATCTCTAGTACTAAGTAGACACACAATCGTTTGATAAATCCTACGGTTAAATATGGTTCGGTTTATGAATAAATCAAGATCAAACCATCATTTACAATTCTAAGAAATTTAATTAAATCAAACTATAAAAATCTTAGAATCAAACTAAATCCAACTAGTAAAATGTGATTTGATTTAGTTTGAAATCACAAATTTTAAAAATCTTGTCATTTACAACGTGATCACAAATATTGTTCACAACTTGTTTTAATGTCAAGCAATATGTCATTATTTTATAAACAATAATAGTTTAGATAATTATTTACAATTAGTTCTACTAACACGGTTGCAAGAATAGAGGATTGACAATTTATGTATAAAAGTAGGATAATAATTAAGTATTTGAATATTTATGGTAAGTAATATATGGTTCCGTAAAGGGTGATCATTGGTTTAATAGTGAAGACTTGCCCTAATAACATTAAGCTTATGAGTTCAAGTTTTGAGACTACCACTTTGTGCATTATACTAAAAGTTACGTATGTATTCAATCTTTCCTCTCTCAATACACATTAATGTATACTAATTGGACATTATTTTTTAATATATGGTTCCGTAGCTATAAAACTATGGACCAAGCCACTAAATACAGTTTGCTTATCTCAAGAATTAGGATCAAACTATACATTGAAAAAAATCAAAACAAACCGTGTGATTTAACTCATATCAATTTTCGTTTTTTTTCATTTTTTTGTCTGCCATAATAAATCCATTGTACTATTAATTTCGTGACAACATCATGCTTGTATTGGGCTAAGAGGTGTCTACATTTCGTAGAACTTTTATCTAATTTCATGACAATAACACTTTTGTATTTGGCTAAGAGTTGTTTACATTTCTCACGACTCTTGACTTGTTTTGAGCACATTGAAGTAACCAGTTTAATGTGCGAAAAATGCTAGGGATACTTACAATCTTACTAACACACTCACAAGTTGATGTGGGCTCCATACCAAGTGATAGTTGATTTTATCGAAACTTGTGTACCTTGTGAGTGTGTTAAGCCTCCGTTTGGGAAGTGGGTTGGCTTTTTGGCTTTTTGGCTATTTTAGCCTGGGCTATTTTAGCCTGGTTTGGGAAGAGCTTTTTGGCTTTTTTGACTTTTTTTGTGAGAGAGGATTGTAATGATTATGGGTTGGATTTGATGTTTTGTTTTTTGTGGCTAAAATAGCCTATTTTGTTTTTTGTGGCTATTTTAGCCAAAAAAGCCTGGGCTTTTTCTTGCCAAACGGAGGCTAAAAGTGTTAGTAAGATTGTAAGTATTCCTAATATTGTTGTTAATGTGCAGCTAATGAAAGCAGAGATTGTAAATTCAATCTTTTTAATGAGCACTTAAAGAGTCTAACTACATGTCTTTAATAGTCAATTTTATAAAATAAAATATAATTTATTTATTTATATTTAATAAAATTATATATATATATATATATATGATATTTATTACAAAATTTACAAGATAAATAATTTAAATCATTATTGTGAGCCATATAGTAAAACTCACAAAAAAAAAAATAAAAAATAAAAAATAAAAAAATAATATAGAGAGAAGTCACTATAGGTGATGAAAGTAGTCAACTGTAGGGTTTAAAAAACTGACTTGGTGATGCATTTTGTTTGTTCTTTTATGATGGGACTTTGGGTAAGGGCCTTGCCTGTTTTAAATGGTTGACACATGTATTCTCTTTACAGTAATATAATAAATTCATATTTACTTATTTAAAAATTACCAAGAATTATTATATTATAATTTAGATTTATTCAATACATAAAACAATACATTACACATACTTAATTCCAAGCATACATACTTATTCGGGGGGTAAATTTCAGATAGATAAGTTTGGATTTATAGACTTATTCCTTCTCTATATAGGTTATTCAATGGTTTTCCACTATTTTAGTGTTATCCTTGTATGCTGTATGTATATTTTGGAAAATTTTATATGAGGTGTGTACTATATGCATTCTAGGTACGATTTTTGTTATTTTTGATTATGATCTATTGTGGTCTTAATTATGACTCATTGCGATATTAGTTATAACATTATTTTAGTTATGATTTAGAAACTCTTTGATTATATCTTATGCGATGTTCATTTTTTTTAGTTAAGACTTTAGAGGATTATTTGTGGCAATCAAACCCACAAATATCACAACTTTTATATGGTACGTACCTTATAACATTATCCATATATTTTAGGGTAAATTATACTAAATTCTAATGAGTTTTGAAAAAATTGCAGTGAGTCTCCTAAGTTTAATATAATTATATTGAGCTCTTTTTCCTAAGATTTTAATTTTAAAATACTTAATACAATTTTCATCATAAATTCGTTAATTATATGAATGAAAAAAAAAATGATTTTGTTATTTATTTTACATTGAAATGTATATTTTACAATATTTATTTTTGTATCTTTACATTATCTACATTAGTCTCGGTCTCTTAAGCCTTACTAAAAGGAAGGTCAGTGTAATTAAAAATGTAAGGCTAGATATATTTTGTCTAAATTTCAAGAGAGATCATTCTAATTTACTCTATTTTTTATTTTTATTTTTAATTTTTGCTTGCATTCCCCCCAAAAAAGAAAAAAGAAAATAAAAATACGTGGACTAAATACACTATTAAAGTAAGCACTTTATTGCACTTTAATTCTGAATTTTGTAATTTTGTTAATTTAGTTCTCAAACTATAAAATGTAGTTTTTTTTTTAAATTTTTAGATGGGTACCATAAAATGTAGTTTAAATGATCCTACTGTCCAAATTTTTTAACAGGAAAAGATGTATTTTAGGAATTTCGTATGGCTTAAAAAAAAAAAATCAAAATGATCAAATACTCACATATAGTCCCAATGTATGAGTTTTGTTGCTTTTTAATCCCTAATCATTTACTTTAGTTGAATTTTTTTTTTCCGATGGTGCTACATGCACTAATTAATGTATTAACGAGTGTTATATTATTATTATTGATCCCATTTATTATACAAATTATTAATACTCAAAATCTCTAAAATTATGTCATAAACTGTCAGTATATTAGTTAGTACATATAACATTATTTTATTTTTGTTGTAAATCTAGAAAAATATCTCAAGTTTTGTTAATAAATTTAGACAATGTGATCATTGAAATTTACATTTTGTAATTTGTGAATCAAATTAAAAAAATTAAAAATTTATAGTCAAAATACAATAAAGCACATCAGTTACGATCATTCATTAATTAGCCCTTTATTTTTTATTTATGAACAGGGTTAAAATGGATTACTTATTTATTTTGTGAGAAAGTTGTATAAAAATTGGAGAGTGAGACACGAATTTTTTTATTTTTTAGATGCACATAGGGTTGCAAACGAGTTAAGTCGAGTCAAACTTTAGTATGTTTGGACTTGTTTATTAAGATTTTAACAAGTTCAAATTCAAACTTGAGCTCAATAAAAATTTAACGAATTAAGCTTGAGCGAGTTAACTTAGACTTGACACGAGCTTGTGCCTGTTCATGAGCCTTAACGAGTTAAAAAATTTATAAACTCATACTTACATATGAGACTAAAGTTATAATTAAAATTTTGATTATACAATTATATATACAATATATATAAACATGCTAAAAAAAGTCAATATTTTATCAAAATAATAATCTCTAGCACTATTATTATATAAATGTACTATTTATAGTTAACTATTATTTACATTTATATTTTTTTAAATATATAAATAACATATTTATCTTATTTTTTATAGGGGAATTGATCAGTAAATCCCATTTTATGAACTTGTAATCTATAAGGTCCTGGATGTTTTCTTAATGACTGGGTGGTCCCTTAATTTGTTTGTTGACAGTTTTGCCACTGCTAGTATTATTGATTAACATTTGGTGTGGGTTTGTATGGGATAAGGTGAATGGGTGTTTGTATGCCACGCTGATCGAAAAAGCATACTAATATTTTTTTTAATTTAGTAAGTGTGTAACACTCAAAACATGAGACGTGGGTTATGACGTGAACACAAGTAATTTGACACATTTTTTTTGTTTTTTTGTTTTTTTTTGTGACGTGGGTTGTGATGTGAACACAAGTAATTTGACCCTTTTTTTTTGTTTTTTTTTTTTTTTGTGACGTGAGTTGTGACGTGAACACAAATTATTTGACACATTTTTTTTTTTTTTTTTTTGACGTGGGTTGTGTCACGTTTCTACAACACTCTACACCGAAAATATCCCACATTCTACAACATACACACCGAATCTAAAACCCCTCTAGATCCATGAATAACCTTCACAATTGATCTACGCTACGGTGGCCCGGCTAATTCATCCACAATACCCTTTACTTTGCTTGAGAATGACAGCATGAAAACTGGCCACGTCCTCGTTCTATGGTTATGTCCTGTCAAAGCTCAAAATGGATGGCCATTGACACATTATGAGTGTCTATCAGTAAAAATAAACAGAGAGCCCAAAGACTCTTTCATCAAATTGGCAAAACACTTGTTTTTAGTAACTCAACAGTCCCCTTTCACTCTCTCTTTCCCGATATAGCAACCAACCCACCCACCCCTCTCTTTCTTCTCTCTCTTCTCTTCTCCTTCCTCATTGAAAAAAGCCCTTGTTTTCATTACTCTGATCTACGGCGACGGCGGTTGCGGTTTTGGAGTTGCAGAGAGAGAGAGAGATGGGTCGTGGAAAGATTGAGATAAAGAGGATAGAGAACCCAACAAATAGGCAAGTCACTTACTCCAAGAGAAGGAACGGTATATTCAAGAAAAAACGTATCCCACAAAATCTGCAATCAATCTCAATATACATCTGTAAAGAAAAAATAAAAAAGGGTGAAATCCGTCCACACACACATCACATAAATTTAAAATGAGACTTGCTTGTTCACTAAACATAACTTGTCAATCTAAGAGAATGAATGTGGGACTAGATAGAGTAATAGATTGGTAAATAGGATTTTCTGATAATTTTTCCTTTTTTATACATATTTTTATATTATTTAATATATAAATAATAAATATTAAACGAGTCAGGTAACGAGCCGAATTTTAGTATATTTGGACTTATTTATTAAAAATTTAATGAGTTCGTGTTTGAATGCAAACAAAATTTAACTAACTGAGTTCAAACGAAATCTTACTGTGCCGAATTTGAGCCTGTTCACGAACGACTCTGTTCATTTACAAATTTATATATATTTGAAAAGTAAAATATTTAAGAAAAAATGTTTTAAAAACTCACTAAATATAAAAAAATTCAAAAAATCATTTTTTTGGGTAAAAAATTGAAGAATAAATTAAATTTTTAATTCCCATAATTTGGCTTAAATTTCACTCTAGTTAATTTTTAAATTTAATAATTTGATTCATCCATTTTAAAATATTGAAAAAATTGCATGTTTTTATTTTATATTTTATATTTTATATCTCCTCATTTTCACTCTTTCCACGTAATTCTTTCCAAACCAAACACCCCAAAGGATGGATAGGGTATTGGGTTGTGACAAACTGTAGCCATCACAGGAAGAGAGAAGAGATAGAGAGATTTCCAACCAGGCACTAACATTTTCCACACAAAAGAACAGATTTTAATGGTGTGATGGTGATTTAAAAGTGTGGCATTGATTTCTTGATAGTTCATCATATGATGCAAATGCAATGGACAAAACAAGTTTCATGTGAATTGCCTCTTCATATATTCCTCATCAACAAGAAACAGAGGCTGTGAGATGGCTAATTAAAACGTGAAGCACTAAATAAAAGGGCAAATTATATCATTCCTATAGTTTGGAACTTATGTTACTATTATTTTTAACTTTTTATTTGTGATACATTTGATTTTCAATTTTGAATATTATTCAAAGTAAGAACAATTAAAAATGTTTCTTTTGTAAACGATCCATTTTAAAGACAAAGTCGTCATATAACTTATTTTGTGTTAGTTTAACTTGTATATTATTTGAAATGTAATGGCTTTTTTTTTTTTTAATGAATAATACTGAAACTTTTTTGATTATAAAGTTACGTTTTGTTTGGTTTTCATAATCTATTTTCAAAATTTTTTTCTAAGAAAAAAAAATTAAACACACATCAATTTTATATAATTTTATCTTTTGGAAAGGTAAAAATAAAATTTTAAAATATTTTTTTGACATTTATTTTCGTTAAATTAGTTTCTATTTTTTTTTAAAAAAGTCAAATATGGCGAACATAAAGACAACTTTGATATTATTATTAAACCAATCCATTAAATCAAAAAGTTCAAAACTAAAAACATTACATATGTTAAGCATATCGATTACATATTAAAAGCGTAATAATCATCCATTATATGATAATCATCAAAAAATATCTGTTAATAATAAATATAGCCATCTATTACATGATAATCATAAAAAAATCAACAAAAATAATCACCCATTACATAATAATCATCTAAACGTATACTAAAAATTAATTTGGTAAAAAAATAAAACGTAAAAGATTTATCATTTTTATATAATTTTATCTTTGGTGGGAAAAAATAATTTTTTGATATTTATTTTTGTCAAACTAGTTTATATTTTATCAAATTAACGACTTTGCTTTTGAAATGGGGCAACAGTGTCTTCAATTATTCTTATTTGGAATGAGATTCAAAATTCAAGATCAAATGTATTACAATTGAAAGGTTAAGAATTAAAATAATACAAATTTTAAATTATAGGAACGATTAGTGTAATTCGCTTTAAATAAAATAGAGTTGAGGATCAAATTTGGAATGATTTGGAGGAAGAAAAAGAAAATTGACAAGCTATAATGGTTTAGAACGTTGTCAGTGTTGAGTTTTTTGTTTACACAAAATAGGAAATAAGTTTTGTTTTGTTTTGTTTTATTTTTTTTTAATAAGAAATACTTGTTTTGTGTGTACAAATATTTTGAAATTAATGGCCATAGATGGTGGGGGAAAGAGGAGAAAATGAAAACTTATAATAAAAATACATTTTTTTTATTTTTAAAAAATTTGAAAATTTCGGAATCTATTTCACTATTTTTGAAAACTTCATTTAAAAAGAAGGGAAAAAAAAAAAACAGAAAGCAAAAAAAAAAAAAAAAAAAAAAAAAGAAGGAAAAAAGACAAAAAAACCAAAGAAGAAATGAAAGTGTAACCGAACCATGCCACTTACCTAACCATCTTGTTTTCACCACTCAAAAATAGACAAGGCTAAATTCATTGTGTTTGCACTATTATCAAAATTTTAATTTAATTATTTTATTTTAATTTATAATAACTAACCTATCACCCGTGCTATACACGAGATAATTATAGATGCGGGAGCCAGAAAATTAGAGGTACTAATTCATTGGGCCTAACCCAAACAAGGCTTGCCAATGGCCCAACTATTGGGCTTATTCGGCCCACTCCCGTCTATAAAAGGAAGGCACCTCATAGCATATGGGATAATCTCTTTCTGCTTTACACAGCACACACGCCTAAAAATTATACTAATTTTTTAGTTCCAATGATATGACATTCTATTAAAATATCTAAGTTAACTTTTTTTTTTTCTCTCATTTATTTTTTAAATGTCAACCAATCATTTTATTAACATATCATTAGGTCTAAAAAAAATCTAAAAAATAAATTTATATGTCATTTTTTTAATATCAAAATATAAAAATTAAGTTGAATTATAATTTTTGTTAAGATTTCAACTCAATAATATGCTCTGTGAGTTAAAATCCAATTCCGCCACTGATGCTACTATTTGTCATATGTTTTTTTTGGGTAATTAATTTTGTCATGTGTTATATAGCTTATGTTAGGACGTCCTGTCACACTCAACTTCGCTGGTTGGTACCACGTAGGTGAGAAGCCATTGTATCCACCCACAACGAGAATCATGTTTTACGTAGTACATCCCACGTGCGTGTCCCACCACCACAATTTTGCTGTATAAGTACCCCACTTTTCATACTCAAAATTATCATCAAACAACAAAACCAACTCACTCTCTCTCTCTCTCTCTCTCTCTCTCTCTCTCTCTCTCTCAATATACTATCCATACATGGCATGCAATTTTCAATCTGTTTTTCTTCCTCAAGGAAAGCTTTCTAGATTTGGATCAATAGTGTCGATGAAAATAAACTTACCGTTGAAGGCACAGTCTGAGAATGATACCCAGACCGTGGCTCCGGCTATGCCTTCAGTGACAAGTAAAGAGACATTGAGTAGTGGAGGAGTGATTTGCCCACATATGATCACGACGAAGTCATTGACACGGAGGTTGCTTGAGCCGGAAGAGAGAAAAGCCGGTAGTACTGGAAAATTTGGAAAGTATGGAGGGAGGTTCGTCCCCGAGACATTAATAACTTGCTTGGACAAGCTTGAAGCTGAGTTTAACTTGGCCATGCATGATGCTGAGTTTCAGGTTTGTCATCACTTCATTTCTATTGTTTCCATCTTTGTTAGTAGGTTCGAAAGAAAATATTTTTTGTTTTACTATTTTTTTTTTTTTTTATACTTCGTTATGAATTTAAAATTGCTGTAGTATTATATTTGTGGTATGGTGGTTTTCGATGTCGCAACGATAGAGTGGTGATTGTAGCAGCGGAGCCACAATGAATGGAAGGTCTTTCGTGATAAAAATATAAATAAGGGACCATCCTTAAAATGAAAGGAATGGATAAAAATATAAATAAATTATTAGACCACCCGACATTATATCATTGTTGGATTTATTAAGATCCTGTTTTAATAATTTAAAATATTTATTTTGTAAGATCCTTCGTATATGTTATTTATATAAAAAAAATTAAGTCTATACTATTCATAACCTATTTAACTTACCGTGCTTGTTACTAAAAAATAAATGATTTATTTTTAAAAATATTTTTATCGTACTTTTGTTTTGGACAAATGCGATATATTTCATAAGTTACGATTACCAGATAGATTACAAAATGAATAATTCAATTTATCGAAATAAAATTCGTGCTGTATCTCATAACTCCAAATAACATTCTCAAGTTCACATCAAAGACTAAAAGGGTTCCAAATCCTATATATATATATATATATATATATGTATTTAATTAAAATAAAAAATAAAAACAAATTTTATTCCATCCAAGTTTTCTAATCGAGACCAAAGTCACTTTTGAACTCATTGTCGGTGGTCTATTTAACAGTACAAGGTCTCATTATTGTACTTTACATACAAAATGTGCAGTCATTTTAGTGCAACTCAGTCATTTTTCCACCATTGTTTCACTATTCAACAATTGACACATGTTTTATTGTCTTTTTAGAAAATAGGATACATGTATCATATTGTAGTGTGAAAATAGGATATATGTATCATAAGATAGTCTGTCAAGATAGGGGAGAAAATAGGATTTATGTATTATATTGTAGTGAGATAACTCAATCCTATAGTGAGTTGGGATCAAGTACGATAAAATAAAACATTTATTAAAAATATTAGTAATAATAATACGATAATGTATTCAATCACGTCTTTTCGAACATGGGATTGTACATGTATGATTTTTTGTAATCTTCCTTAATTCTCAAAGGCCTATCATCTTGAGAATAGTCTTATAGATTGTTATTTAATTATTAAGGATTAGTTTGATTAGTAGGATAATTTATAAAAGAAACTAATTGAGTGTTGAAATAAATATGTCATTTAGGAGGAGCTCGCAATTGCCCTAAGGGACTATGTTGGACGAGAAACACCTCTATATTTTGCTCAAAGGCTCACAAATCACTACAAGAATAATAACGGTGAAGGACCAGAAATTTATCTGAAAAGAGAGGATCTCAACCACGGTGGAGCGCACAAGATCAACAACGCCATCGCTCAGGCAATGCTTGCCAAGCGAATGGGCCGGAAAAGCATTGTGGCAGCCACCGGAGCAGGGCAACACGGGGTTGCAACCGCAGCGGCTTGTGCCAAACTCTCTTTGGAGTGTACCATTTTCATGGGTAGCCTAGACATGAAGAGACAATCATCCAATGTACTCCTAATGAATCTTTTAGGTGCTCAGGTATAGTAGATTGATTTTATTTATTTGTTACTGTATTTAAAATTAAGTGAAGTTTGGCATATTACTAAAAAAATTATTTTTTGGATTCTTTTTATTTTTAGTGATATTTTTTAAAAATTATGTTAATTTTTTTTTCAAGTGTGTCTTTTGTAAACTAATCTAAAAAGTGTTTAAAAACAAAAACAAAAACAAAAAAAAATGCAACTGTTTCTGAATTTTTTTGTTCTTTCTTAATTTTTTTTTTCAAAATTAAAAAAAAAATTACTTTTCTCGTCCATTTTCTCAAGTAGAACTCAAAAGCGTAAAGAGCTTTTTTAATTTATTTTTAAATGATGATTTAGTCTATTCATTTTGTAATCTTTCTAACCGTAAATTATCTGTAAAAAGAATTAACATAATTTGATAATCATAGACGCATAAGTTTATCATAATTTTCCTTAAAAAAAGAAAAGGAAAAAAAAAGAACAAGTATGATTTTGAAAATTAATTTTCTATTTTTTTAATATAAACATAATGAAATCGTATTCTTATAATTATTGATCAATTTAATTTTTTTATATAAAAAAATACAAAATAATTAGATCAGATTATCGAACTAGACTTGTGAGAAGCAGTCTATTTTAATTATTAAGTTTAATTTCACTCCTTTAGAGTAGACGGTCCAATTCAATCAATTAACTATAAAGAGTGGGGCTCACAATTTTGGAATCAGTATTGCGCGACTTACGTTCTCTCACAATCAGTGAGCTAGTCTATTCAAACACCAAAGAAAATGCACACTTTTTGTGAACTGAGTAGGTATACAAAATTAGAACACATAAAATATATTTTATAATAACCATATAATGTATTTTTTATACAATTTTTATATTCTAATTCTGTGTACATAATATTGTTATTCGAATTATGAGTAATTTCTTACTTCCGCATGTATGTAGGTTAAATTTGTTGATGGAAACTTCAAAGATGCAACCTCAGAAGCAATAAGGAACTGGGTTGGGAACCTTGAAACAAGCTACTACTTAGCAGGAACAGCAGTAGGGCCTCATCCATCTCCGACCATGGTTCGGGAATTCCAGTCGATCATCGGAAAAGAGACAAGAAAACAGGCTATGGAGAAGTGGGGCGGCAAGCCTGATGTCCTAGTTGCCTGCGTCGGAAGCGGTTCCAATGCACTCGGGTTGTTCCATGAATTTTTGAGAGATGAAGATGTGAGACTGATCGGAGTTGAGGCCGGTGGCTCTGGCGTAGACAGTGGGAGACACTCTGCAACTCTGGTTAGAGGTGAAGTTGGGGTATATCATGGAGCCATGAGCTACTTGCTGCAAGATGATGAAGGGCAAATTGTTGGGGCACATTCTATTGGTGTTGGGTATGCTTTTGCAACTTTGATTTCTGATAGCTATGCATGAGAAAATTATAGCACGAATCTACATATCATCGGAATATTTCATCTAAATTGTAGTTTCTCATTTATTTATTTTTTTTAAATAGAGTAGGTACTATATATGAATTATAAATCTAGTGATAAATAGTATTTTTCAAATTATTAGATGATACTGCAATATATAAAAATTTTAGAAATCAGACTTTCTCGTCTTTAAAAGTAAAAAATTACTTACGAAAACTTTAGGAAACTAATTTTCATCGTCACGGGAGTTATCACCAAAACTGAATTTTAGTGAATTTTTTCTTTTTTTTTAATAATGATGCTAATAAAATGTACTTTTAGGGATAAAAAAGATTCATTCAAAAAATGTTTGCCTTTTTAGACCCAAAAAAATTTGGATTCAAAAGAAACTAATTCACCACTAACAAAATTCGTAGCTCAAAATATAAAAATGATATAGCGTTTAAGATATTTTGCCCCTAAAAATCGATTTTATATTTAAAATTTTTGCCTTTAAAATTTTAATTAATTATACTGTGGCTTGAGATTACTGTGGGTATTTTTGGTCCTTGACTAATCATCGTTGGCCATAGCAACAAATGTCATCTCAAGATCCGCTTTTGCTAGATTTCCAAGAAGAGAGTCTTAGACTCTCAACAAACGATGGATCTCAAACTTACATTTACGTCGTGACTGAGAGATTTGAGAATGAATTTAGAAAAAAAAAAAGAAAAATAGTGTGAAACTAAATAAAATATAAATATATTTTATTTATATTTCACTTATCTTTTTCCTTTCCGTTTCAAAATCCATTCACAAATCCCATAACTAAATACAGCGTTACTGAGATGACTAGTCATATATAATTGATTAAGACCAAAATTCTTCCTTTGCACATTATAAGTATTACAAAAATTTCGATCATGATTCAAACAAACACTTCAATTTTTTTTTTTTTTTTTTTTTTAATGCAGATTGGAGTACCCAGGGGTTAGTCCAGAGCTCAGCTTCCTTAAAGACATTGGAAGGGCAGAGTTCTACACTGTCACTGACCAAGAAGCCATTGATGGTAAGATTGCTAACTTTGAATACAAGAAATAAAATTTATAATCTTCAAACACCGGATGGTCTATTCTAAAATCCCTTCTTTACGTCTCTAATGTACCTTGATCGTTCTGAAATTTTGCATTATAAACAAAGATACAAAAAACCAAAAAAAATGGGACAAATTTAATGAGGATCCCTAGATTTTGGGGTATTTAAAAGAAAAAAACAGTATTTTTGACCCTGTAATATTAAGAAATTTTACATGGCTCCCTAAACTTCTAAAAAATTCATGATAGAAGATAATTTTTTTGCCCTCAAAAATTCATGATACCTTCTAAAACAGTATTTTTAAATTGTCTGCTTAACAAAATTTCTAAGCCTACCACTGTTCTGGCCTGATCTTTGTGTCTTAATTGGCCATATATAGAAGTTTGATCTCTCTTTTTTGGCTCACAGCATATCGACGACTATGCCGACTTGAAGGAATTTTTCCAGCCTTGGAGGCCTCTCATGCATTGGCATTTCTAGAGAAACTTTGCCCTACTTTACCCCATGGCACAAAAGTTGTAGTTAATTGTAGTGGGCGTGGAGATAAGGATGCTAGAACAGTATTCAACTATGAACTATACTAAGTGGAACCCCATAGTTTGCTTTGATCTAACTCAACAATAAGCCAAACAATTGGCGGCACAGTCTCTACCTTCAAAAGAATTATCGACTATGGTTTAGCCCAAGAATCACAGCCTCATCGTTTTGCCCATTCACACTCCAAAGTTCGAAAGACATCTCTTAAATAAAAGTGTCATACACCATTTAAAAAGTTTATATTAGACATCATTAAAATCTGATGTAGGATAGCATTTATGCAAATGTAACCATTAATCTGGATGAAGTGACAAATGTAATCATTTTTGTTTTCTTCATCAATAAAGCTTAGTTTTGCTGAGAAAAAAAAAAAAAAAAAAAATTGGACGAAGTGGCAATGGTGCCCGAAATGTAACATATTGTATAGGTATATGCTCAATAAATACTTAAACCTAATTATGATCACATGGGTCTCTTACATTTGAAATTTTTGAATTTTTTTTTGAATATTCATCAACCCATAAGATTGTTTGTGATTATTCTCTGATTAATTATATGGTCTATTCAATGTTGGATCTTGATCTCTAAAAGAGATCGCCCAAACCTTCTCTATTTATTTTGACATATGATAAGGCATTAAGCCAATCCCAAGATTTGAGAATATAATATGTCTGATTTGTGGATAGTGGTAGAATAAATTATCTCGATGGGAATATTTTAGTCATTTTACAAGACAATTATTCAAAAATAAGTTGTGTCACCTCTCTTGAGAATTAGTTATCTCAAATCACAAAAATTGAATCAAATTCAAAATAATTTTATTATCATGCAATAAATAGACTTGTCACACTATACTCATCCCAAAATCAATGTGGCCATAGGAATTAGCTGTTGATAATTCTTCTAGACAAGGAAATTGAGGTCAAGTTTGGCATGTTCAAGAAAAGTCAAAAAGTCAAAAAATTACTCAAAAAGTTAAAAAGTTAACACTATTCATCAAAAGTCAACAATTACGGCTGCACAACCCCCCATCCTAATTTTCTCCTACAAATCAATTTTTACAATTTTTTATAACACATTTTTCCATAAAAAGTCAAAAAGTTAACCCAAACATCTATATTTTCTTCATTAATTTTTTAATCTAAAAAGATAAAAAGTGTACTTATTTAGAACACCCCAAACAACCCTGACTCTAATAAAAATATTTTAACATCCTCCAATCCATCAAATTTCGGAAAAATTCTCACCACTAAAGTTTGCTATTACATTATCTTATCTTTTTGTGTGTGCATTGGTCAACATCACGATGGATCAACACTAGATGCTGGTGGATTTAAAACTTCCTCAAGTATTTTTTGAATCAATTACATTTAGCAACATTTCAATTTTAATATAATTTTATTGAGTAAATTGTTAAAAAAAAAAATCTAAGATAAGGAGGGTATAATACATTAGGTCCAGTGAATATTTTTTTTTGTTAGTGAGAGTCCATTCTTTGTAAAATAGTTTGGTGAAAAGTCATTTTGTTGTTCACAAGAACATTTTGTTTTCAATTTTATCCTTTAATTTATCTGTTGACTTTTTTTTTTTATCTATTTGACTTTCGTTGACTAGGCCTCGTTTGGGAAGTGGCCCGTTTAATCAAAAAGTCACTAAAAAAACTAAAAAGCCAACAACTCATACCAAAAAATCAAAGATTCTATTTTCTCTCTACTTTTTGTACATCTTTTCGTAAAAAGTCAAAAAGTCATCCCAAACATACTAGTTTTTTTAACTTATATTTTAGCCAAATAGCCAAAAAGTTACTAAATTAGTATGTTCCCAAACGAGACCTATATATTCAAATTTATATCTATCTAAAATTTTTTCTTTATCTGTTCAAATTTTTTGTCTATTTGTTCAAATATTTTTTTATCTATTGAATTCTTATAACTTTTTATTTATTTATTTATTCAAATTCAAGCCATTTTCAAACTTTTTCTCTAACTGTTCCTCTCTCTATTTCTCTTTTCTCTGTCTATCTGTTGAATTTTTACACATCACTTTATCTCTCTCTATTTATTGAATTTTTACACTCTCTTCTCTATCTTTCTTGAATTTAATATGTTCAAATTTTATTATTTGTTCAATTTTTTGAACAAATCTGTCCAATTTTTTTTTAATCTGTTGCAATCTTTTTCTTTTTCATCAACAACATTCATTATCATCATCAACAACAACAACAATAATAACTAAGAAAAATGATAATTGAACAACTGATTTATGAATTTGACGCTGTAGACACCCTATTTTTGACAGACCTTAAGACTCAGACGTCACCAATTGAGCGCTCGGTGATGATGCATATTGTGCTTGTTCTGAGGTTTCAGAGTCTCGGCTACGAGCCTTACCTCCGGACTTCGGGACTTTTTTGTGCTTTGTCTCGGTTTGCGAACCAGGTCCTGTCTTCACTTCCCGAAGGGAGGGAGAGGTCTCGTAGACCATCTCTCAGTGGCCGTAGGCAACGTTTCGTGGTCGTAGGCCATTTTTCCCGTGTAGAGACCAGTTTTCGGTTTTCGGAGCCATTGGTCGTATGCCTCGATTCGGGACCGCTTAACTACTTCCGTTTGCTCTGATTTTTGGTACACACCTTGTTTTCTCTCTTTTGAGGGACACTGTGGCCCAAGAGACCACTTTCGTGGTCATACGCCACTTCCGGTGCCTAACAGCCTGTTTTCGGGGCCCCGAACTGCGCGTTTTGGCCCCTGAACCTTCGTTTTGCATCCGTTTTGGTCCATTTTTGGTAGAGACCCTATTTTTATTGCTAGGGAGGTGGTAGTATGGTGGGAGGCCACCTTTTTCCCATGAAAACCAGGTTTCTCTTTTTCTCTCTCCTCCAACCGGTTTTTCTGACAGAAAGCTGGTTTTTCTCACTTTTGAGCCACAATTTCTGGTTTTTCATACCACCATTGTGTTGTGCTCATCTGGGAGGCCACCAATATGGGTAAGCCGACCAGTAATTCTTCTTGAACCTTTTGAACCTTGCTAAAAAGCTGATTTTTCTCTCTCTTGGGTCACATTTTCTGGTTTTCTACCATACAGCTGTGTTGCACTCATCTAGGAGGCCACCTTTCTGGGGTGGCCGGCCAGCATTTCTCCTTGAACCTTTTGACCCCTGGTCGGCCGACCAGGGGGAGTGGCCGGCCGACCACCTTAACTGGTCGGCCTGCTTCTTGCTTTTTGGTCTCTTTAAGTGTAAGCCAGCTGTACCAGCTGGAAGCCTCAGAAGTGATCCTCTATACACGTGTATGGAGGATCTTTGAGCTTGGTTTTGAAACTTCTTAGAGAAGCTTTGGCCTCTCTTCTCTATAAAGGGAGGCCTCCTCTTCCATTTTCAAGGGTTAGAAAAAAACAGCTGAGGAATATACATACAACTCTCCATATCTCTCTCATCAAAGCTCAACACACCCTTGTTCTTGGTCATTTACACTACACCTCATAGCCTATCACCTCCACCATCCATTCCAGCACTTTGGGACTGATTTTCAAGGGTTGAAGGTTCACAAACTTAGTCCAGAAGTTGCTGCATTGTTGTGCTACAAGGGTAACTCTCCATTTCCCCTTTTCTTGCATTATTTTTCTCTATAGCTTAGCCCTATTTGCAAGCATTTTTGGGTTTTGTTATAAACTGAAAAGTGTCTTATTTTGATCTCCTCTTGAAATTTGATTAAGGATACTTTTCTGTTTGAGGTCTCCTACATCCTTGTATGCTTCATCTCTCTTTTAGGACTTATTTTGCATGATATCTTAGCCTTACTTGCAAGCATTTCCGAGATTTTACATGAACTAAAAAAAGTCTTATTTTGAGCCCTTCTTGAAGTTTGATTAAGGTTATTTTTCTGTTTGGGGTCATCTTCCTCTTGGCATGCTTCATTTCCTCATGATTAGGGCTATGCATTAGAGTATTTGCATTGGCCTTTGTTTGGCCTTTTGGCCACTGAAATCTAGTGAATTTTTAGTGGCTTAGATGTATTTTTGAGAGCCAAAATCAGAGGGGGGTGACCCCCTCTCTCCTTGTCTTGTTTGTTAGCCCTTTTGGCCTTCCAAAGGGCCCCCTTACTTGCATGTTGTGAAGTCACTTTTTAGGCCCAATTTGGTGAGTTTGAAGGTCTGCCTTAGCTCTGTCCGGAGCCTCTTTTACCATATTTTATGTCTATGATGCATGTGTAGAACAATCCCATTCAAGGCCTTTTAAAGGGGCCTTTCATTGCATGCTTCCTAGACTAATTTCAGGGCCTTTTTGGTGAGTTTTAGGGCTGTCATAACTTATTTCAAGAGGTGGTTTTGCCCTTTTGTCTGTCTATCATGTATGTGTAGAACAACCCCTCGCATGGCTTTCCAAAGGGGCTCATCATTCTTGCTTGTGTTGACTGAGCTTCAATGGTTATTTGGGCATATTTTAGCATGAAATACTTCTGTTTTTGGCTGGTTTAGTAAGATCTCGTATGCTTCATATAGGTGTAGTACAACTCATGGTTCACTAGCTTTCTTTGCATGCTTTATAGGCCATTGATTCTAGCATATTTTGGCTATGCCTTAAGCTGATAATGTGCTTATTTTGGACTGCCCTAGCTCTATTTTTGAGTTTTGTGGTCGAATGATGTTAGTTTTGCATGTTTGTAGTTCAAGGTCCATGCTTAGCTTTGAGTTTTGAGATCCATTCCATGCATATACTGAGGTGTGTTCATGTTTTGAGCCTATTATTCATCACATTTCAGAGCTTGTTTGAATGCCATGTTGCCATTTTTTCATCTCTTTAAATGCGTTTGAGAGTCGGACTTGTATACCCCATTTGCCGACCATTGAATGAGCTTCATTTCGTTGCATTCCGAGCCATCATTTTAGGTTATTTTCCCACTGTTTCAGACCTTCCTAGGGTCTGTTTGGGATTGGTTTTGCCACTGGTGCATTGCTTTGGGTACCTCTAGTGTAACGCACTTCACTAGTTTCGGTACCCGGGCCCCCTAGCTTGCATTGTGTGACATGTTTGCATGTTTTGGGACCATCTTTTATCACATTTCAGAGCTATATCATGTATCATTTTATGCCATCTTTCATCCCTTGCCATGCTTTGGTAGAGTGGCATTCCATGCCTTAGGTTCGGTCCTTGGTATTCGTGCATGTGTGCACACATTTCGGTTGTCTCATTTTCATCTAATGGCCATTGATGTGGGTGTGGCTGAGGTCCACTCATGTTGGTGTAAGTCCATCGTGCATTGTGTATGCCATTTCGGTCCATAGCATTGTGTATACTAGGTTGCATGTTAGAGCATTGTATATGCCATGTTACATCAAGCATTGTGCATGCCATTTCATAGCATTGCGTATGCTAGTTTGTATGTTAGTCGCATTGTGTATGCCCTCTCATTTGCATTGTGTTTGGGATAGGAGTTAGCCCAAGCACGGGAAACGAGGGACGTTTCGTACTCCGAGTGACGGAACTTGTCTCAATTTCCGGTCGCCGACACTCCGGATTACCCATGATGGAGTTTAGGTCTTGCTATGTTTTCATGTGCATTCATATCACATCGAGTCGTGCAATTCGACTCCTCGGCCATCATGCATCGAGATACGTGATTGGTGGCACGAGGATCGAGGACTACACTCCCTGAAGAGTAGTCATGCATACATATGTGAAAATACTTTGTTGTGCCCCTTTCTTGCTCTCTGTTGCAGCAAATCAGAAATCAACAGCCTTCCAAAGCCTTGCATAGCATTCCGAGATTAATTGCAAACAGAGGCAAATCGGGGCATCGCATCGCAATGGATTTCCGCGCCAGGCAACTCAAGCATACATCTTTCATTATTCGGAACAGAGCTGAGGCGGTCCATAAGCTTGCATGCTAGTTTATCCGCTTTCCTAGTTAATTTGTTAATTAATTAGGGTTTTGTAATATTTAATTATTTATTCGGACTGTATTATTCTTTCGGACCCTCCGAGCGAGGGCACAATTGTAATAAGTGTACGTGCGTGTGATGTATGTCTTCCAACCCCACGTCTTTCTCCCTTTTATTTACCAGCTTATGATGGTTAGATTAGGGCATGTTTCAATTAGCGTACTTATGCTTGCATGTTTGCATCATTCATCTGTCTTGCATGCACCAGGGCTCGGCGTATCATACTAACTGCATTCGTATTTCAATTCCAAATTGAATACGTGTTAGCTGTAGTATCATCATATGCCATCTTAGAATAGCCGAGCCTATTGTAGTTGCATTTTTGCATGTGTTGCATTAGGCATTTCTGTATAGTTAGGATCATGCATTGATTTCTAACTAGTTTCTGTTTTGGTTTGGAGTACTCGGTTAGCGTTTATGCTTTAGCATCCCTGCATGTGTGTAAGTGACTGCCATGATAGCATGCTTACCATGAGGCTAATTGCTTATGTGCTATACCTGCCTGAATGCCTGTGGGTGAAGGTTGGGTTATTTGGATTGGAACAATTCATCAATTGTGAGTTTTAAGCCCACTTGAGAGTGGCAAATCATCATGTTTTCTAAGCCCACCTGAGGGTGGCAAATCCACATTTTAGCCTACTTGCGAGTAGCAAACCGTTTTCAAAACAAACATGAGATGTTTCGTTCCAATTCAGGCGACCCAGTCTATACTTGTATGCTGTGCGCATCACGTAGTAAATCTAGGCTAATAACCGGAATAAGAATGCCTAATGTTTTCAAAACTTGATATCATGGTTAGTAGAGGCCGATCTTTGATCGGGCTAGCGGGGGTGCTCATGAAGTGACCTTCCCCAATCGTACCCAAGTTCCCGAGTCAAGGCAACTTTGGTGATGACAGACACGTGGCCTTAGGCAACGAGTCAGGGTTTCCTAAATTTCTCAAAATAAAATATTTAAGTGGCGACTCTGTATCTGGCAAAGCAGTCCATGTTTGGCACAACAGTCCATGTTTGGCACTTCTTTCAAAAAATCTGTTTTCAAAAATGATTTGCCGGATTTGGACTCTTTGATGATTCATCGGTCTTGCATTACACTCTGCGAGATTAGATACAAGACCATGACTTTTAGTCCTGAACTGTGGTGAGCCCAAATGAACAGAATGAGACTCATCCTCTCGGGACGTTCGAGGACGTCCACAGACACTATTACAAATTGATTTTATCAAACGAAATTCTATCTGTTAAAATACATATATATTGTCATATATCTCATTGTTTTGAATTTGTTTCTTCATATCATCATCAACAACAACAATAGATATATAGAGAAAGAGAACCGAACCAAGAGAATAACATTACAGGGGACAGGTGTATATATACATACATATATATATAAATGTATATAGAAACATATATATAAACATTGCATACATATATCTGTTGAAACATACATATGTTGAAATATGCCTATACATTACATATATATATATATATATACAAACACTACATACATGGATCACGATCACGAAGAATCATAATCACAATCTACAAAATATATATACACACATGTTATAATAAATAATATTTATTTAATACATGCATGTATATATGTATAAGGGGCAATTCCACCAAAATATATATACATACAAATTATGGTAAATATTATTTATTTATTTTTATTTATATACATGTATATATAGAGGGTAATTCCACCAAAATATATACACGTACATATTATGATAGACATGTACACACGTATAAATAATACAATGATGATACAAGTACGATAAAATGAATAAAAATGAAATAAGATAGATTAACTTGAATGGAATAAAGGAAGTAAATAGATAATATAAATATGGCTCATTACGGTGAACAATGTATACAAATATCCACCTATAGTTTTAAACAAAATCAAAATAGCTAACGCATATTTTTTTACTCATAATTTTTCTTAAATGAACTTTTTTTTTCCCTAACTCTCTCAATTCTGCATTTCTTCCCGAGCCTCTCTTTCTTTCTCAACTCTCTTCCCCTTTTCCCCTCTTGAGCTGCTCTATTTATAGAGCTGAAGAAAGGCATGATGAAGATATGATGATAATGAATGGGTTGATGATGATGATGTTGTTTGATTGGAAAGTCAAAAAGCTAATTATTTTGGTAGAATTTGTCCACCGACTTTTCTTTTCTTCTTATTCTTCTTCTTTTTCTTCTTTTTTTTTTCCAAACCTTTTAGAATTTTATTTGGTATGGTTGAGGCACATGAACTTCTTGATTTGGACGGTTGAGATTTGCTTAACGAACAAGGAAATAATTAGGTGCAACACAGTACACCATAATTTCGTGGTTCTCCTCCTTGATTTGTTGAAAAATTGCCCAACCAATGTTCAGTTTTAACAAAAATTTGTACTCAAAGGCTTTTGGGCATTCCGAATCCAATAGTGAGTTCTATATCTACAAATTCTTGAGACTTGGGGCAAAATGGGGTATCAACAAATGCCCTTCTTTGTATAGTTTTGTTTGATCAAAATTATACAAGATTGAAAGTGAGACACATTTTGCCCCGAGAGTACTGAATATTATTATTATTTTTTCTCATTTTGTCTTTTTCTTTTTTCTTTCTTTTTTTTCCTTTTTCTTTTTACTTTCTTGTTTATTTATCTTCCGCCCCTCTTTTTTAATATTTTAATTTTTTTTGTTTGTTTTTTTTTCCTTTATTTTTCTTTTTCTTCTTTTTTTTCCTCATTGAAGCGACAGACACCTCTCTTTCTTCTTCTTCTTCTTCTCCTCCTTCTCCAGAAACGTTGAGCGCCGTATTTTGAATTTGCAATTTTAACATCTACGGCGTATGTTAACCAACACCTCGATTCGCCCATCACTTATCCTGATCTCCTCCTCTTTGTTTTCTTCCTCTGCTCGATCTTCTTTTTAATCGAAGCCTGTGAGAAAGACACGAAGCAAAAATTTGCAAATCGTCAGTCTGTGACAACTCTCTCTCTCTCTCTCATGGTTTTCTCCCGTCTTCTTACTCTTTTTCTAACCTTAATGATTCATTGGTAGAGATACCCAGCAATGGCTCTTCAGAGCCTACTTATAATGCACCTCATCTTGTTTCCAACTTTCCATCAGTGTCAGTTGAACAACTAATGGTGGCTCATTCTGATACTGAAGCTAATTCCCATACCTTGAAGTTGTGTGTGGATATCGTAACTGTTGTATTCAATTTGTCACGCTGGTTGTAGGGTAGGGTAAATGAGGTACAACGGCTGACTGCACAACTTACCCTCTTCTAGCGTATGTATCAAGACGCTCAACGGGAGGTAAGCCAACTGAGGCAAAACGAGGAGTTGAAGTACCGGGCAACAATCATGGAAATAGCATTGATACTTGTGTATACCCCCTTTGATGGCCAATGGGGATACATTTCCTTTAGAAGCCCTGCAAATGCTGAAACAAGTCATTAATGGCCTCTGCAAAATGAAGATGATGTGAGGCAGCCGACGGTAGAGTCGAGCAGTGTATCTGTCTGTAAGTGAAGTCTGCTTTCGACCTTTGCCGCCGAGCTCTACACGTTGCCGAAATCTGAGACATACGACCTTTTTTTCTTCTGTTTTTTTTTTTTTTTGTATTTTAATTATATATATGTATATATACATATTTTTTGGGTATTTTTGTAATTTGAATTTTTTTGTACTCTTTGCTTTTTTGAAATTTTGAAATTCTTTTTTTTTCCCACTTGTATTTGAGCTTGGATCCTTTATCTAAAATTAGACAAATATTTATATAAGAATGATGCATGAAAATTATTTATTGGAGTTTCATTATGTCTATGAGCAAATTATATCATGCATACGAGATGATACACCATGTTTTCAATACCAAACATATGAGAAGGTATTGTTTCTATGGATGCTAAATCACATATGAGGATTTTCATGGAATGTATGGAATTTGTTGTTGGAATTTTCATTAAGCATACGAGCAAAATATATCTTGCATATGAGATGATATTTCATTTTTGCAATATCAAATATATGAGAAGGTATTTGTCTGTATTGGAGAACAAATCACATATGAGGATTCCATTTGAGATATCTGAATAAAATCAGACATGCAAATAGATATCTTTTTGAATTATTTTTCTTGAAAATTGTATATTGAAATTCCATTATGCGTACGAGCAAACTATATCATGCATATGAGATGATATATCATGCTTGCAATACCCACTACTACAAAAATAGTTAAAGATCACACTTTGACCAAAAAAAAAAAAAAAAAGATATCACTTTTATTGGAAGTGTGATAAAAAAAAATTAGATTAATATTTTAATCACACTTAATTTGATTGAGTGTGATAATATTTATTTTTTATGTCACTTTTCAATTAAGTGTGATTATATATATATATATATATATATTTTAATCACGCCTTCTAATTAAAGTGTGATTATATATACACCACTACTTTTTAATCACACTTTTTAAACAAGTGTGATTATATATATATATATATATATATATATATTTAAAACACACATTCTAATTAAAGTGTGATTATTTATATATTTTTTAATCACACCTTCTGATTAAAGTGTGATTATATATACACTACCACTTTTTAATCACACATTCTAATTAAAGTGTGATTATATATACTTATACTTTTTAATCACACTTCCTAAATAGGTGTGATTGTATAACATATTTCAATTTGATTTTTATATAAAATATACAATTTCTAAATCCGCGCCTCTATTCTACCCATGAATGATAAAGGACGACTCACTACTAGAAAATGAGACTTTAGACACCAAACTTTTTGCAACGGTTTGAAAATCGTCACAAAAAGCAAGATTTTGTGACGGCAAAAAAATCATCGCAAAATTATTTTTTTTGCGACGGCATTTGACTGTCGCAAAAAAGGCATCGACTAAATACCATTATTAGAGACAGAAAATCCAAGGTTGTGACAAAAAGTAATATTATACGCGACGGTACATTACCTGCCTTTTTTTTTTTTTTGCAGTGCCTTTTTATTTTGCTCATTAATGATGGTCCTTAAACTCGTCACAAAAACTTAATCCCTTATTACCTTCGTGTTGTCTCCCACTACCTTCCTTTTTCTCGCTCATCCCTAAACTTTCAAACTTCTCTTCGGATTTAAAAAAAAAAAACTATTAGTCTTATTGGTGGTCATATTTGGTTCAATTTTCTGAAATTTGTTTAAGATTTTTTTTAAAAGACTAAAAATTAGTTTCGTAAAAAAATTAAAAACATTTATCAATTTTATATAACTTTACAAAGGATATGAGTAATTTTTAAAAATTAAAAAATCGATTCGTATATATAAAGCATAAATATTAGGTGTTGAAATTGCAAAGTGACGTCATTTTGAGCCATAACTCTGAACAAAACCCTTTCACTTTCTCTCTATCACACTATCTCTCCTCATCTCCCTCTCTCTCTCTCTCTCTCTCTATTTCATGTCTCTCCAAAGGGAGCCTCTATTTGCACACACCAATTCCACTCTTTGCACACACTTAATGAATTTTATTTTTATTACAATTTTATCCCTAAATAAAATTACCATTATAGACATCTCACACAATTCAAATAAACACACATCCTCTCAATACACACACAGACGTTGCAATGCCTCTGCTTCCTCATTTTGCTAAATGATCCACACACACAGACTCCATACCAGAGCTCCAAAGTTACTCCATTCTTCATTAGTGTACACTCCTTGCACAAGCTCCACACTCCTTCCACAAGCTGTCTTCCTCATTCTTCCTTCCTCATTCTTCATTACTTATTTGTGATGGAGGATTTGTCTTCTGAAAATCAGCAAATAAGTATTCATGTGAAGCAGAGCGAAGGAAATGTGAGTTTAAATTTTTTTTTTTGCAGCGTCGTTCGGATAGCCAGTGCCGAATTTTGTTATTTTGTTCGGAAATGTACTACCGAAATAATTATGTATTTTCGGAAGTTGATGTCCGAATAAATTGATAAATTTCGGAAGTTGTTGTCCGAAAAATTTATATAAATTCGGAAGTTGTTGTCCGAAAAATGTTAACTTATACAACATTCTACTTCCGAAATTTGGAAAAACATTCGGACAACTACTTCCGAATGAAGTAAATTTTTTTTTTTCCATTTTATATTCCAAATTTGCAAACTGCATACCAAATTTACAGTTTCAAATTGCAAATTAATCTTTATAATGCCATTAAAAATTTGTAATGTTATACAAAACATGCAGGAATATGTGTCAACTCAAGGGAGTCAGGTTTGCGCGAATTTTGTGTTAGATTACACCACTCATTTCACAACTGAACAGGTTCAGTCTACGAAATTATAACGATTATGTTTTGAATTGCTCACCAAATGTAAATGTTTGATAATATTTATTTAACTTTGTAGGTATTCAAAAGTAAGGATGAATTGCTCAACTGGGTACGTGAAGTTGGAAAGAGAAATGGTTTGGTCATTGTAATCAAAACATCAGACTATGGTGGATGGAAAAAAAGACCCAGGATGTATCTTGCTTGTGAGAGGAGTGGCCAATATAGAGCAACAAAGAAGTTAAAACATGATGGCAACAATACATCAAGAATAACCGGTACGAAGAAGTGTGGTTGTCCTTTTGATATGAGGGCTCACAGGTTTACCACATATGATGAATGGACATTGACTGTAGTATGCGGATCGCATAATCATCCACCTACGGAGCACCTCGAGGGACATTCATATGCGGGGAGGCTATCCAAGGATGAGAAAGCATTGTTAATGGATATGTCAAAGAGCATGGTTCGGCCAAAAGAAATCCTAGTAACCTTGAAACAGCGAGATGCCCTCAATGTAAGCACACTTAAAACCATTTACAATGTACGCCATCGAAACAGGGTGGTACAGAGAGCTGGAAGATCACAGATGCAACACTTATTGGGTGAATTGGCCAAGTATAATTACATTGAGCGCCATCGGTCTGAAGAGTCCACGATGACTGTGATTGACTTGTTTTGGGCACATCCTACCAGTTTGGACTTATTTCGGTCTTTCCCACGTATATTAATTATGGATTGCACATATAAAACCAACAGATATCGGCTTCCTCTTCTTGAAATTGTGGGAGTGACATCAACTAAAATGACATTCTCTGTAGCTTTTGCATACTTACAGTATGAGAGGGTCGATAACTATGCGTGGGTGTTAGCCACATTACGTGATGTCATGGATGGGTTTGTTGTGCCAACAGTTATTGTTACTGACAGAGAGCTAGCCTTGATGAATGCCATACAGAAGATATTCCCAAGTGCCAGACATTTATTATGTCGTTGGCATATCAGTAAGAATGTGTTGACGAAATGCAAGAAAATGTTTGAGACACAGCAAAAATGGGAGAAGTTCAACCACGAGTGGAACTCTGTAGTGTATTCATCTTCTGAAATTCAATACGAGGAGCGTCTTAAATCATTACTTAAGGAATTCAGTAGTTATCCTGATGCAGTCAAATATGTCATGGATACTTGGTTGGTTCCTTACAAGGACAAATTTGTGGCGGTATGGACAGACACGTGTATGCATTGTGGCAATGTTACAACGAACCGGTAACATTACTTTTGTTGAATATGTTATTAATAACTGCCATGTACTTGATTTTAACTTGACTTACATTTAATTGAACAGGGCTGAGAGTGCATATGCAAAACTTAAAAGACAATTGGGTTCATGTCAAGTCTCATTTCAGGCATCATTTGAGAAAATACACAGTCTGCTTGAGTTGCAACACACTGATATCAAGGCTTCATTTGAGAAAAGTCTAACTGTTGTGCAACATCAATTTAAACCTTCTCAATTCAGGGAGCTACGGGGGAATGTGTCTATCTCTGCATTGGAGTATTTGCTTGTCGAGAGTAAGAGAGCCAATTCCATTGGTATTGATGTTGAAGCTTGTGGATGTGTCCTTCGCCACACTCATGGTTTACCTTGCGCCCATGAGATTGCTGACTACATCAGACAAGATCGTCCTATACCACTTGCTACCATACACTCACAGTGGAGGCAACTTCATATCTCCATATGCAAGAAAGAAGAGGAAACAGAGGTGACTTGTCATGCAGAAGTAGAGTTGTTTGTCAACAAGTTTAATGAAAGTGATAGAACCATGCGATTGGAGCTTTTGAAGAAGTTGAAAGAGATTGTATATCCGGAGAGCACTTTTCTTGTTGAGCCGGAGGTGAAGCCCAAAACACGTCCTCGGGATCATAAGAAGATCAATGTTTCTACCCGTCGTGACCCGTGTGCATTTGAGTTAGTGCAATCTGGACATGATTCCTTCTCACCTAGGGACACTCAAATCACTACATTAGCTTCTACTCTGCAAACCAAGAAGAAGCGACCTGTTAAGGGAAATGAGAAGGTGAACCCGAAAGGGAAGGCATACATTACTAGAACAGTGAAACCTGGTGCATATGTTGATGCTTTCCCTATTGGGTTAAAACCATATATTAAGTTTGTCAAGGATGTAGCTGCAGATGGGAATTGTGGTTTCAGGGCTATAGCTGCTTCAATTGGTCATACAGAAGATGATTGGGCTCAGGTTAGGCGTGACCTATTGGGTGAGCTGCACACACACAAAGAGGAATACATTACACTTTATGGGTCGTATGAAAGGTTTGAAGAATTGACAAGCATATTGTCATACTTTGAAGACAGTCCTGGATACTCACATTGGATGACTATGCCAGACATGGGCCATCTTGTTGCATCGTGCTACAATCTTGTGTTATACCACTTGTCTTTACAGCAATGTCTCACCTTTTTACCTCTTAGAACCGTGCCAGTACCTCAACTTGATAGACGTGAGATTGCCATTGGGTTTGTCAACGGAAATTATTTCGTGCAGGTATAACAGAAACTTATCAATTGCGTTTATGCATGTAGAAGAAGTTATGAGGTATGACCACTACGTCAATTGATATTTGGTACAGGTTTTGTTGCAGCCAGGCCATCCAATTCCTCCTATTGCCACTAATTGGAGAAAATACCGTCACCCTTGCGTTGTGGACTGGGATGATGCATATGTGCGTCGCATTCAACATTTCAAGGACATTATTCATGATAATGTAGCTACTCGAGAGACTTTTGATGTTGTTGATGTCGCATGACACATGTATGCATTGGACAATGTTACAATTATGGAAGAAATTAATGAATGTGTTTTTTATGTTGATGTGTTATATTTTGCAATGTGGATTGAATGTTATCGACCATGGTTACCATTCCATTGTAATAAGAAAATATCATTTACAAAATCAACGACCATTGTTACCATTTCATTCTAATAATAAAAGGTCATTACAATACCATTGTTGTCATTCCATTTTAATAAGAAAATATTAACCACTGTTACCATTACAACAATGTCATCTTACAAAAAACACCAAACAATATTCATCAACTAACAAATCCCAAATCCCAACCCCTCCTCTCTCTCTCTCTCTCTTGCAAAAACTCTTCAAAACCCTCACTCTCTCTCTCTCCATCATACCCCAAATCTCAAACCCAAACCCCAACCGGCATAACAATGAGTGAGAAGGAGATGGACAAACACTACAACAAATTAAAGTTTTAAAAATAAATTTTTAGAGACAAAAATAATTTATCTGTAAAAATTATACTTTTAAGAACAAAATTAAAAAATTTAAAAAATATATATATATTTAATCATACTATTACATTTTCTAGACAAATTTACTTGATTGTAAAAAGATCAATCACTTTTTTCTACAATTTTAATTAGTCCCTAATAAATCCAAATCATATGTTATTGTATTTTATATATTAATCGGGAGTATCAAAAACAAAAACAAAAAAAAGCATCAGTTTCGTACCCACTCTCTCCCTCTCTCCCTCTCTGTCAAATCCCTAATTTCTTCATATGTCAGGTTTCAAATCCCTAATTTCTTCTCATCACTCACTCTCTACGGATTCGATATATGAACTCAATGGTTCTTCTCTACGGATTCTGATCTGTGGTTCATCATTGTCTCACAGCATTTCTCTCCAGGGCTGGATCTCTCCATTGCCGCCTCATCTCTCCTCGATTCTTCGATTTCCCGGCGACTCTGCGGAGCGATTCCAATCAGGTACCACATATATATGTATATACATACATGTACGTATCCGTATCATCGATTTGATATCGTAATTTTAGCCCTCGGTTTCGTGCATGGTTTTGTATACATGTATAGCTTCATGTGTTTGTTCAATCAAAATTTACCAAATTGAAATATGCAGATCTAAGTAATGATTTTCCATACTTCATCTTCTGGTAGATAAGAATACCAGAAAGTAAGCGAGCAAAGAGGTTTATAATATTGTGGACTCAAAACTGCATCTAATTCTACCTAAAAACATTTTCATGTTTGATCCTTAGCAGTAGCGTGTGGGACTAGTCTCAAGTTAAATTAGTTCTGTATTGGTGTTGAATAGATTACTCCGAGCTCCTTGTGTTCAGTGATTTGTAATCAAATGTATTGGTTGAATGAATTGTGACATAATGAAGTGGAAAATAGAAACTACCTGATTTTGCTGGATGAAATCGTTTCATTCATTCTTGAAATCCTCTGAATTTGCTAGATGAAATCTTTTTGCACTCCTCTGTCCTTTAAATTTGCTGTATGATTTCATGTCATTGGTTTGGTTACCACAGATTTAAGCAAATTTTGAGGAAGGTTGAAACACAAATTTGTTACTAAGAAGAGTAGAGAATGAAAATATCAGGAACTATATTCATTGTGTGGATTGGGAAATCTCATGTGTTTCCCCTTGATACACAGCTCTACACACCTAGTAATCCGCTAAACTACATCTTTTAGGTGTAAGTCAGTTTCTGTCAACAGAGCAAGGGTATATATATATAGGACTTGAGAGCATCATTAATGTGGGATCAAATGTACTAGAGACTTGTTTAATATTTCTTTTGTAAGCAACCTAAGTTTGATTCATAGTGTTTAGTCACATCTCTACCCACATCTAATTGATTTACTTTAGTGTTTGTTAAAGCTTTACAAAAACTGTATTTGTTGACCAAATAATTTTGATTATAGAAAACAACAAAATTTTTTCAATGAAGGAACATGAGTTAAACATTTTAATGAATATCAAAACATTTGGACCTGCAATGCAATGCATATGCATGTGCAAGGTATAAATAAAGGAATCAGGTGATCAGATCAACTACCACAGGCCTCAAGTGTGGTGGATTCCTTTGGAGTTGGCCCCTATACTAGCAGGCCTGGACTATACCCAATAAATGAATATCGTTACAAAAATAGTTGGCCCGGACTATACCCAACCCAACTGTCAAAGGCAATGGATGCTCAAACTTAAAATGGAACACAAAATTAGAACACTATTACAGGGCTACACTGTTACAATCCCCACACACACACACACACACACACACACACACACACATATATATATATATATCTACAATTCCATAAACATCTTCTTGCAATTTAACTACCAAATAACTAATTAAGTTTGTCTAATGAAGATTATCTATAATGTTTTTTCAATGGATAACGTAGCTAATCTATTTAATTGAGGTCGACCAAAAATAATTTTAAGTTTTAAACTTAGTATAAATGTTGAATTTATTTAAAGGTAATCATGCTCATCAACTTGTGACTGTAAGTACCTTATGCACATGTTGGATTTTCAACAATTAACCACATTTATCATCAAGAAAAAAGTGTGCGGACACACACCCACAAGCCAAGAATATCTTACAATTGATGATTGCACATATTTTACCAGGTCACTTAATATATTGCAAATCAATTGTATAATGATGTTAGAGGGAATAAATATCCTAAAATGGTATAGTTCCATAGTTGATTTGGTATGAAAGTTCCATTTGCCCCCCCAAAAATTTAAAATTATTTACGAGTAGTGTTTTTTAGTGAAATTTTGAGGGCCCAAATGATTGTTTTGTTAACTTTTGTTGTGGGATAGTGGGGTAGTTTATTAATAACAAAAGATCTGAGTGTTCATCTACTTGCATCTTAGAGCTGGAAATGAAATCCTGGATTTTTTTATTTTTTTTTATTTTTTTGTAAGGGCCTGATTGGTAACAAGATGATTTTTAGAGAGAGTTACTGGTATTGAGATCTTGGAGATTGGAATCCAAATCAGAAAATTTGCATATGTTGTTAAAATTCATAATAAGTTTGAAAAAAAATATTAATGAAATATAACTCTAGGGATTTTTTATTTTTATTTATTTATAATTGAATTTAAATAAAAAAATTAATGTATATTACTACAGTTTAAATCAAAATATAAGGACCCATTTGTGAATTAAAAAAAATAAAAAAAGAGCTTAAAAAAACAAAAATTAATATTCGTCCCCATTTGTCGATCTTATTTTTACGGAGATTTTAATAAGGGCCTTATAGACCATAAGAATTTACAGAGGTAGAGGCATAATAGCACAAAATCAACAAGGTTATAATGAAAAAGGATTGAATTGCTTTGGCCAAGCACAAGACTTGAGTTGAATTTAATTTGTATTGGTTATATTTTAGCTTGAGTTGGATTTAATTTGTATTGGTTTGTATTAAACAATGTTTTATTTTGTTGGTGTTATGTTTAAATGTTAATGACTTATTTATTTTAATTATTTATTATTGATTGACATCCAGTTGTAGTATCATATTTCCTATTTTTAGTATATCCTATTTTTTAAGCATGTTATGTTCTTTATCCCCTCCTAGTTCAGTACATTTATTACTTCTTTTTTTTTTTTCTTCTTCTCTTTCTTCTTTAGTTCTTTTGCACCATGGATAGGAGTTGGATGCAACTTCATAATAGAAGGTCACCTCGATACATTGATGGGATGAGAGAATTTATCATGTTTGCTCATGATTATATGAAACCAGATAAGAGGTACATTATGCTGGAAACAAAGAACTGAGGTACTTTCCTTTAGATTATTCTATTGTTTGTCTATCTTTGTTGTTTGAGATGTTTGGATAGGATTTTCAACTAAGGTCATTTTTGCATGAAACAACAGATCAACTTGATTTCATGTAAAACTTGCTCTTCTATATCCGATTGTTCTATTTTTGTTGTTTGAGATGTTTTCATAGGATTTTCAATCCTTCTATATCTAGTTCTTATTTACTTCAGCCACAGTTACAATGTCTTTATACTTATGCTGTGTTTGGATCTTGGATTTGTCTTCACTTTAACCCTTGACTATTTGGACTGTACGAAAGTTTATTGGGGGCAGAGTTGAGGAATATTAAAGGACAAGTGTTAACATCTGGCAGTAGTAGCAAGCAGCCTGTTCGGAAGCAATTCTTAGACTCTGCAAGCTTTAGTGATTCTGAAAGTACTGAGGCATCCACGAGCATATCTATGGATGAGCTTTGTGCTGTTGATTCTGCTTCCGTGCCTTCCACTTCAAGGGCAACAGAGGTAAGACTTAGATGTAAAATCTGTGTGAGCTTCTACATATGCTTTGTTTGGATCTTCGATATGCGGAGAGAGAAAATGAGAGAAGAAAACAAAGTAAAAGTTGTCTTCCCGTAGTGTTCAACATGGTACGTGGTTTGGACTCCAATCAAATAACCATAATTACTGCGTTATTTTTACATTATTGAGGTATTTAATCCCTTCATGTTCCTCTGCAATTGGTTTTTGGTTTGAGCCAAGTTTGATAAATGAAGCTCTTCAATTCTTTGGTCTCTTATTTTAACATCAAATTGTTAAGAGTTTCTGGTGTTTGCGTTCTATCTGCTTTAAGGTACTAAAGTTTGTTGAAAAGTACTATAATTATGTGTTACTGTATTTAGATTAATGTTTATCAATGTTGACAAGGCAACACCTACCTTAGGTTCAATTGTTCGTCCTTACTCTGGATGCAGCTAGCGCTGAAAATTCTAGCGATAAGTTTCTGGCCTTGACCTCATTATCACGTATAAAAGGACAACTTTGCTATCTGAAGGTACCAATTCAAAGCCCAACTGATGTTATCCAGTCTGCGTGGTTTAATTTTTCTATAGTATCATACATGTTCAATTATCAGTTGCTTAAAATCACTAAAAATGTGTTGGGGGAGCCAGCTTAGAGCTAAATGATAACTGAATGGAAATTCTAGTACACATGGCATCAAAGCCACCAAATTTTGATATGGAAAACAAAAGTTGTCCACGTGGTCTATGCTTCTCGTGTTTGTTGTTATTGAATGCCCCCAATATGATTCGTGGCTTATTTGTTTTTGTTGTTAATTCATTTTCTGCAAATTAGTAATTCTTAGGTCCTAAGTTCTATGATTAGCAGCTTGGATTTTTTCTAACTAGACAAGCCTGGCTTATTTAATAGGTTTGACGATGCGTAACTGTTCTTTAGGTTCTGATTAATTGTAGTTGCCTGCTTCAGAGCCATAATGAGATAATATTTTGCAAGTGTGTATGCGACCTCTTGGGTATTTAGAAGGTTCTTGTTCTTATTTTTCTATTTTTGGTCATTCATTATCTAGGTTGATATCAAGGGGGTGGTATTACTTAGCGTAAGCTTGTCAAGGGAAGTGGTTCCTGGCTTTGCTAGAATGCTCTTGCATACATCACTTGGGAAGAAATACTTAGTTCGTCCTTTGCAGCGGACAGAAATTACTCAAAGTGGTTAATCGGCGTGCATGGTATGATGCTACCAAGCTAACAATAGAAGTTTTAAGCCTCTACAAGGTATGTCCACTTATCATGAAAATTGTGCACCAATTTTGCTTAATTCAACATGTCTTGACACGAATTTGTTAAACCACTTAGCCTATCTGGAGATACAATTTGCTTTATATATTCATGATGGAGTGTACGTAAAGGTTATTGAATTTCTGCATATGAGATCATTTTCACTGAGATCCGAAAATTGTGGCCACTTAGTGAAGATACAAATTATGTTAGGTGCTCCTTTCGAATACGGGTGGAGCTAGGATTTTTCCCAGACCTGTTGAACTCATGTTAAAATTGTGGATTTAATAAACACCATTTTTAGATACTAAAAACAAATAAACATAATACAATGAACTAATCAAATATATGTCTTTAATTTTACACAGTGTAGGCTACACAGTATTTATTTTATTTTATTTTATTTTATTTTTGTGTGCGACTAGGTAGTGGAACTCTTTGAAGAAAAGTGTTGCGGTGTTCTCTGTTTGTAATTGTAAAATTCATCATATTGGTGATCTAAACAAAAATATGATGTTTCTATGAAAAAAGGCAATATAAGTATCTTTTGGTTGAATTTGGATGGATCAATTATTTTCTTAAACCCAAATTTTACTATAACTAAGTTGTTGGTTATAGTAAAATTTCTGTTGAACTTGCAATTTTTGTGGGTAAAGTGACATTTTGTTTTTATATGCTTTATGTTATGCTAGAGGTATTTAATGTTAAGACATTTGAAGGTGTGTGATTAGTCGGACATTGTTTTTTGTAAGACAAGAACAGTTTCTACAAAGATAGTAAGTTTATTCATATGCTTAAATTAATTTGTGTTTTTATTTTTCAGGTTAGAAATTTCTTGGAGAGATGCAAAATATGGTCAAAGAATTCAAGAACTTAGTTTTTCAAGTTTTTTCATTTTTTAATATATGTAAGCATAATTTAAAACTTTTTATTTAATTCCTTTGTATATACTTTTGAACATATTGAACTTTCATTTATGAAATATATAACGTTATTCCATTTAATATATAGTTGTGATTCAAAATATAGTATATAGTGTGTATTGCATTTTTCAAATATGCGTACAAAAAGAATATTGATTACTCTTCAAATATGTCGAACTCTTTTTTTATCACACGTATTAACTGTGATGAAAAATGCATATAACGCGTGATCTCATTTGATTATTAATCACAGGTTTTATTAGATATTAATCACACTTAAAATCTGTGATCTAAATGTTGATTATCACAGGTTTTATTAGTTATTAATCACACTTAAAAGGTGTGATCTAAATGCTATGAATCACATTTTAAAGGCGTGATCTAAATGTTATTAATCACATTTAAATGGTGTGATTTAAATGTTATTAAGCACACTTAAAATGTGTGATTAAAAATGACCTTTTTTAATCACACTCCCAAATATCACACTTTAATAAAATTTAAAAGGTGTGATTAAATAACATACATCACACAAAAAAAAGTGTGATATTTATTTGATTTTATAGTAGTGACCAATCATACGAGAAGGTATTGTTTGTATTAGATGACAAATCACATACGAGGATTTCCATTTGAGATTTTCATGCGTACTGTAATGAAAATCAGATAGCAACAGGTCATATTAATCTATTATGTGAGGTTATGTAGTCCCTATCTTGAAGTGAAAATGCAATACAATGCAAATATATATCTTTACGAGATATGAAAAAAATTGGATGTGTATAGATACGACCAAAGCACATGTTTGTGTAATAATAGTGCAATATGATGCATCTATCATGCGATGTGCAAATGAACTTGAGCTAATAGATACCTCTATGCGGTATGATGGATTTGATTGATTGGATACGATCAAAGTCTTTTTTTTTTTTTTTAAAAGTAATGAGAATGTCACATGTTTTTGCAATACGGTTCCAATTATGCCGAATTATATAACATACCAATACAATGGAATATTATACTATATGCTAGTCCATGATATAAAATTTATCACTATAAGCTTTTTATGTTCTCTTTTAGTAAAAATTCTACCTCATGACTAATGGAACGATTTTGAGAAGATTAGCATTTCTTAGCTCATGGAAATAACGGTGCATGCTCGTTGTGACTGGTTTCTGACGGCTTTTTTGAAGGCATGGAAAACATTGGTTTTTCAAGTTGATCAAAGGTAACTTGCGTCTCTTTCGGCGGTGGCTCAGAAGTCGAAGTCTTTGTTGATGCTAAAGATGTGTCTCAGATATAAGGAATAATAATAGTGCCCCTGCGAAGATTGTCTGCTTCATGAGTCACTATGGTCCCAAATTTAGTGACGAAATACTGAACATGTGTGACGAAATTATTTGCTGGAATTAGCAAATTTTAGCATCAATTTTTTTTCGTTGCCAATAATAAATAAATTTTAAAAATTGTGTGGGGGGATATTTGCAATTTATATATATATTTTTTCAATAAGCAATCCCTGTGCATTTTAATAATCTATTCAATAAAATATCTAATACAAATCAATATAAAATTAAACTGTTCATTTTCATAAAACAACACAAGCAAAATACATGTCTCATAGTATCAAAAAATTAATATATAACATCTAAACTATAACATCTATTCTAGTAAAATAAAAAACTATAACAACACAATCAAAATAACTTGTGCATATTTTAATAACCTGTTCAATATAATATCCATTACAGATCATTATAAAAACCTTTTCATTTGTATAAAGCAACAACATAGTGAAAATATATGTTTAATAATATTAACAAAAAGATAAGATCCATCATAATATAATTATAACCCATGACAACATAGTCAAAATGCGTGTTCTCAACAAAAAGTACAACTACACTGTGATGGATACGTGTTTGGTAATATCAATAAAAGCTCTTGCTATGCAGATTATCAAATTCGTTCATCTCCAATTTGCCATTTAAAAAAGAAAAAAAAAAGTTAAGTTAACCATTGACTAAATATGTTAACGTGCAACCTAGAAGAGAAAAAATAAAAATTTTGAAGTAAATTTCAAATCAAAATCTATCGTGCTTGTTCCGTAAATTTTTACAACTTATATTAGTTTTGCCCAAGGTGTTCATGATGTTTCCTAGGCCTTTTAACGACTATTTCAAAATTTTACTCCCTAACGTCCTATTTTCAAGCCTAAATGTTTTCCAATCAAGAGTCATATGATTGTTCTGTAAGTTTTCACAACTTATGTTGATCCCTCTCAAGGTGTTCTTGATATTTTTTAGACCTTTTCGTGCTTATTCACTACAAGAATTTACACATTCGGTGACTAAAAAAAATTTAGTTGCCAAAGATACACACCTTAGCTACCAAAAGAAATTTAGTCGCCAAAGATACAAACTTTAGCTACTAGAAGAAATTTTGGTCAGGAAAAGTTCTATTTTTAGCCACTAAGAATAAGTTAGTAGCTAAAGATGTTACTTTTGGCGACTAATTTAAGTTTAGTCGTTGAAAATAGGATTTTGGGCTACAAGAAAAAAAATTGGTCCCTAAGTGTACAATCTTTAGCTACTAAGAATAATTTAATAGCTAAAGATGTTACTTTTGGCGACTAATTTAAGTTTAGTCATTCAAAATAGGATTTTGGGCTACAACAAAAAATTTTGGTCCCTAAATATACAATCTTTAGCTAATAATTTAGTCGTTATTTATCTTACTTCTAACGACTAAACTATTTGGTCAGCAATTGTAATTAATTTTTGGTGGGAGGATTTCCAATTTTTGAGGGATTCCTAAAACAATTAGTGACTAAATTATCCAGTTCGTCGGGAAAAACTAGTTTATTTCTTTTTGGCGACTAATAGACACTGATCGGGAAAAAAAGTAAACCTAAGAAATTAAGTCCAAAATCGATCTGTCTCACTCTCATTCACGCCTCTGTGTGACTGTCTCTCTCACTCTTACCTCACGCCTTTGTGACTCTCTCTCTCTCTCTCACTCTCACTCTCATTCTCGCATCTGCCCTCCTCTCTGTCGATTTGTCTCTGTGTCTTCCTCTCTCTATTTTCCTCCATTCCGAACTGTGAGGCGCCACATGTTGAAGAAGTGGAACAAGTATTGTTCCTTCCATCTCCATCGACCTCTTCATCACAGAGATCTTGTGTATTATCCATCTAATTCACTGCAAAATCACACTACACCCAACTCATACAATGAAACCACTAGTTTTCGAAGCATTGTCATTTGGTGATGATGAACAGACCTTGCTGAATCGATTGGAGTTTAATAATCGACCCAGCCCCAGGCCTCTTTTCCATACTCCATCTATGATATGTTGGTCATGACCCATTAACAAACATAGCATTGATTCCCATTGAGTTCCGTTCATTGAATCACCCACAAAAACTACTCTCTTCCCTCTGATCAATTCCAGCATTTTTGTTGCATTGAACCTAAGGAAAATAACAATATATATATATATATATATATATTAGTAAGTTCTTTTCCTAAATCTGCTCCATTATTGATCTCAAAAAAATATACTTCTGAATCAAACGTTAAAGCATAACCCATCTGGATTCTCAAGGCCACAAATTCCAAAACCCACTTGTTAAATTGTTATTTTTCTTGCGAAATCAATCGGACCACATAAAACCCATTTTCTAGAATTTCCCAAATTCGTTTTTTTGTTGTTTTTTGGGGTTTCAATCGTAGCCCCAAAAACCACAATAATTATCTTTGGAATTTGAGGTATGTGTTGGATAAGTTGAAAATGCTGTGACCCTTAGCGAGAAAAGAGAGATGTGGTTCCAGAAACTTGTTTTCTGATCTGGGTTTCTCTTAGAAAAATGTTCAAGCTTTCTTTGATGGCTTCTCATGGGTGCCCTCCAACTCCAGGGCTTGTGTTCCACCCTGAATTGGTTTCGGGCAGGGTCTCTAAGGTAGATAATTGGTCGATTCATATGTTTGTGATTTGATTTTATTGAATTTGTATATCTGGGTATTTGGTATTTTGTTGGAATTTACTTTTATTTTATTGAGGTTGATGATGAGTTATTGTGTTGTGACGATTAGGGTTGTTGATTTATGGCAGTCCTGTGATTTACTTTCATATTGAACAAGTCATTTGAGTTTGATGACATATACGTTGCTCACATATATTATATGTATCTATATCAAATCTTCTTTGGTATTTTGTTTATGATTCTCCTGGATTAATTGAATAAGGTTGGTATGGGATTGAATTAATTATGAAGCACAAATACTTCTAGAAGCGAGTCGTATCCATACAGATATTCGGATAATTGTGGATGTGCATATGATATTTCTAAACTATCTGATATTTGAATTTAATTTTGACAAGTATCCCATACTTTTTGGGTATTTTAAATCATGTACCATAGTAGTTTTTCAATATTATAAGGAGAAAAAAGTGAGATTAAAGAGTAGTTTACTTTATTCAGAATTTATAGAATAAACATATCCTTAGTTGTAATATATATATATATATATATATGTCTTATATCCATATCTATACTGACAAATAAGAAGTTTTAATGATAGTAAAATTGGATTTTAATAACTAAACAAGCAAGTTGCATACAACACTTTCACATATAACACTTTTTGTTGAGTTAATTTGTTCACTAGATAATCCCCACATTAAAGTTGGATTGAAATCATTGTTTCAATGGGTCTGTGTTCCTAATCTTGTATTTGGATGTCGTCCAAACCTCTTGTTAGTTTGATGTCTTTTTGCTTTAAGCAGATTCATTCCTGATGTATTTGTTGTGCAAAATTTTATTGACTGAAATAAGCCCATTATTGGTTGGATTCTTTATATCTGCAAGGCTATAGTTTTGCACCACTATTCTTGTTTCCATATCTATTCACGTGCGTTTAGTAATTTGACAACCATGTTTTGTTGCTTTGAACTCTATTCATTTTCTCTATATATCATAGTGCCAATTTCATTATGAGATTACAACTATTAGATATTTAATTAGTTCCATTTACATGTTTAAGATTATCTTAGTGCAACCAACCTGGTCCTAATATCAGTGATAATTTCTTGAATGTTTGATTATGTTTCTTTAATTGATTAATGAATTCTTTATTATCTGAGGTTGTTGCAGGATTGTCCACCTTTTTGTCATATTCCTGGATCGAGACATGATATGATAAGTTTAGATACCCTTAATATGAGGCCATATCAGAGTGAGGAGCCATGGAAACCCATAAGTGGATTTTCAGAGACTACCCAACTTGTCAAGGTTGACTAAGCCATTACAAGGACTGTACTTATCGATGCAAGGTTCATAATTGGCTACTTTTCTTTACTATTTGAATGTCATTTTACTGTTAATATTGCTATGAATTTTCATAAATATGGGGAGGTTTGAAAACTATGTGAGATCAAGTGATACAATTGTCTACTCTGTAGGCCAATGCGTTGGTGATGAGCCCACTTTGTAACATATATAAGGTCATTTCACCAATTCAACTAATGTTGTGAATGAATTTCTTGTTCTTATTTGTGGAAGTCACTTGTTCATGGTTAATAAATCAGTATGTCTTAATTAGATGGGGAGTTTGTGTTGATAGGCTACTTGAATTATTGATCCGAAGATTTAATTAGTTACAAAGTTACAAGTTATTGCTATTATGTAGTAAATCAATTCACTTCCAAATGTGACATTCATGAGAAGACAGTAGTGAATGTGTTAATGTCAAGTAGGAACCTGGCACTGGTAAAAAAAGGGAGTTGCCTGATTGGGTTATAGAAATAAATATGAGGAATACACTTGAGATTGGTTTGATCTATAAAATATGGACTATTGATTTGTGTGTCAAAGATGTAAAAGCATCAGAATTTAGTAACATGATTCATATTTCATGTTGACAATTCCTCTTTATGTGTTGCTTACTCTTTTTTTTAACATTTTTGTATTGTTGTATTATGCTCTGAAATCCTATATTCCTTAATTACTTTGGTTGCAGACACCCACCCAAACTCTGTACTGTTCAGCTTTGGGATTGCTGAACAATGCTCAAGAAATGAGAAAATTATGCAGTTCTTCATGTCTGGGTCAAATGAAGTAAAAGGATGTGAACTGGATATGTCTATGCTATCTAGCTTAATGGGGCCTCAAGCATTGACAAGAAATAATCTATATGGCGCTGGGGTTCAGTCTTCCCTTAGTTACCATCCAAGTAATGAATTTTATGCCCCACTGCCTCTCTTGGAGCTTGTTGGGGATTTGGCCCGTAGATCAAAGATTGAACTTAACTCAGATGGACGAATCTGATTCACAGGTGATAGCACCGAGTTGAAGGATATACTTACAGTTATGGCTGAGCATTACTTGTCAAAGAACTCAACCTAAGCATAACCCATTGGACGTGGTACAAATTAGTTTTAGGGGCGGTATAAATTAAATTTTTGGTGTGGTACAAATTTCCTTTTAGATAATAAATTTGATTAACCCTCTATTATGCATGGGATTATGTTGGATTGTACTTGGTTCGTATGGAATTTGTATTACATTTAAAATTGGACGTTTAATATGAATTTTTTGGATGGATGGAAGTGAAATGTGTGCACGTTGTCGAATGGTTGATAATATATTCAGTATTGATGGATTATATTGTTTATACAAGGTGTAGGTTGCACTAATAATGGATAAAGGTGGTTCACAAATTAAAAAAAAAAAAAAATTAACATAGCATTTGACGACTAAATATGTTGGTAGCTAAAAATCAGGGAAGAAGCTATTGCCGACTAAATATTTTTCTTACGAAAAACACGGCATCCTTTGGCGACTAAAATGTTTGGTGGTAAAAACTAATGAAATGAAAATTAAGAGGCTTTTGGCGACTAAAGTTTGTAGTCGGTAAAAGTAACAATGACTAAACTATTTGGTCGCTAAATGTATGTATTATATTACCCGACTAAAATGTGTAGTCACAAAATGAATTATTATTTGCCACAAAAAATCTATTAGCGACTAAAAATTTAGTCTCTAATAGTTGAATTCAATTTATGTGAGAACTTTTGGTGACTAATATTTTAGTCGTCAAAATATAACCTTTGCTGACTAACCAAAGTTTAGTATTCAAACATTCACTTTCGGTGACGAATGTTTTAGTCGCCAAAACATAACCTTTGTTGACTAACCATAGTTTAACAGCCAAGCGTTCACTTTCGGCGATTAAAAATAATTTAGTCACCAATACTATCGCCGACAGGGTATAAGCGATGACCTTGGTGACAAAAAAAAAAAAAAAAAAATTAGTTGCTAATGAGTTTCGACGACCAAAAATTAGGCTTTTGGTAACCAATATTTTAGTCGCCAAAAGTAGCATTTCCTATAGTGATTTAACAATTTTGCCCCTCAATGGCTTATTTTAATGCCTAAGTGTTGGAAATTTACAAATTTCAAAGTAGTTTTTAAATTGGGAGTTTCGGGCTTGTTCTATAAGTTTTCACAATTTACATTGGTTCCTCTCGAGGTGTTCATGATGTTTCTCGGGCCTTCTTGTTCATACTTTACTATTTTGTCCCTCAATGGCCTATTTTGAAACTTAAGTGTTCAGAAAATACATAATTCAAAGTAATTTTCAAACTAGTAGTCAGTGCTTGTTCCAATAGGGAGCCACATGCTTGTTTCCCAACCTTATTAACAACTTGTTCCAATGAAAGATCCATTTATAGAAAAATACTTATCTCATCTCAGAGCAGAAAAATAAATAGAAGTCACTGTTACGATTCGGAATTTTTCCCTCCGCTCGAGCGGACTTGAGAGGTTCCCAGCATTTTTGCAGACGGTCTGGAATTCTGAGAGTTGTGAATTCCTGCTTGACTGTAGGAGTGGTCGCTCGAGCGGACAACTTTGTTGGTCTGCGTGCTCGAGCGTGGAAAGCGACGCTTGAGCGTGGAAAGTGAGATTGTCCTTGACATTTTTATTAGTGTATTTGGAGCCTCCTTATTTTATTTTGGGGTATTGATCGAAGTGGTAGCATAATGGTAAAGTAAGAGTGAACCAAGAATTTAATTCGGATGATTTTTCTTACTAGCAGCTGTCACTCTTTTGCCCTTTTCTTTGTCCACACTTTGAATTTGGATGTGAGGCTAGAACCATTGGAAAGATTATTTCCGGGGCTTTGATTTGGACACAAGAACGACCTAAAACGGAGTCCGAATGAGAGAGTTATACCTGTTTGAAGTTTTGGAATCTGTGCTGAAAGCAGGTACGCTCGAGCGGGAAAATCGACGCTCGAGCGGACCACGCGAATTTAGCAAGTTTAAAGGGACTTTTCTAGATCATTCTTCACACTATTCATCTCCTCTCTTCATCCCTCTCACCTAGGTCTGAAAACCCTAGGTCTTTGACCTCAAATGCCTTCCATTTCCCTTTGGGTTGATCAAGATCTTCCACCAAAAAGTGAAGAAGGCTTGAAGAACTCACTTTTCAACTGATTGGATTTTGGATTGGCGAAGGATTCTTCTTGGTGCTTCGTTCTTTTGCTTGATTCTTGAGGTAGGGGTCCTAGTTCCCTTTCAATACTTGCATTAATGGATGGATTTGTGGTATTTTGACTATATAAATACAAAATCTATAGTTTTGAGCATATAGTGTCCAATATGAGATTTGGGGGTTTAGGGTTTGAAATGTTGGGGGTGCAATTGTTGGGTTAAAATGATGGATTATGAACCTTAGGTGTGTAATCAATGGAAAAATTGGAATAAAAAGCAATGGTTTGGGAAGTTTGGATTTTTCTTGAAATCCTTGATTTTCTTGAAAACCCTAGGTTGATTCATGATGATAATCAAAGATTTTGTCCAAATTGAAAGTAGAATCATGAAATTGAGAGGTTGAATTATACATACATAAGTTTAATTGAATTTTGAAAATGTTTGAAAATTATGTTAAAAATTAGCGATTGAACCTTGTTATGGGCATTGTAAATCATGCTATAATGTGAAAGGAAGATTGGGGAAATGATTTATTAATGATATGGACGACATGGGCTTTGAGGTGAAATGATGAAATAAAGGTTTAAGAGTTCACCTTGAATTATATTGAATAGTGTTAATTATGTTGAATAGTGTTGTTGAATTAACTTGAGTTGACTAATATTGAGTTGAATTGTGTTGAGATATGTGTTGAGAAGTGTGTTGAGTTAAGGATGTTATTTGCGACTTGTGATGAATTTGAAAAATTGCAAATTGGTGTGTAATTTGGTATAAAGAGAATTAAACAAGTTAAGAACGGAATAAATTATATTGTGACCTGATTTCTATGTGTATTATGAATTGTGTAGGGTCAGCTACAAGGGCGGACCAATCATCTGAATACTGTGAGTAATAACACTGTAAAGTTATGTTTAACTTTAATTATTTTCTGATGATAAGTTTCTGAAATGCTATGTTTTGTATGAATGAATGATTGCCCAATTTTCTTTGAAATGTAATTGCGGTATCCTTAGCGGAGGCCCTCACCCAAGGGACATAATACTGTGGCTTATGGTCATGAGGCCCTAGCCCGGGGGTTAATACCGTGGCCCAGGCCCTCGCCCGGGAAAAATAATACCGTGGCCAATATATGAGATATGTTACCCGGTACCGGAGGTTCCATTATGGAACTTGATATGCTTGACCAACATGATATGTTACGCTAAACGAAGTACCACACATGATTTGAGTATGAATATGAATATGACTCTATTTCTGATATGAATATGAATATGAACATGTATTTGAATCTATTTCTGATTTGAAACCTGAATATGCATAAGACTTTGTTTTCGATAAGAATATGTTTCTGATATAAGCTCTGATTTCTGATCCTGTGATGGACATCATTCATTAAAAACCCTTTACTTTGTTATTATTCACTAGGCTCCAGCTCACTTATTATTTTATGTATGTAGGCGATCAGGCATGTGACTAGTCCTAGAGCTGCTGCCTGGATTCTTCATTCTGTCAGCCAACCTATGTGCCTCCCGTGGAGATTCCGGACTTGCCTAGCGTTTATGGCTAAGTGTATAAAGTTTAAGCTTTGTCTTCTTGTTTGGTTAAATGAGTTTCGTTTATTTTGTAAATAGGGCTAAGTCCTTTTTTGTCTTGTCTGTATGTATATGACATCGCAAGGATGACGTGTAGATATGTATATAAAAGTTTAAAATTTTTCTGTCTCATATAAGTCTGCACAGCTCAATGGATGTTGTATATTTGTTATTGCTTCCACTAGCCCCTACTATTATATTAATCTGTCTTAGAGGCCTTCGGTAATATCAGGATTACTAGCCGGTTACGATGATGAACCCATAGGGGTGGGTTCTGGTCGTGATGGTCACCAATTCATAGAAACCCATTGCATTAAAAAAGACTTATCTTATCTCATAGTAACCTATTTCATAAAGCAAACAATTTTTCCAACCCATTTCATATTCATATAAATGAAATTAAAACCATAAAGAAACACAAACAATTATGCCCAACTTCTGTGCTCTCCTCTTTCAGTTATCCATAAAGAAACTCAAGGAAAAAAATTCAATCAACACTACATAAACAAACCTACTTAAATGGTAGCTAAAATGATGTATGATAAATAATAGGGAACTAATAATTAGACCAAGCAACCATATGACAAAACAAATGTTCTGCAATAAGAAATAAATATATATGTTTTTATCATTTATCATTTTCAATAACTTAGAAATGACAATATCAAATTTAAAAAAAAAAAAATCATAAACTAAACAATTTAATTCCCAATGGAAACCAAGCATCCTATTAAAGAATTAGGATACCTTTAATGGGTTAACACGGTGCACTAAAATGCTATGACCAGTAACTGCAAAAAAAAAAAAAAAAAAAAAAGATAAAATAAAATAAAATGAAAAAGATAATAATAATAATAATAATAATAATAATAATAATAATAATAATAATAATAATAATGAAATATCAAATAGCTGCAACTATTCAAATCCTTCCATAAGCAAAATACTAAACCAACCCTTTTGGATCCATTTGGTTTGCTCATAGGAAGTAGCCAACCCATTGCCCAAAATATATATATATATATATTAGATTAAAAAAGCAAACTCTTCGTTTGGTAATGCAACAACAAACTCTATCTAACTTAATTCTCCCATCATCTACAAATAAATACAACCCAAAAACCTCCATTTAGACTTACCCAAAAGTCCAAATCACCCAGTTAGATTCATTTTGCTTCCAACCTTCAACTGAAAATTCTGAATACGTCTCAAACACCCCAATAGAATTGCCAAAGCAACACCCTGTTCGGTTCTTTCAACATACAATGAGAGCAAAACAACTCAACAATACAATTTATCAGACAATTGACACCATAGGTCCATAATCATGTTTATATCAACAACCTTTACATAAAGAAATACCTGCTCAAAATGTAGGAACCCTGAAAAATTTAAAAATTCCCTAGATATTGATTTGTGATTATGTAACAATTTTAAGTAGTATATAACAATCCCAATCAAACAATCAAGACAAATCAACACAACGATTTTAACGTGGAAAAACCACAATTGGACACCTCCAACTGTGATTAAAAAGCCATGGGCAACAGCCACAAAACAATCCACTAAGAAGATTTAAAGGAATTACACAGGTATACTCTCAATTACCTATCGAATCCACGCCTAATTGAACCAACCTCTATGTGCCTCTTCCAACCCCGTCTTCACCTCGGAATTGTCTTTGCGATGAGCCACTCCAGAATCCACCGAAGCTTCAGGCTCGAATTCTTTAGAATCCACCGAAGAACAACTCTCTCTCTCTTGTGTATAACAAACAAAACCTTTGATGTACCCTCTTTAAACCATGAGTTGAACACTCAATAAAACATCAAAGAAAACTAACAAAATATCCCCAGATATAAACCTTAAGAACCAAAAAGAAGATCTGGAGGACTTCAGGAGTTGTCTAGTTTTGGGAGAAAACCAACTACTTATAGAAAACCAAAAGTAATCCTAGATTTGGAAGAAAACCCAATCCTTATTGAAATCCGAAAAACTGTGTTCGCGCGGTCTGCTCGAGCGCCCAACATCCCGCTCGAGCGTCTTCAGCAAAATATGCGTGTGACAAAACAGAGGTCCGCTCGAGCGCTGGAGAACCCGCTCGAGCGCGAAATCACACATCTCAATACTTTTACAGGCGACCAAAACTGCTGGAACCAGGGATTCTCCGCTCGAGCGGGGTAATGTCCGCTCGAGCGGACAGGCAACTTGGAATGCATTTTTGCATTTTGCCTCGGGGGCGCTGCCCCTCGACCCCGTCGTAGCGCTGCCCCAGACCCGCCAAGGGGCGCTGTCCCCTCGACTCCCGCAAGTTGACCCCCGTCATAATCAGTGAAGTGGCAATCTTGAAAGCATTAGCATCACAAACTTCTCTGAAAGGCACAATTCGGGTTGGATTCGCATCTAAACACTCATAGCCTTACTGAAAAAAAAATGCAAAAATAAATACAACTGAAAGGAGTTTTGTCAAACGGGGTTGCCAAGAATAAAACCTAACAAACCCCACATAACAAAATGTAAAGAATCACACCAGAACTACATATATCAACCTCCGACCCATAACTTTGCTTGAAAACCTCTGGGGCCATATAGTATGGACTCCCCAAAAATAAAATAAAATAAAAAATCATCAAAGAACCCACTCAAGTCCCATAACATTCTCAACTAAAATATTCAAAGTGACCAATTCAATCAAAAAGAAAAGTTAAAACCCATTAACAATGTCAACCATATCTCCCGAAAAAAATCCAAAATTAGAAAATTCATTCAATGATCTAATCTAAATCTGAATAAAAAGCCTCAAAACCCATATGGAAAAATCCAAATTCAAGAACCCAATCAATTAATCAACCAAAATCCATGAAGAGTACTGTAACCCATATGAAAAATAATTCAAATTTTGAACAATTTAAAATGAACCGTCAACCAAAATTTCAGCAATTTTTTAATAAAAAAAAAACACCAAAATTCTCAAACCCATTTCAAAAAGAACATATTAGAACCCATCATCAAACTCAAGCAAGAACCAAAAATACACATAGAGTCCAAAATCTGCAAAACCTAATAAAAATCCTCAAAACCCATAAGAAAAAAAATCTAAATTTGAGAATCTAATCGATGAATCAATCAAAACCCATGAACGGTACTGTGACCCAAATCCAAATTCTGACTTGAAAAATCTAAAATCCTGGAGATATCTATTTGTGATTATGTATCAATTTTAAACAATAAATAACAATCCCAATCAAACAATCAAAGACTAAACAACACAACGATTTAACGTAGAAAAATCACAATTGGAGCGACTCTAATTGTGATAAAAATAAAATAAAAATAAAAATAAAAACACCACAAAACAATCCACTAAGAAGACAAAAAGAAATTACACAAGTGTACTCTCAATCACTTAGCGAATCCATGCCGAAATTGAACCGACCCTAATGTGTCTCTTCCAACACCGTCTTCACCTCAGAATTGTCTTGTCCAGCGTTGAATCCATAACACCGATGTCGAATCACGACAATGAGTCACTCCAGAATCCACCGAAGAACAAATCTCTCTTTTGTGAATAAAACAAAATAAACAAAACCCCTTTGATATAATCCATTCAATTCATGATATAAACTCTCACAGATATCAAAGGAAACAACCAAAGAAGCTCCAGATGAAAACCTTAATACCTAAGAAGAATATCTGTAAGTCATACCCTAGAAACTGAATTAATCACAGATTTATAGAAAATAGAATAGTGATCTCCGCTCGAGCACAAGAATGGCTGCTTGAGCGGACTGACTAAAACGTGTGTTTCAGAACAAAGATCTACGCTTGAGTGCAGGAAAGGCTACTCGAGCGTAAAAAAACAACTCCCAATACTTTTGCAGCTCAATCCCCGACATAGTCAGCGAAGTGACAAACATGATAGGATTAAGATCACAAACTCCTCTACGTAAGCACAATTTGGGATAGATTCGTATTTAAATACTTATAGCCTTACTTAAATAAAAGATCGAATAAAATTATACTAAAAGGAGTTTTTTCAAACGAGATTACCAATAACAAAAACCTAACAATCTCTCCATTTGGCAATGCCGTGATAAAACTCACCTAACAAATAAAATCCTAATCACCCTAACCCATTACAGCCAATAAAAACAAACTTCTTTCTCAAGGTCATGATCTGCAAAACAACTATTAACGCCACAAGAGTATATGAAAAAGCAATAGACATATGGCAAGATTACCTTGAAGCATAACATGGAAAACATGCAAAAACACACAAATTGGAGATTTTAAGAACCATGCAAAAACACTCAAATACTCCCCTTCAAAATTCTCTCCATTTTTGTCATGAATTGTCAAAGGAAGCTCAATCAACTAAAGTAAAAGCATAAATCAAACAAGCAAGGATATGATGATATAATTACCAGTAGCATGCAAGAAGGAAACAATAAAGAAGCAGTGCATAGCAACATGCAAACCAACTAATGCCAATCTCCCTTAACAGACCAATTAATGTAAGTTCATTCTAACAAAACCCAAACTCCCCCTCACTAAAAACAACCACAAACACTGAAAACAATGAACAAGAAGAAAAAGACAAAAATAATATGGTGGAGCAAGCAAGGAATCTCAGATTTGTACCTTAAAACACACAAGATTATCCAAGAAACACAATTACTTGAAAACACAATGTGCACAGTCTCTAGAAGATTCCTCAGGAAATAAAGTGATGCAATATGTGAAAAGCATAGATCCCATGATAAAAGTGTGTTTGTGACTCTTGGAGTTTGACAAATACTAGATTCAAATTCTAGTAGTGATCTGATAGCTGGACCTCCGACAAGAGAATCTAAACACAACTATGGAAAGTCAAACCACTAGAAATCAAGGGGTATTTCTTAAGTAAAAGCAAAGGCTCCCCCTCAATCAATGAATCTTTTTTTTTAATTTTCTTTCTTTCTTTTGCACACTCATTGGCGGCTTTCACGCTCAAGCGTAGGGAACCCGAACTAGATAAGCATGGAAACAATAAAGATAGCCTGGTTGGTGACTCTGAGGTACCCTTTTCCTCATGCCTTAGCTGGAAAGAACTAAGGGGAAAACCGTGAAGAAGCAACAAGATAGAAGGTGGTTATGAGACTCAACATCACCCATGATTTGCTAGTATAAGTCAATTCCTCTATAAAAGAAAAAGACACAATGCTAGAAGTCCATAGAGAGAATTGATCACTAAGGCAGAAGATTTCAAAATTTGCTAACTCAAGAGTGTGTATAGAATGAGACATACTAATCAAAGTACACACACTCTGAACTGAGTAATGACCAGAGAAAGTACACACATATTAACATGTAATGGATATTTTTATCAATTCCAATATACAACAAGAACTTCTCAAAAATTTCAAACTTGCAAAACCATACTAAGAAAATCTTTTTGGATTTTTTTTTCTTTTCAAAACAAAGCAAGACAGAAAATGAACAAGCACACACTAAAAGAACCAAAAAGAAAAAAAAAAACAAACAAAAACCCAATAGCAAAACGAATAAAGTCAAGTTTTCTTACCTAAATTGCTTTAGTATGAACAAAGTTATGAGAATTACGATTCTTGGGTGGTGTCTTGACGTTGTGGTTCCCTTCCCCTTTAATAGGAACATGTCTCGACTTGGTTTCCAACCTCTTACTCCAAGGTCTAGGCAAATGCAAACTCGCTTCATGTTTGGTCTCAAGCAAATCAAAATAGTAAAGTCTAGTATAACCCTTAACCTCACTATGACCAATGAAGTGTCTTCTACCCCACGAGATGTTAGAATTTCTTCTATCTGTATAAGACACTCTCACATGCAACTCATAACAATAAGGGTGAATATGACCATACATACCACAATGATGACAAATAAAAATAGGGTATACCTTATTTTCTTTGACCTTACAAACTCTAAGAAGATTGGGAAGTCTTTCCTCTTGTTGAATTTTTTGCTCCCCCTGCCCTTGAGTTCTTGTATCATGAGATATGGATGCACTTCGTGTTTGCTCTTTGTTATCACCAAAGTCAATGCCACTCTTGTCATAACACATTTGTTGAGACCCAATGATATTGTCCAAAGTCTTTGATCCTTTGATCCAAAGACCAATGTTACCCATAGCACACTTGAACTCTTCATCTTTCTTGATCATTAGTTCTTCCAAGGCAACTTGAGACATTTCGAGAGTTTCAATCTTTTCTTCAAATGTTACATAGATTTGTTGTAGCTCATTCCTCTCTGTCTCACAAGTCAAGAGTTTTGCACAAAGAGCTTGTCGATCACTAGAAATCTTAATGGCATCATTCCTAGCCTAGAAATCTCCTTCTTTAATTTGACATTCTCACTTTCATAGGCTTTGAGTTTGATAGTGAGTTTGTCATTCAATTTAGATAAGTTAAGAGATTCCTTATACAACTTTTTATAAGCTTGTTAAAGCTCTTCATCATCACTCCTTGAGGATTCATCTTCAGATACTCTATTCGTCCGTCAGTTTCGGAAGCTGCCATGAAAGCAAGGAATTATTCATGCCCCTCTTCGCCTTGTGCTTCGTTATCACTTTCATCTTTATCAGACTCTTATTCATTATCCCACGTGATAGCAAAGTTTTTCTTCTTCCTCAAACGAGTAGGGCATTCTTGAGCAAAGTGGCCAAATCTTTGGCATTCATAGCATTGGACTCTTTCAAAGTTCCCTTGTATCTTTCCTTTCTTCTTCTGGGCTATAGAATTAATTTTGAATTTATCTTTGCCTTTGGATTTATGAGTTAATTCCAAAAGATTAGATTCTTGTTTCAAAAAAGACTTTTTAAATTGTTTTACGAAAGCATCCGTAATCTTGGAATCAATCTCACAATCCTCATCAGAATCCTTTCCAACTCTATGAGCACGACTAAAAGCAATATCATCTTTTTCTTTCTTTTTGAAATTCCTATGTGCCTCATAAGTTTGGAGATTTCCAACCAAATGATCCAGCTTGAGGTTGTTAACATCTTGAGCCTCCTCAATAGCCGTAACTTTTGGTTGGAACCGATCGGGCAAGGATCTCAAAAATTTTCTCACAATATTGGATTCTGGTATTTTTTTTCACCTAAATTGAAGTTAGAATTTACGATGTCACTCAACTTCGTATAAAATTCATCAAAGGTCTCACTATTTTTCATTGAAAGGTTTTCAAAACTAGATGTGAGCCTTTGAAGTTTTGAGCATTTAACTGGAGGAGTGCCCTCATGAATAGTTTGTAAGATATCCCAAGCCTCTTTTGTGACTTCAAAATTGCAAATATGACTAAACTCTTCTAGTGTGATGACGCAAAAGAGAGAATTCATAGCTTTATTATTACAGCTACTATTTTGGTAATTAATTGTGTCCCACTTATCAATTGGTTTGGAGAAAGTTACTTCATTAATGGTAATCGCCGGTTCAATCCACCCACACATGACAGATTGCCAAAATTTTTCATCAATTGATTTTAAAAACGATCTCAATTGAGCTTTCCAAAAAGAATAATTAGATCCGTCAAGTAGGATGGTCGAACCATAGAATTTCCCCCACGAATTAAATCCATGATCACAAATTAAACAAGATCTCGCCCTAATAGTTTTTTTTAAAAAAAATAGAGCGACCCACTCTGATACCAGTTGAAAAATCTAAAATCTTGGAGATATTAATTTGTGATTATGTATCAATTTTAAACAATAAATAAAAATTCCAATCAAACAATCAAAGATTAAAAAACACAATAATTTAATGTGAAAAACCACAATTGGAGCGCCTCCAATTGTGATTAAAAAAACCACGGGCCAAAGCCACAAAACAATCCACTAAGAAGACAAAATGAAATTACACAAGTGTACTCTTAATCAACTAGCTAATCAATGCCCAAATTGAACTGATCCCAATGTGTCTCTTTCAACACCTTCTTCAGCTCGAAATTGTCTTGTCTAACGTTGAATCCACAATGTCGATGTCGAATCACGACAATGAGCCACTCCAGAATCCACCAAAGCTTCAGGCCTAAATTTTTCGGAATCCACCAAAGAACAAATCTCTCTTTTGTGAATAAAACAAAATAAACAAAACCCATTTGATATAATCCACTCAATTCATGATGTAAACTTTCCCAGATATCAAAGGAAACAAGCAAAGAAGCTCCAGATGAAAACCCTAATACCTACGAAGAAGATCAGTAAGTCGTACCCTAGAAATAGAATTAATCATAGATTTATAAACAATAGAATCGTGATCTCCGCTCGAGCGCAAGAATGACCGATCGAGCAGATTGACTAAAACACATGTTTAAGAACAAGGATCTACGCTTAAGTGCAGGAAAGGCTACTCGAGCGTAAAAAAAATAACTCCTAGTACTTTTGCAGGCGAGTGAAACTTCTAAAAGGATTGCATCTATGCTTGAGTAAACAAACAACTTCAACTGCAAAGTGGCAAATATGATAGGATTAAGATCACAAACTGCTTTGCACAGACACAATTCGGGTTGGATTTGCATCTAAATACTCATAGCCTCATTTAAATAAAAGATCGAATAAAATTACACTAAAAGGAGTTTTGTCAAACGGGATTGTCAATAACAAAAACCTAACATGATTGTTGAAAAATAAAGCCTTTTTCGTCACCCCTATAAAGGAAAAAATCAAGTGAAACTTCCAAGTGGAGATAAACCCACAAAAATATTATGTATTGTAAATTTGTAAGTCGTAGTTTACTTTTGAGTGGTTGTGATGTCGTTGCAAGAGAAGAGGGGCGAAACAAGAGGGCGAGAGAAGAGAGTCAGTGGTCGGTGGTTGAGAGAAGACAGGACAACAATAGGCGAGGAGAGGTGGTCAGTAGTTGGTGAGTGGCAGTGTCCAACCAATTTATATGCACAATACTACCATCAATTAAACCACAAAAGTAAAAAATCAACATCTTAATAAACTCAACAACTTAGGTAAAACCACTTTAGTCATTTATAAAATTCCTCCAAAATCATTTATAGGTCATAGAGATACCTAATCCACCATTTATCAAATCATTTTCAACATATAAATTCTCTAACACCAAAATCTCCAATTTTTACATCACATTCAAACCCTAGATTAGCCCAAATCTCAATCTCCAAAACAACCATCAAACTCATCATTTTTCCACATGTAAAAACATTCATAGAACTAATTGAAAGTATAATCAAACACAAAATTATTAATTTCCACAACTATGACTCTAATCTAATTTCTTCCAAATTATATGAAATTGAAACCAACTACTTCTCAATTTCAGCTTTTAGGTGATTTATCAACAAAATTTAAGCTTTAATTTCTTACCTAAAATCTTCAACTTGATGAATATTTGATAAATTCTTGGACTCCCCTTCAATTCTTCACTTTTCCTAGCTTTTCCTTCCTTATTTCTTCTTTTTCTTGGACTCTTGAATTGGATTTCCAACACAAATCTCTCGCTCTCTCTCTCTCTCTCTCGATTTCTTTTGGTTGTTTCAGCAGAAAGCAAAAACAAATGACTTCAACCCTTTAACCCCTTAACATAGACACACACATATACTTCGCAACACACCCACATAATTTCTTAGCACACACACATAGAATTTTTCTATACGGGTCGCACCCGCACCCGTACCCGCACCCACACCCACACCCACCCTCAAACTCTAGACCATTCTACAATTCAATTTCTAATTAAGATTAGCTTAATTAAACAACACTTAGCCTTAATTAATATTGATTAGTACATAACTGAATTAATCATAACTAATCACAAATCCAGCATAATTTAATTAATCTAATATGACTTCCATTAAGACCCAATTAATTATATTTAATTTTACCAATCTGAATCAGATTTTTTATTCAAACTCCCAAAAGGTTCCAAACATCAAATTAAACTTATTTCTATCATCAATTTTGGTTTCTCAAATCATTTAAGGCTTCAATTTTTGATCAGATTCAAAATTTTCGTCAATAAATTACATATTCAAATTAGGCACCTTATAAGTGAATTTAATTTAGAATAATCCCAATTCCCATTCCTCATAATTTAATTAACTCCAACTCGGGCCCAATTAATCAAATCTTAATTTCAATAAACTAAATCGAATATTTAATTAAACCCCATGTGGTCCAATACTCAAAATTAAACTGATTTAGCTCATTGATTTCCCCTTTTTAAGCCATTTAAGGTTTCAATTTCTAACTCCAAAATAACTCTTTTATAAAGCCATATATGAATCAGACCCAATAATGTTCATCAATCCCACAATTAAATCACAATAATAACTAATTAAAATCCAAATAACCTTGATTAATTAATTGGAAAATGTTATATGCGGCGAGATCGTCACACCAAAATGATACGAGCCTCAAACTATAGGGACTGTTAGTGTAATTCGTCCTAGATGTTAATCATTATATTTTCCATATTTTTTCCCAAATTAAAATCATTCAAGTTGTTCATGGTGTCTATGTGTGTGAAATGAAATAGCAATAGATTATTTGGGTCAAGAGAATGGACTTGGTGAGGAATAGATTTTCTCTTCAAGACACAAAACTATGTAGTTTTGTATATTAAAATATTTGGTGGCATGTAGTTTTGTATATTAAAATATTTGGTGACAAAATATTTATCCTCACTAATAATATTTTTAATGGAGACAAAAAAATTTGTCACTAACTGGCGGCACAATTGCTCCCAAATGTTTTAATGGCGGGAAAAAATTTTGGAGATGAAAAAAAAAAAATAATGACTAAAAATAATTTCGTCACCTAATTTTTTATTATGTAGGTGGATTGGTGACAATTTTATTTTTCTCGCTAAAATGGTACATTTGGAAACGAAATATTATTTTCTTCACTAAAACGTATATCTTTTGTGACAAAATTTATTTTCATCATTAGTTTTCATCTCCAAAGACTCTTTTTGTTGTAGTGTCTATTCCAACATTCATTTGCTTGTTGTTGATTCATTTGTGCAAGAGTAGTGTCTGCCTCGATTGCTATGGCATGAACTTGCAATGGCAGTATAACTAACGGGGAGCTGATATTGTGACTGGAAAGACAAGATTTGACTGGAGTGACATTGGGAATACTACAGCGCTGGCCTGGGATATTGTATTTGATATGGAGAGTTGTTATTGGTAGGAAAAATTAGAGAAACTTCTCTCTCTTCGGGTTTCTTTACCGGGGGTCTTTTGTTGGATGAGGATGCTACTCCATTCTTGGCGTATGGATCTATAAGACGTCCTGTCCTTATTCCATTTTCAATTAGCTCATCCTGAATCATGATGTCTGCAAAGCTTTTGCCAATACTACCACAAAGCTTATCAAAATAGATCCCTTTGCATGTTTGGATAAAAAGTGAGACAGATTCTGAGTCTGGTAATGACGAGTTCACTTGTGTTGCTACTTCTCTCCATCTGAACGCATGATCTTTGAAAGGTTATTCTGGTTTCTTAGTCATTCTTATCAATGAACTTTGATCAATGCACAAATCGCAATTGTGCTTCTATTGCTTGATAAAGGCATGAGCCAATTCCATCCAAGACTAGATTCGGTGCATTTCCAATTTGGCAAACCATTGAAGTGCAACCCTCGTTAGGCTGTGCAGGAACAACTGCATGAGAAGTTTATCATTTCTTGTATAGCCACAAAGTGCGCCAGCATAGAGCTTCAAATGAATGATTTGGATTTCTTGTGCCATTGTATTTGGAAAACTCGAGTATCTTGAATTTAGGCGGGAGCTAAAAATTGGGGAAAAACATAATTCGCTGAAGTAAGTACTTCCACATATGTCCGTGCCATGGAGGGTTTTCAATGTTTCTTTTATATTTTTGGATTTTTTGGGTAACAATTCGGTCGATGACTGGGGTGAGAGTTGGTACATTATGAGGATGAGGTGGCTCGAGATAGTTGTTTTCCATATCCCCTTGAAGGGGATGGCTTGCGTCAGTGGGACCGTATGGAAAACTTCAGGAGGTATTGTTGGAATGTTAAATTATACAGCAAAAGTGGCTTGAGTTGAAAGGATCGATGGAACAATAGGTGGCTATCTGGCTGGAAGCATTGTGGATCCGACTTGAGCATAGTTGTTAGAATGAATAGCTGATGGAGGAATAGGAGAAGCTAATGGAGCTTGCGAGGATATGAAAAGTTACATAATTGAACGGAGATCCTCAATCTGGTGCTTCAGTTCATTGAACTTGAATTGTGGGACCATGTCTGAATTTGCTTAAAAATGTGATTTGACTGGATCGTGGTCCATCTCTTGCAAGCGGGATATGGATCGGGTTATGATTGTCCTTTATGGTGGAGGATTGGTTTGTTGCTTCTTCTTGCGTTCAAGACCAATGTTGCATGTGCATGGCTGGGTAGCTCAAATGAATCCTGTGTAAAAGAAATTATCATCCGTTACCAAAAAAAAAAAAATGACATGCTATCTAGAAATCAAGGTAGATCCACTCCAGAAATCAATAGAGGAAATTTGTTGCAGCCAAAACCCTCTAACATCCCTAGTGGAGACGCTAGCTGTCGCACCCAAATTTTTGTCCATCCTATTCGAGATAAATCAGAACTTTATGCGATGAAAGGAATACGATCCAATAGCTGAAACTCAAACTGTAGGATTTTAAATAAAAATTTGGAGTCGCCACCTAACATACAATTCAGGTGTGTTAGGCCACCTATAATTCATAATCTTATTTTGGAAACATATTTTCAAATTTTTGAATTTGATGGTGACTTCCATTTTGGTCTTTAAATATAAATATGTATATATATATATATATATCCATAGATGAATTCTGGAGTCTTATTATTATGGGTAGGGAAAGTGTTAGGCACCCTACACCGCCCTTACGATACTGCGTTTCCAAATCTATTGATTTCTTTGTGGATTGATCTACATTTGAAAATACTTATAATGATTAAAATATATACATATATACATATATATGGATTAATTTCTGCCAAATATATATATATGCATATATATATGGATATTATTTTTACATATGTGCGTGTATAAGTATATGTAACTATATATTGGGAGCAATTCTACCCAAATATATATACACACATATATTATGATAAATAATATTTATTTAATACATGCATGTATATATGTATAGTGGCAATTCCACCAAAATATATATACATGCATATTATAAGGGTGAGCATGGTTCGGATTGGAGTAAAACCAAAACTAATCCGTTATCTACGCATTTTGAAAAATTGGAACTAATCCAATCCATTTAAATCGTGGAACCAATCCATTTAAACATGGATTGCATCGGTTTAGGACCATGAATTCACATAATTAAATAATAATAAAAAATATAGAATATTTTAATTTCATAAAAACATAAACATAACATCATATTAGTTCCACAATAGCAACATGTCTTTCCATCATAGTGACATACTGTTTTAGAATTTAAACAACGATAGGAAAACTGGTTAAACCATAAGTATTTAGACCATACAAATTAAAACTAAAAACCAACAAACAAAAGCAATAAAAAAAAGATACTATGCGGGTTTAGGTTTAGGTTTAGGTTTAGGTTTAGGTTTTATATGGAATAAGAGAAGATGTTATGCAGGAAGATGTATAATATAAATATAAGTTATTTGTATACGGTATGGATCGGTTCCAATCCGAAACCGTGGGGTTCAATTCGAAACCAATCCATGGACCATGGATTTTTAATTTTTCAATCCGGAACTGAACCACAGATTCAAAAAATCCATCCAAACCTACCGGATCGAATTGCGGATTTTACGATTTTTTTACTTAGCCCTAGCATATTTTGGTAAATATTATTATTTTTAATTATTTATATACATGGATATATATAGAGGATAATTCCACCAAAATATATACACGTATATATTATGATAGACATGCACACACGTATAAATAATACAGTGATGACATAAGTATAATAAAATGAATAAAAATGAAATAGGATAGATTAACTTGGATGTAATTAAGGAAGTAAATAGATAATATAAATATTATTCATTACCATGAACAATGTATACAACTATCCACATGTGAGTTTTAAACAAACTCAAAATAGCTAACACATTTTTTTTTACTCATAATTATTTTTTAAATGAACTTTTTTTTCTCCCTAACTCTCTCAATTTTGCATTTCTCCCCGAGACTCTCTTTCTTTCTCAACTCTCCTCCCCCTTTCTCCTCTTGAGCTGCTTTATTTATAGAGCTAAAGAAAGGAATGATAAAGATGTGATGATGATAACGACAACAACGATGATGATGATGATGATAATGATGTTGTTGTTGTTTAATTAGAAAGTCAAAAAACTATTTAATTGATGGAACTTGTCCACCGACTTTTCCTTTCTTCTTTATGTTTTTTCTTTTTCTTTTTTAAACTTTTAGAATTTTATTTAGTGTAGTTGAGGCACATGAACTTCTTGATTTGGACGGTTGAGATTTGCTTGATGAATAGGAAAATAATTAGGTGTAACACATTATACCATAATTTCGTGGTTGTCCTCCTTGATTTGTTAAAAAATCACCCAACCAATGTTCAATTTTAACAAAAATTTATGCCCAAAGGGTTTTGGGCATTCTGGATCCAATAGTGAGTTCTATTACTACAAATTCGTTAGACTTGGGGCAAAATGAAGTATCAACAATTATACTACATAACCTCCCTGGTCTATTAATTTTTTAAATTTTGACTTTATTGACGAAAATACCCTTTTAACTATAGGAATAAATTACACTTTACCCCCTTGAACTATCACTCTAACCCCTCAACAACCCCTCAACAAAAAGAAGTTTGATTTTTAATTTTTAATTTTTAGATGCACCTAAAATTTAGATATTCTTCACTTTTAAAAAATCACTAAAAAAAATAAATAATAATAAAGACATAAAACAAAAAACTGATATATTTTTATATTTCTTGTCTTTAGTAAACATTTTTTTAAAATTTTTCATAAATATTTTTGATGTTTTGTTTTCAAAGTTTTTTTTGAAAAAAATTCTTCTAGAAAGCTTAAAATTAATTTAGTAATACATAAAATAAAAATTAGAAAGTGCCAATTGAAAATGATATTAGGTGATAGTTCAAGGGATAAACTAATGTGAGGTGTTAGTTCAAGGAGGTAAAGTTAATTTATCCAATTGATGAAAGGGTATTTTAGTTATAAATGTCCAAATTGAAAAAATTAGTAGATTTTTTTTTTTGGGGGGGGGGGAGGGGTGTTAGTTGTTACAATTTTTAATTGAGGGGGTTAAAGTGATATGAGACAATAGTTGAAGTTGGTAAAGTGTAATTTACCCTTCTTTAAATTCATAATTTCAAATATTTAAAAAAAAAAAAAGAGATGAGTACGTTTTGTGAAGTTTTTACACATCCAAATTCTCTGGGTTTATAATTTTTAAATTCTTAATAGTTTGATGGGATTGGACATATTTCGTGAAGATTAAGATTGATTAAGGGCAACTAAGTTTGAATAGGAGTACTAAGGGTGACCAGGTTTAACCATTATTGATCAAGGGCAATCGGGAACAATTTAATTCAATCGAAAAGCTCATTAGTGACGAATAATGATTAATAATTTGTACAAACTCATGGGGCATGTTGAGATAAGAAGACTTGTTATCTGAATATCAAACGAATAATACAGGACATTAGTGAACAAAGTGAGCAATAGTTGTGGAGATGGACAAAATTCGTTTCAATCCACCACACACGCCGCCGTCCATCCGGCCCGGTCAGGTCCTAACTTTAATTTTTTGGAAGAAATTCGTTTGAATTTTTTCAAATTTTTGCGGGAAAATTTGAATTCCTAACAAATTAATTCAAATGTTTGCGCCAAAATTCGAATCAATGCCTATAAATACAAACCTTTTTCCAGCAGATTCAGTCATTCCATTTTTCCTTACCCATTTCCCTTCTGTGTTACATTTATTCTTCATACTAGTTCTTAGAGTTTTAAGAGAGTTTCAAAACTCAAGTTCTAGTTCGCTAGAACAGATTGTTTATAGTACTACTACAATCTGTGTAAGTGATCATTGTATCTTGAAAGATAGACGCCAATAATCTGTGAGCACCTATGCGACAACAAATCTATCTTAAGGATAGAGTGTCACACACTCAACCTGATTGTGATTTTGCTGTTCTAACTTTCCGGTACAAGAACTTCCTATAAGTAATTTATTTACTTTGACTCAGTTTTTGTTTTTTATAGAGAAGATTGTTCCAACAATTCATGGGATGTTGTGCAAGGATATTAGTCAAAGATTAGCTTGTTTAATAATGTTTAACCAGATATGGAGGAGCTACAGGAGGCAATTATCATCAGATTAGTTGTTTGGCTAAAAGGTACATCTAAGGATTGTTAGTTTACTATCAATGATTTTCTCTACAACATTTTGCAGATTGGAGATTGTTTAGGTGGTAAGGTGTAATATGTGTTTGCCTTTGGGTTGTATCAAGGTGTATTGAGTTGGAACCTCTCTAACTTTTGGTGATGGCTTTGGGGATGCACATGATTAGTCTTACTATGGGCGCCAACATAGTTGGAATGCTTAGTTTGACAATGATGCAATTTTACCCTTAGCTAGTTTGTATCTTTTCATTATTAGTAAAATTTATCTATTTGTTTGTTGCTCAAAAAAAAAAAAAAGATTAAATATATATATATATATATTAGTCAAAGATTATGGATAGAGTTTTAATAAATGAGAATAACACACCAGTGGAGTGTCAGAAAAAAAAAATTATAAAAAAATGATAAATTTTATAATATTAATAATTAAAATTATAAATTTTTTCACTATTATGTAATAATTTTTCAAAACTCCTTCTTAATAGTAATTTCTCTTTTTAATAATTGCATTAAAAAAGAAAATTGGTTTCCTTACAAAAAGGTAACATACACTCGGTAATTTTCCACTACTATGGTGGTGTGGTGACTATTATATATAGTCATGAAGGCTACAGGTTTTTGTAAAAGAGCATTGAAAAAAGTATCAGAGAGCAGAAAGCCAAATGGACTTTGGGGTTCAAATACATCCCAAAATTTTAATTAACAGTTCCGCTACGTAGCTCGAAATTTCTGAGCTTGAAATTGGCCCAAATCCAAAATGACATTGTTTTGGATTTTTTTTTTTCCTTCTTTCTTTCTCGTTTTTTTGAAGATGAAGATGAAGAAGAAGCAGAAGAAGAAGAAGAAGAAGAAGAAGAAGAAGAAGAAGAAAAGAGAAGAGGAAGCAGCTGGTGAACACATTCATCAACACATCAACACATCATCAACAGCCAACAATTTTTTTTTCCCCCTTCATCTTCAGATCCAGATCCACTAGAAATATATATATATATATATATATATTTATTCAACATCTTCATCAACAGCAACGTTTTCATCAACATCATCATCATCATCATCATCATCAACACATCATCATCAGCCAAAAAAAAACAAAGAAAAAGATTCAGATCCGATCACCGCCATCACCATCAATCTTCCTTCTCTTCTTCCTCTGCCATCACCGTCTTCTTCTCTTCCTTATCATTCTCTCCATCTTTTCTCCTTTTTCTTTCTTCCTCTTCTCTTCTCTCCTCTCTCTCTCTCTCGCCTTTGCCTGTATTCAAAAGCAAGAAAAGGAAAAAAAAAAAAAGGGAAACCCAAAACGACATCATTTTGGGTTTCGAGCCAATTATTTTTGAGCTACCAAGTATTATCCTTTAATTAATTTGTCATATGTTTTTTTTTGGGTAATTAATTTTGTCATGTGTTATAGCTTATGTTAGAGAGAATTATAATCGGCACAAAAGAAATATGGCCACCTTCCTCTAGCAGTCCTCCCTTCTTCACCCGTCCTCTTAGGCAACTCACTTCCTTCTCCGATTACTCAAAAAATATATTATTTATTTTAAAATTCATGTATATATCAACAAATAATGGGAATGAAAAAACATATTACCTATTTTTTGTATTAAAAAAACTAGAAAATATAAAACTAGTGCATTACATAGTTTTCCATGATCATTTTAAAGGCATAAAAAATATTATTGATGTAACTAGAAGGTACAAACAGTAAAGGAGAAATTAAACCGATGGTTCCTTCAATTTGCTCTGCATCAATGTGGGCCGTGTCGTTTTGTTTGTATCAATTTGACTTTGAATTTTACATATTATATCAATTTAGTACAATTGGTAATGGTCCTTCAAAAATTAGATTGAAATCAAGGACTAAAATGGTTTGTTTACTATTCCTAAAGTGATTGAGAGATTAGAGTCCAATTTAAAATAGCCCATTTTCCTTCACACTTTCCAAAATCTCAAAATGACATTTTGGTTTGTTCCCAATACATTCATATCAATACATGCATGCCTTAAATAAAAGGGAAATAACAAATCATCAACATGTATATAATCCACGAATGAGGCAGCTCGGCCTTTCAAAACTGTAACCATCGCAACCCATAACATACTTAGATACACTGACGATAACAATTAAAACTCTGCTCTACCGGCTACATGCACAGTAAGCTAAGGATACGCCAAGCGATAAGCGAGATAATAACTCATTTTAAACATTTCATACCTCATAATAGATACACATTTTAGTACTGTATCAATCTCAGATAAAAACACTTCCATACTTCACAAATGATACACATTTTAGTGTTGTATCAATATCAACCAAAAACACTTCTATACTTCACAAATGATACACATTTTAGTGCTGTATCAATATCAAACAAAAACACTTCTAATATCAATAAGCACACATATAGTGGTGCTAATGGAGTCCATCCCCTATCTCCTCCCAAACAAAATCCGGTTTAGAGGTCCATCCCCTATCTTCCCCTAAACCGTGGAGTACATCCCCTATCTCCTTCCAAACAAAATAATGTATATAAGCGATTATCATGTACAAATTCCTTAATACAACAAAGCATAAATAACAAGTGTAATACATACACATAAACTATTCAATAATGTTTACCCAACACAAGTGTAACGCATACATCACAATTCAACACAACAATGTCATCTTCCACCGATGACCAAGGACAAAACCTCTAGATGCATGTATTCAGTACACCTAATAAAAGAGACTCAACTCTCAAGCAATCCTTAAACCTAACAACGACACTAGTACGATAGGTAAGGATAAAACCCCCAAATGTGTGTATTCAACACTCATGATACAATAGTTCAATTCTCAAATTTATTTTCTGAGACTCACATAGAGTTAACATTTCATTTGCCATTTTCAAGATCAACTTTCATAATTTTTCAAGTCAACATGTTCCATCACTTATTCCAAAAACACTTTTCCCTTTTCACAAAACCAATTACATTCTCTTCATTTTACAAAATCAATTCCATGGATAATAAGCCATAACCCAACTTGATTCAATACGTTCATTTCAAAATAACTCCAATACCATAATTAATCCTTTAACTGTTAACACCTTCTACACAACTCATATTAACAATAGAAATTTACCAACATTGTTCAACCATAAATCCTTTTTATTTTACCAAATCAAAATATAATTTAGGGCTTTCTCTTCTTTCAACAATAACATGCTAATTTTATTCTCTAATTAGTCCAAACCACAGTCAATGATAACAAAACCATTCTCAAACAACCAACCCTAGGTTCCCCTCATGATTTTCAAACAAATCCAACACGGATATGATTTTCATGCAATACAAAATTACCACATGTCTATCTATAGACGGAGTATTGAAAAAGAACAAAGAAATCCCTACCTCAAATGGAGAAGATGAAGGCCAAAAACCAAAGTGCTCCAAATTGCCAAACTTTCAGAATAAAATGAAGATCAAGGGAAGCTCCACACTCAATACAAAGGAACTAGGGTAGAAGATCACTAGAACTAGATGTATTTATAGAGAGAAGATGTAGTCTAGAGAGAGAAACTCTCAAGTTATTCATTCAATGAACTTCATTAAATTGATTAATGTATCTCATACATTCATGATACATAATGCATCTTCTATATTAATGAATTCATTAGATAGATTAATGTATCTTACATATTCATAATAGAAACATAATGCATCTCTAAGATTCATTCATAATAAATCCATCACATTCAATGTATTAGCATTAGTCTTCTATACATTGTATAAATAAGTATCAATGATTAGTCACCATCTAATTGATGTACATGTATCTTACTAATGAGATGAATCTAGTATAATCATGCATAATCTTTGAAAAGTTGTCATATATTACAATTAAACAATGAAGGTAAAATCGGGATTGCTATAACCTCCCCCCCTTAAAGAATTTCGTCCCCGAAATTAAGAATACACCGGAAACACAAGGCCAACTAATCACATAGCACTCAACACCCGAGCACTTAGAAAAGAAACTATTCTCACCACAAACCATACCCAATAACTAATAACACCACTAACTCATTTCACCCACACATAGTCACCAACCGATAACAAGTCACGATACGAACACCACCCAAATACATAACTGATGGAATCACAACAAACTCATTAACTAGCAAAGCCCAAAACACACACCGGTACTATTCCCTCTAACCCAAGATACAAATCTCATGCTCCCTCGTGTAGACATCCTATAAAGTCCAAAAACAAAACCACACTTAGTGCACAACACAACAGCCTTTCCCGAGGCATACACTTACTACCTTAAACATACATTTCTATTGCATATAAACATTTAAACATTTAAACACATAATCGAATCAAGTCCATAAAGATAGTCACTCATCCCGGAACTCTCAAGGAATTCCTATCAAAAACCACGTTGATCAGGCGTGTTTCCAAGAGGACCTCAAAGCAAGTTCACCAGCTACGAGTACTATCCAGAAAACTTAATCCCATGCTTATATAAATGCAACAAACAAGTCCTAACATTCATGTTAACTATATGCAACGTCCTCACCACATGTAGCAAACCCACTGTAGTAAAAACTACTTCCCACGAGCCCAAAGTATTCAAACCCGGCTCGCTCTGATACCAAGTTGTCACGCCCCACTTTTTATTACTCAAAGTATTACCAATTTCATTTACTTAATTCCATTTCAGAGATAACATGCGGAAATAAACTCGTATATTCAACTTGTAGAAGTGAATAACATTGCTCTCATTCGTATGCAAGTAAATACAACATGAGTACACTAAATAAATTGCCCTTGGGCTTACATCATTAAAAGTCAAGAAGAAGGGTATAATCCTTTTTACATAAATGGCATTCCGCCAACACAAAAGAGGCCCCGTGGCCAACAAATAAGAAGATCCAACCTTGTAGAACATCCTGGCTATCACCTGAAAAAGATTCAACAACGTGGGATGAACATATAGTCCAGTAGGGATCTCAACATGATCTGCAACAATAATAACTTACAGATAGCTATGATCATGAATGTTCATTCTCATACTAGAATAGTAATGTGGCAGTTTATACAAAATATACATAAGTATGAACTTTTCTCGAAAACAGCCATTTCATTCGACGCTATAAGCGGTTCACTTTTTTTTTCCTTTTTATTACCCATTTTTCCAAACTTTCATGACTATAACAGTTTTAGAGAAAAAAAAACAATTTCACCAAGCCCATTACTCTTCCCCCATTTTTCGTACTTACAACAAAATGACCTTTTTTGAAAACATGTTCACAAATACCCCATTTTCCTTCACACTTTCCAAAATCTCAAAATGACATTTTGGTTTGTTCCCAATACATTCATATCAATACATGCATGCCTTAAATAAAAGGGAAATAACAAATCATCAACATGTATATAATCCACGAATGAGGCAGCTCGGCCTTTCAAAACTGTAACCATCGCAACCCATAACATACTTAGATACACTGACGATAACAATTAAAACTCTGCTCTATCGGCCATATGCACAGTAAGCTAAGGATACGCCAAGCGATAAGCGAGATAATAACTCATTTTAAACATTTCATACCTCATAATAGATACACATTTTAGTACTGTATCAATCTCAGATAAAAACACTTCCATACATCACAAATGATACACATTTTAGTGTTGTATCAATATCAACCAAAAACACTTCTATACTTCACAAATGATACACATTTTAGTGCTGTATCAATATCAAACAAAAACACTTCTAATATCAATAAGCACACATATAGTGGTGCTAATGGAGTCCATCCCCTATCTCCTCCCAAACAAAATCCGGTTTAGAGGTCCATCCCCTATCTTCCCCTAAACCGTGGAGTACATCCCCCATCTCCTCCCAAACAAAATAATGTATATAAGCGATTATCATGTACAAATTCCTTAATACAACAAAGCATAAATAACAAGTGTAATACATACACATAAACTATTCAATAATGTTTACCCAACACAAGTGTAACGCATACATCACAATTCAACACAACAATGTCATCCTCCACCGATGACCAAGGACAAAACCTCTAGATGCATGTATTCAGTACACCTAATAAAAGAGACTTAACTCTCAAGCAATCCTTAAACCCAACAACGACACTAGTACGATAGGTAAGGATAAAACCCCCAAATGTGTGTATTCAACACTCATGATACAATAGTTCAATTCTCAAATTTATTTTCTGAGACTCACATAGAGTTAACATTTCATTTGCCATTTTCAAGATCAACTTTCATAATTTTTCAAGTCAACATGTTCCATCACTTATTCTAAAAACACTTTTCCCTTTTCACAAAACCAATTACATTCTCTTCATTTTACAAAATCAATTCCATGGATAATAAGCCATAACCCAACTTGATTCAATACGTTCATTTCAAAATAACTCCAATACCATAATTAATCCTTTAACTGTTAACACCTTCTACACAACTCATATTAACAATAGAAATTTACCAACATTGTTCAACCATAAACCCTTTTTATTTTACCAAATCAAAATATAATTTAGGGCTTTCTCTTCTTTCAACAATAACATGCTAATTTTATTCTCTAATTAGTCCAAACCACAGTCAATGATAACAAAACCATTCTCAAACAACCAACCCTAGGTTCCCCTCATGATTTTCAAACAAATCCAACACGGATATGATTTTCATGCAATACAAAATTACCACATGTCTATCTATAGACGGAGTATTGAAAAAGAACAAAGAAATCCCTACCTCAAATGGAGAAGATGAAGGCCAAAAACCAAAGTGCTCCAAATTGCCAAACTTTCAGAATAAAATGAAGATCAAGGGAAGCTCCACACTCAATACAAAGGAACTAGGGTAGAAGATCACTAGAACTAGATGTATTTATAGAGAGAAGATGTAGTCTAGAGAGAGAAACTCTCAAGTTATTCATTCAATGAACTTCATTAAATTGATTAATGTATCTCATACATTCATGATACATAATGCATCTTCTATATTAATGAATTCATTAGATAGATTAATGTATCTTACATATTCATAATAGAAACATAATGCATCTCTAAGATTCATTCATAATAAATCCATCACATTCAATGTATTAGCATTAGTCTTCTATACATTGTATAAATAAGTATCAATGATTAGTCACCATCTAATTGATGTACATATATCTTACTAATGAGATGAATCTAGTATAATCATGCATAATCTTTGAAAAGTTGTCATATATTACAATTAAACAATGAAGGTAAAATCGGGATCGCTATAAATAAGTGGAGGATTCCTCACTAACAATCATCGCCATCTCAAAATCAAGTAAATACACTCAATTTCATGTTTTACTGGCCAATTGAACAAAACTCCTTTTTATTGAACAAATTTCAAAACTAGGTTTTATTAAAAATTTGGGGGTTTTCTCCTTTTTATGAACTTGAGGATAATGTTCATCACAAACAACAATAATCATCCATAATAAGCATAAATCCTCCTAGAATCACGAAATACTAACCACTTTCATCCAATTCATTAAACAACACAATCTTTACATAATATATATGTATATTTTCACACACAACATATGTAATATATATTTATATACACTATATGAATAACTAATGAAATTTCCACATATGTGTTTCAAGTTAAGAATATAACAAGTTAAAGATACCCCTACCTCAAGAGTGGAAGCTATAGATGAGAAACCACGTGAAACTATGACAAAACTGTGAAACAATCGGTGGAAGTCCTGATCTAGACTTGCTCTTTAACTTCCTTGAAAGATTTGGAGTGAATCTAGGTTAAAAGTTAAAGAAATTTAATGTTTCTAGGCTAGGGTTTTCTGAAAATAGTGTTTGAGAGAGAAAAGATATGTAAAAGTGGAAAGAAAATGAGTAAAGATCAACTTTTTAAGTCAGTTGCCCCGACATACTGCTCGAGGAAACTTTCCATCGCTTGAGCGAACAACACAATTTCGAAGAGATCGCTCGAGCGATCTTTCTACCGCTCAAGTGAAAAACAAAAGGTCCTAGAAGTTTTGCAAAGCTACACTGGAAATACTGGGAGCATGAAATATGCACTCGAGTGACCACTTCATCACTCAAACAGTCTCGCCTGCAAAATAACAAATTACTCAGAGCTAAGGATCTTTGCTTGATCGACCAAATGACCGCTCGAGTGGTCTACCAAAATCAATTGTCACATTTGTGGTGTAAGATCATGGGTTTAACTCTTATAGATAACAGTTTGATATTATTTGTAGTGATTGATTTATCTCTTGCCCAATATAGTGGTTGTATGTGATTATTAGTGGAAGTTGGGGTTGGCTTGGTGGATTGGTTGTTAGACTTTATTGACTTTTTAGCTAGTATATGTTAGTAATTGATCTGTTTGATAATGCGAATATTTCTCATAATGTAATTACACTCCTATCTATTCACAATAAATAAATAAATAAATAAATAAATATGGGGCAACCAAAAACAAATTGGGCCTTATTTGTTTAGATTAATGATTCTATAGCGACCCCGGTCTTTTTCCCATTTGACTACTGTGTCCGGACATAGGTTCCGTAGATTCTGTCATTGTATAATGGTTGTTGTTGTCCCTTATTTTCTCATTTGGAATTATAGGATGTGTTGGGCAGGTTTGTTTCAGGTTGGTTGGGTTTAGAAATCAAGTGTTGCTGTCCAGTATTTTGGATCTTCGCTCGAGCGAGGAGTTTGTCGCTCGAGCGAGCTGTTGTTTTTGGTTCTTCGCTCGAGCCGGGGTTTGGTAGCTCGAGCGAGAGATTGCGTCTGGTTTGGACCTGTAGCTTTGCATTCTTGGCTCGAGCGAGATTTTCTTCGCTCGAGCGAGTTAGTCCGTTCTTCGCTCGAGCAATAGTTCCTTCGCTCGAGCGTGTGTCTGGTTACAGACCTGAGGGTTTGAGTTCTTCGCTCGATCGAGCTTTCTTTCGCTCGAGCGAGCTTTTGGGTTGTTGGCTCGAGCAAGGCTTCCTTGGCTCGAGCGTAGTTTCTCTGTGTCTGGTCGCTCGAGCGACCAAGTCTTCGCTCGAGCGAGCCTGTCCAGTATATATTTACAGCAGCGGGTTTTGATCAGTCCTTTTCATCTTCTTTTTGATTCCAAACCCTAGGTCCGACTTCTCCTTCTCCCTACTCACTTTCTTTCTTAGATTTGATCCACTTAGGGTGTGTTTCTACCCTAGATCCTTCATTAAAAAGATAGAGGGAGTTGAGGGCTTTCATTTAATCTGAACATTTGGCAATTTGGAGCACTTTGGTAATTGGGCACTCATCTTTGTCTTCACCATTTGTGTTGTTTTCTTCGAGGTAGGGATTTCCTACTCCATTATATAGGTTTTGTTCTAAGTTTTGGTATTTTAACATGTTGGGGATACTTTGATAAATTTTGGGAAAAACCCTAGTTGTATTATTGAATTAATTTGTATGAGTAATTCATGGAATTGGGAAAAGAGGGTTAAATTCATGGAATTCATTGATTAAATGGCGTAATTGGGTAATTGGTATCATTTGTCTATTGAATTGTTGACATAGTTATTTTCAGTTTAGAAATAACTGTTTTGGGCTATCGGTGGAGGATAGTCGTGATTGTTGTAGACATTACATGTGGATTAGGAATAACTGAAACTAATCACATTGGTTAAGTCATTAATGTTGACTATGGCATTGATACAGAAAATACGTGTATTGATTGAGCATTGCATTTGCATACATTGTTTTGTGTGTGGGAGGAGATAGGGGATGTACTCCACGGTTTAGGGGAAGATAGGGGATGGACCTCTAAACCGGATTTTGTTTGGGAGGAGATAGGGGATGGACTCCATTAGCATCACTTTTATGTGTGCTTATTTATATAGAAGTGTTTTATTGATACAGCACTAAAATGTGTATCAATCTGGAAGTATGAAGTGTTTGATTTGAGCTTGAGTCTCATTTGTTTGTTGATATTGGAAGGATGTGAATATTATATATGTGATTCACTGTTGTAAGTTTGGCCAGGTTCTGAGCCATGTTGATAAAATTGGAAAGTAAAACGTATCTTAGACAATAGTGTCATGAGATTGTAAAATGAAGTAATTGATTATCTTGGTTAACCATCTGTTGAATACTATTGCTTTATTCATTGCTTATAAGTGGTTTAGTATATTTCTACTGGGCTGTGGCTCACCCTTTATGGGAACATCATTTTCAGGTTCAGGTGATAAACTACCTCCAAGGACTTAGCTTGGGAGGGTTTGGCTTCTGGATTGGAGAAGACTACCTTTAGTTAATTGTCTTTAATTATTAGTACATGTAAACATTCAAGCCTAGGGCTTTTCTTTTGTTGAGTTAGAACTCATATTTTTTGTATCCAAGTGTTGGCTTGGAAAGATGTAAGCCTGTAGGGCGTTTTATCCGATGTTACATGTAATACTTTATTTGGTAATACTCTGATGAATGAATTAATAAATTGTCTTCTTTAAATAATACATGTTAATGATATATAATGGGTTAATTTTGAGGGCGTTACAGATTCATCCATCGAATTTGTTCAATCTGAATTCGCTCGAATGAGTATCCCATGAGTTTCCAAAATAGGTAACTCTTATCAAAAAGAGTCTCATTCAGGCAAATTCAAACTAAACAAATTCAGTAGATGTAGCGATGCTGGTTTGTTTACTCATCTAAATCATATCAATAATTTGGCTGAGATTAGGTGAAAGGGACACAAATTATATAACGATCCTAGTTTAGACCCTACCCGTTTGATGGTTTAGATCCGGGTTTCTTTGTTTTGAACGGTTTTCTTGTCTGTATTCTCCTTATTTCTCTTTGAGTTTGGTTATTGGAGTGTGTTGGTTGTGTTTGGAATAGGTTGGAAGTTTGTTTCTTAAAGAGTTGTTGCCCAAATTTTTGTCTCTTCGCTCGAGTAGTCCATTGGTTGCTCGAATGGTCTTTGAGAATTTCCACTATTTTTGTAAGTCTGTAAAGATATTGGGAGGATGGCATTCTTCGCTCAAGCAATGTTCGCTCGGGCGGTCTTTCTTGCGCTCGAGCAGTTGGCCTCCGTCTGCAAAACTTCTGGGAGTATGGTATTCCTCGCTCGAGCGATCACTTTGTTCGCTCGAGTGGTCTCACTTAGTGTCTCTAGTCACTCGAGCGGTGTTTTAGTCGCTCGAGCAGTCTGTGCGTATATCAGTTCGTAAAGTCACCTTTTTTAGTTATATTTTCATCTCTCTCTAAATCTCAGATCTACATACTCTCTCTCTCTAAAACGCATCTTAAACCTTTAAATACATTTAGATCTTTTGATCTCTACACCCTAGTCCCTTTGATGAAAAGGTAGAGGACACCGCGAGCTCCCATTTGATTGGGGTAAAGTTGGTTTTCTACTTCGTTGAGTTTCAACATTTTTTCTTCCTTGTCTTCTATCTTGAGGTAGGGATTTTTTTACACTTTCTTATAATTTTTAACTTAGTTATTTGCTTTTCTAAAAACAACATGGTGATTTGGGGATTTTGGAACAAATCTAGGGTTTTGATTTAAAAAATCAAAAGAAGGGTTTTCAAATGGATTCTTGAAAATGGTTGTAGGATTGTAAATGAGGTTAAGTTGTGATAAAATGATGTGTTTCTATCCTTGGGACAGATTTTTGAAGAAAATGAGATTTTTCCCTAAAACCTCAAATGTTTGGTTTGTAAAGAAAGAAATAGAATTGATGTTGAATTTTCGTGAAATTGGAATGATGATGATGTTGATGAAGATTGAGGAGCTGGATATGTATTATCACTCCCATCTTGAAATTTTTGAAAGTGTATCTTATTGGAAAATTATTTATCTGATTAGAGATATCTTTTTGGGCTATCGGTGAGGATAACTATGATTGTTTTGGAAATTGCATGAGGATTCGGAGAATTGAAACTATTTCTCATCAATTTGCATTAAGCAATGATTCATATTTAACACATTGTAAATGTATTGATTTTTGTGAAGAAATTGGTGAATACCTTGGTGAATATTGGTAAAGGGTGTGGTTACCATATTGTTGTTGGCCTATGTGTCCTTGGTGAAAATCCAGAAACCCGCGCGGTTAGCCGTCGAGCCTTCCGGTTAATACCAGTAAAAATGACAATTATTAGTGCTTGTATAGCTTACTGACTAACACGTACCTAGAGATTCCCAAAGTTGTATCCACTGCCCTGTTTTCTATTATAAAATGAATGATTTCATAAAATGTTTTGGCACAAACATTGCATATGCATTCACCTTATCACTTTGTTAAGATTCATATATTATGTTAGAGTGTTTCTATTGGGTTTTGGTTCACCTTACGTGGAAAATCATTTTCAGGTGTTGATGATATGTCTCTGCCACGAACATAGATTGGGAGAAACTTGGAGCTAAAGGCTTCTTTTGTGATTTATTGTATTTATTTTTGTGTAAACCTAGGGATTTCTTTGTATTGAGTTTAAATTCACTTTTGTTGTAACCAAGTATCGTCTTGGAAAGTTGTAACCATTAGGACATTAATTTATGTGTTTTGACTTTTATTTCATATCTTTAACTTGTGACACATGCTATATATTCAGGGTTAGGACTTGTGAATGTATAACTGCATGTGTCACCTTTTGTACAATGGAATCATATGAAATGGAAGAGTATTATGTTCAAAATGCATTGTCATTTATTTAACGTTGTGGATGGTTTATTGTTATTTATTTTAGGACATTACAAATTAGAAAATCTGCAAACTGCACATGTGTTGCCTTAGTCTTTATATATATATATATATATATATTTTGCACGCCAAGAAGAAGACAACCCACAAGAGAAGATTGAGCCAACACACGTGCAGTCTACGGATTGTCTATTCACAATGTGACACAATCTTTAAAGGGCAACTTATATTTTACTCCCTTAAATTAGTCTTGTATCACTTTACTACCTTAAACTAAAAAATATAACACTTAACCCCCCTCGTCTATTAATTTTTTTAATTTTGACTTTAGTGACAAAAGTACCCTTTTAACTATAGGAATAAATTACACTTTACCGCCCTTGAACTATCCCCCCTCAACTAAAAAAAGTTTGATATTTAATTTAAAATACAATTTTTAAGTTATTTAGATGCACCTAAAATTTAAATATTCTTCACTTTTAAAAAATCACTAAAAACAAACAAATAAATAAATAAAGACAAAACAAAAAAACTAATATATTTTTATATTTATTGTCTTTATTAAACATCTTTAAAAAAATTCATAAATATTTTTGTTGTTTTGTTTTCAAAATTTATAAATAAATAAAAAATCTTCTAGCAAGCTAAAAATTAATTTAGTAATAAAATAAAATAAAAATTAGAAAGTCCCAATTGAAAGTGATATTAGGTGATAGCTCAAAAGGATAAAGTGATATGAGGTGTTCAAGGAGGTAAAGTGTAATCTGTCTGATTGATGAAAGGATATTTTAGTCATAAAGGTCCAAATTGAAAAAAATTAATAGATGAGAGGGGTTAGTTGTTACCATTTTTAAAATTAGTAGATGAGGGGGGTTAGTTACAATTTTTAATTGAGAGGGTAAAATGATACGAGACAATAGTTAAAGGGGTAAAGTGTAATTTACCCTTCTTCAAATTCATAATTTCAATATTTTCTTAAAAGACGAGTACGTTTTGCAAAGTTTTTACACATCCAAATTTCCTGGGTTTATAATTTTTAAATTCTTAATAGTTTGATGGGATTGGACATATTTCGTGAAGATTAAGATTGATTATGAGTAGTTGAGTTTGAATAGGAGTACTATGGGCGACCAGGTTTAGCTATTATTTGATCAAGGGTGTAGGGGTGAACATGTCCGGATTTGGGTAAAACTAGAACCAATCTGTTATCTACGATTCCTGAAAAATTAGAACCAATCCAATCCGTTTAAATCGTGAAACCAAGCTGAACCAATCCGTTTAAACACGGATTAGATCGATTTAAAACCACAGATTCACATAATTAAATAACAAAAAAAATATAAAACATTTAAAAGCAATAAATTGAGTATTGGAATTCAAGATCTAACATGAACAAATCCAAGATCGAAACAGGGAGCAACAAAATGCACAAAATCTAACATGCATTATAGTTTCCTTTGGGATTTCCATGTGGGTATATATATATATATATATTCGAGCTACCTAACTGGAGCCCATAGTCTTCTATATAATGGACTCCGAATAAACAAACAAACAAACAAACAAAAAAATGAAAATGAAACAGAAGACTAATAAAAAACCTTAAACACACACACAAAAGCAAAAATGAAAATGATAGGGTCCACACACATACTATAGGCGAAATTAATTGAAGAAAATGTACAAATTTTCGGTGAAAACGGCTAAAAGTGTTCCAAAATACAGATTCCAAAAACACATTCACCAAGTACAAAGAAAAAAAAACATCAAAGCTTACTTTGGGGAAAGAAACAAAGAAATCCATCTGGGTTTTTTCCAAAAATCCCAAACCAACAACAAAAATAAAATAAAATTTAAGCATAAACCCAAAAATCTGAAAGTACTCAAAGGTTAAGATGAATGAGTAAAGGGAAACTAAATTGAAGTTTCAAATCACATAATTTCACTACCTATATATGAAACAAAATCTTATCTTCCATTTATTTTCTGATCAGCCAAAGAAGGGAAAAGGAAAATTAGAGACAAGCCACTACCACCGATCTGATCTGAGATGAAATCACAAGAATAGAGGGAAATAACTCAGTCTTAGAAAGAGAAGAGAGAGAGCTTACTGAGTCTGGGAAAGAAACCAACAAACAGTGCCACCGAGAGAGAGAGAGAGAGAGAGAGAGAGAGCTCACCGAGAGAGAGATAGAGAAAGATGGCAAGCCGCTACCACCGACCTGATCTGAGATGAAATTAGAGAGAGAGAACTCAGTTGGAGAGTACCGAGAGAGATATGAAAGGCGTGTGATATAATGAATTAGGGTTAGGGTTTACCTTTTATATGAAATAAGAAATGATATTATGTGAGAGAGTGTATAGTATAAATATAGACCATTTGTATACGGTTTTGATGGGTTCCAATCCGGAACCGATCCGTGAACTATGGATTTTTAAATTTCTAATCTGGAACCGAACCATGGGTTCAAAAAATCAATCCAAACCTACTGGACTGGATTGGACTGGATCGGGTTACGGATTATACGGATTCCTTGCTCAGCCCTACAAGGGTGATCAAGAACAACTGAATTCAATTGAAAAACTCATTAGTGACAAATAATGATTAATAATTTGTACAAACTCATGGGGCATGTTGAGATACGAAGCAAGGGGTACAAGACATGAGTGAACAGAATAAACAATAGTTGTGAAGATGGACTTAGTGCAAGAGATTCGTGGATGTTGTGCAAGGATATTAGTCAAAGATTATGGGTAGAGATTTAATAAGTGGGAATTACACACTAGTGGAGTGTCAGGAAAAAAAATTTACAAAAAAAAAAAAATGATAAATTTTGTAATATTAATAATTAAAATTATTAATTTTTTCACTATTATGTAATAATTTTTCAAAACTACTTCTTAATATTAATTTCTCCTTTTAATAATTGCATTAAAAAATAAAAATTGATTTCCTTACAAAAAGGTAACATATACTGGGTAAGTTTCCACTACTATGGTGGTGACTATTACATATAGTCATGAAGGATGCAAGTTTTGTAAAAGAGCAATGAAAAAAGTATCGGAGAGCAGAAAGTCAAATGGACTTTGGGGTTCAACTACATCTGGATGAATAATTGCTCAATTTTCCTTAAGCAAGAAGCTCTTGTAATAATACGAATTTTGAGTATTTTTCCATCTCACACGCTATAATCTCTAGTAAAATAATCAGAGTAAATTAGCCCTTATATAATTTAAGTCAAATCACATAAATTATGATATCTTTTTAAATCCATGTGTTTATTTTAGTATAAATCTTTGATAGTTTGAATTGAGCTATCCCAAATGACCTGAATTTGTGTTTATTGGTCGACTTCCCGAATAACTGGGTGAAACACTTGTGTACTATGATTGTTACCTTGTCAACCTCGGCTGTCAGCCTTTTCGCCGGACGACCGGCAAGATAAAATTCGAGCCATTCGAGATAAGTTTAAATTCAAGTTATGCAGCATTGCTCGCTTCCATTGGTATAATGATTGGGATTTGTAAAACAGAATTAACACAAAAAATACACACAAAATCTAAATTAATGTTGTATATTTATAGTTATTGTGAGTCACATCATAAATAAATCTTTAACCTTTGATTGCTAATTATGAACAATTTATTTATTTATTTATTTTGGCGGGGGGTTCCCTAAAATTGTTGTTTGTAAAAATCCCAACAATTTAGTTCCTCATAATTTTAAAAAAAAATAATAATTATGAATGGTGGAACCATTTAATACAATGTAATAATGCGCACATGAAATAATAAACACACTACAGGAAAAAGGAGATATGATGACGTTTTTTTAACGACATTTTTATAAATGTCACTGTTATTAATATTTAACGGCGTTTACAAAACGTCGCATATTCTTTTAAACAAAACGACACCGTTTTATAATGGGAGAAACGCCTCCAAAAGTGGTGGCTACATGCGCCTTCTTTCTGAATCCCTTATTTTGAATCTGAGCTCTTTCTATCTCTCAAACCCTTATACGTACACATCTCTCTCTCTCTCAAGCCTCTCTAAGCTCCATTGAAGATTCAGATCGAAGCGATTTCGAAGCTCCATCGAAGATTCAAATCGAAGCTTCATTGAAGCGATTTCGAAGCTCCATCGCCAGCACCATCTGCACCTGCGAGGTAGCGGGCTCCACTGTCTCTCGTCTCTCGTCTCTCTCTCTCTAGATCTATGAAATCAATGTTTTAAGGCATTCTTACTTGATCCTTATTTGCAGAGATTCAGTGATTTCCATAAGCTCAGATCTGAAATCTGACCCCTCGAATCTGAGCCTATCGATTCTTCTACATTTTTTTTTCTTCTTTCTTTCTCTTCGATCGTTCTTGTTTACAGTATTCAAGGTACGATCTGACAGGTCAGTTTTATTTTTTTGATCGATTCTTCTATTTTTTATCTCCGATCGTTCTTGTTTTGCAGTATTCAAGGTACAATCTGATAGGTCAGTTGTATTTTGTTCAATGCACAATGATTTTTCTCTCGCTTTGTAACACCCTCAAAATAGACTCATTATATATTTGTCACTGACATGCAATATTTAAAGTAAACAATTCACTATCTCATTCATCAGAGTATTTCTAAATAAAAGCATTACATGTAACATCAAATTAAGTGCCCTACGGGCTTACATCTTTCCAAGCCAACACTTGGACACAAAAATATGAGTTCTAACTCAAATACAAGTAAAGCCCTAGGCTTGAATGTTTACATGTACTATCAAATCAAAACAACTAACTGAAGATAGTCTTCAAAATCCAAAAGTCAAATTCTTCCAAGCTAAGTCCTTGGAGGTAGCTTATCACCTGAACCTGAAAATGATGTTCCCATAAAGGGTGAGCCACAGCCCAGTAGAAAAATACTAAACCAAATATAAGCATTGAATAAAACTATAGCATTCAATAGATGGTTAACCAAGATAATCAATTGTATCATTATACAGTCTCATGACACTAATGTCTAAGACACATTTCACTTTCCATTATTATCAACATGGCTCAGAACCTGGCCAAACTTACAACAGTGAACTATATATCATATTCACATTACTTTCAATATCAACAAAACAAATGAGTCTCAGGCTCATATCAAAACACTTCATACTTCCCGTTTGATACACATTGTAGTGTTGTATCAATAACATGTAAAAACACTTCAATATAATAAGCACACATAATAGTGATGCTAATGGAGTCCATCCCCTATCTCCTCCCAAACAAAATCCAGTTTAGAGGTCCATCCCCTATCTTCCCCTAAACCGTGGAGTACATCCCCTATCTCCTCCCAAACAATATGCATATGCAATGCTCAATCAATACATGTAATTTCTGTATTAATTCAATAGTCTAAATTTATGACTTAAACAAATTGATTAGTTTCAATTTTCCCTAATCCACATGCAATGTCTACAACAAACACGACTATCCTCCACCGATAGCCCAAAACAGTTATTTCTAGACTGGAAATAAATATAACAACAATTCAATAGGCGAGTGATTTTAATTATCCAACTACACCATTTAATCAATGAATTCCTCAATTTCATGCATTTAACCAATTTCCCCAATTTCCTTAAATTAATTATACAAATTAATTTATTAATACAACTAGGGTTTTTCCCAAAATTACCAAAGTACTCCCAACATATCAAAATACCAAAACTTAGAACAAAACTTATAGGATGGAGTAGGAAATCCCTACCTCGAAGAAAATAACCCGAATGGAGAAGACGAAGATGAAGACCTAAATTCCCAAAGTGCTCCAAACCACCAAACGTTCAGATTAAATGGAAGCCCTTGACTCACTCTATCTTTTTAATAAAGGACTAAGGTTAGATACTCACCCTAGGTAGATCAATTCTTAGAGAGAAGGCAGGTTGAGAGAGAGAGAGACTCTCAAGGGCGGTTTTTAAAAGTTAAGAAAGAAAAGTAGGTCAAAAAGTGATCCAAAAAGTGAAATCACGGACTGATGTAGTCGACTCCCCGCTCGAGCGTCCAAACTCCCGCTCGAGCGTCGAATACGCACTCCCAGTACTTTTGCAGAACCAGGTCCCCGCTCGAGCGTCCAACTCCACGCTCGAGCGGCCCTCACACATTTCCGCTCGAGCGTCCAACACTGCACAGGAAATACTGGATGGGTGATAATCCCGCTCGAGCACCAAAACCCCCGCTCGAGCGGACAAGCAACAAAAGAATCCCCGCTCGAGCGTCAAACTCACGCTCGAGCGGACAGGTCAAAATCTGGGCAACTAGTTTTGGCATCTAAACTCAACCGACTTGTAACAGACCCGCCCAACACATCCTATAACTCAAATACAAAGAGATTAAAGGACGACAACAACCAATATATACTGACAGGATCCACGGAACCTAAGTCCGGATACAATAATCTAAAGGAAAAAGACCGGGGTCGCTATAACCTCCCCTCCTTAAAAGAATTTCGTCCCCGAAATTAAGCATAAGGTTTCGAAAACAAGTTTTTCTCAAATTCCAACAATATGATAACTCAAAATAAACAACTTGACCCAACACCTGCCATTTCATCTCTTATCAAGAGGCATTTCTCAATATGTAAAATAACATATATTTCCACCTGCATTAACACTATGTAATTTTCTTTCAATTTCAACAATTTTCAATATATTCAACATATGCAATGTTCTATTAAACGTCCATTTCGAAACAAGTTCCAAAATATTTCCATTAACCAAAACATTCTCAATGTTTTACAGCTTAAGACATATATAAAGCTCTAAAGTTCAACAATATTACAAAATCTAAATACAAGATTACAAATCGATAAACATGTCTGGATATTTCTCGCGGACTTCCAACTCACGTTCCCAAGTGGCTTCCTCCACCCCGTGATATTTCCACAAAACTTTTACCAAAGGAATGGTCTTGCTTCGCAAGACTTGATCCCGCCTATCCAAAACCCAGACCGGTCTCTCCTCATACGAGGCATCCTCATCTACCTCTAAATCGGTCCAATCCAATACATGTGATGGATCTGGCTCATACTTCCGAAGCATACTCACATGAAACACGTCATGAACTCCGGACAACTGCGACGGTAAAGGTAACCGATAAGCAACCTCTCCAATCCTCTCAAGGATCTCAAAAGGACCAATAAACCGAGGGGATAACTTCCCACTCTTCCCAAACCTCATCAAGCCTCGCCTAGGTGATATCTTCAAAAAGACATGATTACCTACCTCAAACGCTAAAGGCCTCCTCCTACGGTCAGCATAACTCCTTTGGCGACTCTGGGCTGTAACAAGCCTCCTACGGATAAGCTCAACCTTCTTCGTCATCTCCCTAACCAACTCCGGACCCAACAAAGGTGCATCACCCACCTCGGCCCAACAAACTGGAGACCTACACGGTCGGCCATACAAGGCCTCAAACGGTGCCATACCGATACTAGATTGAAAGCTGTTGTTGTAGGCAAACTCCACCAATGGTAAGTGCCTCTCCCATGTCCCACTAAAGTCAAGGACACAACCCCGAAGCATATCCTCAAGGATCTGAATAGTACGCTCGGACTGCCCATCAGTCTGCGGATGATAAGCTGTACTAAAGGTTAACTTGGTGCCCAAGGCACTCTGCAAACTCTGCCACAACCTAGCAGTAAAACGAGGATCTCTATCCGAGATGATCTTAACTGGGACCCCGTGCAATCTCACTATGTCCCGAATATACAAGTCGGCAAGATGGTCTACCGAATCTCTCACGCGCATAGGAATGAAGTGCGCCGACTTAGTCAACCGGTCTACAACCACCCAAATGGCGTCACTACCCCGCTAAGTCCTCGGAAGGCCTACAACGAAGTCCATAGTGACATGCTCCCACTTCCACTCGGCAATAGGCAAGGGTTGTAACAAACCCGCTGGCCTTTGATGCTCGGCCTTCACTTGCTGACAAGTAAGGCACTTAGACACGAAAGCTGCCACATCTCTCGTCATATCCCGCCACCAAAACTGGCAACCCAAATCCTGGTACATCTTAGTGCCTCCCGGATGCACCGCAAGGCGTGAATGATGAAACTCTCGGAGTACCTCTTCTCGACAAGACTCCGGCACAAACAGACGGTCTCGGTATCTCACACTCAGGTCGGGATACATCGTCAAACCCTTCTCAACCTTCCCACCGGAAACCTTCTCACGGAGAGATTCTACCTCAAGGTCACCCCTCTGAGCCTCTAACACTCGAGTCACAAGTGTAGGCTGAGCAACAACAGAAAACAAGGCCGCAGCCTCAACGGATTCGCCCAGAAGCAAATCAAACTCCCCAAGTGCACCCAACATCTCCCATTCCCGGATGGCTATACTAGCTATGTCACCAACAGATTTCCTGCTAAGGGCATCGGCCACCACATTGGCCTTCCGCGGATGATAATGCAACTCGAAGTCATAATCCTCAATAAACTCCATCCACCTCCTCTGCCTCAAGTTCAAGTCTTTCTGTGTAAACAGATATTTCAGACTCTTATGATCCGAGAATACCTCGAACCTCTCACCATAAAGATAGTGCCTCCAAATCTTCAAGGCAAATATCACAGCTGCTAACTCTAAATCATGCGTAGGGTAATTCTTCTCATGAATTTTCAACTGACGTGAGCCATAGGCAACTACTTTCCCTTCTTGCATCAACACACAACCCAGACCCTCTCACGAGGCGTCACAATAAACTGCATAACCCAACCCCCTCTTCGGAATAATCAAGACCGGAGCAGTGGTCAGTCTAACTTTCAACTCCTGGAACGACTTTTCACAAGTCTCACTCCATACAAACTTGACTCCCTTTCGAGTCAAACTAGTCAAAGGTGAAGCTAACCTGGAGAAATCCTTCACAAACCGGCGATAATACCCAGCTAACCCCAGAAAACTGCGGATCTCAAACACACTCTTAGGCTGTGCCCAATCTTGCACTGCCTCAGTCTTGGATGTATCAACAGACACTCCTTCCCCAGAAACTACATGGCCTAAGAACTTGACCTCTTCTAGCCAGAACTCACACTTCCCAAACTTAGCATAAAGCTTATGGGCTCTAAGTAACTCAAGCACCACTCTCAAGTGTTCCTTGTGCTTCTCCTCAGAAGGTGAATAGATAAGGATGTCGTCCACGAAGACGACTACAAAACGATCTAAAAATTTCCGGAATATCCGGTTCATCAAATCCATAAATACTGCCGGTGCATTGGTGAGCCCAAATGGCATCACCAAAAACTCATAGTGGCCATACCGCGTACGGAATGCCGTCTTCGGAATATCCTCCTCCCTGACTCTCAACTGATGATAACCCAATCTCAAGTCTATCTTCGAGAAACAACGGGAACCCTTCAACTGATCGAACAGATCATCTATACGAGGCATAGGGTACTTATTCTTAACCGTAGCCCGATTCAATTTCCGGTAATCTATACAAAGTCTCAAAGCACCACCTTTCTTTTTAACAAAGAGGGCTGGTGCTCCCCATGGTGAAACACTAGGACGTATAAAGCCCTTATCTAGCAACTCCTGGAGTTGGATCTTCAACTCAACTAACTCAGCTGGGGCAAAACGATAAGGTGCCATAGAAATCGGCGCCTTGCCGGGCACTAAGTCAATAGAGAACTCAATCTCTCTGTGAGGTGGCAAACTAACAAGGTCCTCGGGAAAGACGTCCGAGTACTCACAAACCACTCTTGGCAACACAGTCTGGGTCTCATTACACTCACCACTTTCAAAGCTAGCAAGTAGACCACTAAGCTCACTTCGCCCTCGCGAATCATACCCCGGTGGCAAAACACTACCAACCCGGTCCCCCAGAAAATGAAAACATTCCCCGCTCACGGTACAACAAGTGACCCTCTGGCGGTAGCAATCAATTACTGCCCGGTATGACGATAACCAGTCCATACCCAAAATAACATCAAAGCCCTTCATGGGCATAACTACAAAAGGAAACGGAAGTCTATGATCGGCGACCTCTATATCACAACCCCTGACACCTTGTTTCAAGATTAATTCACCCCCAAGAGGTGACACTACACAAATAGGGGATGCTAACTGCACTAACTCCCACTCCAAAACAGATGCAAATGCAGTAGACACAAAGGAATGAGATGCACCTGTATCAATGAAAACACTAGCAACCAAGTTACAAAACAAGAAGGTACCTCTCACAACTGATGGTGCTGGCACAAGATCCTACGCGGTAACAGCGTACACGCGCCCAGAAGACCTTTGATCAACCTGTTCACCCCTAGGAGCATAAGATTGCTGCACCGACTGGGACGATGAAGCCCCCTGATTGGCCCTCGAGGCCTGACCCGATTGAGCTGGCTGCTGACCCTGAATCTGCCTCAAACCAGATGCACCAGGTGTGCCACCCAACTGCGGGCAATACCTCTTCATATGCCCTGGCTGACCACACTGATAACACGAGAGTGGCTGGCCTCTACCCTGACTCTGGCTCTGAGATCGAGCCGAAGATGATGCTGCTCTCTTCACTCCTCCCCTCTGAGGACAAACTGGAGACTTGTGGCCCAGCTGGCCACACTTGAAACAGGTAATGTCTCCCTGACTGCCTTTCCCCGAACTAGTGCTCGGCACAGGAAAAGTCGATCTAGAAAAGATACCCTGAGACTGCTGAGGATTAAAACCCTTCTGTCTCCTACCATCACTCTGACCATCTTGACTCCTCTTGGAGCCCTTCTGTCCTTCCTCCTCCTCCTGCATCATGATTTCCATGTGGGCTGCAGCATCGACCATACGTCCATAATCCCGAATCATAGTTCCCCCAACTCGCAGTTTGAGGCCACGCCTCAACTTCTTCTCAAACTCGATACAACGGCGTTCCTCAGACGCCACCAACTCAGGTGCAAACCTGGACAAGCTAGTAAATGCAGCCTCAAACTCGGCCACTGAAGAACTCGACTGCTTAAGCTGGCAGAACTGGTCTCTCAGCTTCTCCCTAACTGCTGGAGATAAGAACCTCTCCTGGAAAGCATTCACAAAAGCCTCCCATGTACCTCCTATACGACCTTTAGTGAACTTCCACCACTGACCCGTATCCCCCTTCAGCTGGAAAGATGCCAAGGTCACATTCAACCCCTCGTCTTCGATGCCAAGCATCTCAAACGTCTTCGTTGTCTGTTCGAGCCATTCATCTGCCTTAAGTGGCTCTTTAGGATCACCCACAAATTCATCCGGGTTAGACCGGAAGAACTCCCTCTTCAGAAAGGAAGGTCCTGCATCTGCAACAACAACCTGCGCTTGATTCTCAGCTCTGAGAATGCCTACTGACTCCCTGAATGCCCCTGCTATCTCTCGGGCTAGAGCGCCCATAGCCTACTGGCCTACTGGCTCGGCCACATTGGCCTGGCCAACTCCCTCCTGTACTGTCGGAACCTCCTCTGGCACAGGCACCTCCTGCCTACCCGGCCTACCACACCTACCGCGCCCTCGTCCTCGTCCTAACATCCTAATAAAGAAAACAAAGACGTTAGCACATTAATAAATGTGCCGAAGCTAAACACTTGCGTCCTAATGCATTGAATGACAATAATTCATTCAACATAAGCACATAATCACATAAGCACCTACGAATTTCATTCCTGGATGATACTAGTCCCGAAGCGTCACTATAGTTCCGGTTGGAAGCAGCATTGATCAAGTGCCTTTCCAACAAGACTACTAGAAACTCAAGGGTCCAATTAACATCCTAGAAACTACGTTCCATACCCACATAATCACATAAACATGTTATCATATAAGCATATAACATTCCACTAAGTCTCTATCAAACGAGACGAACCCATTGTGATACTAATCACTTCCCACGTACCCAAAGTATTCAAACCCGGTACGCTCTGATACCAAGTTGTAACACCCTCAAAATAGACTCATTATATATTTGTCACTGACATGCAATATTTAAAGTAAACAATTCACTATCTCATTCATCAGAGTATTTCTAAATAAAAGCATTACATGTAACATCAAATTAAGTGCCCTACGGGCTTACATCTTTCCAAGCCAACACTTGGACACAAAAATATGAGTTCTAACTCAAATACAAGTAAAGCCCTAGGCTTGAATGTTTACATGTACTATCAAATCAAAACAACTAACTGAAGATAGTCTTCAAAATCCAAAAGTCAAATTCTTCCAAGCTAAGTCCTTGGAGGTAGCTTATCACCTGAACCTGAAAATGATGTTCCCATAAAGGGTGAGCCACATCCCAGTAGAAAAATACTAAACCAAATATAAGCATTGAATAAAGCTATAGCATTCAATAGATGGTTAACCAAGATAATCAATTGTATCATTATACAGTCTCATGACACTAATGTCTAAGACACATTTCACTTTCCATTATTATCAACATGGCTCAGAACCTGGCCAAACTTACAACAGTGAACTATATATCATATTCACATTACTTTCAATATCAACAAAACAAATGAGTCTCAGGCTCATATCAAAACACTTCATACTTCCCGTTTGATACACATTGTAGTGTTGTATCAATAACATGTAAAAACACTTCAATATAATAAGCACACATAATAGTGATGCTAATAGAGTCCATCCCCTATCTCCTCCCAAACAAAATCCAGTTTAGAGGTCCATCCCCTATCTTCCCCTAAACCGTGGAGTACATCCCCTATCTCCTCCCAAACAATATGCATATGCAATGCTCAATCAATACATGTAATTTCTGTATTAATTCAATAGTCTAAATTTATGACTTAAACAAATTGATTAGTTTCAATTTTCCCTTATCCACATGCAATGTCTACAACAAACACGACTATCCTCCACCGATAGCCCAAAACAGTTATTTCTAGACTGGAAATAAATATAACAACAATTCAATAGGCGAGTGATTTTAATTATCCAACTACACCATTTAATCAATGAATTCCTCAATTTCATGCATTTAACCAATTTCCCCAATTTCCTTAAATTAATTATACAAATTAATTTATTAATACAACTAGGGTTTTTCCCAAAATTACCAAAGTACTCCCAACATATCAAAATACCAAAACTTAGAACAAAACTTATAGGATGGAGTAGGAAATCCCTACCTCGAAGAAAATAACCCGAATGGAGAAGACGAAGATGAAGACCTAAATTCCCAAAGTGCTCCAAACCACCAAACGTTCAGATTAAATGGAAGCCCTTGACTCACTCTATCTTTTTAATAAAGGACTAAGGTTAGATACTCACCCTAGGTAGATCAATTCTTAGAGAGAAGGCAGGTTGAGAGAGAGAGAGACTCTCAAGGGCGGTTTTTAAAAGTTAAGAAAGAAAAGTAGGTCAAAAAGTGATCCAAAAAGTGAAATCACGGACTGATGTAGTCGACTCCCCGCTCGAGCGTCCAAACTCCCGCTCGAGCGTCGAATACGCACTCCCAGTACTTTTGCAGAACCAGGTCCCCGCTCGAGCGTCCAACTCCACGCTCGAGCGGCCCTCACACATTTCCGCTCGAGCGTCCAACACTGCACAGGAAATACTGGATGGGTGATAATCCCGCTCGAGCACCAAAACCCCCGCTCGAGCGGACAAGCAACAAAAGAATCCCCGCTCGAGCGTCAAACTCACGCTCGAGCGGACAGGTCAAAATCTGGGCAACTAGTTTTGGCATCTAAACTCAACCGACTTGTAACAGACCCGCCCAACACATCCTATAACTCAAATACAAAGAGATTAAAGGACGACAACAACCAATATATACTGACAGGATCCACGGAACCTAAGTCTGGATACAATAATCTAAAGGAAAAAGACCGGGGTCACTATACGCTTTATACAGTTTGACAACTTTTTTTATGAGTTAACAATGATTGGATTAGATTTATGGTTTGGTTTTACATCTGATTTGAATTTACCATTGCTTGATTGTAATTAGTCGATCGGATTTATGTAGTCTTGAAATCATCTTTGGCTTTGTTAATTTCTGCTTATAAATAAATAGATTAATGCTTGTTTCTATTTTAGCTACATTCGCTTTCATGTTACTTTGTGTGGACAAAACAAAATCTTGGAAGCATAGAACATAGAATCTGTAGATGTAACTGTGTATTTTTTGCCTAAAACAATATATCTTCTTTAACATCAATTGCTTTGTTAGTTCGCAATCTTTATTTCTTTCTTATTTGGAAGGATCTTCTATGCGTTAGAAACTGTGTGTTAAATTGATATTTTGTCCTCTTTTTTGGTGGATAAGATTCACTTTTTGTCACTGTCAAGGCTTCTGATGTTGTATGTTTTTTATTTTTTGGTTTAGTTTTAGTAATTTATTTGTTTTTCCCCGTTTTGTTGCTTTTTTCTTTTTTTGTATTGGGATGTGATTTGTGTGGGTTGACGATGCCAGAGCTACGAAGCAAAGCACGGAGATCAAAAAGGCTTGGTGATCTGCAGCCTTCTCCTCGACCAATCAATCAAGTGGAAAATTTGGCCTTGCCTGCTCAAAACAGAACCATGTCCTGTTTAAGCTCTTTGAGTGGGGACATTGATACTCCTGGGTATGGTTCTAAGGAAATTTTGTTCTCCAACTTGTTCTCTTTGATTGGATGCTAAATTACTCGTCAGAAGAGTGTATCAAGTGCAAATGCTTCTTACTGGATATTTCTTTTTCTGTGTATAGATTATTGGACATATCGGAAACAGGACTCAGCCAGTTAGATATGATGGTCTGCCTTGTCAATTGGGTCACCCTTTTTTAGTTGAATTTTATGCATATTGTTGGTAACAAAATTATAAAAAAAATTAAGAATAGTCCATATTGCTGAAATAAAATAAAATGGAATGAAATATCATTCTTATGCCATTTACATTGGAGAATGTGTATGATTTATTTATTTTAATTTTAATGTTGAGTTTAGAAGATAAGGTATAAGCCCTTTTTCCTCTGAAAGAATTCTAACTATATGCTGCTGATGGAAGAGCCTACACAAGCTGGGATGTTGACATATTTAGGCATGTGACTTTGCTTATTTTTGATATACCATGATGTTTTGTACAGACCATAACTTATATAGACCATGCTTTGTATTTACTCGGATTTTAGATTCCACTAATGCTTTTGATGTCTAGTTTTTTTATTCATCCGGTGAATCTTTAATTTCTCCTGTAATCCTAGTACTTGTTGAGAATGATAATTTTTTTAAATTGAATATTGCTTTCTCTTGGATGCTTAATTTTTTATTCACTTGTTAAATCTGTTAAATGTGTGTTGTAGCACTAGCATTGAGTGGTAATTTTTTTAAATTGAAGATTGCTTGCTCCCTTGATTTGCACACACAATTTTTCCATTTGCTAATTGAAATTTCTAGATCAGTTTGTAAATAAATTGTGATATGCAAAAGAAGGTGCAAGGGATATAATGGACAGAACTTGTGTTGATGCAATAAACTGGAATTTATTTACATAATCCATGTTACAGAGAGAATGGGTTGAAGCGTACAGCTAGCTTTCTAATCTTCCTAACCAAAGTTCCTTTTAAATTGCAAGTAATAGCTGCTTTCACCGTGCTTTAGAAGCACTTCTTGTTTTCATCTGTTTGATTGTAAATTGTGGGTAATGCTCTTTCAATCTCTCCCTACTTATTGATGAGCAACCTTGACATTATGCGATGATTATTTTTGGGTATCTATTGGCCATCTATTTAAAAAAAAAAAAGAGTTTTGTTTTTCTGTTTTATCAGTTTTCCTCCAGATGTCCTGAAATTCAGTTGTTTCCAAGCAGTACATCTTGGCAAGGCTCTGTTTTGGTTTAGCTTTGTGCAATACATGTCATCAATTGGAATGTTGGTTATTCTGCTTTAATTTCTAATGAATATCTCATCCCCCTTCTTGATGACTTATAGACCTGTAGCCACCAGCTATTATCTTGGTGTTATCTCCTGCCAATCCAGTGGGGGAAAAGTGTTGGAAAAAATAGTTTTTTGGTGACTTTAATTAAATATTAAAGTGGATCCCAACCATCTATTGTGTTGGGTCCAAGTGGGTCTAGATACTTTGCAATGAGATCTTTACACCACAAATAGTATAACCAAAACCATTGAAAATTGAATGAGAAATGAGAAATTACCCCTTGAAGTTAGCTTCATGAAAGAGTTAATGGGATTTGTAACTTTTGCCTTTATTGCAGAGTTTAATAGTGCATTAATGGGATTTGTAACTCCTCCCTTTATTGCAGAGTTTAATAGTGCATTAATGGGGTTTGTAACTCTTCCCTTTATTGCAGAGGTTAATGGTGCATTAGTGACCAGCCATAAAGGCTGGAGGCTTCTCCTTTCTCCCCTATACATGTATAAATTGAGACCCTCCTGTCAAGTCTCCAACACAGAAATTGTTTCTTCCATTCTTTAATCAGTTTGCTAGAAATTTCTGCAGTGAGAGAGTGCTGCCATTATTTTTGTTCACTAAGCTAGACAGAGAGTGCTTCTGCCGTAGCTGGTTTTTGACCGTCGTATCTTGGGAGACAGACGCTTTTGACCGTCGTATCTTGGGAGACAGACGCTAGGATTCCTCAAGCACTCGACCCGTGAGGCGGTGAAATCTGTTTTAAGAAAACTGCTACCGTGCAAGTTTCGGTTTGGTTTCTTTATCATTTTATTGTTTTGTGTATTTATGTTGAAATTTAGTTGTAATTATCAGCATATGTTTTTGGTATATAATTTTGATTTCTTCATAAATCTATTTAATTAATTTCACAATTTGAACAACAAGCTTAAAACTGATTTTTTATATATTTTCTATGAAATTGATCGAATAGATTTATATAGACACTTGTATAATGTTACTAGGAACTGTTGCAGAATTGCTCACTATTTCAATGATTGTGAATTATGCAATGTGATTCTCTAATTGCTTAGTTTAATTAGAATGCTCTATCATAATTTGTATACTTAATTGTATTAATCTGATCTTATTTTATGCGTATGGTTCATCATTCCCCTTCTATGATTTGCATGAATTTTAAGGTTATAAAATATAATTTATGGATTTTGTAATTTTGACATGCTAATTCTATTTTAGGTTTTAATTTGTTACATGCTTATTATTTTCTAGACTAGATTACATGATTTAATCTTTAGAATTTTTTGCATGTTAATTGTTAAATGGTTATATACTTGAAGTGCATGGTTATTAGTTTATTACATATAAACAATTCAAATTATTTACATAAACTGCATGCTACTTATTTGGTTTCATCCTATTTGACTAATGTCGCATATGAATAGTGTGTGATTTAATTGGATGAATTAAAGTTTGAATTAAATGTAGTTCTTTGGAATTATAAAATTTTGTGCAACTTGCCTATATTTATTTACATGGTTATTGTGAATTAAATTCTTATATAATTTATGGCAATTAATTTTTAATTTAATGTAGAAGTTATAAGGTTTTGTAACTTGTATAGTATCTTAATTCCTTAGTTATTTTGCTATTCTATGATTTGCTAGAAAGTTAAATAATATTTGGTTGTATGTACAATTGCTTTAGATTAGTTGCTTTATATTATGTTGTCGTTTGCTACTAACTCTCTTTGTAGGCATACCTAAGCGTGGAAAGACTTTTGGACTAAATAGAATCCTTATGGATTGGCTATTTTATTTTAATGTTTGAAGCATGTTTGCTTGAGATGTAGTTGGATTGTTTACCAATTTATAGTAGCAAGTTTTATTTGCTTATATTGTTGTAGCAATTATTTTACATTGCTTGTAAAAGTTTTGGACCTTGGTTTGTTTTAACCTAGTTCATCCCTAAGAAAATTTAATTCTTAAAATTGTTTATTACGGACTAGGAGTCAACATGCTCTTAAAAGTTTTGTCAAAAGGTTAATTGGGTTTTAAGTGGGACCGATGTGACCCATCCAGTCTTCCTGGGAACTTTCTTGACCATGTTCGATTCTAGATTTTTGTGGTGAGACTAATTTTGAATTAACTTTTCATCTAAGGGATTTTCTAAGGGTTAAGTTTAATTTCTGGAACACAGAAGTGATATTCTGGTGTAATTTTCAGAAATGACAACTATCACTGATGCTGCTGCTGCTGCTACTGCTAATATTGGTGGGGATCTGAACCCCGGGGCAACTGGGTTGCCAACCCCTACTGCTGTGACCTTTGTGGTCAATCCTAGCGGTACTCCGACTATTCCGGGAGGACCTCTTAGTCACCATGAGCGCCCAGAAAAGTTTACTGGGGAAAACTTTAAGAGATGGTAGCAAAAGATGCTGTTTTACTTGATCACGCTAAAACTTACAAAGGTTCTGAGCGAGGATCCTCCAGTCGTGGCAGAGAATAAGCCTGACAGGTAGAAAGTCATGGCGTTTGACACATGGAAGCAGACAGACTATCTTTGCCGGAACTATGTGTTTAACAGCTTGGCAGACTCACTCTATAGTGTGTTTTGTTCCAAGAGCTCAGCAAAAGAGTTATGGGAATCTCTGGACAAAAAGTACAAGACTGAAGATGCTGGGGCAAAGAAATTTGTGGTTGGCCAGTTCCTTGATTTTAAAATGATAGATTCAAAAACTGTGATGAGCCAAGTCCAGGAGTTTCAAGTGACCTTGCATGAAATTCATGCTGAGGGGATTCCTTTGAACGAGTCATTCCAAGTTGCTGTGATCATTGAGAAACTTCCAAATGGTTGGAAGGATTTCAAAAACTACTTGAAGCACAAGCGCAAGGAAATGTCAGTTGAAGAGCTGGTTGTCCGACTCCGGATTGAGGAGGATAATAGAAAGAAAGGAAGGAGTACCTCCTCAGTAAAAGCCAATGTCATTGAGAATGGCAAATCTTCTGAGATAAGAAAGAAGCCCCCTGTGAACAGGGGCTCTAAGTTGGGGCTTAGAGGTGGTGTTGCAAAGAAGCCAGCTAACAAGCCACCGGAACCAAGTTATCGGTTCTTTGGGAAGTGTTATAACTGTGGTAGCGAGGGGCATCGGGCTAGTGACTGCCGCAAGCATAAGAAGCCATACAAGACTAAACCTCGTGCTCATATGGCAGATTTACAAGAGCACTCCCATGAGGAGGATGATATGCACTTGTTTGCCGTTGTCTCTGTTGTGAATCTGGTGGGTTCAAACCCAAGAGAATGGTGGATTGATATTAGAGCTACACGCCACATCTGCTCCGAGAAGAAGCTATTTACAACTTTCGAGCCGGTTACAAACGGTGAGAAGTTGTTTATGAGAAACTCTGCTACCTCGATTGTTGAGGGGAAAGGAAAGGTGGTCCTGAAGTTGACGTTAGGAAAGGAGCTAACCTTGAACGAAGTCCTGTATGTTCCGGACATTCGTAAGAATCTTGTCTCAGGGTCTCTTCTCAGCAAACATGGTTTTCGCATTGTTTTTGAGTCCGACAAGGTCGTTTTGACCAAGAGCGGAGTGTATGTGGGTAAGGGTTATATGTTGGGGGGTATGTTCAAACTCAATGTAATAACTGTTATCCCAAAGATGAATAAAGATGCATCTTCTTCTGCTTAGATGCTTGAGTCTTCCAATTTGTGGCATGGTAGACTAGGACATGTGAACTTTGAATCTTTACGTAGATTAATCAAGTTAGATCACATACCATCTTTTAAGATTAATCCAAAACACAAGTGTGAGACTTGTGTTGAAGTGAAGTTGACAAGATCTTCGTTTCATTCTATTGAAAGAAGTTCAAAGCCATTGGACTTAGTGCATAGTGATGTGTGTGACTTAAAGTTTATACAATCACGTGGTGGTAATAAATACTTCATCACTTTGGTTGATGAGTGCACTAAGTATTGTTATGTTTATTTGCTCAAAAGAAAAGATGAGGCTATTGACAAGTTTATTCTTTATAAGAATGAAGTTGAGAATCAATTAGGCCGCAAGATTAAGGCTTTAAGAAGTGATTGTGGTGGTGAGTATGAATCACCATTTATTGAGATTTGTGCTCAATTTGGGATTATCCACCAAACCACGGTGCCTTATTCTCCTCAATCAAATGGGGTTGCTGAGGAGAAGAATAGGACGTTAAAGGAAATGATGAATGCAATGTTGATAAGTTCTGGATTGCCACAGAACATGTGGGGGGAAGCAATTCTCTCTGCAAATTACATTCTGAATAAAGTACCCCGGAAGAAGGTGGACAAGACGTCATATAAGTTATGGAAAGGTGTTAAGCCTTCGTATAAATTCTTACGAATGTGGGGGTGTCTTGCAAAAGTGGCAATTCTTACACCCAAACGGGTTAGGATAGGCCCGAAATCCATGGATTGTATATTCATTGGTTATGCACATAATAGTAGTGCATATCAGTTTCTTGTACATAAGTTTGAAATTCCAGACATACACAGGAATATCATCATGGAGTCAAGGAATGCATGTTTCTTTGAAGACATTTTTCCTTGCCAAACCCATGAAGGGGTTCCAAGGCCTTTGGAGCAATTTGATGAGCTTGCTAGTGATGATGATCATGTTGATGATCAATGTGATGATCAAATTGAGGTTTTAGATGAGCCTAGAAGGAGTAAAAGGGCTAGGATATCCAAATCTTTTGGTCCAAACTTCTTGACTTATATGGTTGAGAATGAACCTCAAACTTTTCACGAAGCTGTGACTTCTCCTGAGAGTCCTTTATGGAAAAAAGCAATCAAAAGTGAGATTGACTCCATCTTACAGAACCACACCTGGGAGTTGGCAGATTTACCTCCAGGTTGCAAGCCTTTAGGCTGCAAATGGATTTTAAAAGAAAGATGAAGGCCAATGGGTCAATTGACAAGTATAAGGCGAGGCTAGTTATCAAAGGGTACAGGCAACGAGAAGGCCTGGATTACTTTGATACGTACTCACCTATAACTAGGATAACATCCATTCGCATGGTGATTGCAGTATTGCGTAATCTAGAAATACACCAGATGGATGTAAAGACAGCTTTCTTAAATGGGGGTTTGAATGAAGAAATCTACATGGAGCAACCTGAAGGGGTTTCAGCTCCAGGGAAAAGCAAGAAAGTCTGTAAACTTGTCAAATCTTTCTATGGTTTGAAGCAAGCGCCTAAACAAATGACATGAGAAGTTTGACAACGTAATGTTGTCAAATGGGTTTAGAATCAACGAATGTGACAAGTGTATTTATGTCAAAGACACTGACAGAGGTTATGTCATTTTGTGTCTATATGTTGATGATACGCTCATTATAGGTAGTAACGATGAAATGATCAAAACTACCAAGAAGTTGTTAAACTCTAAGTTTGACATGAAGGGTATGGGCATTGCAGATGTTATTCTGAGAATTAAGATTACCAGAATCTCTGGCAGAATTGTACTATCTCAGTCTCATTATATTGATAAGATACTTGAGAAGTTTAGTGGATCAGATACGACTGTGTCATCGACACCTGTAGACTTAAGTCTACATTTTACCAAGAATAATAAAGAAAGTGTCTCTTAGTTAGAATATTCTCCGGTAATTGGAAGTTTAATGTATCTGATGAGTTGTACTAGGCCAGATATAGCTTACTCAGTTCGCAGGCTTAGTAGATACACAAGTAATCCCGATGCTTCTCATTGGAAGGGCATTGTGCGGGTGTTAAGGTATTTACGCTACACTCAGGATTATGGGCTGCATTATACTCGATATCCAACGGTGCTTGAAGGCTATAGTAATGCAAATTGGATATCAGATATAAAGGACTCAAAGTCCACTAGTGGATATGTATTCAATCCTGGTGGGGCAGCCGTGTCTTGGAAATCTTCCAAGCAAACGTGTATATCTAGATCAACGATGGAATCAGAGTTTATTGCTTTAGAAAAAGCAACAGAAGAAGCTGAATGGCTACGCCATTTCTTTGAAGATATTCCACGTTGGTCTAAACCTGTGCCGGCTATTTGTATTCATTGTGATAATCAATCTGCAATTGGTAGGGCACAGAGTAATATGTATAATGGAAAGTCTAGACATATCTGTCATAGACATAATTCCATACGACAACTACTCTCGAATGGAGTTGTCTCTATAGACTATGTAAAGTCTAAGGACAACATTGCGGATCCGCTAACCAAAGGGTTAAATTGAGTGTTAGTTGAAACGTCGTCAAAAGGAATGGGGTTGAGGCCTTTAGAAGTTACCGGAATGGAAACCCAACCTAGTTGACTGGAGATCCCAAGATCTAGGTTCAATGGGACAACCTAATTGCGTGTAACGGTGGTATGTCACTGAGGAGGTTAACCCTCTAGCCATTCCTTCTATCAGTGATACCTGCAAGTGTAGAGGTTAAGCTGAGCTTTTAATGACTCTAGTGTGTTAAGCTGTTGAGCTGAGTATAGCAGGATACTCAAGTAGAGTCACCTATGTGAGTTTGAAGCCCACTTATAGAAGAATTGGGCAGGCCAAGATTCTTTAAAACCACTCGCTGAACCAGGCTAGTGCCCAGGGCCACACAGGGCACACCAGTGAGAATAGAATGGTGGTAGGAGTAATTCCTATGTGAGATCTATTGTCTCAGTTTACATAAACGGCAAAGCAGTTCAAGATGTCTTATTCACTGATCAGCCAGTAAACTCGATAGGTTTTCACTGGGAGAGGTTCAAAACCAAAAGCTATCTTCTCTGATGTCAGGGTTAGTTCGTTGCACTCTCTCTTCGAGTCATTATTGTTGAACGATATCCGTTTGTTGAGTCTTTCGGTAAATTTTTATTCATGTGGGGGATTGTTGGAAAAAATGGTTTTTTGGTGACTTTAATTAAATATTAAAGTGGGTCCCAACCATCTATTGTGTTGGGTCCAAATGGGTCTAGATACTTTGCAATGAGATCTTTACACCATAAATAGTATAGCCAAAACCATTGAAAATTGAATGAGAAATTGCCCCATGAAGTTAGCTTCATGAAAGAGTTAATGGGGTTTGTAACTTCTGCCTTTATTGCAGAGTTTAATAGTGCATTAATGGAGTTTGTAACTCCTCCCTTTATTGCAGAGTTTAATAGTGCATTAATGGGGTTTGTAACTCCTACCTTTATTACAGAGGTTAATGGTGCATTAGTGACCAGCCATAAAGGCTGGAGGCTTCTCCTCTCTCCCCTATACATGTATAAGTTGAGACTCTTCTGTCAAGTCTCCAACATAGAAATTGTTTCTTCCATTCTTTAGTCAGTTTGCTAGAAATTTCTACAGTGAGAGAGTGCTGCCACTGTTTTTGTTCGCTAAGCTAGATAGAGAGTGCTTCTGCCGTAGCTGGTTTTTGACCATTATATCCTAGGAGAGAGACGCCGGGATTCTTCAAGCACTCGACCTGTGGTGCGGCGAAATCTATTTTAAGGAAACTGCTACCGTGCAGGCTTCGGTTTGGTTTCTTTATCATTTTATTGTTTTGTGTATTTCTGTTGAAATTTAGCTGTAATTATCAGTATATATTTTTGGTATATAATTTTGATTTCTTCATAAATCTATTTAATTAATTTCACAATTTGAACAACAAAAAGTGGAAGGTTCAAATCCCAGTTTTGGCTAGGAGGATACATTTTGAATTCTTACTTCTCATGTGGAGACACACACACGCGCGCGCGCAATACACTTGATGTGAAATTGCATAATTGAATGTGAAATTATTATTTATTTCACTGCTATGCTTCAGTTTCAGTTTCACAAATATTTATGCTACCTATGTTATGTTTCAGTTTCACTCATAAATATTTATGCTTTGGTTTCTTTGTTTTTCTACAGGATATGGTTGTTCTTCCTTACAAAGATAGCCTATTATTATTTAGTACGTATTTACAACAGTTGGTCATGGAGTCATTTGGGAAGGAGTTTGACTTGGATGGATTTTGATTTCCTAATTGTTAAAATGACATTTGATCCTACATTTCCAATGTGTGGACATTTTGATGCAGATGGATGTTGCAACTTTATCCATTAACTGAGTTCTATTACCTATATATAATGATTTAAGACATGACTATCCTTGTCCACAATAGACAAGATACATCTCTTGTTAGATACGCCTTTATTTTATGTCAATGCTCAATAGCCCTTTTGGTAATCATGCTAGAATAAAATTTAGGTTATTCTTTGGAATTTGAAGTTATCAACTAACTATTAAAGCTTCAACAGTTAATCGAGCATGATATTTAAAATGCCATGTCTAGCCTAGGCAAGGACATGTTGGTTGCCCAAGGCCTTGCTTTTATTTTGTGTCGATGTTCATTTTGATCACTTATGCCAGCCTTATTTTCTTTTTTTATCATTTTTTTTTCTTTACCTCATTAGGTGAATCAGGGACTTACTGATTATGGAAATAAAGGAAGCACGAATCAACATGAGTGAGCTTTTGTTCTCAAGTAGTACCTTAAATCATATATCTGTATATGTAGACCATATTTAAACCTTCTATTTCTTTTCTACAGCTACATCCAACAACTGAGGTCTAGCCATTTTTCATTTTTGGCATGTTTGTATTGTTTAGCTTTGATTGATTTATATGTTTGATCAACTATTCCTTGGTCTAAACATAGACTTCATTACACTTAGACAAACCACAAATTCAATCTAACCAAAACACTTCTATATACATATATAGATATCGTTTACATTGGTCTTGTAATTCTTGGTTTAGATTATCAAGTAGAATGGTTCGTAGGTTTAGGATTTTTGCAGAGTGTTGATGGATTTGGTTTGTTTTTACCTTCTTTGCTCTTCTTTAGTGGTCTAACCATTTTTTATTTTGGCATATTTATATTGTTTCTCTTTTGATTGATAAATTTATTTTCCAGTTTTCTATTTATTAATGCCAATGATGCAGAATGTACTTGCTGACTTTTTTCTTTGTTTCTTTGTTTTCAGCTGTGGAAGAGTGCTCATAGAACTCCCAAGCAACCTAGATCTTTTGGATGATATTTCCTTTGTGAAGTTGGGCCTATTGGATGATATTTCCTTTGTGAACTCCCAAGCATTTCATCATTTTTATATACTTATTATTGTGCTAACCAATATTGGTTACTATGTAATACATGGCATGAAATTTTGTTTGTTCTTCTTGAATGGCTATGAGATGTATTGAGCTGTGTCACAACCAGAATTTACAGGACACCATATTTTTGTATGTTCTCTTGAAATAAATACATTTGTTTTTGTTTTTGTTTTTGTAGTTGAAGGCATGTTTTCTTTTTGCTATTGTACTTGCCAATGTGTTTTTGAGGGCTTATGAATCACAGAATTAGCAGAATTTTTGAAAAAAAGAAAAGAAAAAAGAAGCTATAACGACGTTTTTCAAATGCCACTGTAGTGTTATTTTTTTAAAATAGGAAAAAGTTATCACGACGTTTTAAAAATGTCGCTAAATATTGGTGTGATGTCATGTTACCGTTATGTAGCACATTTAGCGGCGCCTATACTAATATAATGACGCTTTTAAAACGTCATAAAAATACAGCGACGGCCGCATCTTCGGCGTTTGGTTCAAAGCGTCACAAAAACAATTAGCGGCGTTTTTGTTAACTATAGTGGGGTTTTTTAAACGCCACTAAAAGTATAATTTTTAGCGGTGACACTTTAGGACACAAATGTTGTTATTGTAACAATATTGATTTCCTTACATCTTGGGATTGTTCTATCTCAAAATTATTTCATATGTCATAATCTTATTCAGGAGTAGAGGCACGTGAGGATCAGGAAGGTCATCTACTCCTCTTAACTTTTGAAAATTATACTTTTACTTCTAATAAAAAAAATTTCAATTTATTCCTTTTAATTATGTTCATAAAATTTATATCCGTTAATTTGTCATTTTAAATGTTTGATTATGCTATTTTTTTTAATAAATTTTTTATTAGAGAAATGCTATGTGTCACCATTTTTTTGGTCTATTTTATATCACATCATATATGAATACTCATAATTAATTCATTTGTTTAGAGATAATTATTACACAATTAGTGTTAACTAATAATATATTACCATATCATTCAATGCTTCAAAATTGCGAAAAGTAAAAAAAAAAAAAAAGTGATATATAGCAATCACTTTGTATTATTTATTCATGTTCTTTTTTTCTTTTTTTTTTCTTTTTTCCGATCTACATCTCTTTTTGTGCAACTTGATATAATTTTATTTTCATATGTTATGAGACATGTGATTATTTTTTGAGCCATGTGATCACCCTCCACAAAATCAAATTAAAAAATAAATTAAAAAAAAAAACGATTATGATCAGAGTTAAGTTGGGCTAAGTCCTGTTGTCATTGGCTCAAGCTTATATCAAAGAGTATTGACATTTAACGCACTTTACTATTCTTGATTCTTCATTCATGGATACTAACTTCATCATCGGAGAGTCCCCGGCCGGCAACCCCGGTTGGATGGCGCCGACTATGTTCGTCTTTGCAAATCTACAGGGGTAAAGCTCTTCTCTTCGTTGGATCTCTACAACATCCATGTGAGAGGATAATTCATGGTCTCACAATTGGCGCCGTCTGTGGGAACGACTGAATGAGATCAACGAAGAACACAACAAACATATTATTATAGGTAAACGTATATTGGTTGAATTGAGGTTAGTGCACTTCCTAAAAATTAGACTCAATTCCAAGTAATACGGCACACGGCTGGGTCTCATTTTCATTTTGGTTCAACGTGATTCGCAATATGCATATCCTTGTACATATAATATTATATATCTGTGATGTAAGTAAACGTATATTGGTGGGTTGTTTTTTGAATATCATTTTTTGTCTGCTAAAACCAACAAGAACAAAATCAAAGCAGAGCATTTTCACTTTCTCTCTCTAAAACTGGGTTTCAGACTTTTGTTTATGGGAGTTTCATTTCGGCATTGTACAAAGGGTGGCTCTGCCAAATCCAAGCCTGGAATTGTTTCTTTATTTAGGTCTTGTTTCTTTATTCGAAGCTTTATATATTTTTATGTTGCTTCGGCAATCATCCCGGTTGTTTAGCGTAATCTTCGCACTCACAGGTAATTTAACATTTCTTACTCCATAAATTGCGAGAATACGAGCCAATCTATACGCCTCATGTTAATGCTAGAAAAATAAAAAATAACAAATAAATATATATATACTTACATATATCTATATATAAATATAATAATAATATAAGAATAATTTTTTGGTGGGAAAAAATAATTTTTTGATATTTATTTTTGTCAAACTAGTTTATATTTTATCAAATTAACGACTTTGCTTTTGAAATGGGGCAACAGTGTCTTCAATTATTCTTATTTGAAATGAGATTCAAAATTCAGGATCAAATGTATTACAATTGAAATGTTAGGAATTAAAATAATACAAATTTTAAATTATAGGAATGATTAGTGTAATTCGCTTTAAATAAAATAAAGTTGAGGATCAAATTTGGAATGATTTGGAAAAAGAAAAAGAAACTTGACAAACTATAATGGTTTAAAACGTTGTCAGTGTTGAGTTTTTTGTTTACACAAAATAGGAAATAAGTTTTGTTTTGCTTTGTTTTATTTTTTTGAAAAAAGAAATACTTGTTTTGTGTGTACAAATATTTTGAAATTAATGGCCATAGATGGTGGGGGAAAGAGGAGAAAATGAAAACTTATAATAAAAATACATTTTTTTCATTTTTAAAAAATTTGAAAATTTCAGAATCTATTTCACTATTTTTGAAAACTTCATTTAAAAAGAAGGGAAAAAAAAAACATAAAGCAAAAAAAAAAAAAAAAGGAAAAAAGACAAAAAAAACAAAGAAGAAATGAAAGTGTAACCGAATCATGCCACTTACCTAACCATCTTGTTTTCACCACTCAAAAATAGACAAGGCTAAATTCATTGTGTTTGCACTTTTATCAAAATTTTAATTTAATTATTTTATTTTAATTTATAATAACTAACCTATCACCCGTGCTATGCACGAGATAATTATAGATGTGGGAGCCAGAAAATTATAGGTACTAGCTTATTGGGCCTAACCCAAACAAAGCCTGCCAAGGGCCCAACTATTGGGCTTATTCGGCCCACCCCCATCTATAAAAGAAAGGCACCTCATGGCATATGGGATAATCTCTTTCTGCTTTACACAGCACACAAATGCACTTTACTATTCTTGATTCTTCATTCATGGATACTAACTTCATCATCGGAGAGTCCCCGGCCGGCAACCCCGGTTGGGTGGCGCCGACTATGTTTGTCTTTGCAAATCTACAGGGGTAAAGCTCTTCTCTTCGTTGGATCTCTACAACATCCATGTGAGAGGATAATTCATGGTCTCATAATTGGCGCCGTCTGTGGGAACGACTGAACGAGATCAACGAAGAACACAACAAACATATTATTATAGGTAAACGTATATTGGTTGAATTGAGGTTAGTGCACTTCCTAAAAATTAGACTCAATTCCAAGTAATACGGCCCACGATTGGGTCTCATTTTCATTTTGATTCAACGTGATTCGCAATATGCATATCCTTGTACATATAATATTATATATCTGTGATGTAAGTAAACGTATATTGGTGGGTTGTTTTTTGAATATCATTTTTTGTCTGCTAAAACCAACAAGAACAAAATCAAAGCAGAGCATTTTCACTTTCTCTCTCTAAAACTGGGTTTCAGACTTTTGTTTATGGGAGTTTCATTTCGGCATTGTACAAAGGGTGGCTCTACCAAATCCAAGCCTGGAATTGTTTCTTTATTTAGGTCTTGTTTCTTTATTCGAAGCTTTATATATTTTTAAGTTGCTTCGGCAATCATCCCGGCTGTTAGCGTAATCTTTGCACTCACAGGTAATTTAACATTTCTTACTCCATAGATTGCGAAAATACGAGCCAATCTATACGGCTCATGTTAATGCCAGAAAAATAAAAAATAACAAATAAATATATATATACTTACATATATCTATATATAAATATAATAATAATATAAGAATAAAAATTGGTCACACTGAGGCCATCTTTACGCCTTATATTATTCGGCAATATTCCGTATTCGGCGTCGCCATTGGCCCATCGACTTGCCAGTTCATGCCGATTAGATACCAACTTCTTGAACTCGCACAAATGTTGTTCATAATTTGTTGATCATGTACATGAAAATAATATTTGTTGTAAGATAATAACTATTTGCATAAATATTAATATTGACTTGCATTGATACGTGTATGCACAAGATATCATACATAGCTTGCTAGACTTGTTTGGCTCCAGAGCTGCATATTGTCATTCTCTCTCTCTAGAAAAATTCCATGAGTTATTATAGTAATTTATGGTCATCTTTTGACCGGCTATATATGAAGCTAATTAGAAACTCCACTTGTAAGATGTGTTCTTGGTTAAGGTTATAGAGCTATTAATATACATTTGGGATATTCGGCTAGTGTGTTGGCCTAGTAATTGCTTTCCTTCTCCTTGGTTCAATTTACTTTAAGTAATTTACTTCTTGAGATTATGAGAACATGTTGCATTTGACTGATTCACTCTCTTTGGCATGCCTTTTTGCCCAACTAATTTTTGGAGTTTGTGTTTAACGGTTTGAAAGCTTTATTATTGGCCTGATAAACAGGCCGTTCGGTACTTCCTAGACTGACCATAGCTTGGTGCTGCTCCTTAGTATAGCACCAGCACCTCGGCAAGCCAAGAGGAGTATCGATCGGCACTAACAATTGGGTCAAGCTCGACAAGCACCAAGAGGATGGCCGTGGAAATCAAGGTATCGCCAACACAAGTGTTTAAATTAACCCACTACTACACGGATTGAAAACATTCGTCGGCAAGTTATTCGGCAAACATTACACGTAACATTTCTTATTTAGCACATTATTTGGCGTTCAGCACGGACATGTTACTCGGCAATACTGAGAACTCATAGGCAACTGCTCGGCAAAGCTCCAAAGCTACTTTGGTCATTTATTCGGCTTATATATTCAGCATATCAACTGCAAATTCACGACTTATTCGGCACTAGCATCTCAGAAATTTGGCTAACATTATTCAGCTCATTGATTACTCGGCAAGACTACTCGGCCACACACGGTAACATGCTCCATAGCATTGGACATCCTCGGTACAAAACTACAATTATTAATTGTTATTAACTTGTCTACCTCTTCGACAAAAATCCCATGCTTATTATCTCGGCATAGAACTAGCATCTCGGCTTGCCGAAATTAACATCTGAATATATGAGAGGATTCGCGTCAAATCAAGGAGTCCAAACCCACCAACCCGAGCAGCCAAGAAGTAACCAAAGTTCTCTGAAAATTGCAAAACGGACAACATTTTCCAAACATTAAAATTTTCAAAGTTGTTGAATTCAAGTTTTGATCATCCCAATGTGAAGTACTCATCGAGACAAATCCAACACAACAAACCGCGTCAAAATCGGTGTTAAAACGAAGTCGTATGAGCCGATCAAAGTTTGCCCAGAAAATGAATTCTTTCGCTGGAGAAGACGACCCAGCAAGCTATAAAGAAATAATCTTGTGCTTCGCGGTTGCTTTACACCTTGTTGATCTGAGCTGTTCGATCCATTTTGGCTACAATTACGCCATCAGGAGTCTGATCACAGCGATCCAATAGCCCTTTCTAGCTATTTGACGCATTCCGGGTCCATCCGTACAGTCAAAATTTGCAAATTCTGCTCAAAAAAAAAAAAAAACAAAAAACAAAAAAACAAAAAACAAAAAAATTGTCGATTTTATTAAAAAATTTAGCGCAATGGCTCACTTCGCGTATCACCAAGTACTCTACTTTGTCTCGGTTTCATTCCAATTTCACCACGGCACCGAACAGGGACACGGAATCCGTTTCAAATTGTTATCGGCCTACTCGGCAATTTTGGCCCAAGTCAATTTTAATCCTTTCGAATAACCAATCTTATTCAAAAGTAATGGGGCAAGTATACGTTGGACAAGAAACTCAACTTCAATAAATTGGCAACCATTGCCAACCAAGTTCTTAGCAAATGCCGACACACCGCGACGTTAAGAAAAATCGTTGAGCAAAAAATCGGCACAATCATCGACCCAAGTGTAGCTGACCAACTTTTCAGCAAAATCACATTATATATGAAACGGACACTGATGTTTTGACACTAGTTACTCGGTAGTGCATCAACTTTACTCGGCAAGTGTGACAACCCTCACCACTGATTAGTGCTAATCTATGATTAAGCATGTTAACTGACTGATTGACTGAAATTCTAAACTGATTGATTGAGTGTGTTAGTTAAATGCATTTCTATCTGTCTGTCATTGGATTATCTGTTCGTGTTTTAAGTTTCGAACTGTAAATTGAAGGCCTTATCGGCGGCCGAATCTGAAATTGATTAATGTTTTATGCTAATTGGAATTTATGTGATTTTATGGTATATTTAGTTGAAATTTGATTTAGAATGGTTAAATTAGATTTAATAATGCTAATTTGCAAGAGTTGGTTTTATTTACCAAAATGCCATGCTAGTGGGCCATCTCATAAAACATTTGAGACTAAATTCATATCTCTTTGTAGACGTCCCCGAACGCCCCGGGAGGAACGAGCTCCCGTTCCGTTCGATATTGGGCTCACTACAGCTCAGGACTCTCAAATTGTCACGGTTCGTAATCTGAACCAAAGAGTCCAAATCCGGCAAATCGTTTTGAGAAAACAGATTTTGAAAGAAATGCCAAACATGGACTGCTTTGCTAAATACAGAGTCGCCACCTAAATGTTTTATTTTGGAAAAATTTAGGAAACCCTGACTCGTTTGCCTAAGGCCACGCGTCCGTCATCACCAAAGTTGCCTCGGCTCGGGAACTTGGGTACGATTGGGGAAGGTCACTTCGTGAGAACCCCCGCTCGCCCGATCAAAGATCGGCCTCCACTAACCATGATATCTATTTTTGGAAACATTATGCGTTCTTATTTCGGTTATTAGCCTAGGTTTACTATGTGATGCGCACAGCATACAAGTATAAACTGGATCGCCTGAATTGGAACAAAACATTTCATGTTTGTTTATTTGAAAATGGTTTGATGGTGCTACCCGCAAGTAGGCTAAGACGTGGATTTGCCACCCTCAGGTGGGCTTAGAAAACATGATTTTGCCACTATCTAGTGGGCTTAAAACACACATTTGATGAATTGTTCCAATCCAAATAACCCAACCTTCACCCACAGGCATTCAGGCAGTTATATCACATAAGCATATAGCCTCATGGTAAGCATGCTATTCATGGCAGTCACTCACACGCATGCAAGGATGCTAAAGCATAAAACTTACCGAGTACTCCAAGCCAAAACAGAAACTAATTAGAAATCCATGCATGATCCTAACTATACAGAAATGCCTAATGCAACACATGCAAAATGCAACTATAGCAGGCTCGGCTATTCTAAACATGGCATATGAAATGCTACAGCTAACAAGTATTCAATTTGGAATTGAAATACAAATGCAGTTAGTATGATGCGCCGAGCCCGGTGCATGCAAAATAGATGAATGAATGCAAACATGCTATCATACTGTATGCTAATTGAAACATGCCCTAATCTAACCATCATAAGCTGGTAAATAAAAGGGAGAAAGACGTGGGGTTGGAAGACATACATCACACACACGCACACTTATTACAGTTGTGCCCTCACTCGGAGGGTCCGAATAAATAGTACAGTCCAAATAATACAGCCCAAATATGTACAAATCCCTAATTAATTTACAAATTAACTAAGAAAAATAATAAACTGGTATGCAAGCCAGGGACTGTCTTGAATCTTCTCCAGATGATGGATGGTGCATGTCCGGGTCGCCTTTGCATGGAAATCCACTGTGATGCCCCAATTAGCTTCTGTTTTGCAATATTTTTTGGAAAGCGCGCCAAGCCCCGGAAGATTGCTGATTCTTGATTTGCTGCAACAGAGAGTAGGAAAGGGGCATGGCAATGTATTTTCACACATGTATGCGTGACTACTCTTCAGGGAGTGTAGTCCTCGATCCTCGTGCCACCAATCATGCATATCGATGCATGATGGTCGAGGAATCGATTTGCATGACTCAATATGGAATGAATGCACACCTAAACACAACAAAACCTAAACTCCATCATGGATAATCCGGAGTGTCGGTGACTTGGAATTGAGACACGTTCCGTCACTCGGAGTACGAAACGTACCTCGTTTCCCGTGCTCGGGCTAACTCCTATCCCAAGCACAATGCAATATGCATGACATGCATGAATGCAACTAAGATACAACCTAACATGCACAATGCTATGAAATGGCATACACGATGCACGAGATAACATGGCATACACAATGCGCTAACATACAATCTAGCATACGCAATGCTATGAAATGAAATGGCATACACGATGCACAATGGACTTACACCAATATGAGTGGACCTCAGCCACACTCACATAAGAGGCCATGAGATGAAAATGAGACAACTCGGAATGCGTGCACACATGCACGCAAACCGAGGACCGAACCTAAGGCACCAAATGCCACTCTAACAAGACATGGCAAGGCATGGAATATGGCATACTAGCATGCAAATTTCAGAGCTAAAATATGACCCAAAACAGCCCCGAATCATGGAAACTTGGCACCCGATGCATGAAATGAACCCGAAATACAAAACTAGGCATATGAATTGGCCTATAGCTATACAAAACATGCATTATTTGAACATGAAATGTGAATAAACATTCAAGGCAACCCCAAAATAAGCATGTTTACAGTTTTAAGCAAGGCCAAACAATGAACACAAATGGGGCTAAGCTAGCATGCAAAAACGGCCCTAAATGTGAGATAAAGAAGCAAGTCATGGCTTCTGGCCTCAAACAAGAGAGGGCCCTTCAACAATGTTGGAGAGGGACCCAAAACATGACCTTTTACAGTTTATGATCAAACCCAAAATAGTGCGCAAGCACGCTCAAAATACTATGCAAAACAAGGCCAAAAAGAGAGCTATAACACAAAGTACAAAAAGGATGCCTCAAAAAGTAAAAGACCCTTAACTAAACATGAAGAGGGGATCAAAATAAGGCCACTTACAGTTCAGACCAAAGCCTAAAAAAAAAGCACAAGGGGCTAACAAATCATGCAAAAATAAGGCCAAAATAGGGATATAAAGGCAAGTGGCAAATGGAAACCTCAAACAGTGATGAGCCCTTCAACAATGTTGAAAAAAGGCTCAAAATAAGCCACTTTACAGTTTATGACAGAGCTCAAAACAGTTTACACGTAGGCCAAAAATACTACACAAGAAAATGGCATAAAAGAAAGGTAAAGAAGCAAGTGCCACAAGGAAGCCTCAAACAGTGAGAGGCCCTTAAACAAACATGAAATAAAGCTCAAAAAAATGCTATTTTCAGTTAGGGTTGGAGCTCAAAAAAGTAAGCACAAGGAGCTAGAATATGAACCAAGAAAAGGGTCAAAAAGGGGAGAAGAGGACTTACCCTTGAAGACTAGTCTTTGACAGCCTTTTGGACCAAAATGCAGCACTCCTAGGCTTTGAAGAACAACCTCAAGCTGCTGGAATGGAGGATGGAAGGGTGGGGCTATGGGTTGGTGAAGAACCAAGGGGGTTTTTAAGGCTTAGAGTAGAGAGAGAGAGAGATTTAATGTGAGAGCTCCAAACCAAAATTTTCTAACCCCTATAACACAGCTAGGGGGTCTGTTATATAGACACAAGAGGGTGGAAAAGAGGGGGAAAAATGGGGGGGGGGAAATGAAATTCAAATTTCCTCCCAAAATTGGCCTAAAAGGGAGATAAAGGAACAAGTGATAATAGGAGATCTCAAACCGAAGAGAGCCCTTCAGACACTTTTTAGTTTATAACAAGCCACGAAAATAAATACAAGTAGGCCTAAACTATCATGCAAGAAAAGACCTAAAAGAGGGGTAAAGAAGCAAGTGGCAGTAGGAGATCTCAAACAGTAAAAGGTCCTTAATCAAACATGAAAAGGACCTGAAAATATGACTAACTCAAGTTTGGGTCGGAGCCCAAAAATGCAGAATGAAGGTTCGGGAGCCAAAACACGCAGTTCGGGGCCCCGAAAGTGGGCTATTAGGCACCGGAAGTGGTGTCCGAGCACGAAGTTGGTCTCTCGAACCGCAGTGTCTCTCAAAAGGGAGTAAATAAGATGCATACCAAAAATTGGAGTAAACAGAGGTGGTTAAGCGGTCCTGAATCGAGGCACATGGCCAACGGCTCCGAAAAATCAGAAACCGGACTCCAAACGGGCAAAACGGCCTACGACCACGAAACGTAGCCTTCGGCCACTGAGAGATGATCTACAAGACCTCTCCCTCCCTTTGGGAAGAGAAAACAGAGAAAACGGAGCCTGGTTCGCAAACCGAGGCAAGGCACAAAAGAGTCCGGAAGTCCGGAGGCAAGGCTCGCAGCCGAGACTCTGAAACTTCTGAACGAGCACAATATGCAATATCACCGAGCGCTCAACTGGTGACGTCTGAGTCTCAAGGTCGGTCAAAAATAGGGTGTCTACAGTTGCCCCTCTTTGACAGAACTCAAAAGTCATAAGTGACGGGAGTGAATGTCAAAGCCCAGAGACGTCCCATTTTTGACAAGGCCGAAGACTTAGACAAACATACAAAATAACACAGATGTGCCCGCAGGCAGGGGCAAAATGCAACTGCCAATCCAAGAAGCTGAAACATAACTTATGATCATGCAAAGAAAACTGTAATGAAGCATACCATGCAATAGTTTTAAGCAAGTGAATACAAATCTAACTACATTTCATGCAGAAAGGATGTAAGAAAATTATGCAATTCTCACTGCGTCTCACGCGGAGAAGGCTAAAAGCGACTACTGAGAATACCCGGAGTCTTACACACAACATCTCTCTGCGTATCACACATAGGAGAGAACGAAGGTAAATCTCTCAGCGTATCACACGCAAAAGAGGAAAGGTAAACTTCTCAGCGTATCACACGCAAGAGAAGAAAGGCAAATTCCTCAGCGTATCACACGCAAGAGAAAACCTCTCAGCATATCACATGCAAGAGAGGAAAGGGAAATTTCTCAGCGTATCACACGCAAGAGAAAACCTCTCAGCATATCACATGCAAGAGAGAAAAGGGAAATTTCTCAGCGTATCACACGCAAGAGAAAACCTCTCAGCAAATCACATGCAAGAGAGGAAAGGGAAATTTCTCAGCGTATCACACGCAAGAGAAAACCTCTCAGCATATCACATGCAAGAGAGAAAAGGAAAATTTCTCAGCGTATCACACGCAAGAGAAAACCTCTCAGCATATCACATGCAAGAGAGAAAAGGTATGAATGAACACCGGAACTCGTCCGAATGTTCGAAACTGAAGATGTCCTAACACACCGCATGCGAGAGGAGAAAAAACGACAATTGCAAGTAAAAAATGTGCATAATGATGCAGGTGAAGTGTACATAAATATGCAAGTAATGAGCATAACAATGGTAGACAGATGTGCATAACAATGCAACGAACGAGCATAACAATGCCAGTGGAACGCGTGTGACAACACCCGTTTGAAACAAAAAAAACCGAATAAGGGAATACAAGCCTTAAGTAGACCAATTTCCAAATGCAACCTCCGATTTACCTCTCGGAGGGGTCACGATACATTCCAAAAAGGATACACCTCGTGCATGCCGACTGACGATGAACTATACATCGAAGACATGAGTTGAAAATTCCGCAGAAACATTTTAAGCTGAAAAGAGTGGGTTCTTTTTGCACTTTCTTGATTGTACTTCCAAACCGTAGTTACTACCTTTCCTTCCTGGCCATGTTCACAACTTTCCCTATTCTCCAACGGGGTGATAGACTAGGTTGATTCAGTATCCAGAATCGAGGCGCATTCACATGCTATCTCAATCTATGGGGCTGCCATACAGATTTCAAGCCGAGGATAGACCCCTGGGTATTTAAACCAGACTTTAGTCTCAGAAATTCCGAACCTTTGCGTTCCAGGCAATAGCCGTCAGAACTCTAGTTTCCACTGTCGCAGTTGGTCTCCTAGGAACTCATTGCAAACACAGCCAAGATGCATCTGGTAGGGGCTGGTTTTCTGAGGGAGCACTTCGATTGCCATTCTGGCATTGAAGTAGGCTTGAGTTTGGGAGTAGAGGCACACTCATACTTCGGAGCATTGACAAGGCCTGAAGAGGTACACACGGAATGTAGTCTTGGAACTTACTGAAGTTGGAACAAACTCAGATACCTGACATTTCCTCTTTTCTTTTGCTTTGTAGTCTGGAACCCATATAGCTTCAAATAGGTCCTAGTTTTGTTGTTCTGACATGACCTGGGTTGAACCCTGCGGTTTTATGAAAGAACGAATCTTGTTTTGTACAGATGTGGAGAACAGCACGGCACTCGGAGCGCAAAACGATTTCATTTTGGAATTGATAAATGAGCTCTCGACCGGGTATCGAGCCTACGACTGAACACAGCAAAACGACTCAACAAGGAAATAAAAGGCACACAACCTAGACACATCGAGTAACACTCGAAACGACTCAAAACAAGAATCGAGATAAAATAAAAAGACACGACACTCAGACGTGCACAGGGAGCCTGTTTCACCGGGTAGTGTTTCCCACCTTTTCTCATTTGTGGTTCTCACATCACTCGGCCCTCAAGCTCTGTTTTTCTGAAAAAGCCCTCTACTCACTTTTCCTCTCATCGCACGTCTCTCTATTCTTCAATCTCTCATTTTTCATCCCTCCCCTGGGTGGTTGATGGATAAACAGCAAATTGTGAGCTCGTGCCCCTAGCATTCTGCTAGATTCTCTTTCTTCCGCTCACAGCTAGTGAATTCCTCCCACGGAAAGGTTGCGCTACAACTGGGTGTGTAGTAAATCTGCAGCTAACATCAGTTGATGATGCTTTGCTGGGGAGTTTGGACGTGATAAGATCTGTCCAGATGATGGAGTGGAATATCTTGCCCCATTCTAGTTTGTGCTTCGCACTTTGCTTGATACCTCGTTGCTTGGAGGATGTGAGAGCTTTCTGCCCTTTGTTGTGCCCTTTTCTGGCGAATACAGTGCCCTTTCCGACAAGTAGAGTGCCCTTTCTGCCAAGTATTTTGACAAACAGGAAAAGACAGAACACCTGACTCAACTGTGCCCCTAGTTCATCATTTTGACCATTTTTTGTTTTTGTTTTCTACTAAAACAGTTTTGACCAACATGAGAGTTAGATTAACGCGCTTGTTCGATTTTCTAATTTAAAATCATGCAAGTTAGGCTATGAGCACTAAGAGTTTTCCTTTTTTGGGTCCAAGAAATGGTCCAGTTTTGAAAAATGGAGTACTTTTCGAGAAGATTAGTCAACCTCAGTAAAAATTCTCAAAAACTATTTTTGCAAACGACCACTACTCAACGAGCACAGAACCTACTCTTGAGATGCACAACCTCGGATCCATAGCAATGGAAAATTGCCCCTTGTCTGAAGGACACTGCATGGCAACGGAAAGTTGCCCCTTGTTTGAAATGACACTGCGGCGTTTTGAATGGCAACGGAAAGTTGCCCCTTGTTTGGATAGCACCGCAGCGCATTGTAGTCAGTCCTTAGAGTGACGAACACAACCAGAATCTCAGATACATAGAAGACAAAGATGACCAGAACCATCGCATGGACACAGTCGATTTGGAAGTGTTTATGGCTGGACTTCAGAATGAAGTTGCCTACGTATCCCAAACATGGGAATCAAGCCTTACGTAGTTCGGGGTTAAGGTACACTCGGGTATTAACCTCTTCTTTTTAGGCTCTAACTTTTGCCAAGGCGCCCGTTGCGGGTTTTCGACCTTGCGAGCTTTGTTCTTCTTTTCTTTTCAATTTTTTTTTTCATTTCTTTTTCTTTTCTTTTTTTTTTCATTTTTTTCTTTTCTTTTGCATTTTTTTTTTGCTTCTTTTTTTTGTATTTTGCTCTTGCTCTAACTTTTGCCTGGGTCGCCCTTCCGGGTTTTCGGCCCAGCAAGCCTGTCAAGGGTAAAAGTATAGCTTTGTCCATGCCAAATGGTTTTAAGATCCTGAAGTCATCTGAATCCAGGAGAGTGGCTGTTGTATTGATTTACTGAAGGATCCATCTTTGGTTCTTCGAGCATATCTGACATTTTTGCCCCTAGTTTGAGGGGGGGCTTCTGATCTAGCTTTACAAGCTTCCTTTGATCTGATCTTCTTGATTTGACTTTGGTGTCTCTTGTTCGAGGGCTGTTTCAAATCTGGCCATACAGGCCTCATAGCGCGGTTGACCGTTGAACACTCTGAATCCAAGGTCAAGGTTTGAAAGCAAGGGCTCAAGTCTCGAGGCTGAGAGCGATCCTAAGCTGCATAATCTCAAGAGCGATTCCACAAAAGTCTTCGCAGGACCGCGCAAACCATTTTTTGAAATCTTTTAAGAAAGCGACCAGTCGCTCGCGCTGAAGACAGTGTAGAACCAATCTGGATCAAGCCAGGATCCTTTCCAGTACTCACACTAACAAGCATGATTTCATTCATTAAGGGCTTAGCACACCTTTCTTTCTCTCGAATGATCAAAGTTTTGCAAAACCCGAGGAATTCCTTGCTCTTCGTTTTCACCGCAGTGTTCGAAAAGTTTTAAAAAACTTAGGTCGATGCAATGAATTCAAAGCACAGAAAAAACATAGTTTCTAATCAAATACTGCCATCTCATTTGGAATTTTTGATACAACTGGCACAAGGCAGAAACAAATGCGAGAGCGTGAAAATCACTGCTGTTTCATTCAAAATCTGTTGGCACAACTGGCCCCCTGACAGAAACAGACTCAAAACAAAATGAAAAGACAAACACAAAACAAAATGGTGATGCCCGAGGCAACACCCCCTGGAATCACCCGACTCCTATACAACAGGACTGACTCGATACAACAAGACAGACCCAAAAAAAAAAGAAAAAGACTGACTCAAAACAAAAAGACAGACTCAAAACAAAACAACAAGACTGACCCAATACCCAAGTCAGAAAACACAAAAGCTAACATTCGCAAATGCTCAAAACAGTGCATGCCATCCACCATATCTGGAGTAAACTGAACGCCGCCCGCAGGTGGTTCATCCCTCGATCACATCACATTATCCCCTACACGTTCACTGATCAAGTGCCGATAGACTTTGCAGGACCTGGTGCGGGGATGACCCCGTTGTCAAACAGATCTCGTACATCATGGCGCAGACGAAAGCAGTCTTCGGTAGTATGGCCGGTTTGCTGATGATGTGACTGGTGACTGTCGGATCAGATGAACAAAATGAACCCTATCTGGCCCTCATTTGCCTTACCTCAGCGAAGGAACACTGATTTGCCCTTGAACTGAATTTCCGACCTGACAAAGTCTATCAACACGGATCCAATGTACCCGGGGGATATCGGAGCCTTCTGAAACTATGGTTCCAAGACTACCTAGCAAAAAGGAAAACATGCAGCATCTCAGCCTGATTTCACCTGAACAAATATGAGCCTAGTTGAATGAGTGTGCTCTCTGCTGAATTCTCCCCCCAAAATTCTGCCTCAAATCTGATACCTTCGGGTAAAACTGATTCCCAAATACTGATGCCCGCAGACCTGATGCCCAAACTTGTAGACTGATTCATGCATTCCTATAGAGACGCACTCTAAAAGCACATAACAAGCAAGTGAGAGCCAAAACACCCCTATGTTGGGGTAAGGTTTCCCTGTCCTATTTTGTCAGGAGCTAGGGTTTCACTACGCACGCATCGGTTTCAAACAACCTATAAACGGGTAAGCAACCTGTCCTAGTTTGGAATGGTCACTATGGATCCGAATATGCACTAGGTCGAATGGTCAAAAAGGGCGCCCCGGTAAAACCGGGGTTTGTGTTCCCATACTGGCAGAGCCCACAACCGGTCAGCCTTATGGTCATGCCTTTACAAGACAAGCCTCCGGCAAACCGTTCAAGAATAGCAGATGGCAAACACGGTGTCCTAGGCGCACCAATGCAAATGCAATGCAAAGAAACACATAAGTGTAATCAAAACAAGATATCATGAGTTCGAGTCAAGTTCTCTAACTCTCCAGCAGAGTCGCCAGAAACTATAGATGTCCCCGAACGCCCCGGGAGGAACGAGCTCCCGTTCCGTTCGATATTGGGCTCACTACAGCTCAGGACTCTCAAATTGTCACGGTTCGTAATCTGAACCAAAGAGTCCAAATCCGGCAAATCGTTTTGAGAAAACAGATTTTGAAAGAAATGCCAAACATGGACTGCTTTGCCAAATACAGAGTCGCCACCTAAATGTTTTATTTTGGAAAAATTTAGGAAACCCTGACTCGTTTGCCTAAGGCCACGCGTCCGTCATCACCAAAGTTGCCTCGGCTCGGGAACTTGGGTACGATTGGGGAAGGTCACTTCGTGAGCACCCCCGCTCGCCCGATCAAAGATCGGCTTCTACTAACCATGATATCTATTTTTGGAAACATTATGCGTTCTTATTCCGGTTATTAGCCTAGGTTTACTATGTGATGCGCACAGCATACAAGTATAGACTGGATCGCCTGAATTGGAACAAAACATTTCATGTTTGTTTATTTGAAAATGGTTTGATGGTGCTACCCGCAAGTAGGCTAAGACGTGGATTTGCCACCCTCAGGTGGGCTTAGAAAACATGATTTTGCCACTATCTAGTGGGCTTAAAACACACATTTGATGAATTGTTCCAATCCAAATAACCCAACCTTCACCCACAGGCATTCAGGCAGTTATATCACATAAGCATATAGCCTCATAGTAAGCATGCTATTCATGGCAGTCACTCACACGCATGCAAGGATGCTAAAGCATAAAACTTACCGAGTACTCCAAGCCAAAACAGAAACTAATTAGAAATCCATGCATGATCCTAACTATACAGAAATGCCTAATGCAACACATGCAAAATGCAACTATAGCAGGCTCTGCTATTCTAAACATGGCATATGAAATGCTACAGCTAACAATTATTCAATTTGGAATTGAAATACAAATGCAGTTAGTATGATGCGCCGAGCCCAGTGCATGCAAAATAGATGAATGAATGCAAACATGCTATCATACTGTATGCTAATTGAAACATGCCCTAATCTAACCATCATAAGCTGGTAAATAAAAGGGAGAAAGACATGGGGTTGGAAGGCATACATCACACACACGCACACTTATTACAGTTGTGCCCTCACTCGGAGGGTCTGAATAAATAGTACAGTCCAAATAATACAGCCCAAATATGTACAAATCCCTAATTAATTTACAAATTAACTAAGAAAAATAATAAACTGGCATGCAAGCCAGGGACTGTCTTGACTCTTCTCCAGATGATGGATGATGCATGTCCGGGTCACCTTTGCACGGAAATCCACTGTGATGCCCCAATTAGCCTCTATTTTGCAATATTTTTTGGAAAGGGCGCCAAGCCCCGGAAGATTGCTGATTCTTGATTTGCTGCAACAGAGAGCAGGAAAGGGGCATGGCAATGTATTTTCGCACATGTATGCGTGACTACTCTTCAGGGAGTGTAGTCCTCAATCCTCGTGCCACCAATCATGCATATCGATGCATGATGGCCGAGGAATCGATTTGCATGACTCAATATGGAATGAATGCACACATAAACACAACAAAACCTAAACTCCATCATGGATAATCCGGAGTGTCGGTGACTTGGAATTGAGACACGTTCCGTCACTCGGAGTACGAAACGTACCTCGTTTCCCGTGCTCGGGCTAACTCCTATCCCAAGCACAATGCAATATGCATGACATGCATGAATGCAACTAAGATACAACCTAACATGCACAATGCTATGAAATGGCATACACAATGCACGAGATAACATGGCATACACAATGCGCTAACATACAACCTAGCATACGCAATGCTATGAAATGAAATGGCATACACGATGCACAATGGACTTACACCAATATGAGTCGACCTCAGCCACACTCACATAAGAGGCCATGAGATGAAAATGAGACAACTCGGAATGCATGCACATATGCACGCAAACCGAGGACCAAACCTAAGGCACCAAATGCCACTCTAACAAGACATGGCAAGGAATGGAATATGGAATAATAGTATGCAAATTTCAGCACTAAAATATGACCCAAAACAGCCCCGAATCATGGAAACATGGCACCCGATGCATGAAATGAACCTGAAACATAAAACTAGGCATATGCATTGGCCTATAGCTATACAAAACATGCATTATTTGAACATGAAATGTTAATAAAGATTCAAGGAAGCCCCAAAATAAGCATTTTTATAGTGTTAAGCAAGGCCAAACAATGAACAAAAATGGGGCTAAGCTAGCATGCAAAAACGGCCCTAAATGTGAGATAAAGAAGAAAGTCATGGCTTCTGGCCTCAAACAAGAGAGGGCCCTTCAACAATGTTGGAGAGGGACCCAAAACATGACCTTTTACAGTTTATGATCAAACCCAAAACAGTGCGCAAGCACGCTCAAAATACTATGCAAAACAAGGCCAAAAAGAGAGCTATAACACAAAGTACAAAAAGAATGCCTCAAAAAGTAAAAGACCCTTAATTAAACATGAATAGGGGGTCAAAATAAGGCCACTTACAGTTCGGACCAAAGCCTAAAAAAAAAAGCACAAGGGGCTAACAAATCATGCAAAAATAAGGCCAAAATAGGGATATAAAGGCAAGTGGCAAATGGAAACCTCAAACAGTGATGAGTCCTTCAACAATGTTGAAGAAGGACTCAAAATAAGCCACTTTACAGTTTATGACAGAGCTCAAAACAGTTTACACGTAGGCCAAAAATACTACACAAGAAAATGGCATAAAAGAAAGGTAAAGAAGCAAGTGCCACAAGGAAGCCTCAAACAGTGAGAGGCCCTTAAACAAACATGAAATAGAGCTCAAAAAATGCTATTTTCAGTTAGGGTCGGAGCTCAAAAAAGTAAGCACAAGGAGCTAGAATATGAACCAAGAAAAGGGTCAAAAAGGGGAGAAGAGGACTTACCCTTGAAGACTAGTCTTTGACAGCCTTTTGGACCAAAATGCAGCACTCCTAGGCTCTAAAGAACAACCTCAAGCTGCTGGAATGGAGGATGGAAGGGTGGGGCTATGGGTTGGTGAAGAACCAAGGGGGTTTTTAAGGCTTAGAGTAGAGAGAGAGAGAGAGAGAGATTTAATGTGAGAGCTCCAAACCAAAATTTTCTAACCCCTATAACACAGCTGGGGGGTTTGTTATATAGACACAAGAGGGTAGAAAAGAGGGGGAAAAATGGGGGGGAAATGAAATTCAAATTTCCCCCCAAAATTGGCCTAAAAGGGAGATAAAGGGGCAAGTGATAGTAGGAGATCTCAAATCGAAGAGATACCTTCAACAAAGTTGAAGAGGGGCTTAAAATAAGACACTTTGTAGTTTATAACAAGCGACGAAAATAAATACAAGTAGGCCTAAACTATCATGCAAGAAAAGGCCTAAAAGAGGGGTAAAGAAGAAAGTGACAGTAGGAGATCTCAAACAGCAAAAGGTCCTTAATCAAACATGAAAAGGACCTGAAAATATGACTAACTCAAGTTTGGGTCGGAGCCCAAAAATGCAGAATGAAGGTTCGAGGCCCCGAAAGTGGGCTGTTAGGCACCGGAAGTGGTGTCCGACCACGAAGTTGGTCTCTCGGACTGCAGTGTCCCTCAAAAGGGAGTAAATAAGATGCATACCAAAAACTGGAGTAAACAGAGGTGGTTAAGCGGTCCCGAATCGAGGCACACGGCCAACGGCTCCGAAAAATCGGAAACCGGACTCCAAACGGGCAAAACGGCCTACGACCACGAAACGTAGCCTACGGCCACTGAGAGATGATCTACAAGACCTCTCCCTCCCTTCGGGAAGAGAAAACAGAGGAAACGGAGCCTAGTTCGCAAACCGAGGCAAAGCACAAAAGAGTCCGGGAGTCCGGAAGTCCGGAGGCAAGGCTCGCAGCCGAGACTCTGAAACTTCTGAACGAGCATAATATGCAATATCACCGAGCGCTCAACTGGTGACGTCTGAGTCTCAAGGTCGGTCAAAAATGGGGTGTCTACAGTTGCCCCTCTTTGACAGAACTCGAAAGTCATAAGTGACGGGAGTAAATGTCAAAGCCCAGAGACGTCCCATTTTTTACAAGGCTGAAGACTTAGACAAACATACAAAATAACACAGATGTGCCCGCAGGCATGCCCGCAGGCAGGGGCAAAATGCAACTGCCAATGCAAGAAGCTGAACATAACTTATGATCATGCAAAGAAAACTGTAATGATGCATACCATGCAACAGTTTTAAGTAAGTGAATACAAATCTAACTACATTTCATGCAAAAAGGATGTAAGAAAATTATGCAATTCTCACTGCGTCTCACGCGGAGAAGGCTAAAAGCGACTACTGAGAATACCCAGAGTCTTACACACAACATCTCTATGCGTATCACACATAGGAGAGGAAGAAGGTAAATCTCTCAGCGTATCACACGCAAAAGAGGAAAGGTAAACTTCTTAGCGTATCACACGCAAGAAAAGAAAGGCAAATTCCTCAGCGTATCACACGCAAGAGAAAACCTCTCAGCATATCACATGCAAGAGAGGAAAGGCAAATTTCTCAGCGTATCACACGCAAGAGAAAACCTCTCAGCACATCACATGCAAGAGAGGAAGGGAAATTTCTCAGCGTATCACACACAAGAGAAAACCTCTCAGCATATCACATGCAAGAGAGAAAAGGAAAATTTCTCAGCGTATCACACACAAGAGAAAACCTCTCAGCATATCACATGCAAGAGAGAAAAGGTATGAATGAACACCGGAACTCGTTCGAATGTTCGAGACTGAAGATGTCCTAACACACCGCATGCGAGAGGAGAAAAGACGACAATTGCAAGTAAAAAAGGTGCATAACTATGCAGGTAAAGTGTATATAACAATGCAAGTAATGAGCATAACAATGGTAGATAGATGTGCATAACAATGCAACGAACGAGCATAACAATGCCAGTGGAACGCGTGTGACAACACCCGTTTGAAAAAAAAAAAAACCGAATAAGGGAATACAAGCCTTAAGTAGACCAATTTCCAAATGCAACCTCCGATTTACCTCTCGGAGGGGTCACGATACATTCCAAAAAGGATACACCTTGTGCATGCCGACTGACGATGAACTACACATCGAAGACATGAGTTGAAAATTCCGCAAAAACATTTTAAGCTGAAAAGAGTGGGTTCTTTTTGCACTTTCTTGATTGTACTTCCAAACCGTAGTTACTACCTTTCCTTCCTGGCCATGTTCACAACTTTCCCTATTCTCCAACGGGGTGACAAACTAGGTTGATTCAGTATCCAGAATCGAGGCGCATTCACATGCTATCTCAATCTATGGGGCTGCCATACAGATTTCAAGCTGAGGATAGACCCCTGGGTATTTAAACCAGACTTTAGTCTCAGAAATTCCGAACCTTTGCGTTCCAGGCAATAGCCGTCAGAACTCTAGTTTCCACTGTTGCAGTTGGTCTCCTAGGAACTCATTGCAAACACAGCCCAGATGCATCTGGCAGGGGCTGGTTTTCTGAGGGAGCACTTTGATTGCCATTCTGGCATTGAAGTAGGCTTGAGTTTGGGAGTAGAGGCACACTCATACTTCGGAGCATTGACAAGGCCTGAAGAGGTACACACGGAATGTAGTCTTGGAACTTACTGAAGTTGGAACAAACTCAGATACCTGACATTTCCTCTTTTCTTTTGCTTTGTAGTCTGGAACCCATATAGCTTCAAATAGGTCCTAGTTTTGCTGTTCTGACATGACCTGGGTTGAACCCTGCGGTTTTATGAAAGAAAGAATCTGGTTTTGTACAGATGTGGAGAACGGCACGGCACTCGGAGCGCAAAACGATTTTATTTTGGAATTGATAAATGAGCTCTCGACCGGGTATCGAGCCTACGTCTAAACACAGCAAAACGAATTAACAAGGAAATAAAAGGCACACAACCTAGACACATCGAGTAACACTCGAAACGACTCAAAACAAGAATCGAGATAAAACAAAAAGACACGACACTCAGACGTGCACAGGGAGCCTGTTTCACCAGGTAGTGTTTCCCACCCTTTCTCATTTGTGGTTCTCACATCACTCGGCCCTCAAGCTCTGTTTTTCTGAAAAAGCCCTCTTCTCACTTTTTCTCTCATCGCACGTCTCTCTATTCTTCAATCTCTCATTTTTCATCCCTCCCCTGGGTGGTTGATGGATAAACAGCAAATTGTGGGCTCGTGCCCCTAGCATTCTGCTAGATTCTCTTTCTTCCGCTCACAGCTAGTGAATTCCTCCCACGGAAAGGTTGCGCTACAACTGGGTGTGTAGCAAATCTGCAGCTAACATCAGTTGATGATGCTTTGTTGGGGAGTTTGGACGTGATAAGATCTGTCCAGATGATGGAGTGGAATATGTTGCCCCATTCTAGTTCGTGCTTCGCACTTTGCTTAATACCTCATTGCTTGGAGGATGTGAGAGCTTTCTGCCCTTTGTTGTGCCATTTTCTGGCGAATACGGTGCCCTTTCCGACAAGTAGAGTGCCCTTTCTGGCAAGTATTTTGACAAACGGGAAAAGACAGAACACCTGACTCAACTGTGTGTAGACACCCCATTTTTGACCGACCTTAAGACTTAGACGTCACCAGTTGAGTGCTTGGTGATATTGCATAATGTGCTCGTTCAGAAGTTTCAGAGTCGCGGCCGTGAGCCCTGCCTCCGGACTTCCGAACCCTCTTTTGTGCTTTGCCTCGGTTTGCGAACCAGGCTCGGTTTTCTTTGTTTCTTTTCCTGAGGGGAGGGAGAGGTCCCGTAGACCATCTCTTAGTGGCCGTGGGCTACATTTGGTGGCCGTAGGCCATTTTGCCCATTTCGGAGTCCGGTTTCCGGTTTTCGGAGCCGTCAGGCCGTGTGCCTCGGTTCGGGACCGCTTAACCATCTCCTATTGCTCCGATTTTTGGCATACATCTTATTTAATCCCTTTTAAGGGACACTGGGGTCTAAGAAACCCACTTCGTGGCCGAACGCCACTTTCGGTGCTTAACAGCCCATTTTCGGGACCCCGAACTGCGCGTTTTGGCCCCCGAACATTCGTTTTGCAATGGTTTTCGTTCATTTTTGGCAGGTACCTCTGTTTTATCACTAGAGAGGTCACTGAAGGGTGGGAGGCCAGCAATTGTTGCAGCAACCAGTTATACATCCTCCGACGCCCTCCGGCGCCCGTTTTCGCACTTCCGGGCCAATGTTGAACCCCTTGGACCAATTTTCTCGAACTTTGAACCACATATTTGTGATGTACACACATGGGAGGACCCTAAAAAATGGTGGCCGGCCATTAATATTACTTGACCCTTTTGACCCCCTCCTTCCGGGCTAATGTTGAACCCCTTGGACCAATTTTCTCGAACTTTGAACCACATATTTGTGATGTACACACATGAGAGGACCCTAAAAGTTGGTGGCCGGCCAGTAATTCCACCTGACCCTTTTGAACCCCTCTTTCCGAGCTAATGTTGAACCCCTTGGACCCACTTTCTTGGATTTTTAACCACAGGGTTGTGTTGTACACACATAGGAGGACACCATCAATTGGTGGCCGGCCAGAAAATCTGATTGACCCTTTTGACCCCTAGCCGGCCGGCTAGGGGGTGTGGCCGGCCGGCCACCTGGAGCAAAAGTAATAGGCCGGCCGAACTCCTTGCACTGTTCCCTTTACAGCTGTGGGGCTTTATCCCCCAGAAAAGATCTTTATCCGGGGGATATTTTGTGGGGCAAAGTTTGTCTCCTTTTCCCCCACCTTTACACCCCCTTGTTGGCCTATATAGAAAGCAAGATATATCACATTCAAGGGTTAGAAAAATTGTTGTTCAAGCCTCCATACACAACTCCATCTTCATCCTTCTCATTTCTTTGAAATCTCTAAGTCCCAAAGCACCATTTCTTCTACACCACCAAGCTCTACCACCACCACCTCATTTCCAGCAACAAGGAAGGTTTCTTAAAGGCAAAAGAAGCTGCAAATTGGTCCAAGAAGCAACAAAAGTCTTAGTCTTCAAGGGTGAGTAACTTTTCTTCACTTTGACACTTTTTCTTGATCCATTGGTAAGCCCCCTATGCTTTTTGTTTCAAGCTCCAGACCTAACTGAAAAGGGCCCTCTTTTGAGCTCATCTTCACTTTTCATTAAGGGCTCAACCCTGTTTGAGCCCTCCATGATGCACTTGCTTCATTGATCATCTTATATGTCATAATCTTGCATGCTATTTTCGACCCATGAGTAATCTGTTTTTGAGCATGTTGTAAAATGATATTAGGCTTATTTTGAGCCCCTCTTCAACATTGAAGAAGGGCTCAACACCATTTGGGACTTCCATGTTGTACCTACCTTCATACTCCTCTTTTCTTCCCCATTCTTGCATGCAATGGCAGCCTACCATGCTTTTGTTTTTGGCCATTTTACAGTTCTGAAAAAGTGCTTATTTTGGTCCATTCTTCATGTTTCATTTAGGTCCTTTCATGGTTTGGGACCTCCATAGGTCACTTCATGTTATATCTCTCTTTTATTCCCCATTCTTGCATGTTTAGTTAGCCTATCATGCTTTTGTTTTTGGCCATTTTACAGTTCTGGAAATAGTCCTATTTTGGCCCATTCTACATGTTTTATTAAGGGTCTTTGGCTGTTTGGTGATTATTTTGCATACCTCATGTTATAGCCACTTTTGAGCCTCATTTTGCATCACATTTCTATCATGTTTGTATACTGATTTGAGGTTTGCCATATACTGTAAATATTCATATTTTTAGTCCCTCTTCAATGTTTTAGAAGGAAATTTTTCAGTTTGGATTTTTCTTATATCACTTGCTTCATTACCCCTCTTTTGGCCCCTATTCTTGCATGCCATTTTTGCCATACCTATGCTTGCTGTTTGGCCATGTTTATAACTGTGAAAGTGCCTTTTTTTTGGGACTGTCTAGCTTCTGTCTTTGCATTACATGTCCATATTGTGCATGTTTGGCATAGCTATAGGCCATTTCGGGTGCCTAAATTCGCATTTCGGGACAATTCCATGCTTTTGGTGTCATTTCGCCTCATTTCGGGACTGTTTTCCCTCATATTTTAGTGCTGAAATTCTATTAGAATGATTGCTTTCCATTTCTATGTCATTGCATCGCATTTTGCCATCGCCTCGGTTTGTGTGCCCTTGTGCACGCATTTCGAGGCACTTCATTTTTCATCCATCGGCATCCTATGTGAGTGTGGCTGAGGCTCTCTCATGTTGGTATAAGCCCATATCATCTTTTTATGTCATTGCATCGCATTCTGTCATCGCCTCGGTTTGCGTGCCCGTGTGCACGCATTTCGAGGCACTTCATTTTCAACCATCGGCATCCTATGTGAGTGTGGCTAAAGCTCACTCATGTTGGTATAAGCCCATATCGCGTTTTCATGTCATTTGCATTGCATTCTGCCATTTTCTCGATTTGCGTGCCCGTGTGCACGCATTTCGAGGCATCTCAGTTTCATAGCATAGTGCATACTAGGTTGTATCTTAGATTGCATTCTGTCATTTTCTCGGTTTGCATGCCCGTATGCACGCATTTCGAGGCATCTCTTTTTTATAGCATTGTGTATGTTAGGATTGCATCTTAGTTGCATGTCATGCATATTGCACCGTGTTCGGGATAGGAGTTAGCCCGGGCACGGGAAACGAGGTGCATTTCGTACTCCGAGTGACGAAATGTGTCTCAATTTCCCAGTCACCGACACTCCGGATCATCCATGATGGAGTTAGGTTCTTGTTGTGTTTTCATGTGCATTCATCCTATATTGAATTGTGCAATTCGACTCCTCGGCCATCATGCCTCGATATGCGTGATTGGTGGCACGAGGATCGAGGCATGCATATATCTGTGAAAATACATTGCTATGCCTCTTTCCTGCTCTCTGTTGCAGCAAAACGAAGAATCAACAACTTTTTGGGGCTTGGCACGCATTTCAAGAACAGGTGTAAACAGAGGCTAATTGGGGCATTCTGGTGGATTTCCGCGCAAGACAACCTGGACATGCATCATCCAGCAGAAGCAAGGCAGTCCCTGGCTTGCATGCCAGTTTTATTTGCTTTCTTAGTTAATTCATTAATTAATTAGGAATTTGTATATTTTTCGGACTGTAATATTCGGACTGTAATATTCTTTTATTTGGGACTGTATTATTTATTCGGACCCTCTGCGCGAGGGCACAACTGTAATAAGTGTGCGTGTGTATTGTATGTCTTCCAACCCCACGTCTTTCTCCCTTTTATTTATCCGCTTACGATGGTTAGATTAGGGCATGTTTCAATTAGCATACAGTATGATAGCATGTTTGCATTCATTCATCTGTTTTGCATGCACCGGGCTCGGCGCACCATACTAACTGCATCGTATTTTTAATTCCAAATTGAATACATGTTAGTTGTAGCATTTCATATGCCATGTTTAGAATAGCCGAGCCTGCTATAGTTTCATTTTTGCATGTGTTGCATTATGCATTTCTGTATATTTAGGATTATGCATGATTTCTAATAAACTTCTTTTTTTAGCTTGGAGTACTCGGTGAGTTTTATGCTTTAGCATCCTTGCATGCGTGTGAGTGACTGCCATGAATAGCATGCTTACCATGAGGCTATGTGCTTATGTGATATAACTACCTGAATGCCTGTGGGTAAAGGTTGGGTTATTTGAATTGGAATAATTCATCAAATGTGTGTTTTAGGCCCACTAGATAGTGGCAAAATCATGTTTTCTAAGCCCACCCGAGGGTGGCAAATCCATGTCTTAGCCTACTTGCGGGTAGCACCATCAAACCATTTTCAAATAAACAAACATGAAATGTTTTGTTCCAATTCGGGCGACCCAGTCTATGCTTATATGCTGTGTGCATCACATAGTAACCTAGGCTAATAACCGGAATAAGGACTCACAATGTTTTCAAAAATAGATATCATGGTTAGTAGAGGCCGGTCTATGACCGGGTGAGCGGGGGTGCTCACGAAGTGACCTTCCCCAATCGTACCCAAGTTCCCGAGCCGAGGCAACTTTGGTGATGACGGACACGTGGCCTTTTGGCACCGAGTCAGGGTTTCCTAAATTTCCCAAAATAAAATATTTAGGTGGCGACTCTGTATCTGGCAAAGCAGTCCATGTTTGGCACTTCTTTCAAAAATCTGTTTTCTCAAAACGATTTGCCGGATTTGGACTCTTTGGTTCAGACTTAGAATCGTGACTAACGAAAGTCGAGTCCGAGCTGTAGCGAGGTCCCCCCGCGGGCTTGTTACACTGTGCCCCTGGTTCATCATTTTGACCATTTTTTGTTTTTGTTTTCTACTAAAACAGTTTTGACCAACATGAGAGTTAGATTAACGCGCTTGTTCGATTTTCTGATTTAAAATCATGCAAGTTAGGCTATGAGCACTAAGAGTTTTCCTTTTTTGGGTCCAAGAAATGGTCCAGTTTTGAAAAATGGAGTACTTTTCGAGAAGATTAATCAACCTCAGTAAAAATTCTCAAAAACTATTTTTACAAACGACCACTGCTCAACGAGCACGGAACCTACTCTTGAGATGCACAACCTCGGATCCATAGCAATGGAAAATTGCCTCTTGTCTGAAGGACACTGCATGGCAATGGAAAGTTGCCCCTTGTTTGCAATGACACTGCGGCGTTTTGAATGGCAACGGAAAGTTGCCCCTTGTTTGGATAGCACCGCAGCGCATTGTAGTCAGTCCTCAGAGCAACGAACACAACCAGAATCTCAGATACAGAGAAGACAAAGATGACCAGAACCATCGCATGGACACAGTCGATTTGGAAGTGTTTATGGCTGGACTTCAGAATGAAGTTGCCTACGTATCCCAAACATGGGAATCAAGCCTTACGTAGTTCAGGGTTAAGGTACACTCGGGTATTAACCTCTTCTTTTTAGGCTCTAACTTTTGCCAAGGCGCCCGTTGCGGGTTTTCGACCTTGCGAGCTTTGTTCTTCTTTTCTTTTCAATTTTTTTTTTCATTTCTTTTTCTCTTCTTTTTTTTTTGCATTTTTTTTTCTTTTTTTTCTTTTCTTTTGCATTTTTTTTTGCTTCTTTTTTTTGTATTTTTCTCTTGCCCTAACTTTTGCCTGGGTCGCCCTTCCGGATTTTCGGCCCAGCGAGCCTCTCAAGGGTAAAAGTATAGCTTTGTCCATGTCAAATGGTTTTGAGATCCTGAAGTCATCTGAATCCAGGAGAGTGGCTGTTGTATTGATTTACTGAAGGATCCATCTTTGGTTCTTCGAGCATATCTGACATTTTTGCCCCTAGTTTGAGGGGGGGCTTCTGATCTAGCTTTACAAGCTTCCTTTGATATGATCTTCTTGATCTGACTTTGGTGCCTCTTGTTCGAGGGCTGTTTCAAATCTGGCCACACAGGCCTCATAGCGCGGTTGACCGTTGAACACTCTGAATCCAAGGTCAAGGCTTGAAAGCAAGGGCTCAAGTCTCGAGACTGAGAGCGATCCTAAGCTGCATAATCTCAAGAGCGATTCCACACAAGTCTTCGCAGTACCGCGCAAAACATTTTTTGAAATCTTTTAAGAAAGCGACCAGTCGCTCGCGCTGAAGACAGTGTAGAACCAATCTGGATCAAGCCAGGATCCTTCCCAGTACTCACACTAACAAGCATGATTTCATTCATTAAGGGCTTAGCACACCTTTCTTTCTCTCGAATGATCAAAGTTTTGCAAAACCCGAGGAATTCCTTCCTCTTCGTTTTCACCGCAGTGTTCGAAAAGTTTTGAAAAACTTAGGTCGATGCAATGAATTCAAAGCACAGAAAAGACACAGCTTCTATTCAAATGCTGCCATCTCATTTGGAATTTCTGGTACAACTGGCACAAGGCAGAAGCAAATGCGAGAGCGTGAAAATCACTGCTGTTTCATTCAAAATCTGTTGGCACAACTAGCTCCCTGACAGAAACAGACTCAAAACAAAACGAAAAGACAAACACAAAACAAAATGGTGATGCCCGAGGCAACACCTCCTGGAATCACCCGACACCTATACAACAGGACTGACTCGATACAACAAGACAGACCCAAAACAAAAAAAAAAAAGATTGACTCAAAACAAAAAGACAGACTCAAAACAAAACAACAACACTGACCCAATACCCAAGTCAGAAAACACAAAAGCTAGCATTCGCAAATGCTCAAAACAGTGCATGCCATCCACCATATCTGGAGTAAACTGAACGCCGCCCGCAGGTGGTTCATCCCTCGATCACATCACATTATCCCCTACACGTTCACTGATCAAGTGCCGATAGACTTTGCAGGACCTGGTGCGGGGATGACCCCGTTGTCAAACAGATCTTGTACATCATGGCGCAGAGGAAAGCAGTCGTCGGTAGTATGGCCGGTTTGCTGATGATGTGACTGGTGACTGTTAGATCAGATGAACAAAATGAACCCTATCTGGCCCTCCTTTGCCTTACCTCAGCGAAGGAACACTAATTTGCCCTTGAACTGAATTTTCGACCTGACAAAGTCTATCAACACGGATCCAATGTACCCGGGGGATATCGGAGCCTTCTGAAGCTATGGTTCCAAGACTACCTAGCAAAAAGGAAAACATGCAGCATCTCAGCCTGATTTCACCTGAACAAATATGAGCCTAGTTGAATGAGTGTGCTCTCTACTGAATTCTGCCCCCAAAATTCTGCCTCAAATCTGATACCTTCGAGTAAATCTGATTCCCAGATACTGATGCCCGCAGGCCTGATGCCCAAACTTGTAGATTGATTCATGCATTCCTATAGAGACGCACTCTAAAAGCACATAACAAGCAAGTGAGAGCCAAAACACCCCTATGTTGGGGTAGGATTTCCCTGTCCTATTTTTTCAGGAGCTAGGGTTTCACTACGCACACAGCGGTTTCAAACAACCTATAAACGGGTAAGCAACCTGTCCCAGTTTGGAATGGTCACTATGGATCCGAATATGCACTAGGTCGAATGGTCAAAAAGGGCGCCCCGGTAAAACCGGGGTTTGTGTTCCCATACTGGCAGAGCCTACAACCGGTTAGCCTTATGGTCATGCCTTGACAAGACAAGCCTCCGGCAAACTGTTCAGGAATAGCAGATGGCAAACACGGTGTCCTAGGCGCACCAATGCAAATGCAATGCAAAGACACACATAAGTGTAATCAAAACAAGATATCATGAGTTCGAGTCAAGTCCTCTAACTCCCCAGCAGAGTCGCCAAAAACTGTTGACGTCCCCGAACGCCCCGGGAGGAACGAGCTCCCGTTCCGTTCGATATTGGGCTCACTACAGCTCAGGACTCTCAAATTGTCACGGTTCGTAATCTGAACCAAAGAGTCCAAATCCGGCAAATCATTTTGAGAAAACAGATTTTGAAAGAAATGCCAAACATGGACTGCTTTGCCAAATACAGAGTCGCCACCTAAATGTTTTATTTTGGGAAAATTTAGGAAACCCTAACTTGTTTGCCTAAGGCCACGTGTCCGTTATCACCAAAGTTGCCTCGGCTCTGGAACTTGGGTACGATTGGGGAAGGTCACATCGTGAGCACCCCCGCTCGCCCGATCAAAGATCGGCCTCTACTAACCATGATATCTATTTTTGGAAACATTATGCGTTCTTATTCCGGTTATTAGCCTAGATTTACTATGTGATGCACACAACATACAAGTATAGACTGGATCGCCTGAATTGGAACAAAACATTTCATGTTTGTTTATTTGAAAATGGTTTGATGGTGCTACCCGCAAGTAGGCTAAGACGTGGATTTGCCACCCTCAGGTGGGCTTAGAAAACATGATTTTGCCACTATCTAGTGGGCTTAAAACACACATTTGATGAATTGTTCTAATCCAAATAACCCAACCTTCACCCACAGGCATTCAGGCGTAGAAAGCCATGCTCGAGCGAGACCCCTGTTTTCTGAAATTTTTGATAAGTGTTTTAAATTGCATCTTTGCATCCTCATTCCATCCTAGGCACTCCTAGGCCTAGTTTAAGGCATCTTAATGAGGATATTGATGTAGAACCACACCGAGGCAAATTAGGGATTAAGTTATTATTTCCCAACTGTGTAGCTTAGTGTGTGTTCGTTCTGTAATTGTGTAGGGTTGGCATTCGAGGACGCTCTAGCTGCTTATAGCCCAGTGCTCTGTGAGTAACAATGTTGTAAAGATACGTTCAATTGAGATTATTTTCTGAACAAATGACTGTACTGATTTATGAAATGACACTATTTACTAAATGAATGTTTGTCCTATTTGTGAACTGTATTCGTGGCATCCATAGCAATTTACTGTTATTGAACTGTTACTGCTACTGTTACAGAGATCTCTGTCGGTTCCCATGTTTGGAACCACTACTGTTTACTGATATGATGGCCATCATTGACTGCTCGGTATGTTAAGACCTACTGTACTGTTTTGCTATTGGATGTACCACATATGACTATTATAGTTTCTGAATGACTGTTATGGCATGAATTATGAGCCACAAACTGAATGACTGATATACTGATAAATGACTGTTTTCAATACTGAAAGGACATTCATTCTTAACCTCTTTACGCATATATTATTCACTAGGTTTTAGCTTACTGTTTATATATATATATGTAGGTGTCCAGGCACCGAATCAGAGCTAGGGGTGTGGGGTTTAAACTCCATTTTTGTCAAGCCAACCAACGTGCCTCATTGCGAGGTTCCAGGTCCTTCAAGCTAGGGCTTTTTGGGGTGTTTTAGTTTTCTCCATTTGTATCTGGTTTTGTAACACTGTATAGACTGAATGATATGTGTACCTGTACTGTACTGTTATGGTAGGGATTTGGTCTCTAACCTGAATATCTGTATATGATGTATGTACTTACTGTTTTGTTTCGAATGTGAATATGTACGAAAAGTCCTTTTGCATACAGACTGTCACAGCTCATTGGATATCTTTTAATTACTGTTTTGGCTTCTGCCAGCCCTTGTACTCTGTTTTATTGTTATTATTGTTAAGCAGGCCTTTGGTAATCACAGATTACTGGCCGGTTACGGTGCTAAACCCATAGGGGCGAGTTTGGGTCGTGACAGCAAGATCATTCGACACCATTATTAAGTCAACATTATGCATGATCATTATTCGGCCGTGCATCAACTTTATTTGTTTAAACAACATTATTTGTCAACCTTATGCATTGTCAAACTTTATGCAGCAACATTGGCCACAGTATTCGGCAACTTTATTCGCCTAACGACATTATTTGGCAAAACAATTGCCCACTGGGACATCTTAGTCAATTTTCTACTCTCCAATTGGGGCACATCAGCCAATCATCATCTCGGCACCTTTGATATGTATGCATACTCGGCCAACTTGGTACAAACATTACAACATTTACTTGTGTTACACACTCTCGCTCCTTTTCACACCGCTCTAAGCAAGTGCCAGTTTTGGGGCAATACATTACACACTTGGCAGTCGGCCATTAGCACTTGGCAGTCAGCAATTCACATTTGGTAGTTAGCAGTTCTCATATTGTTGTGCGCCATCATTTTACCAAAGCCGAATCTTCCCTGTAACATAGGGCAATCGGAATATGCATTCCTTCCGACTAACACCTGTCATTCGAAAACAATGGGGCAAGTCTACCTTGGACTAAACGCAAACCGAGCAACTCGGCAATTAAATAGTTGGCCCAATATCTACTTGGCAATTCCTTACAAGCGAAGCAATATTATTGGTGATTAACACGTCCACCTTATTTGGTACAGGATGCATTATTCAAAGTCCTTGCCATATTGGCACTTGTTTGCCACTTAAAATCAGCAAAAGTCTCCGAGTACAGCGCAATCTTCACACTCGGCACAGAGCGCCATTAGCAAAGGCCTACACCCATGCTCGGGGGTTAGAATACTGCAGCCTACACCCATGCCCGGGGGTTAGAATACCGCGGCCTACACCCATGCCCGGGGGTTAGAATACCGCGGCCTACACCCATGCCCGGGGGTTAGAATACCGCGGCTTACACCCTCGCCCAGAGTTCATAATATCGCGGTCCATTTTTTGGCTGATATATCTACCTTATTTAATCTGTCTTATTTGGTTCAGGTAATCATTTCCGTGCTCGGCATATAAAAATATTTCTAGCTCGGCACGAAAGTCCATATTTGGAAGCAATCTTTGCACTCGACAATATATTACACCCTTGCCCGGGGTTATAATATCGCGGCCTACACCCTTACCCGGGGGTTATAATACCGTGGCCTATCATTATAGAGATAGTATTACTCATTGGGTTTTAGCTCACCTCTTTCCTCTATATACATATAATTGTACATACATTCATACATACATGCATTCATCCAGCCATTCATTCATTTATGTTATTCATTTATCAAATGTATTTTTTGTCAAAAAACCTAACAGTTATTTGAATAGCGTAACTTGGCAAGGAAAAACTCTCATTCCTTCTACCGTAGACAATGAAAGTTTTGGGGCAATTGTGGGAGCCAGAAAATTATAGGTACTTGCTTATTGGGCCTAACCCAAACAAGGCCTGCCAAGGGCCCAACTATTGGGCTTATTCGGCCCACCCTCGTCTATAAAAGGAAGGCACCTCATGGCATATGTGATAATCTCTTTCTGTTTAAACAGCACACAAACGCACTTTACTATTCTTGATTCTTCATTCATGGATACTAACTTTATCATCGGAGAGTCCCAGACCGGCAACCCCGGTTGGGTGGCGCCGACTATGTTCATCTTTGTAGATTTACAGGGGTGAAGCTCTTCTCTTCGTTGGATCTCTACAACATCCATGTGAGAGGATAATTCATGGTCTCACAATAGATATTTATATTTGTTTTAATTTTTTTTAATTAAGATTTTTTATAAAAATAATTTAACAATCTTATCACTAATTATAGTGTATAGGAGAAATTAAAAAGGCAATTACAGTAACCATGCACGGGCTGTATCTATAATTATTTGTATGAGGGGTTTTAAATGCTGATCAGAGATTTTGACCAAATCAATAAATGCAGGCATGTGGAAAGACATGTGGATTGAAAAAAGTTAATAAATGCTGATCATGAGATTTTGACTAAATCAATAAATGCTGAGTTTTTTTTTTTTTAATAAAAAATTTAGAAAATTCAGATTGAGATATTGAAGCTCCCACAGGTCTTGGGAGTTAAAAACCCCCTTTTGCTTAATAGATATATATATATATATATATATTTGTTTTAGATTTTTTTAATATATAAATTATGTTTTTTAAGATTTTTTATAAAAATAATTTAACAATCTTATCACTAACCATAGTGTATGGGAAAAGTTGAAAAGGGTACTGCTATAACTATACATGGATTGTATCTATAATTATTTGTATTAGGGGATTTAAAATGCTGATCAGAGAATTTTGACCAAATTAATAAATGCAGGCATGTGGAAAGACATGTGGATTGAAAAAAGTTAATAAATTCTGATAAGGAGATTTTGATCAAATCAATAAATGCTAAGTCTTTTTTTTTTTTCAAATAAAAAATTTAAAAAATTCAGATTGGGATACTGAAGCTCCCACAGGCCTTGGGGGTGTTAAAAACCCCATTTTACTTAATATATATATATATATATATATATGTTAGGTTTTATTTTTGGCAATCCCGTTTGACAAAACTCCTTTCAGTTGTATTTATTTTCGCACTTTTATTTCAGTGAGGCTATGAGTGTTTAGATGCGAATCCAACCCGAATTGTGCCTTTCAGAGAAGTTTGTGATGCTAATGCTTTCAAGAATTCCACTTCGCTGATTATGACGGGGATCAAGTTGCCCGGTCAGCTCGCGGGAGTCCAGGGGGCAGCGCCCCTTGGCGGGTCTGTGGCAGCGCCACGGCGGGGTCGAGGGGCAGTGCCCCTGAAGCAAAAATGCAAAAATGCATTCCAAGTTGCCTGTCCGCTCGAGCGGACATTCCCCCGCTCGAGAGGAGAATCCCTGGTTCCAGCAGTTTTGGTGGCCTGTAAAAGTACTGAGATGTGTGATTTCGTGCTTGAGCGGGTTCTCTAGCGCTCGAGCGGACCTCTGTTATATCACGCGCATATTTTGCTGAAGATGCTCGAGCGGGCTGTTGGGCGCTCGAGCGGAGATCGCGGGACAGAATCTATAAATTTGCGTGTTGGGTCAGATTTGAGGATAACTACTCCAGATCTTCTTTTGGGTTCTAGGGTTTATATCTGGGGATGCTTTGTGATTTTTTCTTTGATGTTTTGATTGAGTATTCAACTCATGTTTTGAAGAGTATACATCAAAGGTCTTGTTTGTTCTACAAAAGAGAGAGTTGTTCTTCGGTGGATTCTGAAGAATTCGAGCCTGAAGCTTTGGTGGATTCCGGGGTGGCTCATCGTAAAGACAATTCTGAGGTGAAGACGGGTTGGAAGAGGCACATAGAGGTTGGTTCAATTAGGCGTGGATTTGCTAGGTAATTGAGAGTATACCTGCGTAATTCCTTTAAATTTTCTTAGTGGATTGTTTTGTGGCTGTTGCCCGTGGTTTTTTTTAATCACAGTTGGAGGTGTCCAATTGTGGTTTTTTTCACGTTAAAATCGTTGTATTGATTTGTCTTGATTGTTTGATTGGGATTGTTATATACTACTTAAAATTGTTACATAATCACAAGTCAATATCTAGGGGGGATTTCTAGATTTTTCAATTGGTATCAGAGCAGGTCATTTTATTTTTTTTAAAAAAAATTCTTTTAGAACGAGATCTTGTTTGGTTTGTGATAATGGATTCAATTCGTGAGGGAAATTCTATGGTTCGAGCACCCCTACTTGACGGATCCAATTATTCTTTTTGGAAAAATCGGATGAGATCGTTTTTAAAATCTATTGATGAAAAAGTTTGGCAATCTGTCATGAATGGGTGGACCGAACCAAAAATTACCGTTGATGGAGTTACAATCTCCAAACCAATTGATAAGTGGGACACAATTGATTACCAAAATAGTAGCTGGAATAGTAAAGCCATCAATTCTCTCTTTTGCGCTGTCACACCTGAAGAATTTAGTCATATTTGCAATTGTGAAGTCGCAAAAGAGGCTTGGGATATCTTACAAACTATTCATGAGGGCACTCCTTCGGTTAAACGCTCAAAACTTCAAAGGCTCACGTCTAGTTTCGAAACCTTTCAATGAAAGATAATGAGACCTTTGATGAATTTTATGCGAAGTTGAGTAACATTGTAAATTCCAGCTTCAATTTAGGTGAAAAAATTCCAGAATCCAAAGTTGTGGGAAACATTTTGAGATCCTTGCCCGATCGGTTCCAACCAAAAGTTACGGCTATTGAGGAGGCTCAAGATGTTGACAACCTCAAGCTAGATCAGGTGGTTGGAAATCTCCAAACTTATGAGGCACACAGGAATTTCAAAAAGAAACAAAAAGATATTGCTTTTAGTAGTGCTCATAAAGTTAAAGAGGATTCTGATGAGGATTGTGATATAGATTCCAAGATTACGGCTGCTTTTGTTAAACAATTTAAAAAATCTTTCTTGAAAAAGAATCCTAATCTTTTGGAATCTACTCATTCTCATAAATCTAAAGGCAAAGAAAAACTCAAAATTAATTCCATAGCCAAGAAGGAGAAAGGAAAGATACAAGGGAACTCTGAAAGACTCTAATGCTATGAATGCCAAGGATTTGGCCATTTTGCTCAAGAATGCCCCACTCGTTTGAAGAAGAAGAAAGCCCTTGCCATCACTTGGGATGATGAATCTGAATCTGAATCTAATGAAAATGAAAGTGACAATGAAGATCAAGGCGAAGAGGGACAAAAACAATTCCTTGCTTTCATGGTGGCTTCCGAAGCTGAAGGACAAACAAATTCTCCAAAGAGGTCAGTTGAGAATATCACTGAGGATGAATCCTCGGAGAGTGATCATGAAGAGCTTGAGCAAGCTTATGAAAAGTTGTATAAGGAGTCTCTTAACTTATTCAAATTGAATGACAAACTCACAAAGAAACTCAAAGCATGTGAAAGTGAGAATGTCAAACTTAAGGAGGAGATTTCCGAGGCCAGGATTAATGCCATCAAGGTAGCTGATGATCGACAAGTTCTTTGTGCAAAACTGTTGACTTGTGAGACAGAGAGGAATGAGCTACTGCAAACCCATGCCATGTATGAAGAAAAGATTGAATCTCTCGAGATGTCACAAGTTGCTTTGGAAGAACTAATGATCAAGAAAGAGGAAGAGCTCAAGTGTGCTATGGCTACCATTGGTCTTTGGAACAAAGGATCAAAGACTTTGGAGGATATCATTGGGTCTCAACAAATGAGTTGTGACAAGAGTGGCATTGGCTTTGGTGATAACAAAGAGCAAAAACAGAGTGCATCTACATCTCATGATATAAGAACTCAAAGAAAGGGAGAACAAAAAATTCAACAAAAGGATGGACTTCTCAAACTTCCTAGAGTTGGTAAGGTAAAAGAAAAGAAGGTACACCTTGTTTTTATTTGTCATCATTGTGGTATGCATGGTCATATTCGCCTTTATTGTTATAAGTTGCATGTGAGAGTGTATTTGCCTAGACCTAGGAATAGGAAGTTGGAAACCATGTCGAGACGGGTTCCTATTGTAGGGGAAATGAACCACAACGTCAAGACACCACCCAAGAACTGCAATTCTCACAACTTTGTACGTACTAAAGCAGTTTGGGTGAGAAAACTTGACTTGTGTTAATTTGTTTATTTGTTTTAGCTTTTGGATTTTTGTGTGTTGTTTTTAATGAAAAAAAAAAGCATGTGTGCTTGTTCATTTTTTTTGTCTTGCTTTATTTTTGAAAAAAAAAAGAGAAAAAAAAATCCTAAAAAGATTTTCTTAGTATGGTTTTGCAAGCTTGAAATTTTTGAGTGGTCCTTGGTGCATATTGAATTTGATGAGAATATCCATTACATGTTAATATATGTGTGCTTTCTGTGGTCACTACTCATTTTGGAGTGTGTGTTTTTTGATTAGTATGTCTCATTCTGTACACACTCTTGGATTAGCAAATTTTGGAGTCTTCCGCCTTAGTGATTATTTTTTTTATGGACTTCTGGCATTGTATCTTTTGCTTTTCTAGAGGAATTGACCTATACTAGCATATCTTGGGTGATGTTGAGTCTCTTAACCACCTACCATCTTTTTGCATCTTCATGGCTTTCCCCTTAATTCTTTGCAGTCTAGCCATGAGGAAAAGGCTACCTCAGAGTCACCAACCAGGCCATCCTTATTATATCCATGCTTCTCTAGTTCGGTTTCCATACTCTTGAGCGTGTCAGCCATCAATGATTGTGCAAAAGAAAAAGAAAAAGAAAAAGAAAAAGAAAAAGAAAAAGAAGAAGACAAAATATGCAAAAGAAAGAAAAAAATGTGCAAAAGAAAGAAAGAAAAAAAGAGAGGAAAAGATTCATTGATTGAGGGGGAGCCTCCGCCTTTACTCACCAAATACCCCTTGATTCCTAGTGGTTTGACTTTCCTTTGTCGTGCTTAAGATTCTCTTGTCGGAGGTCCAGCTTTCATATCACTACTAGGATTGAATCTAGTGTTTGTCGAACTCCAAGTTTCACACACACACTTTTCCCATGGGATCCATGCTTTTCACATAATGCATCACTTTCTTTCATGAGGAATTTTCTACAGACTGTGCACATTGTGTTTATTAGTAATTGTGCTTCTTGGATAGTCTTATGTGTTTTAAGGTACTAGTATGAAATTCCTTGCTTGCTCCACCATATTTTTTTTGTTGTTTTTTTCTTCTTGTTCAATGTTTTCAGTGTTTGTGGTTTATTTAAGTGCAGGGGAGTTTGGTTCATCTTGATTTGCGTTGGTAAGGGAGTTTGGTTTATCATTGCAAGAGTTTGTTAGCATGAACACATGAAAACTTTGATTTGTTTGGTAAGGGAAATTGGTGATAGTTGTTTTGCATGTTTCTTTGCACTGTTTGCAAATTATTTTCTTCTTGCATACTCCTGGTATTTACATCATCATATCATTGTTTGTGTGGTTTATGATCTTGCTTTTGTTGTTTGAGAGTTGTTGTTCACGAGTCTTAGTTTTTTTCTATTCATGTTTTCCATCTCATGTTTCAAGAAAATCGTGTCATATGTCTATTGTTTTTTTTTATATATACTCTTGTGGGACTAATAGTTGTTTTGGAGATTGTGGCACTAATAACTGTTTTGCAGATCATGACTTTGAGCAAGAAGTTGGCTTTTGTTGGCTATAATAGGTTGGGGTGTTTAGGATTTTATTTGTTAGGTGTGTTTTGTCACGGCATTGCCAAATGGGGAGATTGTTAGGTTTTATTTTTGGCAATCCCGTTTGACAAAACTCCTTTCAGTTGTATTTATTTTCGTACTTTTATTTCAGTGAGGCTATGAGTGTTTAGATGTGAATCCAACCTGAATTGTGCCTTTCAGAGAAGTTTGTGATGCTAATGTTTTCAAGATTTCCACTTCGCTGATTATGACGGGGATCGAGCTGCCCGGCCAGCTCGCGGGGGTCGAGGGGGCAGCGCCCTTTGGCGGGTCGAGGGGGCAGCGCCCCCGAAGCAAAATGCAAAAATGCATTCCAAGTTGCCTGTCCGCTCGAGCGGACATTCCCCTGCTCGAGCGGAGAATCCCTGGTTCCAGCAGTTTTGGTCGCCTGTAAAAGTACTGAGATGTGTGATTTCGCGCTCGAGCGGGTTCTCTAGCGCTCGAGCAGACCTCTGTTATATCACGCGCATATTTTGCTGAAGACGCTCGCGCGGGCTGTTGGGCGCTCGAGCGGAGATCGCGGGACAGATTCTATAAATTCGCGTGTTGGGTCAGATTTGAGGATAACTACTCCAGATCTTCTTTTGGGTTCTAGGGTTTATATCTGGGGATACTTTGTAGAGGCCCTCATTCTCCACCTTAGCCTCGAGCACGAGCATTTGTATAATCTTGTTGTGATAAACTTGCATTAGTGAATTTTCTCGACTTGCTTTATCCAGAATAAGATTCTTGTCTTGGTTTGTGCTCATGTGAATTGCTCGTTAGGTCTTGTTCCTCTTGGTAAGTCTAGCCGAGGTCACTTTAAAACTAAAACCATCTTGAAACCACTTAGGTTTACCTTTATTTCCGTCCTGGCATATTGGCCGAGATGTCATTATCTAGGCCGAGATGTTAACCTTGAACCCAAGTGATCTTGTTCCTGGATTGGTGCGACCTAGACCGAGGTGTGGCACAGCTAGGTCAAGTGTTGTTCGTTCTAGCCGAGGTCATAGATATCTTACCTACCGGAGTCGATGATTTCGCCCGATGTCAGCGTCTTGCCAGAGTGCCCATACCGTTTTACTTGTTGAACACTCTATCGCCATGCCTTTGCCTGGCCTGTCAGCCAACTTTTTGAGGAAACCCAACCAGTCGCTGCCACGTGTCCCAGCTGAGGGTTAAGTCTGAAACCAGCCAAAGAACCTATCATTTTGTATCAAGTCCTTGTCTTTTAGAGAGAGAAGCTCTAGGAAGAAGAAGAAGTTGTAGAGTGAGAAAGTAGATCCTTGAGCTTGATTCCTAGAGATCAAACCGTTAGATTTGTGTCTTGAGGTTAGATTCTTGATCTTCTCTTGTGATTCTTTATGATCATCTAACTACATCGCATGATCGAATTTGATTTGCTAGCCATGCATTGATTGAAAGTCTGGTTTTAGAAAGAATAAGTAGTGTTCATGTGTTCTTGAATAAAAGCCTTGTTTAATCCGAAAGTTTACATCAAGATTCATGCTTTTGTGTTTGTTTTCGTAAGATCTTCGAGTTTGGGTACCCAGGTCCATGTTTTGAAATTCATAGCATGAAGTCCCAGATTTCGTAGTGACAAGTTAAGATTGAGCGTTCATGTGTTTCATGTTCTCCATGTTCTTCAGCAAAGGGAAACCCAGGTTTTCCCGGCTTCATTTCCTTGGATAAGGCCACTGGGACCACACCTCGGCAAAGAGGTGTGGGACCTCGGCAATAGCCTGGTTGGTACCCAACATATTTTCCCAAAAGGAGAAATAGTATTTGTCTTGGTTCGACTTGGTTTTGATGAATGCCGAAATCATTTGCATACATGTAAAGTTTGTTTGTTAGTGCATTCAATGGGATCCCTTGTGTATTTGTAGGCCTTGGACCTTTGCCTGTAACCCCGACATTGCAGAACTAGGTGAGTGGTATTTTTAATAAAGTTATGTTATGACGTTTTAATAAGCTTTGCCTCGTTTTGATAAAAGTATTTGTTAAGCATGAATGACCTCTCTATTCTATGTGACAAGTATAAGCCTTGTTTTGAATGGCAAGTTATCAAGTGAGCTTTGTTTTGGATGACAATCTTTGGAAGTCCGTACGTGCCAGGGGACTTAAAGCATTTGTGGCACAAGTCCGTACGTGCTAGGGGACTATAAGCATTAGTAGCACAATGTTTGGAAGTCCGTACGTGCCAGGGGACTTTAAGCATTTGTGGCACAAGTCCGTACGTGCTAGGGGACTATAAGCATTAGTAGCACATAATTTGAAAGTCCGTACATGCTAGGGGACTATAAGCATTAGTAGCACATAATTTGAAAGTCCGTACGTGCTAAGGGACTATAAGCATTTGTAGCACAACCTTGTAAATATCACCCTTGGAACTTGGAAGCCTCGAAAGACTTGATTGATAAAGCTTGTTAGATTTGTAGAAGAACTTGATTCTTTTCCACGTTTTGATATAAGCTATGTTTATGCATTGTATTGTTAAGGATCTCGGATGTCATGCATGCAAACCCCTTTATTACTTGTACCATTCACTGAGTATCCAAGCTCACCCTCTCTATATATATGTAGGTGATGAGCAAGAAGGCGATGAGGCCTAGATGTTTTGCCGATGTGTTTTTGGATGTATTGCCGATGTTCCTCGGATTCATATTTTGTGGCGTCTTGAAGATTATGCTTCTCGGCTTATGTTTTTGTTGTTTTGGCATATGTCGGCTTGAGAAGCCTTTTGGTCAAGATGTATTTTGTATTTCATTTCTTTATTGTACTCAAGTTGTAAAGCTATGTAAAGATGTATGCCATTTCATTTAACTTATGCACTGCTCTTATGGACCACTTGTATTTTTTATTATTGCTTCCGCACTTGTGAGCCCCAATATCTATACTCTGATTGTGTGTGATTTTGCAAGTTGGCCTTCGGTAACCCCGGGTTACTGGCCATCACGGCACCAAACTACTAGGGGCAGTTTGGGGTCGTGACATACATTGTGAGTTTTTCTTTGATGTTTTGATTGAGTATTCAACTCATGTTTTAAAGAGTATACATCAAAGGTCTTGTTTGTTCTACAAAAGAGAGAGTTGTTCTTCGGTGGATTCTAAAGAATTCGAGCCTGAAGCTTTGGTGGATTCCGGGGTGGCTCATTGTAAAGACAATTCCGAGGTGAAGACGGGTTGGAAGAGGCACATAGAGGTTGGTTTAATTAGGCGTGGATTCGCTAGGTAATTGAGAGTATACCTCCGTAATTCCTTTAAATTTTCTTAGTGGATTGTTTTGTGGCTGTTGCCCGTGATTTTTCAATCACAGTTGGAGGTGTCTAATTGTGGTTTTTTTCACGTTAAAATCGTTGTGTTGATTTGTCTTGATTGTTTGATTGGGATTGTTATATACTACTTAAAATTGTTACATAATCACAAATCAATATCTAGGGGGAATTTCTAGATTTTTCAATATATATATAGTGGTAACGCGTGCTAGGGGTGAGCATGGTCCGGATTGGATCGGATTGGGATAAAACCAGGACCAATCCATTATTTACGGTTCCTGAAAAATTGGAACCAATCCAATCCGTTTAAATCATGGAACCAATCCGAACCAATCCATTTAAATACGGATTGGATCGGTTTAGGACCACGGATTCACATAATTATAAAACAAAAATATATATATATATATAACACTTGAATTTCATAAAAATATAAACATAACGCTATATTAGTTCCATAATAGCAATATGTTTTTCTATAATAACGACATACTGTTCTATAATTTAAACAACCGTAAGAAAACTAGTTTCACCATAAGTATTTATACCATTGCAAATTAAAACTTAAAACTAACAAACAAAAGTAATAAAAGAAGATATTATACGGTTTTAGGTTTGAGTTTAGATTTTATATAGAATAAGAGAAGATACTATGGGGGAGGTTGTATAATAAAAATATAGACTATTTGTATACGGTCCGGATCGGTTCCAATCCGGAATCGTGGGATTCAATCCGGAACCAATCCGTGAACTACGGATTTTTAATTCTTCAATCCGGAACCGAACCGCGGATTCAAAAAACCAATCCAAACCTATCAGATTGGACTGGATTGGATCGGATTACGGATTTTACGGATTCCTTGCTCAGCCCTAACGCGTGCTATGCACGAAACTTTATAAATTAAAAAAAAAATTATTATAATTATTAGATAAGCTTTAAAGATTTTTTTTTAGTTTATTTTTTATTTTTTATGTTATAATATAATATATAAGATAGAGATAGATATCTACAATTTTAATGAAAAATATTATCTGATTTTTTGGGGAAGAGAAAACGAATGCAAGTTTTAATTTTTTTTTTTTGAAATTGGTGAGAGAGATTAGGAGGGAGAGATTATGAAATATTTTTGTTATTAAATAAATAAATCAGTTAATATTTTTTTAATCTATTTTGTAAATTAAAAAATTAATAATTTTAGAAAATTGATTAATTTGTCCCATTAAGTGATTTAAAATTTTGATATATATATATATATTGTAGACACCCCATTTTTGACCGGCCTTGAGACTCAGACGTCACCAGTTGAGCGCTCGGTGATACTGCATATTGTGCTCATTCAGAGGTTTCAGAGTCTCGGCTGCGAGCCTTGCCTCCGGACTTCCGAATTCTTTTGTGTTTTGCCTCGGTTTGCGAACCAGGCTTGGTTTTCTCGGTTTCTTTTCCTGAGGGGAGGGAGAGGTCCCGTAGACCGTCTCTCAGTGGCCGTGGGCTACATTTTGTGGCTATAGGCCATTTTGCCCATTTTGGAGCACGGTTTCCAGTTTTTCGGAGCTGTTGCCGCGTGCCTCGGTTCGGGATCGCTTAACCACCTCCATTTGCCCCGGTTCTTGGCATGAATCTTATTTACTCCCTTTTAAGGGACACTGAGGTCTGAGAGACCCACTTCGTGGTCGAATGCCACTTTCGGTGCTTAACAGGCAGTTTTCGGGGCCCCGAACTGTGCGTTCTAGCCCCCGAACATTCGTTTTGCATCGGTTTTCGTTCATTTTTGGCAGGTACCTCTGTTTTATCACTAGGAAGGCCGTAGAAGGGTGGGAGGCCAGCAATTGTTTCAGCAACCAGTTATATTCCTCTGGCGCCCTCCGACGCCCGTTTTTCTCACTTCCAAGCCAATGTTGAACACCCTTGGGCCATTTTCTTGAACTTTTAACCACATATTTGTGATGTACACACATGGGAGGACACCAAAAGTTGGTGGCCGGCCAGTAATTCCACCTGACCCTTTTGAACCCTTCCTAAAAATGGCCTATTCTCTCTCCAGTTTTACAGTTGACAATTTTGAACCACAGGGTTGTGTTGAGGGCACCTGGGAGGACACTATTTTGTGGTGGCCGACCATTAATTCACCTTGGCCCTTTTGACCCTTGGCCGGCCGGCTATGGGGGGTGGCCGACCGGCCACCTGCAGCTCCAAAAGTTGGCCGGCCATGATCCTCAGGGTGTGTACATTCCAGCTGTATATCTGTTTTCCCTCGAAAATACCTGTATCCGTGGGACAACTTTTGGGGGGAAACTTGGCTTGTTTTCCCCCCACTTTTTCCCTCATTTTCTCCCCCTCTTTGGTCCATATACTTGGCTGGCCAGCTCTGTCCTAAGGGTTAGAAAAAATTTCCCTCAAGCCCTTTGCATTGAATCTCTCTCCCTCTCCATCTCCAAGCTTCCATCCTTCCAACCCTACACCATTTTACACTACACCACCAACCCCCACCCTTCCATCCTTCATTCTAGCAGCTGGAGGCTGTTTTTCAAAGCCTAAGGAGCCACAAACTCAAGCCAAGAAGCTATCAAAGTTTGGTCTTCAAGGGTGAGTAGCATTCCCTCTCTTTTGAGCTTTTTCTTGTATCATTTCTTATCCATACATGCTTGCTGTTTTGAGCTCCGGCCCTAACTAAAAGTGGCATTTTTTTGAGCTCCTTTTCACTTTTTCTTAAGGACCTCTCACTGTTTGAAGCCCCCTTGATGCACTTGCTTCATTATCCTTCTTAAATGCCATTATCTTGCATAATATTTTTGGCCTATGTGTGATCTGTTTTGGAGTATGATGTAAACTATAGATAGGCTTATTTTGAGCCCCTCTTCAACATTGAAGAAGGGCTCATCACTGTTTGGGACCTCCATGTGCCACTTGTCTTTATACCCCTTTTTGGTCCCTTTTTTTGCATGATTTATTAGCCTCTTAATATTCTGTTTTTGAGCTCTTTTTAGAACTGAAAACAGTCTTATTTTGGCCCATTATTCATGTTTCATTAAGGGTCTTTCATGGTTTGAGGCATATTTTATGTACTTTGTGTTATATCTCTTTTTTTGGCCTCATTTTGCATAGCATTTTGGACATATTTGCATACTGTTTTGGGTCCGGCCATCAACTGTAAAATACCTTATGTTTGGCCCCTCTTCAACATTGTTGAAGGGCCCCTTTGTGTTTAAGGCCAGAAACCACCACTTGCTTCTTTGGCCATCTTTTGGCCCATTTCTTGCATGAGAGTTTAGCCATACCTGTGCTGGTTTTTGTGGTTTTCCATAAACTGTAAAAGATCATATTTTGGGCCCCTCTCCAACATTGTTGAAGGGCCCTAATCTGTTTGGGGTCAGCAGCTGCGAGTTGTTTCATTATCTCACATTTAGGGCCATTTTTGCATGCTATTTTTGCCCTATTTGTGTTTGCTATTCGGCCATGCTTTAAACTGTAAAAATGCTTGTCTAGGGGCTTCCTTGCTGCTGTCTTTTCATCTCATGTTCAAATTATGTTTGTATTGTATGGTTGTAAGCCATTTCATGCACCAAAATCCATGTTTCGGGGCTCGTTCCATGCATCGGGTTTCATTTTACCGGGTTTCGGGGCTGTTTTGCATCTCATTTTACCTCTGATTTTTGCATTATAGCATATCATACTCCATGTCTTTGCCATGTCTCATTAGAGTGGCATTTCAGTGCCTGAGGGTCGGTCCTCGGTTTGCGTGCACGCGTGCACGCATTTCGAGTTGTCTTGTTTTCATCTGATGGCCTCCTGTGTGAGTGTGGCTGAGGCTCTCTCATGTTGGTGTAAGCCCATTATTGCATTGCGTATGCCATTTCATCCATAGCATTGTGTATGCTCGGTTGTGTATTACCTCGTGCAGCGTATATGCCATTCCATGACATTGTGTATGTTAGGGTTGTATCTTAGTTGCATTTCATGCATGTCATGCATATTGCATCGTATTCAGGATAGGAGTTAGCCCGGGCACGGGAAACGAGGTGCGTTTCGTACTCCGAGTGACGGAACGTGTCTCAATTCCCCCAGTCACCGACACTCCGGATTATCCATGATGGAGTTAGATTTTGTTGTGTTTACATATGCATTCATTCTATATTGAATAGCACAATTCGACCCCTCGGCCATCATGCATCGAGATGGGTGATTGGTGGCACGAGGATCGAGGCATGCATACATTTGTGAAAATACATTGCTATGCCCATTTCCTGCTCTCTGTTGCAGCAAATCAAGAATCAGCGGTCTTCCGAGGCTTGGCACGCATTTCAAGAACAGGTGCAAACAGAGGCTAATTGGGGCATCGTCATGGATTTCCACGCAAAGGCAACCCGGGCATGCATCATTCATCATCCGGAATGGAATCAAGGTAGTCCCCGACTTGCATGCCAGTTTATTTATTTTCTTAGTTAATTTGTTAATTAATTAGGAATTTGTACATTATTTGGACTGTAATATTTGGACTGTACTATTCTTTTATTCGGGACTATATATTTATTCGGACCCTCTGCGCGAGGGCAATGTTGTAATAAGTGTGCGTGAGTGTGACGTATGTCTTCCAACCCCATGTCTTTCTTCCCTTTTATTTACCTGCTTATGATGGTTAGATTAGGGCATGTTTCAATTAGGATACAGTATGACAGCATGTTTGCATCATTCATCTGTTTTGCATACACCGGGCTCGGCGCATCATACTAACTGCATTTGTATTTTAATTTCAAAGTTGAATACTTGTTAGCTGTTGCATCTCATATGCCATGTTTAGAATAGCCGAGCCTGCTATAGTTGCATTTTTGCATGTGTTGCATTAGGCATTTCTGTATACTTAGGATCATGCATGATTTCTAATGTAGTTTCTGTTTTGGCTTGGAGTACTCGGTAAGTTTTTATGCTTTAGTATCTTTGCATGCGTGTGAGTGACTGCCATAAATAGCATGCTTACCATGAGGCTATTTGCTTATGTGATATAACTGCCTGAATGCTTGTGGGTGAAGGTTGGGTTACTTGGATTGGAATAAATCACCAACAGTTTGCTTTAAGCCCACTAGATAGTGGCAAAACCATCTTTTCTAAAGCCCACCCGAGGGTGGCAAAATCTGCATTTTAAGCCTACTTGCGAGTAGCAAACCATCTTTCAAAAAAACAAACATGAAATGTTTTGTCCCAATTCAGGCGACTCAGTCTATACTTATATGTTGTGCGCATCACATAGTAATCTAGGCTAATAACCGGAATAAGGACACACAATGTTTTCAAAACTTGATATCACGGTTAGTAGAGGCCGATCTTTGATCGGGCGAGCGGGGGTGCTCACGAAGTGACCTTCCCCAATCGTACCCAAGTTCCCGAGCCGAGGCAACTTTGGTGATGACGGACACGTGGCCTTTGGCACCGAGTCAGGGTTTCCTAAATTTTCCAAAATAAAATATTTAGGTGACGACTCTGTATCTGGCAAAGCAGTCCATGTTTGGCACTTCTCTTTCAAAAATCTGTTTTCTCAAAACGATTTGCCGGATTTGGACTCTTTGGTTCGAACTTAGAACCGTGACAATTTGAGAGTCCTGAGCTGTAGTGACCCCAAATGAACAGAACGGGAGCTCACCCTCCCGGGGCGTTCGGGGACGTCTACATATATATAAATACATAATTATATTACTAAATCATAATTCAAATTTAGATGTTATATTTTTTTGAGATCTATAGTTAAATTCTTATCTTTTTTATTTTTGTGTGTAACCATAGTGTATGAGAGAAATTAAAAAGGGTGCTGCAGTAATTATGAGAGAAGTCAAAAGGGATTGTGGGTTGGGAGAAGTTAATAAATGTTGAGGTTGGGTTGGGAGAAACAACAAATGCTGAGGTTTTTTTTTTTTTTTTGTTAAATAAAAAAATTAGAAAATTAGGATTAGGAAATTGGAGCTCTCACAAAGTCTATGAGTTAAAAATCCCCCTTTGCTTAATATATACTAGCATATCACCCGTGCTATGTACGGATTGTGTTTACAATTATCCATATATATGAATTTTAATTTTTAAATATTTTTTTTAAATGTCTTCTTTTTTTACTTTTTTATATTATATTAAAGCTTAATATTTTGACAATAATCATATATGTTAGACTTTTCAAGGAATTAAATGTCTTTTTTTATTATTATATTATATTAAAGTTTAATATTTTGATAATAATCATATGTGTTGGACTTTTCAAGAGATTTTTTTTTATGCTTGTTCTTAATGCATTAAAATGTTATTATGAAGGATAATAATCATATGTGTTGGGACTTTTCAAGGAATTCATGTGTTGGATTTCAAAGAATTTTTTTATACTTGTTCTTAATGCATAAAAGTGTTATTATGATGGTAAGACTTGGTAGAAGTTAATAAATGTTGAGATTTTTTTTTAAAGTGTTATTATGAGGGATAATAATCATATGTGTTGGGACTTTTCAAGGAATTCATATGTATTGGATTTCAAAGAATTTTTTTTTTTATGGTTGTTCTTAATGCATTAAAGTGTTATTATGATGGTAAGACTTGAGAGTTGGGAGAAGTTAAAAAATGCTAAGATTTTTTTAAAAAAAAAATAAAAAAACCAAAAAATTTAGATTGGGAGATTAGAGCTCCCACAAGGTTTGAAGTTAAAAATCCCTTTTGCTTAATATATAGTATAGATGTGAATTGTGAATTTTAAATATTTTTTTTTAAATGTCTTATTTTTTTACTTTTTTTATATTATATTAAAGTTTAATATTTTGACAATAATCATATATGTTGGACTTTTTAAGGAATTAAATGTCTTTTATTATTATTATATTATATTAAAGTTTAATATTTTGATAATAATCATATGTGTTGGACTTTTAAAGAAATTTTTTTTATGCTTGTTCTTAATGCATTAAAATGTTATTATGAGGGATAATAATCATATGTGTTGGGACTTTTCAAGGAATTCATGTGTTGGATTTCAAATAATTTTTTTAATGCATTAAAGTGTTATTATGATGGTAAGACTTGGTAGAAGTTAATAAATGTTAAGATTTTTTTTTAAGTGTTATTATGAAGGATAATAATCATATGTGTTGAGACTTTTCAAGAAATTCATATGTATTGGATTTCAAAGAATTTTTTTTAATGGTTGTTCTTAATGCATTAAAGTGTTATTATGATGGTAAGACTTGGGAGTTGGGAGAAGTTAATAAATGCTAAGATTTTTTTTTTAAATAAAAAAAATCAAAAAATTTAGATTGGGAGATTGAAACTCCCACAAGGTTTGGAGTTAAAAACTTCCTTTTACTTAATATATAGTATAGATATAGATTATAGATTAATTTTTTATACTTTAAATTATCATTTTGTCCCTTTCGTGTTATTGAAATTGATTGAAATTGACACTGTTACATTTTTTTTAAGGCACAATTAAATGTAAAAACGCTGGTGCTAAAAAAAAAAAAAACAAAAAAAAATGTAAATGACATGAGATTTTTGTAAAACAATAGTGTTAGGTGGCCAGATATAAAATATAAAATGAAACATAGATGTCCCACAATGTCATCCAGTTTTGGTGAGATATATATATATATATATTTTATTTTGTATTTTGTATTTATGTACTTAGTATTATTGTTAGTGAGTGAGCCAAAAGTGAAATTTTAATAAAAGTACAATGCCGATAATGAGGGAAACACGTGTATGGCTCATGTAGCAATTCTTTTTAGTATCATCAATAGTAGACAAACGGAAGGGTGATATTAGAATTTGATTAAAAATGTAAGAAGTTAATTGTCTCAATTAAAAGTAACTTGCCCAAAATAAAGTTTTACTTGGGAGAGGATTTGGACTTAATAGGCTCATTTGGGACCCATTTTGGTGATTTATATCGTTCATTTTTTTAAATTTATTGAGTAGAATATTCATGTAAAAAATTAAAATGATTGGATATTAGTAACTATATGTTTGAATCATTTTTATTTTGAAGAATAACCATTCATTTTTTGTAATACAAATATAATTTAAACATATAACTGCCGTTATCTGTTCATCTTAATTTTTTATATGAATATTCTATTGAACGAGTTTTAAAAAGTAAACAGTTTAGATCATTAAAATCAGTCCTCAAAATAAGTCTGCCTAGCTCGAACATTCTCTCAAATTGAGATGATCAACATAAGTGAAGCCAAATCTAAGTTTTAAATCTACCAACATGTAGTCTTGGTGACACTAAAAGATAAGATAAGATGATCAACTTTTTTTTTTTTTTTTTGGGGTAAAAAATTGAAGAATAAATTACACTTTTAATCTATGTAGTTTTATTCAAATTCATTTAGATTAATATGTTGGAAAAAAAATTGTTTTATGGTGACTTTAATATAAAATTAAAGTAAGTCCCAATCACCGGTTGAGGTGAGATCAAATGAGTTTAGATTATTGTAATAAGATCTTTACACCACAAAAAGAATGACAAAAAATTATTAAGAATTGAATGAGAAATTATCTCATAAAGTTAGCCTCATAAATGAGGGATTATGAATTGTGTATAACTACCAATCCCACATTGATTGTAGAGGAAAATATTGATAGGTATTTAAACCTCAAGATTTTGATAAGGGCATGAGCCCTTTGGGACATCTAAATTTTTCGAAAGAAGGGAGTTATGGATGCTTCAAGGATGGACTTGGGCCAAAACTATGGTCCAAGTTGGTTATGCAAAAATTGCCACACGTGCGCGTCGCTCGGACAGGGCTGGGTTCGGGATCTGTGGATCTTGGGGCTTAGGTAATGTTGTTGGGCTGGATTGGTGGTCCACTAACCTAATCTTTTTGGCTCAGGTTTGTTTGGTGGCTGTAGATATATACATATGTGTATATAGAATGTGTAACTCACACACTTATTCTCCTTCAGTTTTGTAGGATTAATGGGTTGCATTTGTTGCCTTCATGGCTGGGCGGCTCCTTTTCTTTCTCCCATTGTGTATAAAAGGAGGTCATGAATTTTGACTATTTGCATAGATTAATCAAGTTAGATCACATATCATCTTTCAAGATTAATCCAAATCACAAGTGTGAAACTTGTGTAGAAGCTAAATTGACAAGGACTTCATTTCATTCTGTTGAAAGAACTACTGAGCCTTTAGATTTAGTTCGCAGTGATGTGTGTGGCTTAAAAGTCATACAATCACGTGGTGGTAATAAGTATTTCATCACTTTTGTTGATGATTGCACTAAATACTGCTATGTGTATTTGCTTAAAAGTAAAGATGAGATAGTTGATAAATTTATTCTTTTTAAGAATGAAGTTGAGAATCAACTAAGTCGGAAGATCAAGGCTTTGAGAAGTGATCGTGGTGGAAAATATGAATCGTCGTTTATTGAGATTTGTACTCAATCTAGAATTATACACCAAACTACAACGCCTTATTCCCTCCAGTCAAATGGTGTTGTTGAGCGAAAAAATAGAACGTTGAAGGCAATGATGAATGCAGTGTTGATAAGTTCTGGGTTGCCACAGAATTTATGGGTGGAAGCAATTCTCTCCGCGAATTATATTCTGAATAGAATACATCAGAAGAAAGTGGACAAGACTCCATATGAATTATGAAAAGGCTACAAGCCTTCTTATAATTTCCTACGAATGTGGGAGTGTCTTGCAAAAATGGCGGTACCTACACCCAAGTGGGTTAGGATGGGTTTGAAAACCGTAGAATATATTCATTGCTTATACACAAAATAGTAGTGCATATAGGTTTCTTGTGCACAAATCTGATATTTCAGATATACACAAGAATACTATTATGGAGTCAAGGAATGCATCATTCTTTGAGGATGTGTTTTCTTGCCGAACCCAATGAGAGAATGAGAGTTCTGAAAATGAACTTGAAGATGATCCTAGTGATAGTGATCAAGATGAGGAAGTAGATGAGGCAAGAAGGAGTAAGAGGGCTAAGACTTTCAAGTCCTTTGGTCCGAACTTCTTGACTTATATGTTAGAGGGAGAACCTCAAACTTTGCATGAAGATGTGACTTCACCTGAAAGTCCTTCGTGGAAAGAAGCAATTAAGAGCGAGATTGACTCCATCTTACAATACTATACCTGGGAGTTAGTTGATTTATCCCCAGATAGTAAGGCCTTAGGAAGTAAGTGGATGTTTAAAAGAAAGATGAAGATTGATGGGTCAATTGATAAGTATAAAGTTAGGCTAGTTATCAAAGGATACAAGCAACGAGAAGGCCTGGATTACTTTGATATGTATTCACTTGTGACAATGATAACATCTATTCGCATGGTGATTGCGATAGCCGCTTCATATGGTCTAAAGATACATCAAATGGATGTAAAGACAACTTTCTTAAATAGAGATTTAGATGAAGAAATCTACATGGAGCAACCCAAGAGATTTTCAGCTCTAGGGAAAAATAAGAAAGTCTTTAAACTTGTTAAGTCATTATATGGTTTGAAGCAAGCTCCTAAACAATGGCATGAGAAGTTTGACAATGCTATGTTGTCAAATGGGTTAGAATCAATGAATGTGATAAATACGTATATGTCAAAGACACTGACAGAAGTTATGTCATTTTATGTTTATACGTTGATGACATACTCATTGTTGGTAGTAAAGATGAAATTATTAGAACTACCAAGAGATTGTTAATCTCTAATTTTGGCATGAAAGATATGGGCCTTGCAGATGTGATTCTAGGTATTAAGATTACCAGAACATTTGGTGGTATTATACTTTCCCAATCTCACTATGTTGACATGACACTTGCGAAATTTGGTAAATCAGATATGAGTGTGTCTAGGACACTGGTAGACTTGAGTCTATACTTGACGAAAAATAATGGTGAGAGTGTTTCTCAGCTAGAGTATTCTCGGGTCATTGAGAGTTTGATGTATCTGATGAGTTGTAAAAGACCGGATATAGCCTACTCTGTTAGCAGGTTTAGTAGATACACGAGTAATTTGAATGTTACTCATTGGAGCGGCATTATGTGGGTATTAGGTTATCTATGCTACACTTGGGATTATGTGCTACATTATACCAGATACCCAGTGATACTAGAAGGGTATAGTGACGCTAATTGGATATCTAATATAAAGGACTTCAAATCCACTAGTGGTTATGTGTTTACCCTCGGAGGAGCAGCCGTGTCTTGGAAATCTTCTAAGTAGACGCGTATATCGAGATTAACGATGGAATTTGAGTTTATTGTAAAGAAACTGAAGAAATTGAATAGCTTCGCTAGTTCTTTGAAGATATTCCATGTTGGCCAAAACTTGTGCCTGCTATCTATATTTATTGTGATAACCAATAGGCAATTGGACATGCACAGAGTAATATATATAATAGAAAGTCTAGACATATCCGTCATAGACATAATTCCATACGACAACTTCTCTCAAATAGAGTTGTCTCTCTAGACTATGTAAAGTCTAAGGATAACATTGCAGATCCGCTAACCAAAGGGTTAACTTAAGAATTAGTAGGAACGTCATCAAGAGGAATGAGATTAAGGCCTTCAGTAAATGTTACCGGAATGAAAAACCCAACTTGGTTGACTGGAGATCCCAAGATCTAGGCTCAAAGGGACAACCTAACTGTGTGTAACGAGTGAGTCACTGAAGAGATAAATCTTCTTGCCCATTCCTTTATACAATGATACCCTGTAAATATGAAAGGTTAAGCTAATACTTTTAATGACCTAAGTTAGATGAAGAATTAATTGTGGTATAATGAGATACCTTATATAGGTCACTTATGCGAGTACGAAGTAGGGTTGCTTATTTAATAATTAAAAAGGACGAATTTTTAAAAAATACTCATTAAACCAGGCTAGTGTTCCAGGGCCATACTAGACACACCAGTGAGAACAAGAACAATGGTTGGACTAACTCCTGTGTGAAGTCTATTATCTTGATTTACACAAACAGCATAATAGTTGAAGACATCACGTTCACTAGTCATCTAGTAAATCTGATAGACTTTCGTTATGAAAAGTTCAAGGCCAACATCTAATCTTTTTGGGTTGGGTTGAATTGGTGGTCCACCAACCCAATCTTTTTGGATTAGGTTTGTTTGGTGGCTGCAGATATATACACGTGTATATAGAGTGTGTAACTCACACACTTATTCCCTATCAGTTTTGTGCATTACTCCATCAGTTTTGTAGGAGTAATGGGTTGCATTTGTTGCCAGCCTTCATGGCTGGGAGGCTCCTCATCTCTCTCCCATTGTGTATAAAAAAAGGCCATCTTCCTTAGTTTCAACACATAATTTTTGGTTTCCATACTACACAACAGTTTGCTCTTATATTCTTCTTCCTGTGTGAGAGAGTGCTGCCATTGTCCGTTCGCTGGAGCTAAGCAGAAGGTGATTTTGTGTTAGCGGGTCAATACCGTCGTATCTTGGGAGATAGACACCGATATGCCTTCAGCACCCACAGTGAGATGTCGAATATGTTTTAAGGAGACTGTGGTATCATACAGGCTTTGGTTTGCTTTCTTTTTTCCTTAAGTTTTATTACATGTATTTTTGGTCATTAAGTTGTATGATGTAATCCCATGATTTCTTTTCCTGTAAATCAATATCATTTCGTATGAATCTATTTGTTTATTTTATTTAATTACACAATTTGTACAACATAATATTGTTTCAAATATTGAACAGTTTGTTTTGTACATTTTATAATATTAAAAAATCCTATGTTTTTTCATTATTTATTTATCCTTACACTTTCCACCTATTTATTTCCAACCAAACTGTTGTGCTTATGAGACCAGAATGAACACCAAACGCACACACAGAAAGGAGAAACACAAGATTTACGTGGTTCGACAATGCGCCTACGTCCATGGGTAGCATATTTCACTATATGGAGAGAAATACAAAGATTACAACAATGGAGGAGGAGGAGGCACCACTTTCACTCTACTCACACTCACACTCATTCTGTTGCTTACAATCTAATTACACTTTCTTCTAATTGCCACACTTGAACCTCTCCCATTCACTACCCTTTTATAAATACAATGCGAGAGCCAAAGTCTTCATCACCATCGACAGACCACCGACAACATTTACGGTAACCACTGACAAGATATGAAGATCAATAACCCTTCCATGGAGTAGCTCGGTTGAATCTTTAGCCCAAATCTTTAGTTTATTCATTTGTCTTCAATTAGTAGTTATTGTTGACTTTGGTGAATCAGAGCCAATGTTCAACAACTCTCCACCTTGGCGACGATTCTCCATCTAACATAGTGATCGATCAACACTGCCATGCACCTGAAGGTGCTCAGTTCCGAGAGATGTTGACCAAGTTCAAATAGTGTTAGAAACTTGATCCTAGAAACCACTTTTCTGAGCATATCGGCCGGATTATTTGTAGTACCAATCTTTTGAAGCAAATTATCCCCTTTCATTCACAATTTCTTGGATGAAATGGAAACGAAAATCAATGTGCTTGGTGTAGGAATGATGGACTTGGTTCTTTGCCAAACAAATGGTACTCTGACTGTCATAGTACGCCTTAACATGCTTCTAAACAATACCTAATTCCTTAATCAACCCATGTATCCAAATAGCCTCCTTAGAGGCTTGTATCACTGCCATGTACTTTGCCTCTGTAGTAGACAAAGCCACCGTTGACTGTAATGTTGATCTCTAACTCACCGACCCTTTAGTAAGAGTATACAAATACCTTGTAGTCGACCGATGCTTGTCCAAGTCACTAGCATAATCTGAGTCCACATATCTAACAAGATTTTGTCCAAGTATATGATCTTTCTCAAACTTCAAACCTATATTAACTATGCCATGTAAGTACCTTAAGATCCATTTCACTGCCTACAAATGACATTTTCTTGGATCATTCATATACCTGCTTACCATACTCATAGCATGTGAGATGCTAGGCCTTGTACAAATCATAGCATACATTAATGCATTAACTGCATTTGCATATGGAACCTGTGCCATATACTTAAGTTCTTCTTCTGTGGGCGAAGACATCGAAGCACTAAGTTTAAAATGAGAGGCCAATGGTGTACTCATAACTTTTGTTTTCTCATTTATGCCAAATCTGTTTAACACATTTTTCAAATGCTGGGTTTGTGTTAGACAAACTATGCCCTTTTTCCTATCTCTTTTGATCTCCATGTGAAGAATTTTGTTTATTTCGCCAAGATCCTTCATTTCGAACTCTCTTGCCAACTGTGCCTTGAGTTTATCAATCTTCACCTGCTCTGACTTCTTCAATACTTTCTCATTCTATTGAGGATTTGGCTGTTTCAACATTGTAGACTCATCAAAGGTAACATCTCTTCTAATGACAACTTTCTTTGATTTAGGACACCAAAGTCTATATCCTTTGACATCGTCACTGAAGCCCAAGAAGACAACTTTCTTGGTTCTAGAATCTAACTTAGATTCTGTAACATGAAAATAAGGTGGACATTCGAAGGTACGCAACTGATCATAATCAGTAATTGGTGCTGCTGACCATACCTCCATGGGAGTCTTACCATCTAGTGCTATAGCAGGTAGTCTGTTGACAAGATGACGAACATAGTTCAATGCCTCACCTCAAAATGCCTTGCTCAATTCGGAATGTGACAGCATACACCGGACTTTCTCCACCAAAATGCAGTTCATGAGTTTTGCAACTCCATTTTGCTACGATGTTCCACAAACTATAAAATGTCTCATTATCCCTTCATCTTGACAAACTTTAAGGAAGGGATCTGATGTGTACTCGCCACCATTGTTGGATCTAAGCCTCTTGATTTTCTTGCCTGTTTGGGGTTTAATCATTTTCTTCCATGTAAGGAAAATGTCTAATACCTTATTTTTGTGCTTCATTGTATAAACTTAAACTCTCCTTGAGAAATCATTAATGATCGACATAAAGTAGTGTTTACCTCCCAAAGAAACATTTTTGGAAGGTCACCATACGTTGGTGTGAACGTAGTCTAGAATCCCTTTGGTACGATGAATAGCGGTACCAAACTTGATTCTTGTTTGCTTGCCCATTACACAATGCTCGCAGAACTCAAGCTTTCTTTTGGCGCATTTCAACAGGCCTTGCTTTACCAACCCTTGTAAAGCCTTTTCTCTAGTATGCCCTAAGCGCATGTGCCAAAGTCTGGAAGTGTTTGACACATCATCCTCTAAGCTGGTGGAGACAACTACTCTCCCTGTGACTGTAGAGCCATCTAGGAAATATAAATTTCTCTTCTAAGTACCCGTCATTGCAACAAATGCTCCTTGTATAACTTTGAGGACTCCACTTTCCACAGTTACTCTGTAACCTTTGGAGTCTAAAACTCTAACTGGGATGAGATTTTTCGTCAAATCCAGCACCTACCGAACATCTTCGAGAATTCTGATAGTTCTATTACACATCTTCTGTCGAATCATTCCAATCCCCTTTGTTTGGCAAGCGTTGTCGTTGCCCATTAGCACAACTCCTCTATCAAACTCCTGTAAGCTCAAAAACCAATACTTCTTAAGACACATATGGTAGGAACACCTGGAATCTAGAATCCATTTGGCTAATCCTTCACCATTATCTCCATCTCGTGCAGCGTTCACCTTTTTATCATTCATGTTTTTGTTTGGGCAATCTTTTATCCAGTGCCCCTTTTGGTGATGATAGGCACACTCGTCTTTTGCAAGATGTCTTCTTGCTCTTGCCGTGTGTGGATCACTTGATACAGAGTTGACTTTACACGTCAAACTTTGATCGGCGCATGTGAGCCACCTCAACCTCCGTTTTGGTCGCTCTTTCTGAGTCTGGACTTCTCTCATCGATGTGTACCTCCTGGTATGTTGAAAACTCAATTTCGACAACTTCAAAATTTTTAGTTTACTAGAAAACAGAGTTGTGAAAGCTCTGTTTTGGCACAACTATGCTCTGATACCAATTGTTGTGCTTATGAGACCAGAATGAACACCAAACACACACAGAAACGAGAAACACAAGATTTACGTGATTTGGCAATGCGCCTATGTCCACGGGAAGCAGATTTCACTATATGGAGAGAAATACAAAGATTACAACAACAGAGGAGGATGAGACACTACTCTCTCACTCTACTCACACTTACACTCACTCTATTACTTATACTATGATTAGACTTGCTTTTGATTTCCACACTTGAACCTCTCCCATTCACCACCATTTTATAGATACAATGGGAGAGACAAAGTCTTCATAGCCATCGATAACATTTACGGCAACCACCAACAAGATCTGAACATCAGCCATCTTACGATGGAGTAGCTTGGTTGAACCTTTAGCCCAAATCTTCAGCTCTTTCATTTGTCTTTAATCAGTAGCTATTGTTGACTTTGGTAAATCAAAGTCAATCTTTAACACAAACAACCTAGAGGATGGATAGGGATTTGGGTTGTGACATATTATCCATGAGAGAATAGAGAGAGATAGAGAGAGAGAGAGAGAGAGAGAGAGAGAGATTTCCAAGTAGGCACTAAGATTGTCCACACAAAAAATTAGATTTTACTTGTGTTTTCATTGATGGTGATTTAAAAAGGTGACATTGATTACTTGATAGTTCATCATATGATGTAAATGTAATGAACAAAACAAAACAAATTCCATGTGAGTTGATATATTCTCCGTCAACAAAAAATGATTCATGTATGCAATTATAGATTAAAAAATGTGAAACACAAAATAAATGATATGATTAATAATAGAGCTGAGGATTAAATTTGTTATGATTTAGACCAAAAAAAAAAAAGAAGTTTAAATTCATTTTACGCCATCGTGATTTGCGACTGAACCATTTTACTCCTTATGGTTCAAATATAGGTAGAAAACTCTCAAGTGATTTTGGAATAAAGTGTCACCATTAGTTTTTCTATCCAAACTAATGGAAGGTATATCATGCACAATTTTTTAGAGTGATTTTGGTTTTCTGAAAAAATAAATGGAAATTAATACAATAAAAAGATAATTTTACCCTTATTTTCTCCAAATCTAAAATTAAGATTATATATTAATTAAAATAAAATAAAATATAATTAAGGATTAATTTAAAATATAATTGAATAAAAACACAAATAATTAAGAATTTAGATTTAATTGTGATGTAAAATATTATTAAATTAAAATTAAGAATTTATAATTAATTGTGATTTAATTGAATTAATGTTATACATTATAAATTATGTATATGAAATGGCAGAGAGAAAAAAAATAACAAAAAAGATATATGGTTTGAGGGTATTATAGTCATTTCACATCTATGTTTAACGGTGTTAATAGTTGCACATTAGTCTAAAATTACATGAGGGGCTTTCTCGCTATATTTGAACCATAGGGAGGTAAAGTATTTTCATCTCAAACCATAAGGGGGTAGTGGTTTGATAATGGGTTGTCAGTTTTCCATTTTCTATTTACATAAAATAGAATACAAGTTTTATGTTTTTTTTAGTATACACAAATATTTTGAAAACAATGAAAAAAAAAAGATGAGTTGTTGAAGGTGATATTCGAAGGTGGCAGGGGAAAGAGGAGAAAACATAAACTTGTTATGTGAAAAAGTATAAAACATATTTTTTTTCTTTTCATTTTCAAAAAATTTGAAAATTTCGGAGTGGTGGGGGAAAAGAGGAGAAAATGTAAACTTGTTTACGACAAAAAGTGAAAAATACTTTTTTTTTTTTCAAAAAATTTGAAAATTTAGGAATCAATATCATTATTTTTTAAAACAATTATTTATTTATTTATTTAAAATGAAATAAAAAAGAAAGCAAAAAAAGAAAGGGAGAATGACTGAAAAGTCCTATTAGGAAGATGACTTTTTGATGCACCAAAAATTCCTATTCACTTTTAATTGTTACCAAACAATCCTATATTTTATTTTTTAGCGGCGTTTTCATAAAAGTGTCACTAATTGATAATTTTTAGTGATAGTTGAAAAGTTTGTTACTAATTGTAATTTTTTAGCGATGATTCTGATAGAATCAACTTTCAACGACGAATTGATAGGACGTTTTGGTTTATACAAACACTTGTGACACTTAATAGTGCACATGTCCTTATAACAGGACCTGTGAGTAATTATCCCAGTGCATATTTACGGGGGATTCACCTTATTCACACATGAGAATTGTGAGCATTGTTACACACTTGATATCTAGCACCACAAGTACTATTTTTTCATGACATCTTAGAATGTTGTTTGATATAGTGTTAGTGTGCATGATTAACATAATGTGAGTATGTGTGTGTGGCGAGGGTCTATTTGGTTTGTAGTGATATTGATGCACTTTGTCTTCATGAGTACAGTTCTAACTAGGGTAATTGCAATACTGGTTATCTAAAATTGTGTTCTTGTTCATAGTGTAAATGATCCTTCAGAGTTAAAAAAAAAAATGTGACTGGTTTAGGTTCGTAACTGTTTTAACTCGAATTATTAAGTTTGTTGGGTTGTCTCTACACCTAGTGCCGTAAAACCATTGATTTCGGAGTCATTGGTCTAGCACTTGCTATATGGGTTAATTAGAAAGCTTAAGGGGCCTAAACATTGCACAATCACAGAAAATAAAGGGACTAGTTTGGATTTGTAGCCTTATTAACTCGAGCAATTAAGCCCATTGGAATGCCTTCACACTTAATATCCTAAAACCATTGGTTTGGGAACTATTGGCCTGATGCTTGTTACATGGGTTAACTAGAAAGTTTAAGAAATTTAGACATTGCAGTCTTTTTCAAATAAATAAATAAATAATAATAATAATAATAATAATAATAATAATAATAATAATAATAATAATAATAATAATAATAATAATAATAATAATAATAATAATGATAATGATAATAGTAACACACACAAAAAAAAGAAACTCTAAAGGTGGGATTGTTCGATGTGGTTTTGAGAAAACTTGATTGAATATTTTATGGCAATTCACTGATTATTGAGTTTTACATTTCACACGAGGTGTGAATATTACTGTCAATACAAATACCTCTTGATAATTCACATGCTCGTATTAATTTATCTATGTGTATTGCTTATATTGAATACTTCATGAGATAAAGTGAGAACTCTTTCATTGATGGGTGTGAGATATTAAGAAGTGTGGCATGAGCACGTGTTTTGAATGTTGTGCATGAGACGTATAGTATATTGAATGTTTGTGGGTATCATTTCTAAAAATCCTTATGAGACTAAACTCGTCCATTTAGGGGTAACCTTGTGGTTTAAAGACTCGTTGCATATTCCACGAAAGCGGATGTAGGTGGATATTATTTTATTTGTCTTATCATGTTCCTTTGCTTAAGGACTAGCAAAGTGTAAGTTGGGGAGTGTGACAACGGACAAAATGTACACATTTCCCTTTAATTATGCTTTTGAGTTGATTATAATGATAACGTAATACTGTAGACATCTCATTTTTGACCACCTGCAAGACTTGGTCGATTTGTCCTAAGCACTCGATGATGAAAGTGACATTGTCAATGGTTCGAATTCTCAACGAAGGAATCCGATTTCAAGTTCTAAACACATCATGACATTCCATACCAAGCTGTTTCTATACCTTTAGACTACAAAAATCCATCTTATAGCACTGTGCCACCCTATATTGAGCCTGAAACAGAGGAACATATGAGCACATTGAGGCTCGGTCGTGCCTTATTTGGGATCGGCCGTGACTTTTTGGAAAGAAACACTGTTCTGGGCGGGAATTCCCCAGCTGTCTATTTTTGAAGATATTTTCGGTGTATTTTGCTAAAATTCTATAAATATGAGGCCTTGTCTCTGTTTTGAGGGTTGGAAAATTTTCAAAGAGCCTAATATACCCTTGAGAGCTCCTTCTTCCTTTACAAGCTATCTTTGAGCAAGCTTATCATCCTTACACTATATCTATACACCATATACAACCTTAGAACAAGGCCTTAGAGCCTTCGTTGAGGTTTGAGAATCACAATTCAAACTTCAGAATGCTTTTGGATTGAGTTTGGTTTACAACCAGAGCTTGTTCTCTTCAAGAGGTTTAAGCTTACCACCTTTCTCTTTGCTTTCATTTCAATATTGTTCCATCAGTTTCTTATGTTTTTACATTGTTTTGGATCCATTTCAAGTGTTAGAATTTGGGGTTGAATAGTTACCAAAGATAGAAAGGCTTAACACCCTTTCTTATACCTTATTTCATAGCTCATATCCTTTTGTTCTTGCACTATTTTCTTTGGTTTTCAAACTGATTTTCAGAGTTAAAAAGGGCTGAAAAACATGATTTAAAAGTATCAAAAGTAGAAGGGTTAGCCACCTCTCCTTGATTTTACTTACTAGTTTTGTATCTCTTGCTTTTGTCTATCTTTTTGTGCTCTTTAAACACACTTTTAGTTACTATTTTTTTTTATACTTTAGTGGCTATTTAGGGTTGTTTAAATTCATTTAATTAGTTTAGGCTTTGAATACTTTGCTTGTTGTGTTGTATGTCCTCATGGCTTTGGCTGTTTAGGCCTTAGATACTGAGTCATTCGAGTTGATAGCCTTCTTTACCTTCTTTTCATGTAAAGAGTCTCATTTTAACAATCAATCTCTCATAATCATTTCTGCACCCTCACTCCTTTCTTGTTTTTCTTTGTTTGAAAGTTGTTTCGAGCGATTGATTGTTATTCAAGGCATGAGAAAGAGACCCTATGCTCAATGGCTTAATCTCTTCGGAGGTTCATTGTCAAGGCATAGCCTCTCTTTCATGTTAAGAATCACTTCTCGTTTGACATTTCCCTTCAATCAGTGGACTTAGCTATCACTTTGGACAAAATGATTAAGTAATGGAAAGGTAAGTTGAAAAAGGCTAATAAAATCGGCTTAAAATTGATCAAACTGACATAAAGAAAATGTTTAGAATTGGTTGGATTCGGCCGGACGTTATGTCGAGTCCATTGCTTCAAGAGTTGTTACTTATCGATTCATGGTATTTTGACGAAACTTGAGACGTGTCAATCTCTCTCTTTGAGCCTTCATGAGAGGGACGGGTGGTCATTTTCATTGTATTTACTAATTGTTTTGTCCAAATTGTGTTTGAAATCGTCAAGCCATCAACTTGTGCCTATTGATGGGTTCGGACTTGAATTCACTCTTATCTTGAATTTCATGATAGAGGAGAGTAGAAGAGACAAACATGGCTTAAAGTTGCTTTGTTTGCACTGTTTTCACCTCAGAGTACAAAAATAGATTTTTGCAAGAAATTAGGGCACAGCCGGGCCTCATTAAGGGCCGACTGAGCTCCAATGTTTGGTAAACAGAGTGTTTTGGTAGAAACAGGGGGCAATGGCTGAGGGTGAAATAAGGTAGATTCCCCGAGAGGCAGAAAAGTAGCTTCTGCAGACTGTCCGCATGAGCGCATATCCGATTCTTATGCATTATTAATGTCGTTCATATTATTGTTGCACATAATCTCGTTGCAATTTCATTGTTGTAATTATTATCATAATGCCTTTGTTGTAATAAATTAGATGGTTATTTATTTATTTATTATTCGTTCCAAAATTTGTAATAAGTAATTAGTTTAGCTAATTTATTGTTCATTCGGCTTTGGAATAGTTAGTTTAATTCGAACACTTGGACACTCATTCAGACCCTCTTGCACGAGGGCAAATATGTAATAATTGTGTATGTCTTCCAATCCCATTTCTTTCTCCCTTTTATTTACCCACTTATAATGGTAGCATAGAGCATCATGTTTCCTTAGCATTTCCTGTGTTTGCATAGACTCATCTCGCATGCATAAGGGTTTGGCTCATCATTCTAATCAATGTCAATTTCGAATTCTTTTCTCGAATACGTGATTTATCTTGTCTTGAATTGAATTGCATGCCATGCTAGTAGCGAGCTTATTAATTGCATGATTGTATGTGTTACATTAGTCATGTTGCATTAGTTAAGAGCATGCATGTTTTCTAATTATTTTGCTTTGTTTGGCTTGCCTTGGAGTACTAGGTAAGCATTTATTGCTTTAGCATGTTGTATGCGTGTGATTGTTACCATGTCGAGCATGCTTTCCATGAGGTTAAGTGCTTAAGTGATATACTTGTTTGAATGCCTGTGGACGAAGGCCTTTTACTTAAGTTGGAATAATTTGATTAAATGTAAATGCGAGCTCGCTTTTTCAAGTGACACGTATTCAAAGTACTTTTCAAAAAACAAACATAAAATCCATGCATTCCAAATTTTGTGGATTGGTCTATACTTGTGTGCAACACATAGTAAAATTAGCCTAATAAATTGGAACAAGAGCATATAATGTACATAAAAATCATATCAGGATTAGTAGAAGCCGATCTTTGATCGAGTGAGTGGGGTGCTCAATTAATGACCTTATCTTCTCATACCTAAGTTCCTGAGCCAAAACACTTTGGTGATGACGGATAAGTGGCTTTTGACACGAGTCGCCGGTTTTCTAAAATTTTCAAAAATATTTTGGTGGCCACTTTGTAATCTGGCAATGTAGTCCATTTTTGGCATTTTTGATTTAAAATTGATTTTCCAAAGATTTGCTGGATTTGGACTCTTTTGTGTTTATCCGTTTCATATTTCACTTGTGAAATCAGATTCAGAACCACGAGAGTCCAAACTGTAGGGCTAGTCGTATCCGAAAGGAGCACGAAAAGCAAGCTACAAATACATTGAAGAACAATTTATTGAATCAGGTTAATCTAAACCAAATAATCAAAAAAAGGCCAAATGAAGCCTTTTCTACATGTGCGACACTCATTCTTGCACGTGCAACACAAAGCAAAAGGCCAAAAATAGAAAGTACTAATCCACACGTGCAAAGGGTTTTTCCTGTACGTGCGGCGCCACCTCCGCATGTGCGGCCCACTTTGGGATGCATGCGCGATTTTCTAAACTTGTTTATGGTGTTTGCAAGGTATAAAAAAAATTAAAAAGTTTTAGGGTTCGCACATTTTGGAGAAAAACAGAGAGAGGCTAGGATTTTGAAGCTTTGGACTCGAGGATTGGAGATCTTCTATGGCGGTTTTTTCTTTTTCTTCTTCTTCTTCATCTTCTCACTCGTCCATGAGTGGCTACTCTTCTATTTTCTAGGGTTTTGATGAAATCTTAGCCTTGTAAATAGGTTTTCTTAAGTTTTTGACTTGTGTAAGGGTTTGAACGAGTTGTAGGGTTGTTTGGAAGCTTTTCAATATATTTTCTACTATTCTAATTTTTTATTATTTTATTTTATTTTATTTTATTTTATTTTTTTTGTGATTTTTGAATGTTTTTCTATACAACTGTTATCATTTCATTCGTATTCAAAGCAAGAGACAAGTCGTATTAGGAGAGATGAGTCGTGTTGCTACCTTAGATGAGAGCAAACGACTCGTATTAATTGAGATGATTCGTGCCTATACGTTGAATGCGACAACTCCCTTGATCAATGCTTCAAGCTTATAGTTGTGAAGCATTGAGTAGTTCAAACTGTAATATAATCAAGTTCCAACTTTAAACCCTATTTATGCAACTAGTGGTGGATTGATTGCTTTAGGATTTTCCCTAATTCATTTCTCAAACCCTAATATTTATTGTTAGTTTAATTTCTTATTTTCATTTTAATTCTCGTTTGATTATAATTCTCATAAACCATTTTCATATAAATTAATCTAGGAATCTTGTAATTAAAATTAGTTTAATTTCAAAGCTGTCCCTATGGATCTATAATTGAACTTGTCATTATTCTACAGAATTTAGGTATAATTTAGTCTTTATTTTTAGTGTGCTTAGTGACCCATCAAATTTTGGCAACATACTTGACCATCTTGTTTTCACAACGCAAAAAGGTATGGCTAATTACATTTAATGTGTTTACACTTGCACCAAAAATTTTATTTTAGACATTTTATTTTTATTTATGACAGTTAAATTTTTACATTTTAGGTTATCATTTTGTTCGTCTTGTGTTAGACTTATTTATTTTGATGATTTATTTAATTTTGTTTTTAATTTATTTGGAAGAGAAAAATAGAATCAAAATTTATTTTGATAATTTATTTGAAAGAGAAAAATAGAATCAACATTTATTTTGATGATTTTATGTTTTAATTTATTTGAAAGAGAAAAATAGAATCAAAATTTATTTTGTCCCATTATTTCTCACCTAAACTTTTATTATAAGTATTGTTTGAATGTATTTAATAATTGCTTAAATCAGAAGTTCATTTCACCCCAAAAATAATGCCTAAACCAGAGGTTCAAACAGCCCAAAACAAAGGTTCAAACATTATTTAATATTTGATTAAATTAGGAGTTCAAATAGCCCAAAACAGAGGTTCAAACAGCTCAGCACAGCAGCAGGCCAAAATGTTCAAGTGGAAGATATTCAAATTACTAATGATGGAGTGGAAGATATTTGAATTAGTAATGATGGAGTACAACGGCTATAAACGGCTATAAATTCAAATGAATACAACAGCTATAAATGTCTATAAGTTTCATTATATATACCAAAGCCTCTAATGTAAACAAGTTAAAAAAAAAAAACCAGAAAATATTCTTTGATTCATAATCACTCACATCTATTCTCTGAAAATTCTCTAAGAAGTGTTATTCAATTTTTGTTTATATCCTCCTTCAGAAATTATACACTGAGACGTATAGCTTTAAGCCTATCTTTCCTATGTGAGGTTTACAGAAAAACCAGAGCTTCATTTTATATATTAATCTGGGAGAGATATTTATTGTAAGCTTTCTTTGAAAGCAAAAATACCATTTCATCTTGTAAAAGTGTTGTAAACACTGTGTTCTTGAAATCTTGAGAGTGATTGTGAATCACCTCTAATATTTGCAAGGGTTTGGGCTTCTGAAGTCTGTGTAAAATCTATGGAGGATTGCTCCATGTTTGTGAGGTTGCTAGCACCCCTGTGAAGTTAGAAGATAGTGGAAAATCTCAAGTGAAGCTTGAGGAGTGGATGTAGGCTTGGTTGAAGCTGAACCACTATAAATCTGTTTGTCTCCTCTTCCCTAATCTCTTTACTTTCCTACTACTGCTATAGCTATCTAATATTCATGTGTTAATCATTTAATTTAACCTCTATGTTAGTTATACTTCATTGTTATTTTGCTTGAACATTTACTGCTAAGTTCATCATCGTACTTGTTAATAATTTGTTGTACTAGTAGTTAATTTATTGGGGTATTATTAATTTTAATTTGTAGAAACCTAATTCACCCCTCTCTTAGGTTGCTTTTTGGGTAACAATTGGTATAAGAGCCTGGGGCTCTAGTTTAGATTTAACAATCTTGAGTTTTTGATCTATAGCAACCATGTATTCTACTTACTCTGCTGTAGGACAAGCTAGCAATAAGCCACCTCTCTTTGATGGCAGTAATTACATTCATTGGAAAGAAAAAATGACTTTGTATCTTCAAGTTACTAATTATGCTTTGTAGTAGACCATATCAGTGTGCCTAAACTTGAGGATGAATTTGATGAGCGTGATTATAAACTCCTTCAAGCTAATGCTAAAGCCAAGCTTATTCTTGTGTGTGGATTAGATACAAATGAGTACAATAGAATTTCTGGATGTATTATTGCTAAAGAGATTTGGGATAAACTTGAAATCACCTATGAAGGAACTAGTCAAATAAAAATAGTCTTGGATTGACATGCTTATTTATGATTATGAACTGTTTACTATGGAATCATTTGAATATATTTCTGAGATGTTTTTATAAATTTACCAATATTATTAATGCTCTAAAATCTCTTGGTAAATCTTATACTAATGGTGAGCTTGTGAGAAAAATACTTAGGTTTTTTCCAAATGAATGGGAAGCTAAGGTTACAGCTATCCAAGAAGCAAAAGACCTGACAAAATTAGCCATTGAAGAACTCCTAGGCTCGCTTATGGCTTATGAACTTTCAATGATGGATGACAGCAAAAAGGAAGCCATTTGGGGAGAAAATGATGGAGCAGCCGACCTGTGTCTCATGGCTCTTGGAGAAGAAGAATTCACTTAAGGTGAGATAATTTCTAATTATGTAGAACTTGAAACTGCTTTCAATGAATTACATGACATATTTAGAAATGTTTGTGTTGAGAATTCTAAATTAAAGAAATTAGTTACTTCTCTTTTAAATGATATGGATGTTTTAAAAATAGAAAATGCTACTTTGAAAAATGACTTTACGTCTATTGTCAATGAGAAAAATATTTTGAAAAACAATGTTGAGGATTTAAACAAAACTCTTGAAAATTTTGTAAAAGGAAAAGAAAACCTCAACAAGCTTCTTGGAAATAAAAAATGTATTTTTGACAAAGTAGGCAGGTTTTGATCCACCTAAACCTTTTATGAGATTAAATGTTCTTGAGACTAATCCATATGGACCCAAGAAAGTATGGGCATCAAGAAAGAAATCAAGATATATTGTAGGTGGAATCTCAAAGAACACCAAGGACTTCGAGAGGAAATGCACAACTAGAGTGTTCAATCTAAAGAGCAAAATCAGCCCCTACAAGAAGAAGAAGAATGATGAAATGAAAATTACCAAGATGAACAATAGAGGTAATGTATGGGTGAAGATTCCAAAGAGGTAAATAAAGGTATAACTCCTAACACACCTTTAAGCTTAAAGTTATGTATTCTTTAAGGTGTGATTTGTGTACAATAGGTTATGTCTAATCATTGTTTCCATGTAACCTAATTGTACTAAGTTTGCTAAGTCATGTTCTGTTAGTTTCTTTCAAACCTTCATTGAACTCAAAAATGAAAATTATATTATTTTGATGAATGCCTATTAGAATATGAATGATTCATATATTCATTAACATTGTATATCATGTCATCCATTGCTATGAAAAAGAGATAAGAAGTAATAAATATTTTTTGTGAGCATATTTTTCACATCTTATATATGACTTCATACTAATATGTTAATTCATTTTTGAGTCTTATTTTTGTAGAATCAATTTTGATGTCATATCATGTGTTTGAGATGTATACTATCTATATTTTGAATTGTACATTTATGATCTCAAGAATATGGTCAATATGAAAATTTCATGCTTATATGCTTTACAATGGAATATTTGAATGAGTTATGAAATTCGTTGATTATGATCCATCAACAATGTCTAAATGAAAAGAAGTATCATACGTTTATAGAGACATTGCATCTATCCTATTGAATATCTTTTAAATATGGATTATATTGGCATACATCTCATGAAATGATTTTGATTGATAACTTGTTGAATTGATTGTTTATAGCATTCATGTTGTGTTCCACATTGAGTGAAATGTTTTATCACACTTGAGTATGTGGATTGAATTGATGAAAATGCCTCTTCATAATGTTATGTGATTAAATGAGATTGTTGCATCATTTTTTAATAAAACAAAGAGTATGACACTATTTTCTTATGCATATTATGCTATGTGCTACAACTTAAAAATTTTGAAAAATAACATTCCAAACTCTTGTTTGATCATTGAATTATTTTTTACTTTTTGAGTTTGTGATAAAAAGCGATTTGTGCTGTATTTTTTATTGAGTAATAGTGATTATTCTATGAATGCTATATTTACACAAATCACATTGGAAAAGGGTAGCACCAACTTAGGGGGAGAAATCATTTTGCTAAGATACTTGTTAAACCTTTTTGAGATGAACTCCTCATGAAAGAAAATTGAAGATTGAAAAGCTTCTATCTCTTGAACCTAACGTATGCCTTATATACTCTCTTAAGCTTTTGAAGTAAAAATTTTATCTTATATCCTTTGAGTTAATACTGTTATTACTTTGATATGAAAAAGATTGATTATGCTTCATATGATTTGCAATGTATACTCTTTGATGATGCTCTTGCCTAAAAATCATGCATATGCTTAAAATGTGTGCTATATATTGAAATTCATGATTTTTCTTGGCATATGGATTGCTATACCTTGAACATGCTTCATTTTTTGAATTTACATTAGCTCCATGAGATTATATTGAGTTTAACCTATTATGAGCAATATTTGGTATTCTACATAATACTTGAGCTATGATTGTTAAATTTTCTAGATTGCATATTGGTATCCTTGGTAGATTGTATGGTGGTATCATTTTGGCATCCTTATTGGTAACATTTGGCATCCTATTTGATATTATTGAGGAGAACATTTCAGTTATGAGTTTTCATTGTTCGTATCTCCTATTGATTTTGCCAAATGAAACAAGGGGAAGAATTTAAACTTGATTAGTTTAAAAAAAAAATCCCCTCAGATTCTATTTTATTTTTGATATCACACTTATGAGCTTGCACCTCACATATTATTTTTTTTAATTATCTTGTATAAAATCTGTATGCTCTTGCCAGAAATTGATTGTTAGATCATGCTCAAATCGAATGTTAGACCATGCTCAAATCGATTGTTAGATCATGCTCAACTGCTTCACATATACTTTTAACAATTTGGTATTTCCTTGGCTCTTGTTTGAAAATAGATTGAAATAGCATGAATTCTTCATAATGGATATGCTCATTGATTCATTGTTGCCATATTATCTTGTTACAACAACATGTGTGTCTCATTCTTGACCTTTGGAACTTCTCCTTGTTGCACTTATGGCATTTATCTAAACTTGATGCTACATTGATATGGAAACATTTATATAAGTTGAATGCTCTTATATAGCGATCCCGGGTTTACCCTTGTTGTACAGTGATCCGGACATGTGTCCGTGGATGTTGGTTGTTGTTTATTATCTTGTTTGCATCCTTGTTATTTCTTATTGAGTTATAGGATGTGTTGGGCAGGTTTGTTTCAGGTTGGTTGTGTTTGGGAGCCTAGTGTTGCTGCCCAGATTTTTGGTCCTTCGCTCGAGCGAGGAGTTTGTCGCTCGAGCGAGAGTTGAGTTGTGTCTGGTGGGTCGAGCCAGGGTGGCTTCGCTCGAGTGAGTGTTGCGTCTGGTTCTGGACCTGAGAGTTGCCTTTCTTGGCTCGAGCGAGCTTTTCGTGGCTCGAGCGGTCTTGGTTTTTCTTCGCTCGACCGAGAACTTCTTGGCTCGAGCGAGAGTTTTCTGTGTCTGGTCGCTCGAGCGACCAAGTCTTCGCTCGAGCGAGCGTGTTTTATATCAGCGGACAGTAGCGTTTTAAACATCACTTTTTCACTTCCTTTCTTTGATCAAACCCTTGATCCGAGACCCTCTCTCTCTAAACTTACACCCTCTCTAAGATTTGATCTCCCTAGAGTGTGAATCTAGCCTAGAGCCTTTGTTAAAAAGATAGAGGGCGTTGAGAGCTTTGATTTAATCTAAAAAAGTTTGGATTTGGAGCAAGTTGATCTTCGAGTCTTCATCTCCTTTTTGGCTTAAACTTCGAGGTAGGGATATCCTACTCCTCTCTATGGATTTTGTCTTTAAATTTTGGTATTTTGAGATGTTGGGCTTGGCTTGGTAATTTTGTGAAAGTTTGGGGCTTTTGTGCAATTTTACAAAAGTTGGGGTTTTATTCATAATAAACCTAGATGCATGTTTGGCATAGAGAAATGGAATAAATGTTGAATCATTGATGAAAATGAGACCTAAGGGTTGAAATGGTAATTATGGATAACAACCTAATTACATTGTTTAATTAATTGGGATAATTAATTGTGAGAAATGAGGAAATGAAATGTTGATTGAATATCCATTGTGCATTTATTTTCTGTTTAGAAATAACTGCTTTGGGCTATCGGTGGAGGATAGTCGTGATTGTTGTAGACAATGCATGATGATTAGGCAAACTGAAACTAATCAATGGAATGTGTCATGGAACTTGACGGTTGATAGAATACATTAACTGTATGTATTGGGTGATTGTATATAGAACCAATGTGTTTATATACGTTATGTGTAGAGGAGGAGATAGGGGATGTACTCCGCGGTTTAGGGGAAGATAGGGGATGTACCTCTAAACCGGATAGTGTTGGGAGAAGGTAGGGGATGAACTCCGTAGACACAGCTCATATGCTTGTCTAGAGAAGTGAAGATAGAGCTTATATGCTTATCTTAGTAAAGTGTGGATACAGCTTATATGCTTATCTGTGAATGTGGGATATTGTTGTTATACATATCTGTTGAGAATGTGGATATAGCTTTTATGCTTATCTGAATGTGAGATATAGTTTTTTATACATATCTGTGGAAATGATGATAGAGCTAGCATGCTTATCTGTTGAAAAAGGGAAAAAGAAAGGTAACTTAGACTCATAAGTTGTATGACATAAATGTGTAATTTATGTGAATGTATCTGTGTTAGCCATCTATCAATTGCTAATCTTTTAGTCATTGTTCATGGTTGGTTTAGTGTATTTCTACTGGGCTGTGGCTCACCCTATATGGGAATATCATTTTCAGGTACAGGAAGCATGCCACCTCCAAGGACATAGCTTGGGAGGCTTGAGGCGGACATAATGTTGTCATTTTACTTTTTGATGTATTACATGTAAATACAAGCCAAGGGCTTAAGGTGTATGAGTTAGTACTCTTTTTGTTGTAACCAAGTGTTAACTTGGAAAGTTGTAAGCCCGTAGGGCATTTTGTTTTGATGTTAACATGTAATACTTATGTAATGGAACTCTAATGAATAAAAGAATGTGGTTAGTTTATATGTAATTGCATGTCTTATCTGATGGGTTTAATGTTGTTATTTTGAGGGCGTTACATCTTAAGTCCGTCATACATTTATTCTCCTTAACAGTTTGTTATTCTCAACTGTGTAATTTTTTTTGGGTTCTGCATCTTGAGGTAAAATTAACTTTGCATACATTGATTTTTTTTTTAAACACTCATGGTGTTTTTTTTTGCATTACCATTCCAGCAACACCAACGTCCCATTAAGTTTAATTTCTGCTGGTATTATTTTATTTTATTTTAATTTATTTTTTTATTTTGCTATTATGCTTAATTTCTTTTATTTTTATTTTTTTCTCATTATTATTTTTTGTTTGGACTTAATTTTCTTATTTTTTTCTGCTTTTTAATTTCATTTTTCAGTACTTAAACATAAAAACAAAAACAAATCAAAATACAAATATTTATATAAAAAAAACCCTTCATTTTTTATGCCATACGCCGATCTTACTTACTCGCCTTTTCCACTGCTCTCTTCTTCTTTTTATCACCTTGGGCGAGACTTGACGTCCTTGCCCCTGTGCTTTCGTTGGGAGCGAGCACTCCCCGCCGACTATTAAAAGCCAATAATGACGTTGTTCCAAATCGGGTCATGGAGGTGGTCTTCCGTTTAAGCTCTTTATTTTTGGCCTTCAGTGCGCCTATCTCTGCTCGCGCATCCTTGTACATGTGCTAGAGTAGAGAGAGTTAGGCGTTGACCTGATAGAGTTCACTCGTCTTGTTTTGCAGTCGGTGAACCAATTTTGTGACTGCAGTCACCATCTCCATACAGGACGTCAGTGTGAAATGATTGGCTTCAATATCTGATTGAGCTGCCATTATTTGCTTAATCGATATCATAGAAAGGTTGGGAAGAGTAGGAGCCGGGCACTCGGCTCAGCAGTGCTTACAGGCTCATTTAGGTTCGAAAAAAGAGTAAGGGGACGGGGACGAAGCCATGTAGTAGGAGTGAGAGATGTAATCGAAAGGATGGTCATTTTTGGAAACTTTTCCCCTCTGCTCAGTCTCTCTATTCTGTCTCTTGAGGAAGAAGAAGATCGAAGAGAGTGATGAATAAGAGATAGAAGAGAGTGAGGTGATGAAGAAGAAGCAGACGAGTGTGATTAAGAAGAATGCTGAAGAGAAGAGGCTGAAGAGAAGAAGACAAGGATGGAGAGATAGTCGAGGCAAGCGGCAATCGAGGAGAGCTACTTTTGTTGGCCAATGAAGCAAAAGCCAGGCCGCCTGGCAACCGCATTTTGCGAAAAAAGAGAGAGACGCGGGAGAGTTGTATGTGTATGCATATATGTATATATTGTATAGCTATGTAATGTACATATATTTGTTGATTGACCCGTCTCACTTTTGTCGGTTGGCTAACGCAAAAGCGATGACGCGTGTTCGACGCGATTTTCGATGAAAAAGAGAGAGGCGCGCGAATCGTATATATATGTATATATATATGTTTTGAATTGTATAGATGCCATTTATCACTATCATTTTCCTCCTCCTCCTCCTCTAGATTTTGACTCATGATTTCCTTTTGATAATGTCACAGGGGGAGACATTATATGATGTTATGTATTATGGTATTATTTTGTTATGATGTTATGTATTATATTATGTATTATGGTATTATTTTATTATGATGTCATGTAGTATGGTATTATTTTCAAATTATGGTATTATTTGAAAACTAATCTGATGATTATGTATTTATAGTTTGATATCTTATTCTCATATCATGTCTCTAATTAAAGCTTATTTATTACACATGTGCTAACCTATGTATTTAGAAATGAATTCAGGGAGCATGACTTGAGGGGAGCTTTTCTTACTCCCAAATCAAATCAAAATATCATTGTGTGCCATTATCAAAAAAGGGGAGATTGTTAGACTTATTTATTTTGATGATTTATTTAATTATGTTTTTAATTTATTTGGAAGGGAAAAATAGAATCAAAATTTATTTTGATGATTTATTCGAAAGCGAAAAATAGAATCAACATTTATTTTGATAATTTTATGTTATAATTTATTTGAAAGAGAAAAATAGAATCAAAATTTATTTTGTCCCATTATTTCTCACCTAAACTTTTATCGTAAATATTGTTTGAATGTATTTAATATTTGCTTAAATCAGGAGTTCATTTCAACCTAAAAATAATGCCCAAACCAGAGGTTCAAACAACCCAAAACAAATGTTCAAATAGTATTTAATATTTGATTAAATTAGGAGTTCAAATAGTCCAAAACAGAGGTTCAAACAGCCCAGTACAGCAGCAGGCCAAAAGGTTCAAGTGGAAGATATTCAAATTAGTAATGATGGAGTACAATGGCTATAAACGGGTATAAATTCAAATAAATACAATAGCTATAAATGGTTATAAACGGCTATAAACGGCTATAAATTCAAATAAATATAACGGCTATAAATGACTATAAGTTTCATTATATATACCAAAGTTTCTAATGTAAACAAGTTAAAAAAAAATCAGAAAATATTTTTTGACCCATAATCACTCACATCTATTCTCTGAAAAATTCTCTGAGAAGTGTTTTTCAATTTTTGTTTACATCCTCTTTCAGAAGTTATACACTGAGACATGTAGCTTTAAGCCTATCTTTCCTGTGTGAGGTTTACAGAAAAATTAGAGTTTCATTTTGTATATCCATCTGGGAGAGATATTTATTGTAAGCTTTCTTTGAAAGCAAAAATATCATTTTATCTTATAAAAGTGTTGCAAATATTGTGTTCTTGAAATCTTGAGAGTGATTGTGAATCACTTAAGATTTGCAAGAGTTTAGGTTTGTGAAGTCTGTGTAAAATTTATGGATGATTGCTCCATATTTATGACGTTGCTAGCACCTATGTGAAGCTAGAAGATAATGAAAAATTTCAAGTGAAGCTTGAGGAGTGGATGTAGGCTTGGTTGAAACCGAACCACTATAAATCTGTTTGTCTCCTCTTCCCTAATCTCTTTACTTACTACTGCTATAGCTATCTAATATTCATGTGTTAATTATTTGATTTACCCTGTATGTTAGTTATACTTCATTGTTATTTTCCTTGATTATTTACTACCAAGTTCATCATTGTATTTGTTAATAATTTGTTGTATTAGTAGTTAATTTATTGGTGTATTATTAATTTTAATTTGTAGAAACCTAATTCACCCCCACTCTTAGGTTGTTTTTTGGGTAACATCTCGTGTTAATGAGGTTGAATGAAATTGACACTTGTGTTGCATGTTACATTTTTCCAAAGGCACAATTAAAATTAGAGAGACCAAAATGAGATTTTGATGTAAGTTTTAAGACTAAAGCAAGATTTTTCTCAAAATGCTAGGATATTAATGAGATAATAATGTCACGTACGACTCATATGTCAATTTCTATTATCCTCATTAATGTTAACAGAAAAAAAGATTGACATTGTAGTTTGACTAAGAACGTAAGGAGTTCACAGCTATAATTAAAAGTAAAAGATTCAAAATAAAATTGGGCACTTGGTTGAAAAATTCAATTTTGGATATTTCTTACCCAAAGATGTAGGTGCTAATCTATTATGTCCATAAGGACAAACTATTGCAAAATGACCAAACTAGCTATGTATATATAAATATATATATTTTGTTTCCAAATCGAACCCTAAACAAACCAGTACCTCTCTCTTTCTCCAGCGTCTTTCTCTTTGCCTCTCTCCTCTCCTCTCTCTCTCTCCCCTTACCTTCATCGCTACCGTGCTGTCGACTGACCACCATCACTACCGCCCATCTCTCTCCCTCTCACACACACACACACACACACACACACACACACACACATTTTTCTCTTAGATCTGTCGCTTCCTTGTCGTTGTGTCGTCATTAGAGATCTGCAGATCAACCTCAGATCTGTAGATATGTAAACCCTAACCACCACATTGATGCAAGTCTGTTAGATTCGTGTCTATCTTCGACACTACCATCCCACCAATCCGCCTCACCTACTACTCATTTCTCCGCCGTGGTCAGTCGATATCGTGACCTCAATCGTCACTGATCTGGATAGATGGCGATCTATGAAGGCATATTTCAACATATATATATGTAGTGGAGTGTTTGTAGATTGTGATTATGATTCTTTGTGATCGTGATCCATGTATATAGTGTTTGTGTATATATATATATGTAATGTATAGGCATATTTCAACATATATATGTATGTAATGTTTATAGATATATTTTTATATGTATGTACATATATATACTTGTCCGCTGTGATGTTATTCTCTTGGTTTGGTTCTCTTTCTTTATATATCTATTGTTGTTGTTGATGATGATGATATGATGAAACAAATTGTAACAAATTAAAAAAATGAGAGATATGACAATAGATTAGTATTTTAATAGATATAATTTGGCTTAAGAAAATAAATCTGTAATAGCATCAAATTCATAGATCTGTTCAATTATCATTTTTTTTAAGTTGTTATTGTTGTTGTTGTTGTTGTTGACGATGATGATGATGATGATGATGATGAATGTTGTTGATGAAGAAGAAATAGGTTGCAACATATAAAAAAAAATTGGACAGATTTGTTTCAAAATTTGAACAGATAATAAAATTTGAACAGATTAAATTCAAGAAAGAGAGAGAAGAGATGTGTAAAAATTCAATAGATAGAGAGAGATAAAGTGATGTGTAAAAATTCAACAGATATACAAAGAAAAGAGAAATGGAAAGAGGAACAGTTAGATAGAAAGTTTGAAAATGGTGTGAATTTGAATAGATAAAAAAAATAAGTTATAAAAATTCAACAGATAAAAAAATATTTGAACAAATAGACAAAAAATTTGAACAAATAAAGAAATTTTTTTTTAGATAGATATAAATTTGAACAGTTAGTAAACGAAAAGTCAAATAAATAAAAAATTTAACAGATAAATTAAAGGGAAAAATTAGAAACAAAATGTCCTTTGCAAACAATAAAAGAACTTCTCATGAAACTATTTCACAAAGGATGAACCTTTCACCAACAAAAAATATTCATTGGATCTAATACATTGGCCCTGTTTGGTAGGACTTGTTTCCAGCTTATTTCAGTTTTTAGCTTAATTTAAGCTATTTTGATGTGTTTGGTTCAGCTTAACAATACAATTTATAGCTTTTTGTAAGTCAAAAATCAACTTATTCTTTGAGTGGGGGAGGAGAAGCTTAATTTATAAGTCAAAACTCAGCTTATGTTCACAGTTAATACTATAAGCTGTTAAGTTATAAGTTATAATCAGTTTCCCACAACTCTACCAAACGGGGCCATTATACCCTTCGTATCTTGAATTTTTTTAAACAACTTACTCAATAAAATTTTATTAAAATTGTAAAGTTGCTAAATGTAATCGATTCAAAAAATACTTGATTAAGCTTTAAATCCACCAACATCCAGTGTTGGTGTTGACCAATGCCTACACAAAAAGATAAGATAAGGTAACAAACTTTAGTGGTGAGAATTTTTCCGAAATTTGAGGATGTTAAAATATTTTTATTATAGTCAATTTTCTTGTCTAGAAGGATTATCAAGAGTTAATTCCTATGGCCACATTGATTTTGGGATGGGTATAGTGCGACAAGTCCATTTATTGCATGATAATAAATTATTTTGAATTTGATTCAATTTTTGTGATTTGAGATAACTAATTCTCAAGAGAGTAGGAATGGCAACGGGCCGGGTCGGGACCAGAGATTACGCTCCCCATCCTCGATCCTCGAAGGCAAAAAATCTCTATCCCCGCCCTTATCTTTGGCGGGAAAACCATTACCCCCCACTCCCTAACGGGGATCAGGTTTCTCCGACCCCGAAATATCCCTGACTTTTTTTTTTTTTACTTTCTTCTTTGAATTTTGTTCAACACAAGAACCAAAAAAAAAAAAAAAAATCTGTTTTATGTTTCATCATTGTACGGGGAGCAAATATTCGTCGCTGTCCATACTCCTTTCGTCCAAGCTCCGTGTCTATCCGATCAACCTAAAAGCACAACGGCGGTGAGCTACCCGGCGGTGTGTTACTGGAAGCCCCTCCGACGGTCAAGTTAGCACACACTCAGAGAGAGAGAGAGAGAGAGAAACTCAATGAATGTAAGTCTATCTCACCAAATGATGTTCTATTTCCAACATGGGGGCGCAGTCACGCTTATATACTTTCTGCGCTCAACTTTGCACCCATTAGTCTCTTGACACGTGGTGCTGCTCTTCCATCTGTCAGCACAAATCCAGCAATCACCACCTAACCTAACCATCAGGCTACATTAGAGGGAACTCGGCAGCTCGACGGAACCACCTCGGCCTTCCACGACTGTGCTGCGTAACGTGCCCGTGTGCTCCACTCGTCAAGCTCCATAACAGCCGAGCTCGGTAGCACTCCGGCAGGACCGAGTTCCAGACAGGTTACACTGGCATTTAGAAGACTTTTCCCACCGAGCTAATCGTGCTCCCATAAAACCCGGTAGCAGACGCTCATCTTGGCTAAGTAGACCTCGGGGATAGGCCTCGGCCGAGCAAGTCCAAATCTGGGGAAGCTCGGTCCAAACATGGGACCTGGACCTCAGACCTAGGCCTAGACCAAGTAAGATCATCTCAAAGGAAGCCCTAGTTAGCTCGGCCTAAACAGGGGCGAGCCTCGACCGAGAAAATCCCACTCTGATCAGGCCCAAGTTAGCTCGGCCCAAACATGCTCGGCCATCTTCTGTCCGGCTCCTTCCACGGCCCAAAGCCAGATTATAAATCTCCCTCTCAATTGCCCCTTGATTCCGTCTACGCAAGTGTGACTGGGATTACATGATCCGACCGGGGTAGATTCTCCCTCGGTTCTTAGTTCGCAAGACGTTAACCGCGCTAATCCCCATGCTCGATTTTTTGGCTTGCTCGGTTGACGCCTCGACTTGCCATCTTATCTCTTCAGTACTGACGCCGCCGCCATTATGAACACGCGTCGTCCATTTATTGGCCTCGAGCAGCCAACCCAGACGTCCCTTCACATTCGACATTTTGGCGGTTCTTTTCGCCTATAAACACGCCATATCTCCCTTTCATTCCCTTATTATTGCTTCATCTCTGCTCCAGGCGAACCAAAGCTGATGTGCCAACCTCACTACTCAAACACTGTTCTTGCCTTGGATTGAAGCTCGAAGAATCAGCTTTTGTCTCTGTATTGGTAAGCTCTTCGAAACTCGTCATTGCTTTTTCATTTGGTATTTCACATTCTAGGGCACGAAATTGATAGATTTTAGGATTTAACCCCCCAAAAACCTCTTCTGCCCCTGCTCTCTTTGCTGTTCTTCAACTCCAGTGATGAACACACGAAGATCTGGAGCGGATTGAGCTCCAGGCCTTCTTTTGATCTCAAAAAACACCTAAACCGAGTAAATTGCGAGTTTACAAATACTCCTGTAAGAACCGAGGTAGGCAGAGGGCTTGACCGCTCGACCAGGCTAACATCTGGTCCGCTTGAGTAGCCAAGCTTCTGGATTTACCATCGTGACCAAGGTGGTCTAGCACTCCATCTGATCGAGCTAAAGTCAAGCTTGTTTTGCGCGACTGCGCTCCTACTTACACTTACCCTCATTTTCCTGCAGAGTCCAAGGGGACCACGCACCAACACTGAGGCTCTTAAAGACCAAGCATCCATCAAACAAGAGTTTGTGCCAAACCAACACAGCCGTGCTAAAACCAGCCGGCTGCACACATGGGGCGTTTTCGCTTCCTGGTCGACACGCCGGTCGCTCTAGCCGTGTTCCGGGAAGAATACGGTATCCCAAACGACGTTCATCTAGGGCTCGGTGCCGAGGACACGACCCCTTGGGGAAGATTAGACCAGTGCCCCTTCACCGTGCTTTCCATTATAGAAGGTGGCCTTCGCTTCTCGGTTAACCCCCTAATGTGCGAGTTCTTGCGGCACACCGGGCTAGCACCAACCCAAGTATCAACCAACACTTACCGCATAATAAACAGAATTACCGAGCTAAACAACCGGCTAGGAACCAATCTAGGATTAGCCGAGATACTTCGCCAGTATACCCTCAGGCATATAGGTGACGGCCTTGCCTATTATTTAAAGATCAGACTGGGCAAGGAGAAGATAGTGACCTGCACCCCGGACAAAGACATGCATGACGATGACTTTTTTTGGGTGTCCGGTAATTATGAAACAGCCGACGTGCCGGGCTGGTATATTAGCAAGAACTTCGGTTCAACATGTAAGCCGTGCTAACTGCTCGGTCAAATTACTTTCTTTTTATATTTTATACTTAATATCTTTTCTTCTTCTCCTCTCTGCAACAATCGAAGCTTTGCAAGCCAACTACCATTATCCTAACGAAGCAGCCATTAGAACCGTGCTTCGGTACCCTAACCGGCACTGCCACGACCTCCTCGGTAACGTGCTGACCTACAGATACTTCACTTCCCGTTGGAGTAGAGTGACCGACTTTCTTCGCGCGCCGTCTCCACCACCCGACCCAACACTACCGGACGTGCCCCTAATCTGGTTGACCGAAGAGGAGATGGCAAAACGAAGCCACATCAAAAATCTCATCACTGCCACATTCATCGAGCTACCGAGCATCCCACCTCGCACTTCAAGAGCCGAGCAAACATCTGAGGACGTCATTGCCTTGGCATCAACCCCCCATCACAGGCCAACAAGGACACCCGTCGAGTTAGAAAAAGGCCTCGAACTGCCGATCCCTCAGCCGAGCTCGTCGCGGAGCTGAACACCAAGCAACCCGCGGTCACAACCGAGCTAACACCGCCCTGGAAGCCCCAATTGAAGCATCGGGGTAAGGAGATCCCGGCAACCGCTTCGGTCAAAGGCGACAAGGAACACCTCCTAGCCTTCGACCTGACAAAAGCCCCTCTTACTGCTGAGCGACGTGGTCGGCAGCGACCACGTGCCCGACACCCGGCTGGTGAAGTCCTCGGTCAAGTCTATGACCTGGGTAAGAGTTTTGCATGCTTTATTCAAATTTTTTCAAGTGTTTGCTCGGTTCCCTCTCTAATCAAACTCTCTTCTTGCAGGCCATCCAAAAACAACACCTTATAATGGAGTGGATTCACAGACTCCGGCAGAAGGCGACCGACTGTGCCTGCCAGGTCAAGCATTTGCAGACCGAGCTGGGACGGTCAAAGGCCTCTTTGGAGATTGCAAACACTGACAACTCCAAATTACTTGGCCAACTGGGAGCCGCCGAGAAAGAAAGGGACACTCTCCGGTCCGAGCTGGAAGCGTTGAAGCAATCGAGGAAGGACGAACTGGACAAGGCAAACAACGAAGGTTTCAATGAGGCCGAGGAAAACTACACGAAGCAAGTGGAGGCCACCAAGGACATTTTCTTCAAGTCCGGGTGGAAAGCTGCTTGCGAACAGCTCGGCCAAGGATCTGGGACCGACGTGTTTGCCTCTCCCCTCGTTGCCTTTCTGCCGACATACATGGTGCCATATACCAATGACGTCTTCAGCGCATTGCAGGCTAAGGCTGAGGAAGAAGAAGGCGCGGAGGCTGAGGAAACTGCCGAGGGAGATAACCGCCCAAAGCAGGCCGGCCAAGTTGAGACTAGCGTCAAAGAAACCACAACCACGGTCGACCTAGAGGCAACTGCAACTGGGGATGACTTCGCCGACCTGTCCCATTTAGTTTAGTTTTCTTTTCTTTTGTTTAAAGAATGTAATCGGGCTGCCTGCTCCCCCTTATGTAATTCGACTTCTCATCAATGAAAAGTTTTGATTTCGTTAACTGTTGCACTGCTTTAGTTTCATCATCTTGGCAGGAACAATTAAGCGAAATGTCAACTACTTTAGCCGGGGTAAAACACCTCGGTTAAACCTTTTGACCAACCCTTGAGCAAATCATCAATTCATTCAACCAGAGTAAAACTTCTCGGTTGAAATCTCAGAGTTGAGTAAATCATCTCGGTTGTGACCATAGAGTTGAGCAAATCATCAACTCATTCAACCGGAGTAAAACATCACGGTTTAAATCTCAAAGTTGAGTAAATCATCAACTCATTTAACCGGAATAAAATATTTCGGTTGAAATCACAGAGTTGAGTAAATCATCAACTCATTCAACCGGAGTAAAACTTCTCGGTTGAAATCTCAAAGTTGAGTAAATCATCAACTCATTCAACCAGAGTAAAACATCTCGGTTGAAATCTTAGAGTTGAGTAAATCATTAACTCATTCAACCGGAGTAAAACATCTCGGTTGTAATCACAGAGTTGAGTAAATCATCAACTCATTCAACTAGAGTAAAACATGTCAGTTGTAATCATAGAGTTGAGCAAATCATCAACTCAGTTAACCTGAATAAAACATCTCGGTTGAAATCACAGAGTTGAGTAAATCATCAACTTATTTAATTAGAGTAAAACTTCTCGGTTGAAATCTCAGAGTTGAACAAATCATCAACTCATTCAACCGGAGTAAAATTTCTCGGTTGAAATCTCAGAGTTGAGCAAATCATCAACTCATTCAACCGGAGTAAAACATCTCGGTTGTGACCATAGAGTTGAGGAAATCATCAACTCATTTAACCGGAGTAAAACATCTTGGTTTAAATCTCAAAGTTGAGTAAATTACAACTCATTTAACCGGAGTAAAACATCTCGGTTTAAATCTCAAAGTAAGCATCGAAAACAACAGAATGCTTAAGCAAAGATAAGTCATTTCTATTATACTTGACAAAAAGCGTGTTACATTCAGAAGTATAGGGAGAACAAGTCTTTCCACAAAAAATTACATACGAACATAAAATGGTAAAAATAATACAGTTTGAGGTTGGCCGCATTCCATGGCTGGGGTATGCCTTTTCCTTTCAAATCTTCCAAGTGGTATGCCCCCTTGCCCGCCAGACCGGTTATCTTGTAAGGCCCTTCCCAGTTTGCCCCTAGCTTGCCTTCCCCCGGCACCAGTGTGTTGCCCATCACTTTTCTTAAAACCCAATCCCCGACTTTGAACAGTCTGGGGTGCACCGTTTTGTTATATTTTCTGGAAAGCTCTTATTGGTATGCGGCCACATAGATTAGAGCCTTGTCTCGACGCTCTTCCACTAGGTCCAATTCCAAGGTGATGGCTTTAGAGTTCAGCTTGGGCTCAAAACTTTCACTGCGGAGGGTGGGCATGCCAACTTCCAATGGGATGACCGCCTCCATGCCATATGCCAAGGCAAAAGGAGTTTCCCTGGTAGATCGCCTCGGGGTCGTTCGGTATGCCCAAAGGACACTTGGGAGTTCCTCGGCCCATTTTCCTTTGGCTTTCTTAAGTCTTTTCTTCAACCCATCAAGAATGGTCTTGTTTGATGCTTCGGCTTGGCCGTTGGATTACGGGTAAGCCGGGGTGGAGTTGTAGAATTCTATCTTCAATTCTTCACAAAAACCTCTGAATAAGCGCCCGTCAAATTGGGTGCCATTGTCAGAAATTAGAATCTTGGGGACGCCAAACTGCGTTACCACATTCTGCCAGACAAACCGTTTGACGTCATTGCTAAGGGCTCAACTTCAACCCATTTGGTGAAGTAGTCCGTAGCCACGATGAAGAACCTTCGGTTACCTAGTGCCGTTGGGAGTGGTCCCACTATGTCCAGCCCCCACATCGCGAAAGGCCAAGGGCTTGTGAGGGGAAGAAGTTCTCTAGCCGGCTGGTGAATTTGGTGGGTGAACTTCTGGCACTTCTTACATTTACGAACATATTTCTGAGCGTCTGCTTGCAAGCACGGCCACCAATACACTTGCGAGATAGTTCAGTAGGCCAAAGATCTGTCCCCAATGTGACTACCGCATATGCCTTTGTGAATTTCGTATAGGAAAGCTTCCACGTTGTTTGGGTGTACACACTTGAGATAAGGACTAGTGAAAGACTTCTTGTATAAAGCGCCAGATAGAGAGAGCCAAAACCGCTCTGACTTTACCTGGACTTTATGCGCTTCCTTTTTATCAGCCGGAAGGGTCTGCTCTTTTAGGAAGAGGATAATAGGGTCCATCCAAGAAGGGCCAAGTTCGGTGCAGAGTACTTCTGTCTGCTCGGGTTCCTCTATACTAGGCCTTGGAAGGAACTCAATCAGGAGAGGGCTGGGAGATGTTCGGTCGACCATGGAAGCTAGACTAGCCAACTCAACCGCGCGACCATTCTCTTCCCGTCCGATTTGTTGGACCCTTATCGCCTGAATCGCTTGATGTGGTCTCTTACCAGAGCTGGGTACTTTGCCATTCTGTCATCTTTAGCTTCGTAAACCCCAGACACTTAGTTGACAACAAGTTGAGAATCACTGTAAACCATCAGCTCGGATGCGCGCACCTGGAACGCACTTTTAAGTCCGGCCAGTAGCGCCCCGTATTCGGCCTCATTGTTTGACATAGGGAATCTGAGGGTGATAGAGTGTTCGATGGTCAGACCATCTGGCGAGATCAAAACTATGCCCAGCCCGGCACCGTATGGTTTGAGGCTCCATCTACAAAAAGTTTCCACATTTCGCCGACAAAGAGTTTCCAACACTCTGAGGGATCTTGGGAGGCTTGAAAGTTGTTGGGATCATGGTCGCTTGGCCGTTCAATTTCAGGTTCAATGCTAATCGGTTCCACTTCCTCCCCCCTCGGTGACGCGGTACCGGACCCAACAGGTTGATCTGTGTAGACACCCCATTTTTGACCGACCTTAAGACTCAGACGTCACCAGTTGAGTGCTCGGTGATACTACATATTATGCTCGTTTAGAAGTCTCAGAGTCGCGGCCGTGAGCCCTGCCTCCGGATTTCCGAACCCTCTTCTGTGCCTTGCCTCGGTTTGTGAACCAGACTCAGTTTTTCCTGTTTCTTTTCCTGAGGGGGAGGGAGAGGTCCCGTGGACCATCTCTCAGTGGCCGTGGGCTACGTTTTGTGGCTGTAGGCCATTTTTCCCATTTCAGAGCCCGGTTCCCGGTTTTCGGAGCCGTCAGGCCGTGTGCCTCGGTTCGGGACCGCTTAGCCACCTCCTATTACTCCGGTTTTTGGCGTACTTATTATTTACTCCCTTTTGAGGGACACTGAGGTCTGAGAGACCCACTTCATGGTCGAATGCCACTTTCAATGCTCAACAGGCAGTTTTTGGGGCCTCGAACTGCGCGTTTTGGCCCCCGAACATTCGTTTTGCATCGGTTTTCGTTCATTTTTGGCAGGTATCTCTGTTTCATCACCAGGAAGGCCGTAGAAGGGTGGGAGGCCAGCAATTATTTTAGCAACTAGTTATATATCCTCCGGCGCCCTCCGACGCCCGTTTTTCTCACTTCTGAGCCAATGTTGACCACCCTTGGACTATCTTCTTGAACTTCTAACCACATATTTGTGTTGTACACACATGGGAGGACCCTAAAAGTTGGTGGCCAGCCACTAATGTTGCTTGACCCTTTTGAACCCCTCCTAAAAATGGCCTATTCTCTCTCCTTTTTTACAGTTTGTAATTTTGAACCATAGGGTTGTGTTAAGGGCACCTGGGAGGACACCAATGTGAAGTGGCCGGCCACTAATTCAACTTGGCCCTTTTGACCCTTGGCCGGCCGGCCATGGGGGGTGGCCGGCCGACCACCTGAAACTGAGATAACTGGCCGGCCTTGATCCTTGCCCCCTGCTTAGTTCAGAACTGACCTCTTTGACCCCCCAGATTCTGTATTCGGAGGGCCAAATTTTTTGGGGGAAACTTGATCCATTTTCCCCCCCAATTTTCCCCCTCTTTTTCCCCTCCTTTTGCCTATATAACAGAGCCTCCAGCTCTGGTTTTGAGGTTGGAAAAAATTGCCTTAGGCTCTTGCATGCATATCTCCCTCCATCTCATCCATTTCCTTCAAAAAACACCCAAACCCTACCCCATTTTCACACCACTATCTAGCATCACCACCACTACTCCATTTCCAGCAACTTGGGGAGCTTTCCAGCAGCTAGGAAGCATCACTTCTCAATCCAAGAAGCAATCAAGGGTTGGTCTTCAAGGGTAAACATCAATTCCCTCTTTTTGAGCTTAATTTTGCAACATTTTTCTAGCTAGTTTTCTTGCTGTTTTGAGATCCGGCCAAAACTGAAAGTACCCTTTATTTGAGCTATATTTCATGTTTCATTAAGGGACTTTTGTCATTTTAGGTCCCCATCTTGCACTTGCTTCATTATCCCTCTTATATACCGTAATCTTGCAATGTATTTTTGGCCTATGTGTGATCTGTTTTGGAGCATGATGTAAACTGTAAGTGAGCTTATTTTGAGCCCCTCTTCAATATTGAAGAAGGGCTCATCACTGTTTGGGACCTCCATGTGCCACTTGTCATTATATCCCTCTTTGGTCCCTTTTTTTGCATGATTTATTAGCCCATTATGCTTCTGTTTTTGGTCTTTTTACAGAACTGAAAACAGTCTTATTTTGACCCATTATTCATGTTTCATTAAGGGTCTTTGGCTGTTTGATGAATTTTTTGTATACTTTGTGTTTTGACCTCTTTTGGGCCCTACCTTGCATAGCATGTTGAGCATACCCGTGCTGATTTTTGTGGTTTTCCATAAACTGTAAAATATCATATTTTTGGCCCCTCTTCAATATTGTAGAAGGCCCCTAATCTGTTTGGGGTCGACAGCTGTGAGTTGCTTCTTTACCTCATGTTTAGGGCCATTTTTGCATGCTAGTTTTGCCATATTTGTGCTTACTATTTGGACATGCTTTAAACTGAAAACATGCTTTTTTTGGGGCTTCCTTGAATCTGTCTTCACATGTCATGATCAAATAATGCATGCATTGCATAGCTACAGGCCATTTCATGCCCCAAAATCCATGTTTCGGGACTCGTTCCATGCATCGGGTATCATTTTGCCATGATTCGGGGCTGTTTTGCATCTCATTTTGCCTCTGAAAATTGCATGTTTGCATATCATTTTCCATGTCTTTGCCATGTCCCATTAGAGTGGCCTTTCGGTGCCTGAGGGTCGGTCCTCGGTTTGCGTGCACGTGTGCACGCATTTCGAGTTGTCTTGTTTTCATCTGATGGCCTCCTATGTGAGTGTGGCTGAGGCTCTCTCATATTGGTGTAAGTCCATTATTGCATTGCGTATGCCATTTCATCCATAGCATTGTGTATGCTCGGTTGTGTATTACCTTATTGCATTGTGTATGCCATTCCATAACATTGTGTATGTTAGGATTGTATCTTAGTTGCATTTCATGCATGTCATGCATATTGCATCGTGTTCGGGATAGGAGTTACCCGGGCACAGGAAACGAGGTACGTTTCGTACTCCGAGTGACGGAACGTGTCTCAATTCCCAGTCACCGACACTCCGGATTATTCATGATGGAGTTAGGTTCTTGTTGTGTTTATATGTGCATTCATTCTACATTGAATTGCACAATTCGACCCCTCGGCCATCATGCATCGATATGCGTGATTGGTGGCACGAGGATCGAGGCATGCATATATCTGTGAAAATACATTGCCATGCCCCTTTCCTGCTCTCTGTTGCAGCAAAATAAAGAATCAGTAACTTTTCGGAGCTTGGCACACATTTCAAGAATAGGTGCAAACAGAGGCTAATTGGGGCATCGTCATGGATTTCCGCGCAAAGGCAACCCGGGCATGCATCATTCATCATCCGGAATGGAATCAAGGCAGTCCCTGGCTTGCATGCCAGTTTATTTATTTTCTTAGTTAATTTGTTAATTAATTAGAAATTTGTACATTATTTGGACTGTAATATTTGGACTGTACTATTCTTTCATTCGGGACTGTATATTTATTCGGACCCTCTGTGCGAGGGCATAATTGTAATACGTGTGCGTGAGTGTGGTGTATGTCTTCCAACCCCACGTCTTTCTTCCCTTTTATTTACCTGCTTATGATGGTTAGATTAGGGCATATTTCAATTAGCATACAGTATGACAGCATGTTTGCATCATTCATCTGTTTTGCATGCACCGGGCTCGGCGCATCATACTAACTGCATTTGTATTTCAATTTCAAGTTGAATACATGTTAGCTGTAGCATTCCATGTGCCATGTTTAGAATAGCCGAGCCTGCTATAGTTTGCATTCTTGCATGTGTTGCATTAGGCATTTCTGTATACTTAGGATTCATACATGATTTCTAATGAGTTTTTGTTTTGGCTTGGAGTACTCGGTGAGTTTTATGCTTTAGCATCCTTGCATGCGTGTGAGTGACTGCCATGAATAGCATGCTTACCATGAGGCTATATGCTTATGTGATATAACTGTCTGAATGCCTGTGGGTGAAGGTTGGGTTACTTGGATTGGAATAAATCATCAATTGTTTGTTTTAAGCCCACTAGATAGTGGCAAAACCATGTTTTCTAAGCCCACCCGAGAGTGGCAAATCCACGTCTTAGCCTACCTGCGGGTAGCACCATCAAACCATTTTCAAACAAACAAACATGAAATGTTTTGTTCCAATTCAGGCGACCCAGTCTATACTTATATGCTGTGTGCATCACATAGTAACCTAGGCTAATAACCAGAATAAGGACACACAAAGTTTTCAAAAAATTGATATCATGGTTAGTAGAGGCCGATCTTCGATCGGGCGAGCGGGGGTGTTCACGAAGTGACCTTCCCCAATCGTACCCAGGTTCCCGAGCCGAGGCAACTTTGGTGATGACGGACACGTGGCCTTTGGCACCGAGTCAGGGTTTCCTAAATTTCCCATTTAAAAAAAACATTTAGGTGGCGACTCTGTATCTGGCAAAGCAGTCCATGTTTGACACTTCTTTCAAAAATCAGTTTTCTCAAAACGATTTGCCGGATTTGGACTCTTTGGTTCAGATTAAGAACCGTGACAATTTGAGAGTCCTGAGCTGTAGTGACCCCAAATGAAAAGAACGGGAGCTCGTTCCTCCCGGGGCGTTCGGGGACGTCTACAGTTTCTGGCGACTCTGCTGGGGATTTAGAGAACTTGACTCGAACTCATGATATCTGTTTTTGACTACACTTGTGTGTTTCTTTGCATTGCATTTGCATTGGTGCGCCTAGGACACCGTGTTTGCCATCTGCTATTCCTGAACGGTTTGCCGGAGGCTTGTCTTGTCAAGGCATGACCATAAGGCTGACCGGTTGTGGGCTCTGCCAGTATGGGAACACAAATCCCGGTTTTACCAGGGCACCCTTTTTGACCATTCGACTTAGTGCATATTCGGATCCATAGTGACCATTCCAAACTAGGACAGGTTGCTTACCCGTTTATAGGTTGTTTGAAACCGCTGTGTGCGTAGTGAAACCCTAGCTCCTGACAAAATAGGATAGGGAAACCCTACCCCAACATAGGGGTGTTTTGGCTCTCACTTATCTGTTATGTGCTTTAGAGTGCGTCTCTACAAGAATGCATGTATCAGTTTACAAGTTTGGGCATCAGGCCTGCGGGCACCAGTTCAGTATTTGGGAGTCAGCTTTACCTGTGGGTATCAGACTCAGATTTGGGGTAGAATTTTGGGGCAGAATTCAGTAGAGGGCGCACTCATTCAACTATGCTCGTATCTGTTCAGATGGAATCAGGATGAGATACTGTCTGTTTTCTCTTTTGCTAGGATAGTCTGGGAACCATAGCTTCAGAAAGCTCCGATATCCCCCGAGGTTCATCGAACTTGTGCTGATAGACTTTGTCAGGTCAGAGATTCAATTCAAGGGCAATCAGTGTTCCTTTGCCAGAGGCAGGGTAAAAGGGGTGGTCAGGCACAAATCACCGGTTCAGCAGTTACCAGATCAATGGCCCTTATCCACCCCACCAGTGAACGGTCAGGCTGAGGTCTAAATTTCTACTGTAGGGATAGATACCAATTAGTCAGATGGATCAGCAGAACACGTCAGGGATGGAGGCAATGATGCGCCAGATGCAAGAAAGTATGAAACTCATGCAGCAGGATGCTGCCCGTCAGGAGGAATTTGCCAAACAGCAGGCTGCGATCATGGCTCAGCAGGCCGAGCTCATCATCAAGCTGCAACAGCAAAGCGGCGCGTCCGCTTCACAACAAGTTCCTCCCCCAGCAGGAGCTCCAGCACCTGGGGAGACGCCAAATGTCCAGGAAGGTACGGACATTCCGGTAGGGCCGGCTCTGCCCCCAATTTTACCCCAACTATCCAAAACACCTACCAATCTACCGAACTCTCCCTTCGAGTTCGAGGTCGACCCCACAGCGTTGAAGTTGAGCAAGCTTGAAAAGTTGTTCAAGAAATCCCAGGGGGTAAAGTCCATCCCGGGCATTGAGGACGGGTACACCGACGCAGCTGTAACTCTGCCGGACAGGTTCAAGATGCCTCATATCGACCGTTTTGATGGGTCAGGAGATCCCATGGTCCACCTGAGCTTGTTTTCAGATGTTTTGCGCCCGATGGGCTTGACAAGATTACAGAAGCTCTCCCTTTTTGGCAGGACCCTGTCGGGTATTGCGGTCACCTGGTATGCCAAATTGGAGGATTCAGTGAAACGAAGCTGGGAGGAGATGGCCGAGGCCTTCGTCACACAATATTCATACAATACCCAAATCGAGATTACGACCCGTGATCTTGAGACAATGAGGCAGGAGTCGAAGGAGAGCTTCTTAGAATTCGTAGCCCGCTGGAGGGCCAAGGCTTCAATGATGACCCTTAGGCCCACTGACAAAGATCAAATTCGGATGATTGTGCGCAATCTCCAGACCAAGCTAATGCAGAAAATGATCGTGATCCCCTTCCCTACCTTTCCAGACTTGCATGAGATGGGAGTACAGATCGAGGATGCTATGAAGCAGGGCCTCTTTGACCAGGAGAAGGAACAGCCCAGGAGGGCGTTTACCCGCAGTTCGAATGCGACCACCAGCGGTGACGCAGCTGCAAGATCTTCCGAAGTGGGCATGGTCGCCACCACCACACCAAGAGCAGCCACCCCCTTTGTTGGTGCATCTACTTCAAACCCCCGAACTTCAGATTATCTACCCCAAGGCAAGAGGGTTTTCACCCCACTCTATATGTCTTTGTCTAAAGCCCTGGGGGTCCTACTCAGGAAGGGACACCTAAAACCGTTAGAGCAACGGCCCCTACTCGATCCTCTCCCTGCAAAGCATGACCCGACTAAGTACTGTGCTTTCCATCAACAAACCGGTCATGACACCGACAGTTGTGTCCGTCTCCGCCACGAGATACAAAATTTGATTGACAACGGGGTCATCCCCGCACCAGGTCCTGCAAAGTCTATCGGCACTTGATAAGCGAACTTGTGGGGGGATAATGTGATGTGATCGAGGGATGAACCACCTGCGGGTGGCGTTCAGTTTATTTCAGATATGGAGTATGGCACGCACTATTTTGAGCATTTGTGAATGCTGGTTTTTGTACATGCCGACTTAGGTATTGGGTCAGTCTTGTTGTTTTGTTTTTGAGTCTGTCTTTTTGTTTTGAGTCAGTCTCTTTTGTTTTGGGTTTGTCTTGTTGTATTGAGTCAACCCTGTTGTATAGAAGTCGGGTGATTCCGGGGGGTGTTACCTTGGGCGTCACCGTTTTGTTTTGCGTTTGTCTTTTCGTTTTGTTTTGAGTCTGTTTCTGCCAGGGAGCCAGTTGTGCCAATAGATTTTTTTTGAATAAAACAGCGGTGATCTTCACGCTCTCGCATTTGCTTCTGCCTTGTGCTAGTTATGCCGGAAGTTCTGAATGAGACGACAGTATTTGACTAAAGAACTCTGTCTTTTCTGTGCCTTGAAATCATTGTATCGACCTAAGTTTTTCAAAACTTTTTTGAGCACTGCGGTGAAAACGAAGATGAAGGAATTCCTTGGGATTTGCAAAACTTTGATCATTTGAGAGAAAGAGAGGCGTGCTAAGCCCTTAATGAATGAAATCATGCTTGTTAGCGTGAGTACAGAGAAGGACCCTAGCTTGATCTAGACTGGTTTCACACTATCTTCAGCGCGAGCGATTTGTCGTTTTCTTAAAAACTTTCAAAAAAAAAATGTTTTGCGCAGTCCTGCGAAGACTTGTGTGGAATCGCTCTTGAGATTGTGCAGTTTAGGATCGCTCTCAGCCTCGAGACTTGAGCCCTTGCTTTCAAACCTTGACCTTGGATTCAGAATGTTCAACGGTCAACCGCGATATGAGGCTTGTGTGGCCGGATTTGAAGCAGCCCTCGAACAAGAGGCCAGGAAAGTCAGATAAAAAAGATCAGATCTCATCAGAAGAAGTTTACGAAGCTAAAACAGGAGCCATTCTCCTGGATTCAGATAATTTCAGGATCTCAAAACCATTTGGCATGGACTCGTTACACGTTTACCCTTTGAGAGGCTCGCTGGGCCGAAAACCCGGAAGGGCGACCCAGGCAAAAGTTAGAGCAAGAGAAAAATACAAAAAAGAAGCAAAAAAAAAAAAAAAAAAAAAGAGAACAAAAAAGAAAGATGCAAAGAAAAGAACAAAAAAAAGAGAAAATCAAAAAAAGAAAAGAAATGAAAAGAATTGAAAAAAAAAAGAAGAACAAAGCTCGCGAGGTCGAAAACCCGCAACGGGCGCCTTGGCAAAAGTTAGAGCCTAAAAAGGAGAGGTTAATACCCGAGTGTACCTTAACCCCCGAACTACGTAAGGCTTGATTCCCATCTTTGGGATACGTAGGCAACTTCATTCTGAAGTCCAGCCGTAAAACACTTCAAATTCGATTGTGTCCATGCAATGGTTTTGGTCATCTTTGCTTTCTCTGTATCCGAGAGTCTGGTTGCGTTCGTCGCTCTGAGGACTGCCACAAAGCGCTGCGGTGCCATCCAAACAAGGGGCAACTTTCCGTTGCCACTCGATGCGCTGCAAGGCCATTCAGACAAGGGGCAGCTTCCCGTCGCCATTCAATGCGCCGTGGCGCCGTTCAAACAAGGGGCAACTTTCCGTTGCCATTCAATGCGCCGCGGTGCCGTTCGAACAAGGGGCAACTTTCCGTTGCCATGCAGTTCCCCCTCAAGCAAGGGGCAATTTTCCTTCAAATCCGAGGTTGTGCATCTCGAAAGTAGGTTCCGTACTCGTTGAGCAGTGGTCATTTGCAAAAATAGTTTTTGAGAATTTTTACTAAGGTTGACTAATCTTCTCGAAAAGTATTCCATTTTTTTAAAACTGGACCATTTCTTGGACCGAAAAGAGGAAAATTTTCAGTGCTCACAGCCTAACTTGCATGATTTTAAATCAGAAAATTGAACAAGCATGTTACTCTAACTCTCATTTTTTTTTAGGAGAAAACTAAAACAAAAAATGGTCAAAATGATGAACTAGGGCGCACAGTTGAGTCAGGCTTCCGGTCTTTCCCATTGTCAACATACTTGCCAAGAAGGGCACTCTACTTGCTAGAATAGGGCACAACCGAAGTTAACAGCAAAATGGCTGAAAACTCTCTCACCCTCCAAGCAACGACGTATCAAGCCAAGTGCGAAGCACAAACCGGAATGGATCAAGATATTCCACTCTCTTGTCTGGACACATCTGATCACGTCCAAACTCCCCAGCAGAGCATCATCGACCGATGTTAGCTGCAGATTTGCTACACACCCAGTTGTGGCGCAACCCCTCTGCGGGAGAAACTCACTGTTGTGAGCAGAAGAAAGAGAATCTAGCAGAATGCTAGGGGCATGAGCCCGCAACTTCTTGTTCATCCATTAATGACAAACTTGCCACTTTCCATTCTTGTAGTCGACACAAACTTGCCACTTTCCATTCTTCTTGGGTACTACAACCTGTAGACGCGCCCTTGGGCCTCTCTACAGATCGGACTCAATTGTCACGGTCCTGTATCTAATCTCGCGGAGTGCAATGCAAGACTGATGAATCATCAAAGAGTCCAAATCCGGCAAATCATTTTTGAAAAAAGATTTTTTTGAAAGAAGTGCCAAACATGGACTGCTTTGCCAGATACAGAGTTGCTACCTAAATATTTTATTTTGAAAATTTAGGAAACCCTGACTCGTTGCCTAAGGCCACGTGTTCGTCATCACCAAAGTTGCCTCGGCTCGGGAACTTGGGTACGATTGGGGAAGGTCACTTCGTGAGCACCCCCGCTCGCCCGATCAAAGATCGGCCTTTACTAACCATGATATCTAGTTTTGAAAACATTATGCGTTCTTATTCTGGTTATTAGCCTAGATTTACTATGTGATGCGCACAACATACAAGTATAGACTGGATTGCCTGAATTATTTGAAAATGGTTTGATGGTGCTACTCGTAAGTAGGCTAAGACATGGATTTGCCACCCTTGGGTGGACTTAGAAAAAATGATTTTGCCACTCTCAAGTGGGCTTAAAACTCGCATTTCATGAATTGTTCCAATCCAAATAACCCAACCTCGACCCACGGGCATTCAAGCAGATATATCACATAAGCAGTTAGCCTCATGGCAAGCATGCTATCATGGCAGTCACTCACACGCATGTAAGGATGCTAAAGCATAAGTACTTACCGAGTACTCCAAGCCAAAACAAAAGCTATGTTAGAGATCAATGCATGATCCTAACTATACTGGAATGCCTAATGCAACACATGCAAAATGCAACTATAGCAGGCTCGGCTATTCTACAATGGCATGTGATGATGCTACAGCTAATACGTATTCAATTTGGAATTGAAATACAAATGCGGTTAGTATGATGCGCCGAGCCCGGTGTATGCAAGACAGATGAATGAATGCAAACATGCTATCATACTGTATGCTAATTGAAACATGCCCTAATCTAACCATCATAAGCTGGTAAATAAAAAGGAGAAAGACGTGGGATTGGAAGACATACATCACACGCACGCACACTTATTACAGTTGTTCCCTCGCTCGGAGGGTCCGAATAAATAATATACAGTCCGGATAATAATACAACTAATTATTACACATCCACTAACTAACTAACAAATTAGCTAAGTAAGCTATAAACTGGCATGCAAATGGACTGCCCCGGCTCTGTTTTGGATGATAATGGACGCGTGCATGCTCGATGCGCTTTGTCGGTAAATTCTATCGCGATGCCTCGTCTCGCCATTGTTTGCAGTTGATTTTAGAAACTTACACAAAGCTCCAGGAGGCTGAAACTCCACCTTGGGAAAGCCACCGACCAGGTATTGGCTTGGAAACCCCCTGCCGACCACCCCTCATGGTGAAAACCAAAAAAGGTGGTCGGCCTACCAGAAAACCTGGTCGGCCGACCACTTTCTGCCCCTGGACTCTGGTTTTTCTGCAACAAAGGTAAGAAAGAGAGAAAGCAATGTATTTTCAACATATATCTGCGCGACCACTCATCCCCGTCCTTGCACAAGCTCTAGGGAGTGTGGCCCTCGGTTCTTAAGCCACCAATCACGCATCTCGATGCATGATGGACGAGAGACCAAATTGCACGTTTTAATAAGACGTGAATGCAAGTATGAACATATGAAGCCAGCAATTCTATCATAGATAATCAAGAATGTCGGGGACTGGGAATCGAGGCACGTTTCGTCACTTGGAGTACGAAACGCCCCTCGTTTCCCGTGCTCGGACTAAACCCTATTCCAAGCACCATGCAAATGGAATGGCATGCACGATGCGACTAACATGCAACCTACCATACGCAATGCTCTGTACTAAAATGGCATACACAATGCGCGTGATGTAACATGGCATACACAATGTTCTAACATGCAACTCAGTATACGCAATGTTGTGGACTGAAATGACATATGCAATGCACGATGGACTTACGCCAACATGAATGGACCTCAGCCACACTCACATCAGTGGCCATGGTATGGAAAAGAGACAACCGAAATGCGTGCACACGTGCATACATACTGAGGACCGAACCTAAGGCATAAAATGCCACTCTACCAAAGCATGGCAAGGGATGAAAGATGGCATACAGACATGTAATCTCCAGCACTAAAACATGATGCTAAATGATCACGAAACATGGAAATAAGGCACCCGATGCATGAAATAAGCCCCGAAACTCAAAGCTAGGCACATGTATTGAATTATAACTATGCAAAGCAAGCATTATTTGGCCATGAGGTACAAAGACAGAGCCAAGGCAGTCCCAAAACATGCACATTTCTAGTTTAAAGCATGGCCAAAAAGTGCTAACATGATGGACTAAAATAGCATGCAAATTTGGCTAGCAAGCATGGTTTACATGGCATGTATATGAAGCGTATGAGAACTAATCAAACCAGCCAAAAACAGTGAATAAAATATGTCAAAATATGCCCAAATAACCACTGAAATGCAACCAATGCGTGCAAAAATGATGAGTTCCTTTAGAGGGCCGTACAAGGGGTTATTAAGCACATACAAGATAGACATGTAACATGTCAAAACCACCTCTGGAAATGAGTTATGACAGCCCTAAAACCCACCAAATAGGCTCTGAAATCAGTCTCGGAAACATGCAAAGAAAGGCCCCTTTGAAAGGCCTTGAATGGGATTGCTCTATACATGCATCATAGACATAAAATATGGCAAAATGGGCTCCTGATAGAGCTTAGGCAGACCTTAAAACCCTCAGAATAAGGCCTGAAACATGACTTCAATGCATGCAAAATAGGGTCCCTTTGGAAGGCCAACAATGCTAGTAAAGAGAATGAGGGGTGAGAGGGTCACCCCTCTATGATTTTGGAGCTCAAAGACACATCAAGGCCACTGAAAATCCATTGGATTTCAGTGGCTAAGAGGCCAAAACAAGTCCAATGCAAATGCTCACATGCATGGCTCAAAGCATGGGGAAATGAAGCATGCAAGGAAGAAAATGACTCCAAACAGTAAAGTGACCTAATCAAACTTAAAGAGGAGGTCAAAAAAAAACTTTCTTCAGTTTAGGTCGAGGTCCAAAAATGCTCAGAAATAAGGTTAATATATCATGCAAAATAAGCCCTAAAAAAGAGATAAAGCATACAAGGAGGTAGGAGACCTCAAACAGAAAAGTACTCTTAAACAAACATGAAGAGGAGCTCAAAATAAGACTATTTTCAGTTTACACCAAGGCTAAAAAATGCTTGAAAATGGAGCTAAGGTATAGAGAAAAATAATGCAAAAAAGGGAAAAATGAGGACTTACCCTTGTAGCACAGCAATGCAGCCAACCTTGGACCAACAAAGTGAGCTTTGAACCTTTGAAAATGAGTTCCAAGGTGCTGGAATGGATGGTGGAGGTGTTAGGCTTAGAGGTGTAGTGTAAATGGCCAAGAAAAAGGGTGTTTTGAGCTTGGAATGGAGAGTTATGGAGGGGAGTATGCAATGCTCCAGCCAAATCTTTTCTAACCTCTACAAATGGAAGAGGAGGCCTCCCTTTATAGAGAAGAGAGGCCAAAGCTTCTCTAAGAAGCTTCAAACCAAGCTCAAGGATCCTCCATGCACGTGTATGGAGGATCACTTCTGAGGCTTCCAGCTGGCACAGCTGGCTTACACTCAAAGAGACCAAAAAGCAGGAAGCAGGCCGGCCAGATCAAGTGGCCGGCCGGCCACTTCCCCTGGTCGTCCGACCAGGGGTCAAAAGGTTCAAGAAGAATTTCTGGCCGACCACCCCAAAAAGGTGGCCTCCCAGATGAGTGCAACACAGTTATATAGTGAAAAACTAGAAAATGTGACTCAGGAGAGAGAAAAACTAGCTTTTTAGAAAGGTTCAAAAGGGTCAAGATGAATTACTGGTCGGCCTACCCATATTGGTGGCCTCCCAGATGAGCACAACACAATGGTGGTATGAAAAGCCAGAAATTGTGGCTCAAAAGTGGGAAAAATCAGCTTTCTGTCAGAAAAACTGACTTTTGGAGAGAGAAAAAGAGAAAATTGGTTTTTAGGGAGAAAGGTGGCCTCCCACCATCCTACCACCTCCATAGCAATAAAAAGAGGGTCCCTACCAAAAATGGACCAAGACGGATGCAAAACGAGGGTTCGGGGGCCAAAACGCGCAGTCCGAGGCCCCGAAAACAGGCTATTAGGCACCGGAAGTGGCGTATGACCATGAAGGTGGTCTCCCGGGCCACAGTGTACCTCTAAAGGGAGGAAATAAGGGGTGTACCTAAAATCGGAGCAAACGGAGGTAGTTAAGCGGTCCCAAACCGAGACACACGGCTGACGGCTCCGAAAATAAGAAACTGGGCTCCAAACGAGAAAAATGGCCTACGACCACGAAACGTAGCCTACGGCCACTGAGAGATGGTCTACGGGACCTCTCCCTCCCTTCGGGAAGAGAAAACAAAAAAAACAGGACCTGGTTCGCAAACCGAGGTAAAGCACAAAAGAGCCCCGAAGTTCGGAGGCAAGGCTCGCAGCCGAGACTCTGAAACCTCAGAACGAGCACAATATGCAACATCACCGACCGCTCAACTGGTGACGTCTGAGTCTTAAGGTCGGTCAAAAATGGGGTGTCTACACAACCGTGTTTAAAATCCATTGAGGGTAGTGCACTTCCTGGATAGCCCGTGCTTCAAGCAGGTTCCTTACCTCCCCCGCGACTACCTCGTCGTGATGAAGAGCCGATCTCCTCGTTCTCTGAATGACTGGCCGTGCATCAGGGAAAACATTGAGTTGGTGGCAAATAAAACTTGTATCGATGCCAGGCATGTCATAGGGCGACCATGCAAAGACTTCGATATTTGCCATCAAGAACTCTACCATCTCGGTTTTTTCTTGAGCGGTCAGGCTTGATCCGAGCAAAAAGAACTTGTTTGGACTTTCCGTGTCAATCCATACTTCTACCAATTCTTCAACAGCTTTGTCCTCGGCCCTGGTGCCCACGTCGTCAAGGACACTCTGGTCTTCTGGGCCTTCAATCATTTGCATGAAGCCTTTGGCAGCTTGGCTCCCGTTCACTGACACGAAGCATTGCTTTGACATGGCTTGATCGCCTCAAATTTCCATAATTTCCCCCATAGCCGAGGGGAATCTCATGATCTGGTGGTAGATCAACGCTACAGCCTGCATAGCGTGAAGCCAACCCCTACTGAGGATTAGATTGTACATAGGTGGCACTTGCACTACCCAGAACTCCACTTGCTTGACCACGGATCCGACTTTGACCGGTAAAATTATTTTTCCCAAAGGCCACTCCGGTTGCGAATTGAAACCTACCAGTGGCGAAGTCGCCGAAGCCAAGTCTGTATCTTGGAGTTTGAGTTGTTTGAACGCGTCGTAGTTCATAATTTCAACCGAGCTTCCCTGGTTAATCAAGATGCGCTTGACATCGAACTCTTTGACGCAGAGGGTGACCACTAGGGCGTCGTTGTGTGGCGTTTGAATGCGCTCTAGGTCCCTTGTGGAGAAACTAATCACGTTTTTTTCCTCGGTCTTTCCCTTTTTGATCGTAGGCTGGACTGACAAAACTTCCCTCATGTGTTCCGCCTTTTTGATCATTCCTCGGAGCTCGTATACACACGCCGGATCCACTATGCCGTGGATCACATTAACCACTCCTTGAGGGGGCACTTCCAAGTCCTCCGGTCCGTGCGAATCAGCCGGGGCGGGATGTGCGGCCTTAACACCCCCATCAATGTAAAGATCTAAGTGTCCGGCTGCAACTAACTCCTCCAAGTGTTGTTTCAGAGGCAAATAGTCCTCTGTCCGGTGTCCTCACTCCCGATGATATGTGCAGCGGTACCGCAGATTGAAGCCCTTTTGCGCATCGCCCAACTTAGCAGGAAATTGGACGTAATCCTCGTCATGGATTTCACTAAGTATGTGATAGATTGGAATCTTAAAGACCATGGTGATGCCCGTCCGAGCTTTCAACCTTCTGTTAGCATCAGCTACGTCGTCGCGGGGGTATTTAGCTCGGTCATTTTGACGACCCCTTCCCCGATTTCGATGATTTGACCCACGGTCAGATTCCTCGGCACGTTCATTTGGACGGTTAGTCTACTGTCCGACCGCGTGTACCTTGCCAGCCGACCTCTTGTCTATTACCACCGGAGTTGTCTTCGCGGTGGACGTCGTCGCATCATCCTCTACTCGGATGTGCTCATTGATGCGCTGCATTAGTTGGCCCGTGGATATCGGCTGGTTCATGGTAAGCGAGTCCTGTAGCCTATGTCCGACCGGGAGACCGCGTTTATATTGGGTGATTTCCAGGTTGATCGGGCAATCTAAAATCTCATTGAAGGTTTCCCAGTATCTGGAGTTGTATGCCTTGAGTGTGTCGCTCGACTCCATTTTGACACTGAGAAGGTGGTCCATCTCCTTTGGCGTTTTAGTGTTGGTCTTGAAACGAGTCACAAAGGCTTCCGTCAACTGTTGTCATCTTTCGATACTTCCCTCCGGCAGCCTCTCAAACCATTTTAAGCCCAGCTCATCCAAACTCAATGGGAAGATAAGGCACATAAGAGCGTCATTGCGCCTATGTCCGGCCATGACCTGCCGGAAGTGGCTTACATGCATATATGGATCAGTCTTTCCATCGTAGAGTGTAAACTTGGGCTGGTGCAAGCCCGCGTGGAGCGGTGTGATTTCTATCTCAAGGGAGAAGGAGGTGGCGTTCAGCCTCGCCAAATTGGTGTCTAGAGAGAGAGGCACGGCTGGGCGGGGTGGCGGCATTACGACCTCCTCGCTGGCATGACCCCCGTAAGATAGCTGCTGGAGCACCGACAACTTTTCGGCCTCGCGTCGGCGAGCTCGCTTCTTCAGGACATCCCTCAAGTCCTCGGAACGGACGGAGTAAGAATATCCCAAAGTGGTCACCGGATGTGAGGGACAGTAGGTACTATCTTGCGCGCTAGACTTCTCTGCAAGCGTGTCTGGGTCTCCATCCCTATAGCTTCTGGTGATAGATAGGGAGGGAGTGCGCCGCTGGCTCTGGCTGCCTGAATGGCGGGGTTGGGTGCGCTCACTGTGGTCTCCCACTCCAGTAACACCCTTCCTGTTGACCTAGCGTTTGAGAGCCTCCATCTCTGCCACCATCCTCTAGATGACAGTGTCTTGGTCCCTTAACTTGTGCTCCAAACGTCTGGCGTGCGATTCTCTTCACCGCTGGTGTCCATCTGGGCTCCGTGAATGACCGAACGTTCTAGCGTGCTTATCTCGCGTATCTCTTGAATGTCCTCATGGGGAAGTCTCCAGGTCCGCCATGTTCTGAACGGTGGGGAGTCCGTCTATTTATCTGGCTGATTCCGGGGTAACACTGTCGATGGCGGACAACGGTATTTTGTCGTTGTTCGCCATGGAAGGCGATTAGATGAGCTTGGAAGACAAGGTTTTTTTCTATTAAGTTTTCCACAGACGGCGCCAATTGTATGGGGAGCAAATATTCGTCGCTGCCCATACTCCTTTCGTCCAAGCTCCATGTCTGTCCGATCAACCTGAAAGCACAACGGCGGTGAGCTACCCGGCAATGTGTTGCCGGAAGCCCCTCCGACGGTCAAGTTAGCACACAGAGAGAGAGAGAGAGAGAGACAGAGAGAGAGAGAGAGAGAGAAACTCAATGAATGTAAGTCTATCTCACCAAATGATGTTCTATTTCCAACATAGAGGCGCAGTCACGCTTATAGACTTTCTGCGCTCAACTCTGTACCCATTAGTCTCTTGACACGTGGTGCTGCTCTCCCATCTGTCAACACAAATCCAACAATCACCACCTAACCCAATCGTCAGGCTACATTAGCGGGAACTCGGCAGCCCGGCGGAATCACCTCGGCCTTCCACGACCGTGCTGTGTAATGTGCCCGTGTGCTCCCCTCGCCGAGCTCCATAACAGCCGAGCTCGGTAGCACTCTGGCAGGACCGAGTTCCAGATAGGTTACATTGGCATTCAGAAGACTATTCCCACCGAGCTAATCGTGCGCTCTCAAAACTCAGTAGCAGACACTCATCTCGGCTAAGTAAACCTTGGGGATAGGCCTCGACTGAGCAAGTCCAAATCTGGGGAAGCTCGGTCCAAACATGGGACCTGGACCTCAGACCTAGGCCTGGACCGAGCAAGATCATCTCAAAGGAAGCCCCAGTTAGCTCGGCCTAAACAAGGGCGAGCCTCGACAAAGCAAATCCCACTCTGATCAGGCCCAAGTTAGCTCGGCCCAAACATGCTTGGCCATCTTCTGTCCGGCTCCTTCCATGGCCCAAAACCATATTATAAATCTCCCTCTCAATCATCATCATCAACAACAATTTGAGCATGATATATACATGATATATATAAATAAAATTAATATATATATATATATAAATCTGAGCATGATGGTGGAGGAAAAAATAAATCTGTGTTCTTGTTTGTTCAATTTGAACATAAATTGATCTGTGTTCTTATCTATATGATATATATAGAAATAAAATTAAAATATATATACATTTTTACCCATTTTCTCAAATTGCACACCCAGATTTCATCCACAAGAAACCCAACAGTAATGGAACCAAAAAAATACAAGAAACCATCTCATCACAGTTACGGGGATAAACCGAGGTATAAAGCAACAACAACAATCATAAAAAAAAAAATACAGTATTTGAGAGAGAGAGAGAAAGATTAATTTCTTTCAATTTCTATAAGCAACCAAACACAAAATCAGTTAGCTTCTATGACCAGTATTATGTAGATCAGAGAGATTCAAGGAGATTTGAGAGATCAGAAAGAGATGAAGGAGATCGAGGATCTGGTGGCACGACATGAATGTAGAGTGAGATCCAAGCCACGTGAGGCAGATCGGAGATGAGCGAACTACGACAAGGAGAGAGATGAAAGAGATCGACGGTGAGGAACTGGTTATACGGTGGTTGTCGGTGTAGATTTGTGCGATTCACCAATGGAGATCGAGATGAGGAGAGAGAGAGAGAGAGAGACAACAACCCTAAAATAAGTCAACAAAACAGAGAAACATATATATATATAGGGGGTAAAATAGTAATTTTACAGGAGAGAGATGAAAGAGATTGACGGTGAGGAATTGGTTATACGGTGGTTGTCGGTGTAGATTTGTGCGATTCACCATTGGAGATCGAGATGAGGAGAGAGAGAGAGAGAGAGAGACAACAACCCTAAAATAAGTCAACAAAACAGAGAAACATATATATATGTATATAGGGGGTAAAATAGTAATTTTACTTAGAGGACAAAGGGAAAGGGGGATGGGGATGGGGATGGGGATGAGGCTGGGGTTGGGGTTTGGACACTTATCACCGTCCCCAGCCCGAAACTGATCGGGGATTGATTTTTGAATACCATCCCCGCTTAGTCGGGGGTATTTTTCGGGAAAAAAATGCTCAAATCGGGGTTGGGGAAGTGGGTCCTTGTCGGATCGATTTTAAATTGCCATCCCTACAAGAGAGGTGAAACAACTTATTTTTGAATAATTGTGTTGTAAAATGACTAAAACATTCCCATCGAGATAAGTTATTCTAACATTATCCATAAATCAGACATATTATATTCTCAAATCTTGGCATTGGCTGAATGCCTTATCATATGTCAAAATAAATAGAGAAGGTTTGGGCAATCTCTTTTAGAGATCAAGATCCAACATTGAATGGACCATCGAATTAATCAGAGAATAATTGCAAACAATATTATGGGTTGATGAATATTCAAAAAAAATTCAAAAATTTCAAATATAAGAGACCCGCGTGACCATAATAAGGTTTAAGTATTTACTGAGCATATATCTATACAAGATGTTACATCTCGGGCACCATTGCCACTTCGTCCAACTATAGTTTCGTCATACCAGATAACAATTATCAATTGCAAATTAATGGTTACATTTGCAATAATGCTATCCTACATCAGATTTTGATGATGTCTAATGATGTCTAATATGAAACTTAATGGTGTATAACACTTTTATTTAAGAAATGTCTTTTGAACTTTGGAGTGTGAATGGACAAAACCATAAGGTTGTGATTCATGGGCTAAACCATAGTCGATAACACTTTTGAAGGTAGAGACTGTGCCGCCAATTGTTTGGCGTATTGTTGAGTTAGACCAAAGCAAACGATACTGCGCCCCTTTTTTTATTTTATTTTATTATTTTTTTATCGGCAAATGTTAGTTGTTAGATTAGCATCCATGGAAGAAAATCTTCTCACCCTTGACAAAGCACCTACGTGCTTGCTCTCTCTTAATTCAACTCCCCTAAGGGGAATTGAACCCATAACCTCCTTGAAATTAAGCCCTAAAGAAAGCATGATGGCCAACTACACTAGTCTAGTTTATAGTTGAATATTGTTCCAGCATCCTTATCTCCACGCCCACTACAATTAACTACAACTTTTGTGCCATGTGGTAAAGTAGGGCAAACTTTCTCTAGAAATGCCAATGCATGAGAGGTCTCCAAGGTTGGAAAAATTCCTTCAAGTCGGCATGGTCGTCGATATGCTGTGAGCCAAAAAAGAGATATCAAACTTCTATATATGGCCAATTAAGACAAAAGAAATTTTGTTAAGCGGGCAGTTTAAAATTTCTTAGATTTTGAGGGCAAAAAATTATCTTCTGTCACGAATTTTTTAGAAGTTTAGGGAGTCATGTAAAATTTATTAATATTTGAGTGCCAAAAATACTGTTTTTTCTTATAAATACCCCAAAATCTAGGGATCCTATTTGTCCCATTTTTTTTTTTTTTTTTTTGTATCTTTGTTTTAAATGCAAAATAATATTGAAATATGAAAAATTAGGTAGGATCAGGGTACATTAGAGACGTAAAGAAGGGATTTTAGAATAGACATCCCGTGTTTGAAGATTATAAATTTTATTTCTTGTTTTCAAAGTTAGCAAGCTTACCATCAATGGCTTCTTGGTCAGTGACAGTGTAGAACTCTGCCCTTCCAATGTCTTTAAGGAAGCTGAGCTCCGGACTAACCCCCGGGTACTCCAATCTGCATTAAAAAAAAGAAAAAGAAAAGGTGTTTGTTTGAACCATGATCGAAATTTTTGTAATACTTATAATGTGCAAGGGAGGAATTTTGGATCAGAAATCAATGTTGCAAAAGCATACCCAATTCCAATAGAATGTGCCCCAACAATTTGCCCTTCATCATCTTGCAGCAAGTAGCTCATGGCTCCATGATATACCCCAACTTCACCTCTAGCCAGAGTTGCAGAGTGCCTCCCACTGTCTATGCTAGAGCCACTGGCCACAACTCCGATCAGTCTCACATCTTCATCTCTCAAAAATTCATGGAACAACCTGAGTGCATTGGAACCGCTCCTGACGCAGGCAACTAGGACATCAGGCTTGCATTTAATAAACTTGATTCCCCCATTTTTTCCCACCTTGGTGTGCTTTGTGGGCTGCTGTAGATTTTGCTTGGTTTTTTTGGGTGTTTCGGTGAACGTTATGGATGTTCACTGGGTCGGCAAAGAGGACGATTCAGATTTGGCTAGGATGTTCATTCGGGTGCTTCTTTGCGAGTGGAATTTTGAGGGGTGTTCTCCATTCAGATCTATGGAGATGTTTCGGTGCTTTGCTCGGGGGGAAGCATAAGTGTCGAAGTTGATCCAGATTTGTGTAGGATTTCATTCGTGCGCTCCTATGCATATGGGAGTTTGAGGAGTGAACTCCGTCCAGATGTGGGATGGTGTCTCAGTGGTTGTTTTGATTAAGAGGAGGTCGGCGTTGGGTCGTCAATATAGGGGCGGTGGATTAGCTTCAGCAGTGGGTGTGTTTTCGGTGTTTGGGTTGAAAAAGAAGCCGTTTCGACCATAGAAGTGGAGGTGTCAGTAGGTTTTATTCAGCTGTGGCAATGGGTCTTGTTTCCATAGGTGTGTCTGGCTTTGGCCAAGGTAGCTTCGGCCATGGTTGTTTCGGACTGAGTTATTATAGGCATAACTACCAGCACAAGGTTATGATGGATTTTACTTCAATAGCTTTCATGACAAAGGCCAATGAAAGGAGGACCAACATTGAAGTCTGGCAGAGGGTGTGTTTCCGCCTTGGGTGAGCCAAAAGTGGGTGAAGTTCGGCGGAGGGGTCAAGCGTGGGTGAAGTCCGTCGGAGGGGACGACCGTGGGAGACACAACATAGTTGTGCCTTGGGAGTAGTGGGCTGTGCCTTGGGGGTTGAGGAGTGTGCTTATGGGTGCTACAGTGCTGCATAGGTGAATAAAATATTTGGATTGAATAGTAGAGTGTGGTTTGTTGAAAAGTGGAGTGCAGCAGCTTGGGTGTTGAAAAAGAAAATTTTAATTTGTTGAAAAAAGGAATGCGGGAGCAGCTTGGGTGTTTTGGTGCTAGTTTTTGGTTTTGGGTTGTGGGTTGAATTTGTGAGGATTCACGTATTTTATTTTCTAGTTAAGTTCTTCTTAACTTTTTGTTTTAAAAAAAAAATTGTGATGCCAAGGGGTTGGTTGTATGGATGCGAGTAGTAGTAGTAGGGGTAATTTGTACTTTCCGAATCTCTCTCGATGCATGTCATCTTCCTATACCTTTAATTTCATGCTGTTAATGAAATTTTTCTTTGCTGATCAAAAAAATAAAATAAAAGAAAGGACATCAGGCTTGCCACCCCACTTCTCCATAACCTGTTTTCTTGTCTCTTTTTCGATGATCGATTGGAATTCCGGGACCATGGTCGGACATGGATGAGGCCCTACTGCTGTTCCTGCTAAGTAGTAACATGTTTCAAGGTTCCCAACCCAGTTCCTTATTGCTTCTGAGGTTGCATCTTCCATCAACAAATTTGACCTACGTGTGAACGTAAGAAACTACTCATAATTCGAATAACGATACTATGTACACAGAATTAGAATATAAAAATTGTATAAAAAATACAGTATATGGTTATTACAAAATATATTTTATGTATTCTAATTTTCTATACCTACTTAGTTCACAAAGAGAGTGTATTTTTGTCGATTTTTGAATAGTTTAATAGTCCATTGATTGTGAGAGAACCGGAGTGTGATCTCAAAATTGTGAGCCTCATTCTTTTTTATATTTAGTTGATTGAATTGGACCGTTCACTCCATAGGAGTGAAGTTAAACTCAATTAAAATAGACAGCTTCTCTCCAATTTGGAGAGTGTATATTGCTCGTCGAGTTACCATGAGTCTCAATTCGATGTAATTATTAGTGCTTTACATCTATCACAACTCTTCTCTCTCTAAAAACAACCTCTCTCTCCCTCTTCTCTCTCTAAAAACCTCATTTTCCGGCCTCTTTTTGGGCTGGCCGGCCGCCGCTTTTGGCTATGGCGGTCGGCTGGCCTAGCTCGCTTCGGCGGCTGTCTTGTTAGTTTCTTCTTTCAATAAACTTGAGTCTCCCATTTTTCCCCACCTAGGTGTATTTTTTGTTTGCTGCGGGAGAGTTTTGGTGAGTCGGAGGTCGTTCAGGTATTTCTTCAGGGGCTGTCCAAGTTTGTCTTCGGTTGTCTTCTTGTGTTTCAACCTTGCCGTTATAACTGATTCATCAGGGGAGTCCAGGAATTTCATTCGAGCGCTTTTGGCGAGTAGGAGCTTGAGGGGTGCACTCTGGTTCGTAGGCGATCAGTTCTTTCTGATTTTCACTCAAGTGCTCCTCCTCGAGTGAGAGTTTGAGGGGTGAATTTCTACCATTTGTATGGAGGTGTCCCAGCGGGTGGTCGGTGTTCGGCGGGTGTGTGGATCCGTGGTGTGACATAGAAGACCTGTGAGGTAGCAGTCCTGTTGGCTATGGAGTTCGGCAGCAGCATAGGCGTGGGCTGCAGCAGAGGCTTTGGCGTGGGTACTGGGTGATGTGTGGGTGTTTGCGGGTGTTGCGATCTGTGGATCTGTGGGTGTTGTGCAGGGGAGTTGCAGCAGCTTGGAGTCTTCAGTAGGGGTGTTGCTGTGGATCTTTGGGGTGTTCTTGGCCGGTGTGGGTAGTGTGATTGGTCGGTGGCTGTGAGTGTTGATTGTCCTTGGGAGTGCTCGGTTGCATTACGTATTGCGTGCTCGGAGTTTGAATCAGATTAGAAGTTCCCGCCCATGGAGTGTGGCCTTGGGTGTTGGGTGTTGTCAGTGGGTGGTCGGTGGTGTGCAGATGGGCGTTGTCAGTGGGTGTAGCAGGTTGCTTTTGGTGCTAGGATGGCATGGGTCTTGGCTAGGCTTTGGGAGTGTAGCAGCATGTGGGCATGGTTTAATCATGTGGGAGTGTAACAGTCTGTAGGTGAAGGAAAGGTGGGTTATCAAAGCTGGGTGTTGCAGCAGTAGCTATGGCGTGGGTCTTGGGTTGTAGCATTGGGAGTTGTAGCAGCAGTGTGGGTTGTTGTTAAGATGATTTAAAATCGTGAGCCCTACAGCAGAGGTGATTAAAATATCTGGGTTGATTAGATCGGTTTGTAGTTCGGGCTGCTTTGGGAGTTGGTTTAGTTAATCTAGTTTGGTTTGGGTGTTTTGGTGGGTTGATTATGTGGAGATTCATGTATTTTATTTTTCTAGTTAAGTTCTTCTTAACTCTTTTTTTTTTTTAAAAAAATCGAGAGGCTTAGGGGTTGGTTGTATGGATGCGAGTAGCAGTAGTAGGGGTATTTTTATACTTCCGAATCTCTCTTGATGCATGTCATCTTCTTGTACCTTTAATTTCATATTGTTAAATGAAATTTTTCTTTGCTGATAAAAAAAAAATGAGTCTCAATTCGATAATTTCATTTATTCATTTTGTGCTTCTTTTTGTATAGATCATTTATGAAAAAATTAGATTTATTAATAATCATAGCAATATGATTTTATTATGTTTATATTAAAAAAATAGACAATTAATTTTCAAATACTTGCTTTTTTTACTTATTTATTTTTTTTTATAAGGAAAATTATGATAAACATATGCGTCTATGATTATCGAATTAAGTTGATTCTTTTCATAGATAATTTACGGTTAGAAAAATTACAAAATGAACATTCTAAATCATTATTTCAAAAAAAAAAAAAAAGTTTACGCTTTTGAATTCTACTTCAGTAAATGGACTAGAAAAGTAATTTTTTTAAAAAAAATTTCAGAAAGAAAAAAAAAAAAAAAATTCAGAAACAGTTGCATTTGTGTGTGTGTGTGTTTAAACACTTTTTAGATTAGTTTACACATGACACACTTGAAAGAAATAATAATAATAGTTTTGAAAAAATATCACTAAAAATAAAAAAATCCAAAAAATGTAAAGTTTTTAGTAATATGCCACTTAATTTTAAATAACAAATAAATAAAATGAATCTACTATACCTGAGCACCCAAAAGATTCATTAGGAGTACATTGGATGATTGTCTCTCCATGTCTAGGCTACCCATGACAATGATACACTCCAAACAGAGTTTGGCACAAGCCGCTGAGGTTGCAACCCCGTGTTGCCCTGCTCCGGTGGCTGCCACAATGCTTTTCTGGCCCATTCACTTGGCAAGCATTGCTTGAGCGATGGCGTTGTTGATTTTGTGCGCTCCACCATGTTTTAGATTCTCTCTTTTCAGATAAATTTCTCGTCCTTCACCGTTACTATTCTTGTAGTGATTCGTGAACTTTTGAGCAAAATATAGAGGTGCTTCACATCCACCGTAGTCCCTTAGGGCTATTGCAAGCTCCTCCTAAATGACATTTATTTCAACACTTAATTAGTTTCATTTATATATTATCTTACTAATCAAACAAGTCCTTAATAATTAAATAACACTTAAGAAGACTATTCTCGAGCTAATAGGCCTTTGAGAATTAAGGAGGATTGCAAAAAATCATACACGTACAATCCCATGTTTGCGAAGATGAGATTGAATACATTGTATTATTGTTATTATTATTATTATTATTATTATTATTTATAAATTTTTATGTTATGTACTTTATCCAATTCACTATAGGCTTGAATTATCTCACTACAATATGATATATATATATATATATATATTCTATTTTCCTCCTATCTTGACAGACTAACTTGTTTTTAAATTGTGCAATCAAATGTTGGATAAATGGGTCTTACAAAAAAGTAATTCAATTTTTATAACTCGGTGTTTGATCTACCAGACCGATTAATCCGAAGGATCAAATCCACCGTCTACTAGTTGGAGACTCAATTATGATTGGAGCAGGAGTCTCGTATGATCTGATCCCAATTTCTTATCTAATAACAAAGCGTGCCACAAGGTCTTAATCATACAAAACATCTATCAAAATTTATCCAAAGAAATAAAAAATAAAAAAGGGGCAAAATATGATTACTAGATCGTAGCAGGCCATGCGAACGAGAAGTTTTTTTGACTGAACTTAAGTGGAAACAAGACAGTGCTTTAAATATATTGTTATTAATTTAAAGAGTAGGATCTATTATTTTTATGTCAGCTTTTAAAAAAATAATAAAACATGTGTTGGAATTTTTTTTTTAATTTTTTAAAATTTTTTTTATTGTTAAAAAATGAAGACTTTATTGATATAAAGCACGTGTCAATTTCTAAAACATGTGTCAATTGTTGAATAAAGTGAAACAATGGTGGAAAAACGACTGGGTTGCACTTAAATGACTGCACATTTTGCAAAGTCCAAGAATGAGAACTTGTACCGTTAAAAAGACCACCGACGACAATGACTTCAAAGTGACTTTGGTCTCGATGAAAACGTGGATGGTATAATTTTTGTTTATTTACTTATTTATTTTATATTTTAATTAAATACATATATATAGGATTTGGAGCTCATTTAGTCTCTGATATGGACTCAAGGATGTTATTTGGATTTGTGAGGTACATTACAAATTTTGTTTTGATAAATTAAACTGCTTATTTTATAAAGCCTTTTGTATATATTATTTATAAAATGTATATATTATTTACAAAAAAATTAAATTGATTTAACAATTGTAACTTAAATATGTCGTTATAAATAATATATGGATTTAAATTTTTGTGTGTAGATAATATATACGAAAGATCTTACAAAATAAATAGTTTAAATTATAAAAATCAAATCTTGATAAATTCAACAATGATATATGTTACGTAGAGATCAGAGAATGTCCATTCCATTTTTAGGGTGGTCTAATAATTTATTTTTATTTTTGTCCATTCCTTTCAGTTTTAGGATGGTCCCTTATTTATAGTTTTATCATGAAAGACCTTCCATTCATTGTGGCTCCACTACTACAATCACCACTTTTGTCTTTGCCACATTAACACCACCACTACCACAAATATTATACTACATTAATTTTTTTTTAAAAATATTTTCTTTTGAAACCTACTAACAAAGATGGAAACAATAGAAATGAAGTGATGACAAACCTGAAACTTAGCATCAAGCAAGACCAAGTTAAACTCAGCTCCAAGCTTGTCCAAGCAAGTCGTCAATGTCTCGGGGACAAACCTCCCTCCATACTTTCCAAATTTTCCAGTACTACTAGCTTTTCTCTCTTCTGCCTCAAGCAACCTCCACGTCAATGACTTCGTTGTGATCATAGGTGGGCAAATCACTCCTCCACCACTCAATATCTTTTACTTGTCACTGAAGGCATTGCCGGAGCCATGGTCTGGGCACTGCTCTCAAGCTGTGCCCTACTAGAAAAATGACCTTTTACTACTATATAATTTGCGATCACCTGATTATCAGTCGCAAATAATCAATTTATTCATTATATTTTTTTTCTTCCCTTTTTCCTTCTAATTGCCCTAGCCTTTTTTCACACACACATATCTCTCTCTCTCTCTCTCTCGGTCTTAAATGGATCGTTGAAGCTCTCGCGTCTCCGGTTGCCATTAACGCTTCTCTCTCTCTCTCTCTCCCTCTCGGTCTTAAATGAATCGTCGAAGCTCTCGTTTCTCTGGTTGCCATTGACGCTTCTCTCTCTTTCGGCTGCCTCGCCTTCGCCCCTGCCCTCTTTAACCTCTTCCAAGTCTTCGTCTCTCTCTTCGTATACATACATACATTTGTGTATATATCGCTGATAACTTGTGTTCTAGATGATTCTAGAGAGAGAATTGACAAATAGCTCTGAAGATCTATAGCGGATCATTTTCTCTCTCTCTCTCTCTCTCTCATGCGTTCAACAAACCTATATGGCACTGCTCTCTTGCTTGCTCGTCAACACACCCACTCGTCATCGTCGTTTGAACATCTCCAGCGGTATGAATCTCGTTCTCAATCTTGCTCCCAGTCCCTCCTCTCTCTGTCTAGCCACACACACATATCATACGAGGAAGCTTTGGTTCGACTCATTCCTTTCTTATCCATGTACAGGTATGTACTGGTTCAACTCATTTCATTCTTGCCCTATTTTCTTGCATTTTTCCATGTCTATTAGTGTATATCTTTCAATTTCTTATTCAATACATTATAGTGAGCAGTACATTACTGTCTTTAACTTGGAATCAAGATTTCATTGATTATTAGCAAGTTCAAATTTGTTGAGTCAAGAACTGGTAAATTTAAATTTGGAAGATAAAAAGTCCTATAGTATTGAATTTGCTTGATTTATATGTGATATTAAATTAGTTCATTGATCATGCTGACTGGATTTTCTAGTTGATTGTTCTGTTACCATTGACATTGACATTGACATTGATATTGACATGAATCATTATCACCTGGTACAAGTGTATTCATCATTGCTCTTGCTGTCGGAACTTTTGCTTCTTGGACGTTGTGAATGTCTTTGGTGATTTCTATAATCATTATTTTTGTATATGTTTGGAGAAAAGAGGGAGGGAGAGTGAGAGGAAAACTAACTAATTTATTTGGTCCAATCAAGAAACATATAACAAATTCTAGATTCTTACAATACCTTTTACATAGTTGATGTGAATTTTCATGTCTAGAAGTTGAGAAGTTTGTGCTTACCTAAAAACAGAACTGTTAAACATTCTTGTGTGCGAATTGTTCTTTATTGAAAATTTTATAAGCACTCAAATCTGAAGATGGTAACAAGTATGTAGAATTGCATAATTGAATCGGTTGTAAAAATGATAATTTAAACATACTAATTGAATCCTTTGCTTGTTTGCTTTGTTTACTATGTAGATGGGCTTAAAGCAATTTTTCTATCATCCTACAGCTCAAAAAAATAAATAAATAAATAAATAAATAAATTTGTGTTGCTCTTGGCATTTTACTTATTTCTTGATTTTTTTTTTATTAAGGAAAATCGTTTCCAGAAATTTAACCTAATTTGGGGAGAAGAGATACCTATTTACTCTAGGAATTTAACCTAATTTGGATTACTAAAAACCAATGTTTGGAACAAATGCTTAATAAGTACTGATTTGTGCTTTGGATAGATGATTGATGATAAGGTATTTATGCTACTTGAGCCTTGATTTTTTAAGTAGTTCTGATTGCAAGTATATATTGGAGATCAATCATGCTTGATCCTACCTAGTATTTCATATAATTTAAAAAATAAATGTTGTGTTTCAATATTCCACCTTTGTTATTCTGCTGTTTGGATTAATCTTTTGTAGAATGGGAGTTTGGCTCTTCAATATTAAGTTGAATGCTCTTCAAAAGAGCCAATTTTGAGAATGAAGAGTAAATTTGTCTATTTTGTATAGTTGGTTTCAAAGGCAGTTGATCCATCTTTAAACCAATTTTTATATTTTGTAAGGACTTTTAAATAAGTTTTTGATGTAGAGTTGTCTTAGATTTTATTTATTTATTTATTTAATTTAATTTAATTTTTTTTTTTTTTTGGTATATGGATTGCACCTACTTGGTGCCTTTTAAATACGTTTTCTACATAAAATAATTGTTTTTTTTGGTGTTTAACATCTTATAATGGTTATCATCTAATGATTTGCATCTATATAGGTTTTGGTCTTCATTGGATGCTGGACAATTAACTTTTGTAATGTTTTGTACGCAGTACAAAAGTTGATTGATGAAGAGTTTCAAGGAATTATACATCTGCGCACTTCAACATTGCATAAGAAGATTGCATTTACTCGCCATGATTTTATCAAACTTTCAGATTCTGAAAACAAGCTGGAGGCATCGTTGCAGGTTTATTTTTGTTGATCTTTGTAATTTTTATGTACTGATCGCCAGTAATAAAAGCAGTGGCAGTTTGGCATTGATAGCAGTAGTAATTGTGTGGGTGAAAATCTGACCACACTGCCCGTCTAGTGATCAGCTGGAGAGCACAAGCAGAATAGATGGCTTAAGCAACCTGAAACAGAAAGAAAAAGCTCCGGCGGTGGTTCTTCCACCCGGGGACACTCCGACGATCAAGTCGGTATATCTCTCAAAGATAATCAAGTACTAAACTGAATACTCAAAGTATAAATTACATACCTTAGACCCAGGGGGTGCCTCTCTTTTATAATATACTCAATCCAAGTCCCACTAGAAGTATGACTTCTATGAACTCTAGTTCACTGCTTACTCTGGACTCTTTTAAGTGATAAAGATAAACTCCTTGAGAGTTTTATCCTTATCTTGGTTCAATCCCCTTTGTGCCTTAGGACTCTTGCCCCTTATCTCGGATTCCGATATCTTTGGAGATGACCTCGGCTTCTCCGAGATTACCTCGGCTTAACTACCAAGGCACGTGGCACCTCGGCTGACACGTCGGCGTCACCATGCCACGTGTTGGTATTCAGAAAATATATCCCCACAACTGCCCCCTAGGTTCTATTACCTCGGCATTTTGAGGTGATGGAACCTATTCCGAAATTTTGTCACTTCTTTTCTGAGTAATGGCTCAAAAACTATTTAGCCAAGATTATCTACTTTCAGCCGACGTGTTCTCTTCGGAGAACAAGGCTTCGATCGTATTCTCCCATGCGCATGAGCTGTCATGCATATCTAACTGTTTCTTTCACATGTTTCATCTTTATTGGAGCGTGTCGGTGACGCGCCTGAAGCTGTCTGTTCATTTCGTCTGCGCCGCCTGACGCGTGCGTTACCCTAGGCGTAATGATTACCCTAATTTTGCCGTCGTTTCACATTTTTGACAAAACTTTTCTTTTGCCTCTATCTTTTCTTCACTTTTTCATTCCGTCTTCTTGCTCTTTCTCTCTCTGAAAGCTCATTCTTCTTCGAATCTGCCTTCGCCTCAATCTCTCTTCTGGATTTGCTTTTAATCCCTCATTCTTGCAAAGCCTTCTTTGCTGTTGCAACCGGTTTCTGGGTTCGGCGAACATTGCCTCGGCTTCCTTTGTCCTGGTAAGATCCTTTCCTTTAATTCTTCCATTCTTTTTATGTGCTTTTGTCTGTCTGTCGCCATTACTGATCTTTGCTCGAAGTCTTGATTTCATTTGTATCTTGAATTTGTGGCTATGCCTTGAACTTTTATGATTTTTCATCATTCTCTTTGCCGCTGTTCTTGATTTGTTTCTGTATCTCTATTGTTTCTGAGAACTATACCTCTGTTCTTGAATCTGAAACTTCGTCTTTGTTTTCTCTTTTTTGTATCTGCCCCAGATCTGTGCCCTCGATTTTTATCTTCATACTTCATTGATTTGGGATTTGTCTATAGAACCCTTAATCTTTAGGGAAACCTGAAAAACGCCCATCTTCTGAAACATATTCCTCTTAGTTTAATCCAACATAATGGGTATGTGGAGGCATAGGGTAAATACCCCGACAAAACTTGAATACTTTAGGCAAGAATTCTCTATCCCAGCCGACGTTCATCTTAAATTGGCTGGGGATAATGATACCATCGTGCCCACAGATCATACAATGCCTTTTCCAATAGTTGCTTTTACCGAATGTGGACTTCGGCTTCCACTTGATCCCCTTTTTCGTCAAGTTCTCCATTTCTATAAGCTGAACCCTATGCAACTTACTATCAATTCCTATAGGGTAATTAACGGTATTATTGCCTTAGCTAGGCAAGAAAACCTTAGAATCACCCTAGCCGACCTTCAATATTGTTATACCATGTGCCCTCTCGATCTGAAGGATAGGGGTTTTGTCTATTACCTTAAGCCGAGATCCACTCAGTACAAAATTATTGCCGACCTCCCAGACTCCAACAAGGGGGCTGGAGATGATTTTCTCATTGCTTCTGGAAATTGGGAATTTGGCCCAGATGAAGATGTCCACCTCTACCCTCTTCCTCGAACACTTACAGAGGGCAAGAGTAAGAGCCCTGAGTCAACACTTAGTTGTTTTTACTTAAGACTTTAATACTTTATTTCTGACGCCTGTTTCTTTGCAGATCTTCATCAGCCACCGAAAAATTTTCGCCAATCCTTCTTCCCAGGAACAGATCTGAAAACACTTCTTGGCCTCCCAATCCATAAACGAAAAGCCCCAGTATTACTAAACTTCATCCCTACATACAAATCCACCTTACCCGACGTCCCAAGAAAAAGGAAAAAGAGCCTTTCTCTACCTACAGCCACAACCTTAACTGCTTCTACATCCCGAACAGATCAAGAATCCACATCTGACCCAGCCGATCTTCCATCAACTTCGGCCCCCTACTTAATACCAATTCCTGAACGTAAACGCCGAAGAAAGCTTGTAAAAACAGCCGAAATGGTTCGTCCAAGGCCTGTCGTCCAAGATCTTCTCGCCGACCTTCCAACTGACGCCGAAGCCGCACCAACGCAATCAATGCTTCCACCCAAACCAAAGAGGGTAAAAAAGGCTCAGCCTAAGGCCAAGGCTACAGATGCCGAGGCTGAGGATGCTCTGCCGATTTCGAAGCTAGCTGAAAGCAAAAAATCAGCCTCTACTTCAACCAAAAGGTCTGCTGAGGGCCAACCCTCAGGGTCTACACAAACAAAGAGGCCAAGGTCATCGTCTGCGACGACCTCGGCTTCGAAGAAGCCCGACGTCCCCTGGGCCCCTGATCTATCCCTGGAGGATAGGCCCATCATGGCTAGTGAAAGTGCTGACGACATTAATGTTGCTGTCGCCCTTAGCACTGCTCTTCTTCTACCAAATGACTTTGAGCGAAATAGCAAGCTTAGTGAGTATGAAAATTATGCTCTTATGCTCCAACATTCTGCTCAAGTAAGTGTTTCTGTTTGTACTTGTGATTTTTTTCTTCTGTTCTTCACTGAGAGTACTGTCTCACATTTCTGTTTTTCTGCAGGCCATTCAACATGCCCACTCATTTGCCATGCAATCCTTTGAAAATCGTCAAAGGTTGGTTGATATGAAAAGGGAAGCATCTTCTATGAAGAGAGAGATCAAGTCTCTTGAAGCAAAAATGAAAAAGTTGGAGGATCAAGCCGAGGCTGCAACCAAAGTTCAAACTTTAGCTCTTGAGAAAGCCGAAGCTGCTGAGGCCGTTAGAAAAGTTGCTGAGGCCAAGAAAAGAGAGGCCGAGGTTCAGAAGGCCCAAGCGGAGAAAGAACTCCAGCAAGCTCTGGCTACAAAAGAGGCCGAAATCAAAGAGGCCGACGAAAAGGCCTATGCTCAAGGTGTGGCCGACGTCGCAGAAGACTACAAGCTTCAAGTCAGGCAGGCATGCAACAGGGGATTTTCCCTTGGTTGGATGTCCTTGATAAAGAAGCTTGACCTTCCTCCTCCTCCTCCTGAAGGTGAATCAGAGTCTGAGGCCGAGGCCGTTGATGAAGATGAAGAAAAAGATGATTGTGACGCCTTGGTGAGAAGACCCAAGAATGCTGCCGAAGCCAAGTCCCCTCCTCCTGCTGAGCAGGTTATGGACTTGACTTTGGATGAGGAGGGTGATGGGGCTGAGGGGGCACCCAAGGAGACTGCCACTGGGCAACTATCGTCCAATCTTCTGTTGGTAGAAAGAAGTGTTGAGTCAACAATCGCTGAGATTGATGCCGAGATAGAAGCGGAGAAAGTGGCCGAGGAGGTACCACCAGAGTCATCTGAGGTCCCAGTCCCTGCAGTGGCTGATGCTGAGGAATCTTGAAAAAATTGTCCTTTGTACTTTTTTCCTTCTTTTTTTTTCTGTTTTTTTTTTACGCTTTGTACTTTTTTACTTTCTGGGTAATGCAAAACTCTTTCTTTTGGCCGACGTGGTTTCTTCTATATGTAACTGCAACAGTTCTTCTTCTGGATGTTCCAATCTTGTGATATTCTGTTGACTATTTCTGCATAGTCTTGTACTTATGAAATTTTTGCATATTTCCTCATGTTGCTTCTTTTGTGCAATCTCCTCGGGGTTTCATACCTCGGGTATAACCATAAAACTTTGACTTCGGCAAGATACTATCCTGCAAACTTTTCATAGATTTCAACAAGTATAGAACATATAGAATGTAAACTTTGCAAGCTTCTTCTCAATTAAGTATTAAATGATAATCTTAATCTGACCTACTTGTAAATTGCTACAAATTTTAACAAGTAATGAACAATATACTTAGCATTTATTTTAACCTGTAACTTTCTGTATACCTCGGCGGTTGATCATATGTCGGCTTAACATAAACTTGTAAATTGCTACAAATTTCAACAAGTGTTAAGCATCTTCCCTAGGGTTTAAACAACCCACATATTGCTATGAGAACTTAAGCAATAACTTCGGCTTATCTTCGTTTTGTAAATTGCGACAAATTTCAACAAGGGAAGATAAGGAATCAGCTTAATTCCAACTTGTAAATTGCTACAAATTTCAACAAGTGAATTAAGGAATAACATCGGCTTAACTTCAACTTGTAAATTGCTACAAATTTCAACAAGTGAAGATAAGGAATCAGCTTAATTCCAACTTGTAAATTGCTACAAATTTCAACAAGTGAATTAAGGAATAACATCGGCTTAACTTCAACTTGTAAATTGCTACAAATTTTAACAAGTGAAGATAAGGAATCAGCTTAATTCCAACTTGTAAATTGCTACAAATTTCAACAAGTGAATTAAGGAATAACATCGGCTTAACTTCAACTTGTAAATTGCTACAAATTTCAACAAGTGAAGATAAGGAATCAGCTTAATTCCAGCTTGTAAATTGCTACAAATTTCAACAAGTGGATTGAGGAATAACATCGGCTTAACTTCAACTTGTAAATTGCTACAAATTTCAACAAGTGAAGATAAGGAATCAGCTTAATTCCAGCTTGTAAATTGCTACAAATTTCAACAAGTGGATTGAGGAATAACATCAGCTTAACTTCAACTTGTAAATTGCTACAAATTTCAACAAGTGAAGATAAGGAATCAGCTTAATTCCAACTTGTAAATTGGTACAAATTTCAACAAGTGATTAAGGAATAACATCGGCTTATCTTTGCCTGAGTTTGATGTGTTTTCGAAAACATCCATGCATAACTTTATCAATCGAACATGTTGAAAGGATTCTGAAAAGACTTTATTGATAATATCGGCCAAACAATGATGTTTATCTAATGATAGAAAATTTTCAAATTACAAGTATTCCAAGGTCTGGGTAATGCTTTGCCCTCATTGTCCTCAAGCCGATATGCTCCATTGCCTAATACTGAAGTGACTCTATAGGGTCCTTCCCAGTTTGGGCCAAGCTTGCCCTTCCTGGGATCCTTTTTGTTCCCGACGACTTTTCTCAGGACTAGGTCGCCAACTTGAAAATCTCTTGGATTAACCTTCTTGTTGTAAGCTCTGGCAAGCTGTTGCTGGTATACTGCGAGCTGAATTGTAACTTTTTCTCTTCGTTCTTCCAATAAATCCAGGTCTCAGGCTAACAGAATGTCATTGGTGCCATTCTCTACTCCCTGGGTTCTGATCCCTGGGATGCCGATCTCCAATGGGATGACTGCTTCTGTGCCACAGGCCATGGCAAAGGGGGATTCTCCTGTTGATCTTCTCGGCGTAGTCCGATATGCCCAAAGTACGTTGGGCAGTTCGTCCACCCACTTTCCTTTTGCTGCCTGCAGCCTCTTCTTTATTCCATCCAAGATTACTTTGTTGGATGCTTCTGCTTGCCCATTGCTTTGAGGAAAACTTGGTGTTGAGAAATAATTCTTGATCTTGAATTTTGCACAAAAGTTTTTGATGAGTTTGCTGTCGAACAGTGTCCTGTTGTCGGCAACAATTGCTCTTGGAATCCCAAATCTGGTGATTATGTTTCTCCAAATAAAATTCTTGATGTCCACATCTCGGATTTTGGCAAGAGGTTCTGCCTCTATCCATTTTGTAAAGTAGTCTGTTGCTACCAGCAAGTATTTTCTCTGCCCAGTTGCCTGGGGAAGTTGTCCAACCAGATCCATGCCCCATTGGGCAAACGGCCAGGGGCTGGATACTGGGTTTAGGTCGGCAGCTGGCTGATGTATCAAAGGTGCAAACTTTTGACATTGTTCACACTTCTTTACATAAGCTTCGGCATCCTTTTGCATGTAGGGCCACCAATACCCCTGGGTAATGGCCCTGTGGGCTAACGATCTGCCCCCTGCGTGGCTTCCACAAATTCCTTCATGAATCTCGTAAAGGAAATCTTCAACCTGCAAAGGATGTACGCACCTTAAAAGTGGTCCAGTGAAGGACCTCCTGTAGAGATGGCCTTCCGCTGTTAGACTGAATCTGGCCGATTTCAGCCTAATTTTATGTGCTTCTTTATGGTCTTCTGGCAGCTTCCCCTCTTTTAGGAATGCAATGATTGCATCCATCCAACTTGGTCCAAGGCCCACGCACATTGCTTCTTGTTCAATGCTCTGTTTATCTATGCTCGGGGCCGACATGTAGTCGATCATAATTGTCCTTGTTTTTCCAGTTTGAATTGAGCTGGCCAAGTTTGCTAACGCGTCGGCGTGGGTGTTGTCATCTCGGCTTACTTGGAGTAATCTGCAGTTCTGGAATAGGGCTGCCAGTCGGATGACTTCCTTTGCATATGCCGACATTCTTTCGTCTCTGGCTGCAAATTCTCCTGTTGACTGGTTAACAATCAATTGTGAATCACAAAAAACAATTACCTCGTCTGCCTCTGCTGCTGCTGCTAGCTTTAGCCCTGCAATTAATGTTTCATATTCTGCTTCGTTATTGGAGGCTTTGAACCCCAGACGGATGGACTGTTCTACAATTTCTCCATCTGGAGATATCAGCAGTACTCCTGCTCCTGCTCCCTGGCGGTTTGAACTTCCATCGACGAATAGTCTGAATGAATCACCGATGTAGATGCTGCATGGTCTGAGCTTTTCTTTCTCTTGCTTTTTTGTCTTTGACTGGAATTCTTTTTCCTTGTCGGGCCGATGCTCATCTTGGCTCGACGGAGCCTGAGGTGTGATGGCTTCCGGTGTGAGTTCTGCGACGAAGTCGGCCAAAACTTGGCCCTTTATTGCTGTTCTTGGTCTAAATTCTAGGTCAAACTGGCCTAGTATTACTGCCCATTTTGCTATCCTTCCTGTTAAGTCTCCTTGATGTAATAAGGACTTCAGTGGGTGCTCTGTTAGGACCACAATCTTGTGTGCCTGAAAGTAATGGCTCAATTTCTTTGAGGCCATTACCAAGGCTAGCATTAATTTTTCCAGTGGTAGGTACCTTGTTTCTGCGTTAGCCAGAGTCTTGCTTACATAATAGACAGCCTTCTGTTCCCCTTTTTCCTCTCGGATTAGCACTGCACTGACTGCGTGTTCAGAGACTTCTAAGTACAAAAACAATTCCTCCCCTGGGATTGGGTTAGAAAGGACCGGGGTTGTGGTCAAGTACTTTTTTAGGTCGGCTAAGGCAGCTTCACATTCTTCCGTCCATAGGAAGTCTGTGGCTTTTTTCACCAGGTTAAAGAAGGGTCTGCACTTGTCTGAGCTTCTGCTGATGAATCGGTTTAGGGCTGCGGCCCTTCCAGTGAGCACTTGAACTTGTTTTGCCGATGTTGGACTCTGTAGTTCCAGGATGGCCTTGATTTGGTCTGGGCTGGCTTCAATGCCCTTTCTTGTTACCAGATATCCTAGAAATTTACCTGACCCAACTCCGAAGGCGCACTTTGAGGCGTTGAGTCGGAGCCGATATCTTTTGAGTATGTCAAAGACCTCTTTTAGGTCGGCAAGATGACCTTTTGATTCCTTGGTCTTTACAACCATATCATCGATGTAAACTTCTACCGTTTTGCCAATCAGGTGTTTAAACATCTTTGTCACTAACCTCTGATAGGTTGCTCCTGCGTTTTTTAGCCCAAAAGGCATTACCCTGTAACAGTACAGGCCTTTCGGGGTGATGAACGCGGTCTTCTCCTCATCTGGAGGGTACATAGCAATCTGGTGGTACCCTCTGTATGCATCTAAAAAACTCATCCTTTCATGTCCCGAGGTGGCGTCTACCAGTTGGTCGATTTTGGGCAGAGGAAAGCTGTCTTTCGGGCAAGCTTTGTTGAGGCTGGTGAAGTCTACACAAACCCTCCACTTGTCATTCTTCTTTTTTACTACTACTGTGTTGGACAGCCACGTTGGGTACTGGACTTCTCGGATGGCCCTGGCTTCAAGGAGTCTGTCTACCTCTTCCTCGACTGCTTCGACGTGCATTAACGTCGGCCTTCTGGCTCGTTGAATCACAGGTTTTGCCGATCTGTCGACATTCAGACTGTGGCAAGTGACCTCGGGGTCAATGCCAGGCATTTCATAAGGTGTCCAGGCGAACGCCTCTATGTTTGCCCTTAAAAAATCTTCCAGTTCTTTTTCTTCTTCTCTGGCTAAGCCTGAGCCGAGAAGAAAAAATCGTTCTTCGTCGCCCTCCTGGACGAGGATTTTCTTTAGCGCCTCTTCGCTTTTCTCGGCTGGTTCTTTCCCAACATCTTCCAGGACTTTCATGTCCTCATCTTCAACTTCTGCTTCCTTTGGTTCCTGTACACTACAGGTGGATTTTATTGCTGCCATGGAGCAATTTTTGGCTTGTAGTTGATCCCCTCTGACTTCTTCAATCCCATTCTCTGTTGGGAACCGGAGTAGTTGATGCAATGTCGAGGGGACTGCCCCCATTGCATGCAACCACGGCCTTCCCAAGATGATGTTGTATGGTGAGGGTGTGTCAATTACCAGGAATTCCGTCCTGATCTTCTTAGTGCCGGCTTGTACTTCTAAGCTTGTTGCACCCAGTGGCCATGTCGGCGTTCCGTTAAAGCCGACCATCGGGCCGCTTGATTGTTCTAGGTCATCGGGGTGAAGGCCTAGCTCTTTGTAACATCTGACATACATGATGTCACAGGAGCTGCCTTGATCTATTAGGATGCGTTTAACTTGGCACTCCCCGACCTGTAGGGATACTACCAAGGCATCATTATGCGGGTGTTGGACCAGTTCTAGGTCGGCTTCAGTAAAGGCTATTATTGGCCCTTGGCATTCTTCTGGCCGATGTCTCTTTTCCCCGACTTAATAAATATGCTGTAAATGTCTTACCCTCTGGGTTTCTCCTCTGATTTCGTTTTCATTGACCCTTGAGTGGATTACATTGACCACCCTTGGTTCTCCTGCTTGTGGTAGCTGTGCTGGGGGAGGGGGTGCTGCTGGTGCTTGGGGCAGCCTTGCCTGCTCTTCCCTTGTTCTGGCCTCATCGACCAGGTCCCTCAGAAGGCCTTGTCTTACTAGGTCCTCCAAGTGTGCTTTTAAGGCTCTGCAACCTTGAGTTGGATGCCCTTCTTCATTGTGGTAGGCACAACGTCTACCAACGTTCCTTCCCATGAATTCCCCTGGTGCTCTTGCCGGAGCCCTGAAATAAGGTTGATTTCGAATCCGATCCAAGATTTTATGGATTGGGATCCGGAATACTGTGGTTACTGCATGTTTATTTCTTAATTCTATTTCTTGTTTGGTAGGCCCATTGTTGATTCGGCCTCGCTTTGGCGAGCCGTTTCCCTTTTCTTGTTTCACCTCTTTGTTTCCCGATGTATCTTCTTCGGCCCTAGCATATTTCTCAATTCTTGCCATGAGTTCTTCCATGCTTTTTGGCAATGTTTTTGCCAAAGACTTCCGTAGAGGGCAGTCATCATTCAGGCCGTTCTTGAAAGACACGACTGCTACTTCCTGGTTGCATTCAGGTATTCGGTTGAACACCTCGTAGTACCTCTTCGCATAGGCCCTGAGGCCTTCTTCCTTGGTGATTCGTAGAGCCATCAAAGCATCAACCCTCAGGGGTTGCAGCTTGTTGGTCACGAATCTGGCCACAAACATCTCGGCCAAGCCTTCCCATGTCTTTATACTTCCTTTTGGTAACTTGTGGAACCAATCAGATGCAATTTCCCCAAAGGATGAGGGGAATACTTTGCAGAGCAACGGCTCGTTTCCGCTATATAACGCCATTGAATTTAGGTACAACCCAACATGAAAGTTTGGATCTGATTTACCGTCATAGATTTGAAACCTCGGCATACTGAATCTTTTGGGCGGTTCGAATTTGTCCAGTTCCGCCGAGAAGGCTGTCTTCGGTTTCACTGGGGAGTTTACCTCGGCTTCTGCATTCTGTTGCCTCCTCTTGAGGTAGTCCCTCAAGTCTTCTTTGCTCCTCCCTGGAGCTCGGCTGTCTTTGGATTTTAGTCTTTTTGGTACACTGCTTTCGGCCTCGTGGTGGGGTCGTTTGGATCTTTCTTCGTGGGATGTGCCAAAATGGAGTACTTGCCCCTGAACATGTCGATGTTCTTTGGGGTCTGGATTCTTCATGTGGTGTGTCCTTCGGGACTCTTCTTGCCTCGGGTTTTCCCGTCCGACTTCCCTGGAAGGCCGGTGAGAATGCCTTCCGCTTCTGGTATGCTGAGGGACCTCGGGGATTGTTTTTCTTCCATCCTTCTGGGTGTTGTTCGCCGGCATCGGCGTATCTTGCAGCGGGTATGGTGGCTGCATAACATTATTCTGCATCATGAAGTTGACGACTGACTGGAGGTCCGCCAACTTGTTTGCTAATTCTTTTACTTCCTCATCCCTCCGTAGGCACCTGTCCCTCCATACCTGGAGGTTATCTTCATTGTAGTATTTTCCTTGGTTTGCTCTTTTTGACGTGTCGCCTTCTGGGATGACGTCATTCTCTCTGTGACCCTGGTCACGGGCTTCTGCATTGTGGTTATCAAGATCAATTGGGCTGTCACTCCCAGTGGGAGCGTCATCCCCAATATTTTGCTCTCCGTTACTGGCCATCTATTCTTCCTTCGTTCCCACAGACGGTGCCAAATTGTGTGGGTGAAAATCTGACCACACTGCCCGTCTAGTGATCAGCTGGAGAGCACAAGCAGAATAGATGGCTTAAGCAACCTGAAATAGAAAGAAAAAGCTCCGACGGTGGTTCTTCCACCCGGGGACACTCCGACGATCAAGTCAGTATATCTCTCAAAGATAATCAAGTACTAAACTGAATACTCAAAGTATAAATTACATACCTTAGACCCACGGGGGTGCCTCTCTTTTATAATATACTCAATCCAAGTCCCACTAGAAGTATGACTTCTATGAACTCTAGTTCACTGCTTACTCTGGACTCTTTTAAGTGATAAAGATAAACTCCTTGAGAGTTTTATCCTTATCTTGGTTCAATCCCCTTTGTGCCTTAGGACTCTTGCCCCTTATCTCGGATTCCGATATCTTTGGAGATGACCTCGGCTTCTCCGAGATTACCTCAGCTTAACTACCAAGGCACGTGGCACCTCGGCTGACACGTCGGCGTCACCATGCCACGTGTTGGTATTCAGAAAATATATCCCCACAGTAATAATTGCAATGACCTATCTTTTTTCCTAACTAAACGAACAAAAAAAAGAAAATGAAAAAAGAAAGTGTTTTACATGTAGCAACATAGACATCATATTGAGGGTGTTACATAGCTATCATATTACCAATGGAATTTTGATGTTTTGACACAAAATATTTGTATGTCATTTAAAAAACTCTGCCAAGAGGAGTACTGTCTGATACTTAATTTTTTCCTGCTGTGGATAGCTAACCTTGATTAGCCTAACTGTGGAAGGGAAAAAATAAAATAAAAATAGATGTCTCTAAGGGATCTAAATCTCATGTTTGGGAGTTGGAAGTAAGCTCCCAAAACCTTGTGTTGCAAGGGAAAGATGATTTTTTTAAAAAAAAAAAAAAATTTTATACAATTGTTGAAGCAAAGACTGATTATTGAAAAGCATATGCCCCTTTTGAATATGCCGCAAGTTTTTCTATAGATTCATGGTATTACCTTCTATGATTCTGTCTAATCTCTAACTCTCATGACCCAAACTTTACATGAAGTGACAATTCTTATTTTACCTATCATGTTTGGGGAACATTTGACAAAACGACTTAGTGTTAACCTCGACAGTAGCAATATTAAAGTTTATTTGCAAAGCTGAACACTGATAGAATTGAGTTTGTGTGACTTGTGACTTTACAATTATTTTGATCAGTAACTAAATTCACATTTTGCAATTTGATAATGTCAATACAGGTCTTTGAGCCAAGTTTAAGGAAGGGAAATAAAATGATGGTGTTTTGCAACACATTTAATTCTAGTCACGCTATGGAGCACATTGTTAATTACCATGGAGAGGTGCCAGCAGAACAAAGGTGAGTTAGACGAGGTATTATTTTCTGTTATAGCTTCTTGTATATATATATATATGCCAATGGGTTTGCACCCGTTTTGGCGCTTTAAGTGGATTGCTAAAGGGCATTACACTGAAGGAGTTGAGCTTATTGATTATGTTCTTGTTGTGAGGAAGGAGAATGAGAATTGTGATTGCTGGCAATGTATTTTTCAAATTCTTGGTGGATCTGATATTTGATAGGTGTGAATCAATGGAACTATGACTTGTTTTTGTATATTTTTGTTTTTGAGCTACAACTAGTAGTAACCTTGTTCGACATAGGGGTAGCGCATGTTCAGTACCCCTTGAAGTGTTGATGCTCTAAAATTTTAGGTTGTTGACTTCCACATTGTCAGTTTGGCAGTAATATCAAATGCGCTTCCACATGTCTCTTATAAAATGGGAACTAGAACAAGCTATAGATGGACTGCCTAATTGTTCCCATCATTTCAAGTCACATTTTGTTTGATTCTGTTTTCTTTTGATTTTCTATTCTAACAGTTTTGATATGATTGTTTGAACTTCGCTGTTTTTAGAGAGCAGTTGACGAAACCAAAAGATGTCTGTATTCTTGAGAGTTGCTTCCAGACTCTGTAACAAGACTGTGAATGAGTGCCCTGTTTCTTGTTTCCATATACTAGTTTTTATGTGTTAGGGTGGGTAATTCCAAGTATTCTTGGAATTAGAATTCTTATAACCTCAAATGTTCTTTGCAATTGCAAGAGGTGGAAAACTTTGCAAGATTCTTTCAGGAACTCCTTGTTATTGTTGCACACTTTTATTTATTTATTTATTTATTTTTGATGAAAGAGTATTTTATTTAGGGAAGTGATACAAAATAATGCATGAATGTTAAAATTTTTGGAAATATCTCTTTTACATTTATTGTGTATAGTATTTGAATATATATATGAGAGAATATAGGTAGCCAAAACATCGTAGCCACTTTACTTATTTATTTATTTGCGATGGTAACTAGATGGTTGCTAATACATTGTAAGTTTTTTTTTATTTTATTTTATTTTTTTTTTTTTGGCAACGGCAAAATATCAGTCGTTATAAGCAGGTTAGGCAGTTGCAAATAGTTTGCGACTGTTGTTTTGTGGTCACAAAAAGTATTTGCCACCCTACATTCACGTCCCCCATTTGCCATCACATAGGCCGTCGCAAAAGATCTTTCGCGACTATATTTTTATTATTTGCAATGGCTTGTAGCAATCACAAAAAGTACTTTTTCTTAGTAGTGGTGCCTTCAACGGCAAGTTTACTTTAATCATGTGGAAAGTTATGAAACCATAGAACTCAAAAACAGATTCTTTCATTGATAGCTCTCTTTCACACACTACTATTTACACAAGATAGTATCTATATATATAGGTCTAATACAATATTCTAGAATCTCTAACAGCCTAACAGAATTCTAGAGTTAGTTACAAGTGCAACACATGGATTGCATAACTACTTCAGTAACGGCTGCTTCTGTAACTGTGGTTGCAGGGTGGCTTGTGGCTGAAGTGTGGTTTGAGCTGAAGGGGTGTGCATATGTAACTATGGCTGAACTGGTTCAGTAGGCTCAACAGTCCCTTGCAAGCTGATGGGCGGCTCAAAGACCATGAGCTTGTCCTTGAGATACTGAAATCGGGAAACAGACAAAGGCTTGGTAAACAAATCAGCAAGTTGATCAACAGTAGGAATGTATTGAACAACAAATTGTTTAGCCAAAATTTTATCGCGGACAAAATGACAATTGATTTCGATATGCTTCGAGTGAGAATGAAATACGGGATTAGATGCCAAAGCCATGGCAGACAGATTATCACACCAAAGCACAGGTGTGGTAGATGAAGAGATACCTATTTCAGTGAGCAACATTATAAGCCAACTGAGCTCAGCAGCAGTATGTGCTAAAGCACGATACTCTGCTTCAGTGGACGAACGGGATACAGTGGCCTGTTTCTTTGCAGACCAAGACACCAGATTATTCCCCCAAAACACACAATAATCGGAGATAGACTTTCTATCATGGATATCACCAGTCCAATTAGCATCGGAAAAACCATGAAGATCAAAAGTACTTGGAGTGTAGTGCAACCCATGAGGGAGAGTACCCTGCACAAAGCGTAGAATTCTTTTAACAGCAGCAAAGTGACCCACGGTAGGAGCATGCATGTGCTGACATGCTTGATTGATAGCCAAAGAGAGATCAGGTCGAGTAATTGTAAAATATTGTAAGGCTCCAACAAGACTCCTATAAAGAGCAGGGTTATCAAATGGAAGGGAAGCATTTGGAGGAGTGCTGGGCTTGACAGCTATAGGAGAGGAACAAGGTTTACAAGCAAAAAGACCGGCTTTCAAAAGGATGTCCTTGGCATATTTTTGCTGAGACAGAAAATACCCTGTAGTGGTAGATTGAACAGATATGCCAAGGAAATAGGAAAGATTCCCTAATTCCTTCATAGAAAAGACAATATGCATGTGAGTGATAAGGTGCTAAATATGAATCGAATTATTTCTAGTAAGCAAGATATCATCAACATAGATGAGTAAGTAAGTAACAGAGGTAGAAGTTCTTTGAATGAAGAGGGAGGAATCACATTTACAATTGACAAAACATTGGGAAAGTAAGAAGGTAGAAAAGGTGGAATACCATGCCCGAGAAGCTTGTTTGAGACCATATAAGGCTTTGTGAAGTTTGCAAACATGAGAAGGGCAGGAAGTGTCTACCAAGCTTGGAGGTTGAAGCATGAATACTTCCTCATCAAGAATGCTATGAAGGAAGGCATTGGAAATATCCAACTACTTAAGAGGCCAGTTATGATGAAGAACAAGGCAAAGCAAAATGCGAATAGTAGGTTGCTTAGCAACGGGGCTAAAGGTTTCATGAAAATCAAGCCCTTCTTGTTGCAAGTACCCTTTGGCTACTAAACGAGCTTTATATCGTGCAATAGATCCATCGGAGTTTCTTTTCACCTTGAAAACCCATTTACACCCAATAGCAGTTTTAGTAGGTGGAAGAGACACTAAGGACCAAGTGTTTTGTTTTTGTAAGGCATGAAACTCTTCAAGCATAGCCTTATGCCAGATGGGTGAAAGTAAGGCTTCCTTGTAGGAAGGTGGTTATGAATCTGAAAACAGAGTTGTAGCTGTGGCTAAACAATAAGGTGAGGCAACAGATTTGGATCAAGTGATCATAGGATAGATATTAGAGGAAGTAAAAGGTAAAGAAGGTAACTGGATGGCAATGGAAAGAATGGGAATGGAAGACATTTGAGGAGTAGAAACAAAGGGAAGAGAACCAGAGGAAATCTAATTTTGTGTCTGAGTATAGACATGCTAAGATAAATTCTGATGTTGATGCTGATGCTGGGACTGAGATAAAGGCTGATGCTGGGTCTGAGTATGAGGATTCTGATTTTGAGTATATGGATGCTGTGACTGAGAGTAATGAGAAGCAGACTGTGAAGTCTGCTGAGGTTGTGTCTGAATTGGTGCCTGCTGAGTCTGTGCATGTTGCTGATTCTAAATTTGTGCCTGCTGATTCTGTGCAGGATGCTGATACTGTGCTTGATGATTTTGTGCTTGCTGAGTCTGTGCCTGTAGATTGTGTGCTGGAATCTTATATAAATGCTACTGATTCTGTGAATCAGAGTATGACGGCTGGATCTGAGAAGCAGACTGTGGAACATGGACCTTGGGCTGCACTGGAAAAATATGAGAAGAAGAATGTGATGGTAAGGATGAAGGCCAGCAAAAGGAATGTAAATGAGGAAGAGAAGGAGCAGGTGAAGGGGAGGAAGCAAAAGGAAAAATATGCTCATGAAAGACAACATGTCGAGAAGGATAAACTTTGCCTGATGTAGGATCAAGACACCTGTAGCCCTTAGCAAAAGGATGGTAACCAAGAAAGACACATGCCATAGATTTGGGTTGAAGTTTAGTAGATTGATAAGGCTTGAGCCAAGGAAAGCATTGGCAGCCAAAAGTTTTAAAATAGAAAAAATCTGGTATAGAGTTAAAAAGAACTTCAAATGGAGACTTGTGATTAAGATTGGAGGATGGTAGTTTGTTAATGAGATAAGTAGCAATAGCTATGGCATCAAACCAGTAGTGCAAAGGGACAGAAGAGTGATGAAGAAGAGCTGTAGCAGTCTCAGTGATATGTCAGTGCTTCCTCTCAGCAATACCATTTTAAGAGGGAGTATAGGGACAAGAATGCTGATGAAGAATTCCATGAGTAGTCAAATATATTTGCATTTTGGATGTAAAATATTCTGAGCTTCCATCAGTCCATAAAATATGCAAAGTAGTGGCAAGTTGATTTTCAACATAAGCTTTAAACTCCATAAATTTAGCACAAACTTCACTCTTATAAGCCAAAGGATAAAGCCAAGTAAATCTACTAAAATCATCAACAAAAAGAACATAATACTTGCAACCAGAACTAGAAGCAAATGGACCCCAAACATCACTATGGATGAGGGAAAGTGGTGCATTTACAGTGGAATTAGACAAATGAAAAGGAAGCTTATGATTCTTAGCTACACAGCAGTCAGTACAATCAGAAGGAGTAGACTTATTATCAGACTTAGTAACAAACAAGTAAGGTATGAAATGATGCATCTTTATGTCAGATGGATGGCCTAATCTATTATGCCAAACAGAAGTAGAAACAGGTGCAGCAGCATGATAAGAACTGAGATGTGCATGTAACATAGGTGGTGAGATGGCAGCAGGAGAAAGAGATGGATGAAAATGGTATAGGCCATTGATATTAGAACCTTGATGGAGAACTTTCTTCGAAGCCTTGTCCTGAATCACAAATGTAGAATCATCAAAAGTAATGGAACAATTATTATCTCTGGCTAATTTTTGAACAAAGACAAGATTAGAGGAAATAGAAGGAGTATGTAAAACATTGTTCAATTTGAAAGAAAAGTGAGGTGTAGGATGTAATCCATTACCAGTGTGATGATAGGAACTGTATTACCATCACCAATGGTTATTTGATCAGATCCATGATAAGGAAGAGAAGAACTGAGATTATTCAAATCAGGTGTGATGTGCTCAGTAGCTGCAAAATCGAGATACCAAGGAGCTACGGAGGAAGAAGTAGTATGAGAGGAAGCAACATAGGCCGTTGTATTGTTCTGTGTCGTATTGTTCTGTGTAGAAGTGGTGGACTGAAACTGTGGATCCATCCTATACCAGCAATCTAAAGCTGTGTGACCGTGGCCACCACAAATTTGACAGGCCAGAGAAGAACCAGATCGACCTCGTCCTTGGAAAGTACCACTGCCAGGATTCTTAGGATAGCTGGACGAATAGAAAGAACCAGAGGAATTCGAATTCTGATTCTAATGTGTATGAGATCCAATTGATCCATATGAACAACCTCTTCGTCCTCCTCTAGTATATCTTCCGCGAGATCCAGAACCTCAATAGGTGCCTCGAATAGAAGAGAAGGCCACAGTAGGCTCAGTGTGATCCTTGTGGTGTTTAGACTCGATATGTATGGCTTCAGAAAGAAGCATAGAACTCAGTTCATCCATTGAAATAGATTCTGAACGAGCTCTAATTGTGGTCTTAAATATATCATATTCTTCAGGAAGACCGTTCAAGATCAGAAGTACGAGATCTTCATCATCAATGAATGCAGAGGCAAGAGCTAACTGACTAACTAACTCTTTGAATTTTGTGAGATAGGCCTCCATGGAATCAGTTTTCTTGGTAACATTGTTCAGTTTGTTCTTGAGTTGATGCACATGAGATCGAGAAAGTGCAGTAAACCTTTTGTGCAAAGCACTCCAAACCTCAGAACAACTATGAAGGTGAAGCACGGTGGAATAGATTGCAGGTGATAGAGTTGCAGTTATGCAACTAAGAAGATGTGCGTCTACAAGTTTCCATTGGACATAAGCAGGATTATCAACATCTGATCCAGAAACATCTTTGATTGTGACAGATGGACAAGGAGAAGTACCATCAATAATTCCAAGTAAATCAGTAGCTTTCAGAATATTCTGTGTTTGATTTTTCCAAATCAGAAAATTTGAAGCATCAAGTTTGACAGTGATAAACGAAGACAGATTGGAAATTAGAAGAGAAAGATTAGAAGGAATTGAAGCCATTGAATGAAATGGAAGATGAACACAGGTGAGGATTAACTCGCAAGAGATTCACGCTCTGATACCATATGGAAAGTTATGAAACCATAGAACTCAAAAACAGATTCTTTCATTGATAGCTCTCTTTCACACACTACTATTTACACAAGATATTATCTATATATATAGGTCTAATACAATATTCTAGAATCTCTAACAGTCTAACAGAATTCAAGAGTTAGTTACAACTGCAACACATGGACTGCATAACTACTTTAGTAACGGCTGCTTCTGTAACTGTGGCTGCAGAGTGGCTTGTGGCTGAAGTGTGGTTTGAGCTGAAGGGGTGTGCATATGTAACTGTGGCTGAACTAGTTCAGTAGGCTCAACAAATCGACACCTTTGATCCAAATCTAGAAAATTGATTGAGGAAGAAGAACAGATTGAAAATTGCATGCCATGCATGGATAGTATGTTGAGAGAGAGAGAGAGAAAGAGAGAGAGAGGGTAAGTTTTGTTGTTTGATGATAGTTTTGAGTGTGGAAAGTGGCGTACTTCTACAGGAAAATTGCGGTGGTGGGACATGCATGTGGGATGTATCATGAAAATAATGTCATGAAAAGTTTTGTGAAGATTCTCCATCTTTGTATTAGATTATAGTGTTTATAGTGTTTTATTGTATGTTATGCATTCATCCTTGGATTAGTTTCATGAAATTTTTCATTATATTTATTCCATGATACGTAGCATTACTCGGAATGTATTATGTTAAAACATGTTTCTTGTTGTGCGCATACAGTGACTTCTCACCTAAGAGGCTCTAACCGGCGAAGTTGAGTGTGACAGAAGACTTTTCTTCCTCAAGGAAAGCTTTCTAGTTGAGTGTGACAAACGCGGGGTTGAAGATTAAAAACTAACATATGACAAATAGTAGCATTAGTGGCGGAATCAGATTTTAGCTCAAAGAAGGCACTATTGAGTTGAAATCATAATAAAGATTATAATTTAATTTAACGTAATTTTAATATTTTGATATTGAAAAATGATATATAAGTTTATTTTTTAGATCTAGTGATATGTTAACAAAACGATTGGTTGATGATTAAAAAATAAATGAAAGAGAAAAAGTTGACTTAGATATTTTAATAGAGTGCCACATTATTGGATCTAGAAAATAGATTTATTTTTTCGGCCTAAATATCAATACTCTTTGATATAAGCTTGAGCCAAAATCACAATAGAACTTAACCCAACTTAACCTGATCATAATCGTTTATTTATTTATTTGATTTTATGTAGGGTGATCACATGATTCAAAAGATAATCACATGACTCATAAAATATGAAAACAAAATTATATTAAGTTGTACACACAAAAAAAGATATAGGTAGGAATAGAAGGGGGAAAACACAAAAGAAGGTGAATAAATAATACAAAGAGATTGGTATATATCACTTGTTTTTTATTTTATTTTATTTTTTTTCTGTAATTTTGAATCATTAAATTACATAGTAATATATTTGAAAAATCTAGAAATCGCCTAGATGTTGATTTGTGATTATGTATCAATTTTAAATAGTATATAACAATCCCAATCAAACATTCAAGACAAATCGACACAACGATTTTACGTGAAAAAATCACAATTGGACACCTCCAATTGTGATAAAAAAAACACGGGCAACAGCCACAAAACAATCCACTAAGAAGATATAAAGGAATTACACCGGTATACTCTTAATTACCTAGCGAATCCACGCCCGAATTGAACCAACCTCTATGTGTCTCTTCCAACCCCGTCTTCACCTCGGAATTGTCTTGACGATGAGCCACTCCGGAATCCACCAAAGCTTCAGGCTCGTATTCTTCAGAATCCACCGAAGAACAACTCTCTCTTTTGTGTAGGACAAACAAATAATCCTTTGATGTATACTCTTTAAACCATGAGTTGAATACTCAATCAAAACATCAAAAAAAACTAGCAAAATATCCCCAGATATAAACCTTAGAATCCAAAAAGAAGATCTGGAGGACTTATCCAAGTTTTGGGAGAAATCCAACTACTTATAGAAAACCAAAGTAATCCTAGTTTTGGAAGAAAACCAATTCCTTATAGAAATCCAAGAATCGGTGTTCGCGAGGTCCACTCGAGCGTGGTAATTCCCGCTCGAGCGGAGGCTTCAAAATTGTGTGATTCATATAGGCTTCACGCTTGAGCGGAAGTTTCCACGCTCGAGTGTCGAATCACACCATCCAGTCCTTTTTCAGGCGAAACAGAGATGCTATGAGCTTGCAATCCCCGCTTGAGCGTCCCTTGTCCCGCTCGAGCGGGACGATCAAAATTGGAAAATCTGGAACACTAGATCTTGTAACAACCTCAGTTTTGATCCATGGAAATTGACAAAGGCACGATTCGGGTTGGATTCGCATATAATAAACTCATAGCCTCACTGAAATAAAAGGTGCGAAATCAAATACAACTGAAAGGAGTTTTGTCAAATGGGGTTGCCATGAATAAAACCTAACAATCTCTCCTTTTGGCAATGCCGTGACAAAACACACCTAACAAATAAAATCCTAAACACCCCAACCCATTACTGCAAACAAAACCCAACTTCTTTCTCAAGGTCTTGATCTGCAAAACAATTATTAGTGCCACAATCTCCAAAACAACTATTAGTCCCACAAGAGTATATGAAAAAGCAATAGACATATGACACGATTATCTTGAAACATGAGATGGAAAACATGAATAGATGAAAACTAAGACTCATGAAAAACAACTCTCAAACAACAAAAGAAAGATCATAAACCAACCCAAGCAATGATATGACGATATAAATATCAGGAACATGCAAGAAGGAAATAATTAGCAAACATAGAAACATGCAGAACAACTATAGCCAATCTCCCTTACCAAACAAATCAAAGTGTTCATGCTAACAAACTCTTGCAATGATAAACCAAACTCCCTTACCAACCCAAATCAAGATGAACCAAACTCCCTCTCACTAAAAGCAACCACAAACACTGAAAACAGTGAACAAGAAGAAAACGACAAAAATAATATGGTGAAGCAAGAAATGAATTTCTGATTTGTACCTTAAAATACATAAGATTATCCAAGAAGCACCATTACAAGAAAACACAATATGCACAGTCTGTAGAAGATTCCACATGAAAGAAAGTGATGCATTATGTGAAAAGCATAGATCCCATGAGAAAAGTGTGTGTGTGACTCTTGGAGTTCGACAAACACTAGATTCAATCCTAGTAGTGATCTGAAAGTTGAACCTCTGGCAAGAGAATCTAAGAACAACTATGGAAATTCAAACCACTAGGAATCAAGGGTATTTGATGAGTAAAGGCGGAGGCTCCCCCTCAATCAATGAAACTTTTCCTTTTTTTTTTCTTTCCTTCTTATGCAAATTTTTTCTTTCTTTTGCATATTTCTTCTTCTTCTTTTTCTTTTTCTTTTTCTTTTGCACACTCATTGGTAGCTGACACGCTCAAGAGTATGGAAACTGAACCAGAGAAGCATGGATATAATAAAGATGGCTTGGTTGGTGACTCTGAGGTAGCATTTTCCTTATGGCTGGACTACAAAGACTTGAGGGGCAAACCATGGAGATGCAAAAAGATGGTAGGTGGTTAAGAGACTCAACATCACCCATGATATGTTAGTATAGGCCAATTCCTCTATAAACGCAAAAAATCAATGACAGAAGTCCATAGAGAAAAAATAATCACTAAGGCGGAAGACTCCAAAATTTTCTAGTCCAAGAGTGTGCACAGAATGAGACATACTAATAAAAAAAAAAACACACTCCAAAACGAGTAATGGCCACATAAAGCACACATATATTAACATGTAATGGATATTCTCATCAATTCCAATATGCACCAAGGACCACTCAAAAATTTCAAGCTTGCAAAACCATACTAAGAAAATCTTTTTGAGATTTTTTTAAAATTTTTTTTTTCTAACTAAAGCAAGAAAAAGAAAATGAACAAGCACACATGTAATGACAAAAAAAAAAAAAAACGCAGAAACCCAAAAACTAAAATGACAAAACAAATTAACACAAGCCAATTTTTTCTCACCCAAACTGCTTTAGTACGAACAAAATTGTGAGAATTGCAGTTCTTGAGTGGTGTCTTGACATTGTAGTTCCCTTCCCCTACAATAGGAACCCATCTCGACATGGTTTCCAACTTCCTATTTTTAGGTCTAGGCAAATACACTATCCCATGCAACTTATAACAATAAGGGTGAATATGACCATGCATACCACAATGATGACAAATAAAAACAGGGTGTACCTTCTTTTCTTTTACCTTACCAACTCTAGGAAGTTTGAGAAGTCCATCCTTATGTTGAATTTTTTGTTCTCCCTTTCCTTGAGTTCTTGTATCATGAGATGTAGATGCACTTTGTTTTTGCTCTTTGTTATCACCAAAGCCAATGCCACTCTTGTCAGAACAAATTTGTTGAGACCCAATGATATTGTCCAAAGTCTTTGATCCTCTGTTCCAAAGACCAATGGTAGCCATTGCACACTTGAGTTCTTACTTTTTCTTGATCATTAGTTCTTTCAAAGCAACTTGAGACATCTCGAGAGTTTCAATTTTTTCTTCATATGTTGTATAGATTTGCTGTAGCTCATTCCTCTCTGTCTCACAAGTCAAGAGTTTTGCACAGAGAGCTTGTCGATCATTAGCTATCTTGATGGCATCAATCCTAGCCTTGGAAATCTCCTCCTTTAGTTTGACATTCTCACTTTCACATGCTTTGAGTTTCATAGTGAGTTTGTCATTCTATTTAGATAACTTAAGAGATTCCTTATACAACTTTTCATAAGCTTGCTCAAGCTCTTCATTATCACTTCCCGAGGATTCATCAGCAGTGGCATTCTCAACTGGGCTCTTCGGAGACTCTGTTCGCCCTTCAGTTTCGGAAGCCGCCATGAAAGCAAGGAATTGTTATGTCCCTCTTCGCCTTGATCTTCGTTGTCACTTTTATCTTCATCAGATTCTGATTCATCATCCCAAGTGATGGCGGGGGCTTTCTTCTTCTTCAAACGAGTGGGGCATTCTGAAGCAAAGTGGCCAAATCCTTGGCATTCATAGCATTGGACTCTTTCAGAGTTCCCTTGCATCTTTCCTTTCTCCTTCTTGGCTATAGAATTAATTTTGAGCTTATCTTTGCCTTTAGATTTATGAGTATGAGTAGATTCCAAAAGTTTAGGATTCTTTTTCAGAAAAGATTTTTTAAATTGTTTTATAAAAGCATTCGTAATCTTGGAATCTATCTCACAATCCTCATCAGAATCCTCTCCAACTCTACGAGCACTAGTAAAAGCAATATCTTTTTGTTTCTTTTTGAAATTCCTATGTGCCTCATAAGTTTGGAGATTTCCAACCAACTGATCTAGCTTGAGGTTGTCAACATCTTGAGCCTCCTCAATAGCCGTAACTTTTGGTTGGAACCGATCAGGCAAGGATATCAAAATTTTTCCCACAACTTTGGATTCTGGTATTTTTTCACCTAAATTAAAGCTGGAATTTATAATGTCACTCAACTTCGCATAAAATTCATCAAAGGTCTCACTATCTTTCATTGAAAGGTTTTCGAAACTAGACGTGAACTTTTGAAGTTTTGAGCGTTTAACAGAAGGAGTGCCCTCATGAATAGTTTGTAAGATATCCCAAGCCTCTTTTGCGACTTCACAATTGCAAATATGACTAAACTCTTCTGGTGTGACAGCGCAAAAAAGAAAATTGATAACTTTACTATTCCAGCTACTATTTTGGTAATCAATTGTGTCCCACTTTTCAATTGGTTTGGGGAAAGTTACTCCATCAAGGGTAATTGCTGGTTCGGTTCACCCATTCATGACAGATTGCCAAACTTTTTCATCTATAGATTTCAAAAACGATCTCATCCGAGCTTTCTAAAACGAATAATTGGATCCGTCAAGTAAGGGTGGTCGAACCATAGAATTTTCCTCACGAATTGAGTCTATTATCACAAATCAAACAAGATCTCGCTCTAATAGATTTGTAAAAAAAAAATAGAGCGACCTGCTCTAATACCAATTGAAAAATCTAGAAATCCCCTAGATGTTGATTTGTGATAATGTATCAATTTTAAATAGTATATAACAATCCCAATCAAACAATCACGACAAATCGACATAACAGTTTTACGTGGAAAAACCACAATTGGACACCTTCAATTGTGATAAAAAAAAACCATGGGCAACAACCACAAAACAATCCACTAAGAAGATATAAAGGAATTACACAGGTATACTCTCAATTACCTAGCAAATCCACGCTCGAATTGAACTAACCCTGTGTCTCTTCCAACCCCGTCTTCACCTCGGAATTGTCTTGACGATGAGCCACTCCGGAATCCACCAAAGCTTCAAGCTCGTATTCTTCAGAATCCACTGAAGAACAACTCTCTCTTTTGTGTAGAACAAACAAATAATCCTTTGATGTATACTCTTTAAACCATGAGTTGAATACTCAATCAAAACATCAAAGAAAACGAGCAAAATATCCCAAAATATAAACCTTAGAATCAAAAAAGAAGATCTGGAGGACTTATCCAAGTTTTGGGAGAAACCCAACTACTTATAGAAAACCAAAGTAATCCTAGTTTTGGAAGAAAACCAATTCCTTATAGAAATCCAAGAATCTGTATTCGCGAGGTCCGCTCGAGCGTGGTAATTCCCGCTCGAGCGGAGGCTTAAAAATTGTGTGATTCATATAGGCTTCCTGCTCGAGCGGAAGTTTCCACGCTCGAGCGTCGAATCACACCATCCAGTACTTTTTCAGGCGAAACAGAGATGCTGTGAGCTTGCAATCCCCGCTCGAGTGTCCCTTGTCCTGCTCGAGCAGGACGACCAAAATTGGAAAATCTGGAACACTAGATCCTGTAACAACCTCGGTTTTGATCTATGGAAATTGACAAAGGCACGATTCGGGTTGGATTCGCATCTAATAAACTCATAGCCTCACTGAAATAAAAGGTGCGAAATCAAATACAACTGAAAGGAGTTTTGTCAAACGGGGTTGTCAAGAATAAAACCTAACAATATTATCAACATCGCTACGGAGCTCGAAAAAATAAAGGCTCGAATGGCTCGAAATCCCAAAACGACGTCGTTTCAGGACTTTTTTTATTCTCTTACCTGTAAGGTAATATTTTCTGTACCATTCGAGCCTCAGTTTTTCGGGTTACGGAGCATTTTTGCAATATTATTAGTTGCCATTGATTGTGTAATAATTATCTTTAAACAAATGAACTACTTATGAGTATTTATATATGAGGTGATGTAAAATAGGCCAGAAAAATTGTGACACGTAGCATTTCTCTAAAATAAAATTTATAAAAAAAAAATTAGCATAATTAAAATTTTAAAATGACAAATTAAAAGACATAAATTTTATGAACATAATTAAAAGGATTAAATTGAATTTTTTTAAAAAAATTTTATTAGGAGTAAAAGTATAATTTTTAAAAGTTGAGGGGAGCACATGATGCTCCTGGTCCTCATGTGCCTCCGCTCTTGAATAAGACTATGACATATGCCATCATTTAGAGGTAGAACAATACCAAGATGTAAGAAAATCGATATTGTTATTGTAATAAATGGTTCCGCCATTCACAATTACAGTGTGATTGGTTTGAGTTTTTTGAATTATAAGTTTTTTGAAAACTCAGTTTTTTTGTTTTCGTTTTTTTTTTTTGTTTTTAGTGAATATTTTTGAATTTTAAATATTTTTTTTTACTTTTTTAGATGCACCTTACTTAGATGTATCTAAAAAGTAAAAAATTTGTAAAAAAATATTTTAAAAATTTAATAAATACAGAAAAATACAAAAAATGTACTGAATTCTAGTATTTTTTTTTTATATTTTTGGTATTTAGTGAATTTTTAAAAGATTTTTTTCACAAATTTTTTACTTTTTAGGTATAATTATGTTAGGTATATCTAAAAAGTAAAAAAAAATTGCTTAAAATATTAAAAAAATATCAGTAAAAAAAAAATACGGAAAACAAGAAAGTAGAATTTTTTGAAAAGTATTTTTGAAAAAACACAACCAAGCATGGTAATTTTTTTAAATTATGGGCAACTAAATTGTTGGGATTTTTACAAACAACAATTTCAGGAACCAAAAAAAAAAAAAAAAAATTCGTTCAGAATTAGCATTCAAAGGTTAAAATTTTGGATGTATTTGAACCCCAAAGTCCATTTGGCTTTCTGCTCTCCAATACTTTTTTCAATGCTCCTTCATGACTATATATAATAGTCACCACCATAGTATAGGTTTTCAATGCTCCGTTACAATTTACAAAAACCTGTAGCCTTCATGACTATATAAAATAGTGACCACCATAGTAGTGGAAACTTACCCAGTGTATGTCACCTTTATGTAACGAGATGAATTTTCTTTTTTAATGCAATTATTAAAAAGGGAAATTATTATTAAGGAGTTTTGAAAAATTATTACATAATAGTGAAAAAATTTATAATTTTAATTATTAAATTATAAAATTTATCATTTTTTTATAAAATTTTTTTTTGGTCTGACACTTCACTGGTGTGTAATTCCCAGTTATTAAAACTCTACCGATAATCTTTGACTAATATCTTCTTCTTCTTCTTTTTTTTTTTTTTTTTTTTAAGCTAAAAACAAACAGAGAAATCTTATTAATAATGAAAAGATACAAACTAGCTAAGGGCACAATTGCATCATTGTCAAACTAAGCATCTCACCTATGTTGGCACCCAAAATAAGACTAATCATGTGCATCCCCAAAGTCATCGCCAAAAGTTAGAAAGATTCCAACTCAATACACCTTGGTACAACCCAAAAGCAAACACATATTACACCTTACCACCTCAACAATCTCTAATTTGCAAAATGTTATAGAGAAAATCATCGATAGTAAACTGACAATCCTTAGATGTAACTTTCAGCCAAACAGCTAATCTGATGATAATTGTCTCATGTAACTCCTCCATATTTGGTTGAATATTATTAAACAAGCTAATCTTTGACTTATATCCTTCTGCTAAAAAAAAAATAATAAAATAAAATAAAAATCTTTGACTTATATCCTTGCACAACATCCCATGAATTATTAGAACAATCTTTTGTATAAAAAACAATAGCTGAAACAAAGTAAATAAATTACTTATAGGAAGTTTTTGTACCGGAAAGTTAGAACAACAAAATCACAGGAAAGTTAGAACAGTAAAATCACAGGAAAGTTAGAACAACAAAATTACAATCAAGTCGAGTGTGTGACACTCTATCCTTAAGATGGATTCGTCGTAGCACAGGTGCTTACAGACTATTGGTGGCTATCTTTCAAGATACAATGATTACTCACATAGATTGTAGTAGTACTGCAAACAATCTGTTCTGGTGAACTAGAACTTGAGTTATGAAACTCTCTTAAAACTCTAAGAACTAGTATGAAGAATAAATGCAGCACAGAAGGAAAATAGGAAAGAAAAAATGGAATGATTGAATCTGCTGGAAAAGATTTGTATTTAGAGGCATTGATTCAAATTTTGGCGTAAACGTTTGAATTAATTTGTTAGGAATTCAAATTTTCCGGCAAGAATTTGAAAAAATTCAAATGAATTTTGTTCAAAAAAATTAAAGTTAGGACTTAATCGCGCTGGACGGACGGCGGCGTGCATGTGATGGATTTGGGTCAAACCTACCTTGTCTATAACTTTTTTCCTTACAAAACTTGGAGTGCCCCTTTGGGCCCATCCCAAGTATGTCAACCTAGAGCTTATATTCATACAAGTTCTCTTACTATTTCTATGTGGGACAGCCAAAATAAGGTAACCAACATTTGTCTCTTCAACTCCTTATTTCACAAAAACAAAAATGACATCGACTTCTCATTCACTCATAAGTGGTGTTGACGAATCGTCTTCACCGTGTGATTTGCCATATGGCAAGGAATACATCACCACTTGGACCTACTTCAAAACAAGTGGGAACATGTGAGGCCCACTTAAATTTGGGCTTAAAGTTAGCCCAAAATAAGCCTATAAAACCAAAATTTCCAACATGAATCTCTTGCACTTTGTCCATCTCCACAACTATTGCTTACTCTGTTCACTCATGTCTTGTACTATTCGTTTGATATTATAACAAGTTTTCTTATCTCAACATGCCCCATGAGTTTGTACAAATTGTCAATCATTATTCGTCACTAATGAGTTTTTCGATTAAATTAAATTGTTTCCGATCGCCCCTGATCAATAATGAACCTGGTCGCCCTTAGTACTCCTATTCAAACTCAGTTGCTCATAATCAATCTTAATCTTCACGAAATATGTCCAATCCTATCAAACTTGAAAAATCTTAAATCTCGGAGATATTAATTTGTGATTATGTATCAATTTTAACTAGTAAATAGCAATTCCAATCAAACAATCAAAGACAAATCGACACAACGATTTTACTTAGGAAAATCACAATTGGAGCGCTTCTAATTGTGATAAAAAAATCACAGGCAAAAATCATAAAACAATCCACTAAGAAGACATAAAGGAATTGCACAAGTGTACTCTTAATTACCTAGTGAATCCACGCTTGAATCGAACCGATCCCTATGTGCCTCTTCCAGGCCCGCCTTCACCTCGAAAATGTCTTGCCCAATGTTAAATCCACAATGCCAATGTCGAATCACGACGATGAGCCACTTCGGAATCTATCAAAGCTTCAAGCCCAAATTCCTCGAAATCCACTGAAGAACTACTCTTTCTTTTTTGAATAAAATAAACTAAACAAACCCTTTGACATAATCTATTCAAATCATGATTAATCTCTGACAGATATAAAAGGAAACAAGTAAAGAAGCTATAGATGAAAGCCCTAAGTCCCAAAAAGAAGATCTGGAATCAGTAACCCTAAAATTTGATAAAACCACATATTTATAGAAAACAGATCTGCGATCTCTGCTAAAGCGTAAGAATGATCGCTTGAGCGGATCTAGGCTCGAGTGCAAGAATGGCCGCCCGAGTGGGAAAAAACTACTCTTAGTACTTTTACAGGCGAGTGAAACTTCTGAATGGATTGCATCTCCGCTCAAGCGCAGGAATAGTTGCTCGAGCGTAGGAATGGCCGCTCGAGCGGAAAACTAGCTCGATCCCTGACATAGTCAGTGAAGTGGTAAACATGATAGGATTAAAATTTCAAACTTCTCTGCAAGGGCACAATTCGGGTTGGATTCGCATTTAAAACTCATCGTCTCACTAAAATAAAAGAATTAATAAAATTACAACTGAAAGGAGTTTTGTCAAACGAGATTGCCAAGAACAAAAACTTAACAATCTCTCCCCTTGGTAATGCCATGACAAAACACACCTAACAAATAAAATCCTAATCACCCCAACCCATTATAGCCAATAAAAACTAACTTCTTTCTCAAGGTTATGAACTGTAAAACAACTATTAGTGCCACAATTTCCAAAACAACTATTAGTGCCACAAGAATATATGAAAAAGCAATTGACATATGACAAAATTATCTTGAAGCATGAGATGAAAATATGAATAAATGTAAATTGGAAATTTTATGAACATGTAGCATGAATAGATGAAAATTCTAAGACACATGCAAGCATGCTCAAAAACCATTTTGACTTAAACTTCACCCTCCTTTTTGTCAGGAATTGTCAAAGGAAGTTCAATCAACGAAAGGAAGAGCATAAACCACACAAGCAGGGACAAGATGATGTAAAAGATAAAACTTGTGAGAAGTAAACAATAAATAAGTAATGGCTAGCAACATACAAACCAACTAATGCCAATCTCTCTTACCAAACCAATCAAAGATAAACCAAACTCTCCCTCACTTAAAGAAACCACAAACACTGAAAATAGTGAACAAGAAGTAAAAGACAAAAATAATATGGTGGAGCATGCAAGAAATTTTAGATTTGTACCTTAAAAACACACAGGATTATCCAAGAAACACAATTACTTGAAAACACAATGTGCATAGCCACTAGAAGATTCCTCATAAAAGAAATTGATGCATTATGTAAAAAGCATAGATCCCATGAAAAAAGTGTGTGTGTGACTTTTCGAGTTTAACAAACACTAGATTCAAATCCTAGTAGCGATCTGATAATTGGACCTCTGGCAAGGGAATCTAAGCACAACTAAGGAAAGTCAAACCTCTAGGAATCAAGGGGTATTTGTTAAGTAAAAGTGGAGGCTCCCCCTCAATCAATGATTTTTTTTTTCTTTCTTTTGCACATTTCTTTCTTTTCTTTCTTTTGTACATTTTTTTTTTCTTTTCTTTTGCACATTTGTTTTTTCTTTTGCACACTTATTGGCAGCTTTCACGCTCAAGAGTATGGAAACCGAACCAGTGAAGCAGGGATATAATAAGGATGGCTTGGTTGGTGACTCTGAGGTAGCCTTTGCCTCATGCCTTAACTGCAAAGAATTGTGGTGAAAGCTGTGGAGATGCAAAAATGTGGAAGGTGGTTAAGAGACTCAATGTCACCCATGATATGCTAGTATAGGTTAATTCCTCTAGAAAGGCAAAAGATACAATGCCAGAAGTCCATAGAGAAAAACGATCACTAAGGTGGAAGACTTCGATATTTGCTAATCCAAGAGTGTGTACAGAATAAGACATACTAATCAAAGAACACACACTCCGAAATGAGTAATGACCATAGAAAGCACACACATATTAAAATGTAATAGATAATTCTCATCAATTCCAATATGCAACAAGAACTTCTCAAAAATTTCAACCTTGTAAAACGAAATTAAGAAAATCATTTTGGATTTGTTTTTTCCTTTTTAAAACAAAGCAAGACAGAAAACAAACAGGCACACGTTAAATGACTCAAAAAGAAAAAACACACAAAAACTCAAAAACTGAAACGAATGAACAAATTAACACAAGTTAAGTTTTCTCTCCCAAACCGCTTTAGTATGAACAAAGTTGTAAGAATTGCAATTCTTGGGTGGTGTCTTGACATTGTGGTTCCCTTTCTCTTCATTATGAACCCGTCTTGACTTGGTGTCTAACTTCTTATTCCTAGGTCTAAGCAAACACAACCTCTGTTCATGTTTGGTCTTACACAAACCAAAGCAACGAGGTCTAATATGACCCTTAATCTCATTACCACCAATGAAGTGGCTCCTACCCCACGAGATGTTGAAATTTCTTCCATCTCTATGAGACATTCTCCCATGCAACTCATAATAATAAGGGCGAATATGACTATACATACCACAATAATGACAAACAAAAATAGGGTGTACCTTCTTTTCTTTGACCTTACCAACTCTAGGAAGATTGAGAAGTCTTTTCTCTCGTTGAATCTTTTGCTCCCTCTGCCCTCGAGTTCTTGCATCATGAGATGTAGATGCACTCTGCTTTTGCTCTTTGTTATCACCAAAGCCAATGCCACTCTTGTCATAACACATTTATTAAGACCCAATGATATTGTTCAAAGTCTTTGATCCTTTGTTCCAAAGACCAATGATAACCACTTGAGCTTTTCCTCTTTCTTGATCATTAGTTCTTCCAAGGCAAGTTGAGACATCTCAAGAGTTTCAATCTTTTCTTCATACGACGCATAGATAGCTCATTCCTCTCTGTCTCACAAGTCAAGAGTTTTGCACAAAGAGCTTGTCGATCACTAGAAATCTTAATGGCATCATTCCTAGCCTCGGAAATCTCTTTCTTTAATTTGACATTCTCACTTTCATAGGCTTTGAGTTTGATAGTGATTTTGTCATTCAATTTAGATAAGTTAAGAGATTCTTTATACAACTTTTCATAAACTTGCTCAAGCTCTTCATCATCACTCCTAGAGGATTCATCATCTGTGATATTCTTGACTGGTCTCTTCGGATACTCTATTTGTTCTTCAGTTTCGGAAGTGTAATAACCCGACCCTCTAATATGCTTTATATCCCTAGTTCTATGAGAAATTACATGTTAATGTGAAATTCCATGCAAAGTTATGCTTACATGTGTAAATTGTTTGATCATGTGTTTCTATCTGTTAATTATTGGCACACAACTGTTAAAATTCAAATGTTAACTTGGAATTGAAAGCCGTAAATATAGCGACCCCGGTCTTTTCCCATTTGATTATTGTATCCGGACTTAGGTTCCGTAGATTCTGTCATTGTATAATTGGTGTTGTAGTCCTTTATTTTCTCTTTTGGAATTATAGGATGTGTTGGGCAGGTTTGTTTCAGGTTGGTTGGGTTTAGAAACCAAGTGTTGCTGTCCAGGTTTTTGGTGTTTCGCTCGAGCGAGGCGTTGGTCGCTCGAGCGAGATGTCGTTTTGGTTCTTCGCTCGAGCTGGGGTTTGTGTCGCTCGAGCGAGAGTTGGCGTCCTGTATGGACCTGTAGCTTTGCATTCTTGGCTCGAGCGAGCTTTTCTTCGCTCGAGCGAGTTAGTTCATCTTTCGCTCGAGCTATAGTTTCTTCGCTCGAGCGTGTGTCTGTTTACAGACCTGAGGGTTTGAGTTCTTCGCTCGATCGAGCTTTCTTTCGCTCGAGCGAGCTTTTGGGTTGTTGGCTCGAGCAAGGCTTCCTTGGCTCGAGCGTAGTTTCTCTGTGTCTGGTCGCTCGAGCGACCAAGTCTTCGCTCGAGCGAGCCTGTCCAGTATATATTTACAGCAGCGGGTTTTGATCAGTACTTTTCATCTTCTTTTTGATTCCAAACCCTAGGTCCGACTTCTCTCTCTCCCTACTCACCTTCTCTCTTAGATTTGATCCATTTAGGGAGTGTTTCTACCCTAGATCCTTCATTAAAAAGATAGAGTGAGGCAAGGGCTTCCATTTAATCTGAGCATTTGGCGATTTGGAGCACTTTGGTATTTGGGCACTCATCTCTTTCTGCACCATTTGAGTTGTTTTCTTTGAGGTAGGGATTTCCTACTCCATTTTATAGGTTTTGTTCTAAGTTCTGGTATTTTAACATGTTGGGGATACTTTGGTAAATTTTGGGAAAAACCCTAGTTGTATTATTGAATTAATTTGTATAAGTAATTCAAGGAATTGGGAAAAGAGGGTTAAATTCATGGAATTGGGGAATTCATTGATTAAATGGCGTAACTGGGTAATTGGTACCATTTGTCTATTGAATTGTTGATATAGTTATTTTTAGTTTAGAAATAACTGTTTTGGGCTATCGGTGGAGGATAGTCGTGATTGTTGTAGACATTGCATGTGGATTAGGAATAACTGAAACTAATCATATTGGTTAAGTCATTAATTTTGACTATGGAATTGATACAGAAAATACGTGTATTGATTGAGCATTGCATTTGCATACATTGTTTTGTGTGTGGGAGGAGATAGGGGATGTACTCCACGGTTTAGGGGAAGATAGGGGATGGACCTCTAAACCGGATTTTGTTTGGGAGGAGATAGGGGATGGACTCCATTAGCATCACTTTTATGTGTGCTTATTTATATAGAAGTGTTTTATTGATACAGAACTAAAATGTGTATCAATCTGGAAGTATGAAGTGTTTGATTTGAGCTTGAGTCTCATTTGTTTGTTGATATTGGAAGGATGTGAATATTATATATGTGATTCACTGTTGTAAGTTTGGCCAGGTTCTGAGCCATGTTGATAAAATTGGAAAGTAAAACGTATCTTAGACAATAGTGTCATGAGACTGTAAAATGAAGTAATTGATTATCTTGGTTAACCATCTGTTGAATGCTATTGCTTTATTCATTGCTTATATGTGGTTTAGTATATTTCTACTGGGCTGTGGCTCACCCTTTATGGGAACATCATTTTCAGGTTCAGGTGATAAACTACCTCCAAGGACTTAGTTTGGGAGGGCTTGGCTTCTGGGTTGAAGAAGACTACTTTTAGTTAATTGTCTTTAATTATTAGTACATGTAAACATTCAAGCCTTGGGCTTTTTCTTGTATTGAGTTACCAAGTGTTGGCTTGGAAAGATGTAAGCCTGTAGGGCATTTTATTCGATGATACATGTAATACTTTATTTGGTAATACTCTGATGAATGAATTAATAAATTGTCTTCTTTAAATAATGCATGTCAATGATATATAATGGGTTAATTTTGAGGGCGTTACAACTTGGTATCAGAGCGTACCGGGTTTGAATACTTTGGGTACGTGGGAAGTGATTAGTATCACATTGGGTTCGTCTCGTTTGATAGAGACTTAGTGTAATGTTATATGCTTATGTGATAACATGTTTATGTGATTATGTGAGTTTGGAATGTAGTTTCTAGGATGTTGATTGGACCCTTGAGTTTCTAGTAGTCTTGTTGGAAAGGCACTTGATCACTGCTGCTTCCAACCGGAACTATAGTAACGCATTGGGACTATCATTATCCGGGAATGAAATTAGTAGGTGCTTATGTGATTATGTGCTTACGTGGAATGAATTATTGTTGTCCATTGCATTAGGACGCGAGTGTTTAGCTTCGGCATATTTATTAATGTGCTAATGTCTTTGTTTCCCTTTATTAGGATGTCAGGACGAGGACGAAGACGCGGTAGGCGTGGTAGGCCGGGTAGGCAGGAGGTGCCTGTGCCAGAAGAGATTCCGGCAGTTCAAGAGGGAATTGGCCAGGCCAATGTGGCCGAGCCAGTAGGCCAGCAGGCTATGGGCGCTCTAGCCCGAGAGATAGCAGGGGCATTCAGGGAGTCAGTAGGCATTCTCAGAGCTGAGAATCAAGCTCAGGCTGTTATTGCGGATGCAGGACCTTCCTTTCTGAAGAGGGAGTTTTTCCGGTCTAATCCGGATGAATTTGTGGGTGATCCTAAAGAGCCGCTTAAGGCAGATGAATGGCTCGAACAGACAACGAAGACGTTTGAGATGCTTGGCATCGAAGACGAGGGGTTGAGAGTGACCTTGGCATCTTTCCAGTTGAAGGGGGATGCAGGTCAGTGGTGGAAGTTTACTAAGGGGCGTATAGGAGGTACATGGGAGGCTTTTGTGAATGCTTTCCAGGAGAAGTTTTTATCTCCGGCAGTCAGGGAGAAGCTGCGAGACCAGTTCTGTCAGCTTAAGCAGTCGAGTTCTTCTGTGGCCGAGTTTGAGGCTGCATTTACTAGTTTGTCCAGGTTTGCACCTGAGTTGGTGGCATCTGAGGAACGCCGTTGTATTGAGTTTGAGAAGAAGTTGAGGCGTGGCCTCAAGCTGAGAGTTGGGGGAACTATGATTCGGGATTATGGGCGTATGGTTGATGCTGCAGCCCACATGGAAATCATGATGCAGGAGGAGGAGGAAGGGCAGAAGGGCTCCAAGAGGAGTCAGGATGGTCAGAATGATGGTAGGAGACAGAGGGTTTTAATCCCCAGCAGTCTCAGGGTAGCTTTTCTAGATCGACTTTTCCTGTACCGAGTGCTAGTTCGGGGAAAGGCAGTCAGGGAGATATTACCTGTTTCAAGTGTGGCCAGCTGGGCCACAAGTCTCCAGTTTGTCCTCAGAGGGGAGGAGTTCAGAGAGCAGCATCTTCTTCGGCTCGATCTCAGAGCCAGAGTCAGGGTAGAGGTCAGCCACTCTCGTGTTATCAGTGTGGTCAGCCAGGGCACATGAAGAGGTATTGCCCACAGTTGGGTGGCACACCTGGTGCATCTGGTTTGAGGCCGATTCAGGGTCAGCAGCCAGCTCAGTCGGGTCAGGCCTCGAAGGCTAATCAGGGGGCTTCATCGTCCCAGATAGTGCAGCAATCTTATGCTCCTAGGGGTGAGCAGGTTGATCAGAGGTCGTCTGGGCGCGTGTACGCTGTTACCACGCAGGATCTTGTACCGGCTCCATCAGTTGTGAGAGGTACCTTCTTGTTTTGCAACTCGGTTGCTAATGTTTTGATTGATACGGGTGCATCTCATTCCTTTGTGTCTGCTGCATTTGTATCTGTTTTGGAATTGGAGTTAGCACAGTTAGCATCTCCTATATGTGTAGTATCACCTCTTGGGGGTGAATTGATTTTGAAACAAGGTGTTAGGGGTTGTGATATAGAGGTTGATTATCATAGAATCCCATTTTCCTTTGTAGTTATGCCTATGAGGGGTTTCGATGTTATTTTGGGTATGGACTGGTTATCGTCATACCGGGCAGTTATTGATTGCTACCGCCAGAGGGTCACTTGTTGTACCGTGAGCGGAGAGTATTTTCATTTTCTGGGGGACCGGGTTGGTGATGTGTTGCCACCGGGGTATGTTCCGCGAGGAAGGAGTGAGCTTAGTGGGCTACTTGCTAACCTTTCGATTAGTGAGGATAATGAGACTCTGATTGTGTTGCCAAGGGTGGTTTGTGAGTACTCGGATGTCTTTCCCGAGGATCTTGTAGGTTTGCCACCGCATCGGGAGATTGAGTTCTCTATTGACCTAGTGCCCGGCACGGCGCCGATTTCCATGACACCTTATCGTTTTGCCCCAGCCGAGTTAGTTGAGTTGAAGATCCAACTCCAGGAGTTACTAGACAAGGGTTTTATACGCCCTAGTGTTTTGCCGTGGGGAGCACCGGCCCTCTTTGTTAAAAAGAAAGGTGGTGCTTTGAGACTTTGTATAGATTATCAGAAATTGAATCGGGCTACGGTCAAGAATAAGTACCCTATGCCCCGTATAGATGATCTGTTTGACCAGTTGAAGGGTTCCCGTTGTTTCTCTAAGATAGACTTGAGATCGGGTTACCACCAGTTGAGGGTCAGGGAAGAGGATATTCCGAAGACGGCATTCCGTACGCGGTATGGCCATTATGAGTTTTTGGTGATGCCATTCGGGCTCACCAACGCACCGGCAGTCTTTATGGACTTGATGAACCGGATCTTCCGGGAATTCTTGGATCGGTTTGTAGTCGTTTTTGTGGACGACATCCTTATCTATTCGCCTTCTGAGGAGGAGCATGAGTCACACTTGAGGGTGGTGCTTGAGTTACTTAGAGTCCATAAGCTGTATGCCAAGTTTGGGAAGTGTGAGTTCTGGCTGAGGGAAGTCAAATTCTTAGGCCACGTGGTATCCGGGGAAGGAGTGTCTGTTGATACATCTAAGGTGGAGGCAGTGCAAGATTGGGCACAGCCTAAGAGTGTATTTGAGATCCGCAGTTTTCTGGGATTAGCTGGGTATTACCGTCGGTTTGTGAAAGATTTCTCCAGGTTAGCATCACCGTTGACTAGACTGACTCGGAAGGGAGTCAAATTTGTATGGAGTGAGACTTGTGAAAAGTCGTTTCAGGAGTTGAAAGTTAGACTGACTACCGCTCCAGTATTGATTATTCCAGAGAGAGGGTTGGGTTATGCAGTCTATTGTGACGCCTCACGAGAGGGTCTGGGTTGTGTATTAATGCAAGAAGGGAAAGTAGTTGCCTATGGTTCACGTCAGTTGAAGATTCATGAGCAGAATTACCCTACGCATGATCTAGAGTTAGCAGCTGTGATATTTGCCTTGAAGATTTGGAGGCATTATCTTTATGGTGAGAAATTCGAGGTATTCTCGGATCATAAGAGTCTGAAATATTTGTTTACACAAAAAGATTTGAACTTGAGGCAGAGGAGGTGGATGGAGTTCATAGAGGATTATGATTTTGAATTGCATTATCATCCGGGAAAGGCCAATGTGGTGGCCGATGCCCTTAGCAGGAAACCTATTGGTGACATAGCTAGTATAGCCATCCGAGAATGGGAGATGTTGGGTGCACTTGGGGAGTTTGATTTACTTCTGGGCGAATCCGTTGAGGCTACGGCCTTGTTTTCTGTTGTTGCACAGCCTACACTTATAACTCGAGTGTTAGAGGCTCAGAGAGGTGACCTTGAGGTAGAATCTCTCCGTGAGAAGATTTCCGGTGGGAAAGTTGAGAAGGGTTTGACGGTGTTTTCCGACCTGAGTGTGAGATACCGAGACCGTCCGTTTGTGCCGGAGTCTTGCCGAGAGGAGGTACTCCGAGAGTTTCATCATTCACGCCTTGCGGTGCATCCGGGAGGCACTAAGATGTACCGGGATTTGGGTCGTCAGTTCTGGTGGCGGGGTATGAAGAGAGATGTGGCAGCTTTCGTATCTAAGTGCCTTACTTGTCAGCAAGTGAAGGCTGAACATCAGAGGCCAGCGGGTTTGTTGCAACCCTTGCCTATTGCTGAGTGGAAGTGGGAACACGTCACTATGGACTTCGTTGTGGGTCTTCCGAGGACTCAGCGGGGTAGTGATGCTATTTGGGTGGTTGTAGACCGGTTGACTAAGTCGGCGCACTTCATTCCTATGCGCGTGAGAGATTCGGTAGATCATCTTGCGGACTTGTATATTCGGGACATAGTGAGGTTACACGGGGTTCCAGTGACGATTGTCTCGGATAGAGATCCTCGTTTTACTGCCAGGTTGTGGCAGAGTTTGCAGGATGCCTTAGGCACTAAGTTGACCTTTAGCACGGCTTATCATCCTCAGACTGACGGACAGTCCGAGCGTACTATTCAGATACTTGAGGATATGCTTCGGGGTTGTGTTCTAGACTTTAGTGGATCGTGGGAGAGGCACTTGCCGTTGGTAGAGTTTGCCTACAACAACAGTTTCCAGTCTAGTATCGGTATGGCACCGTTTGAGGCCTTATATGGCCGACCGTGTAGATCTCCTGTTTGTTGGGCTGAGGTGGGTGATGCACCTCTGTTGGGTCCGGAGTTGGTGAGGGAAACGACGGAGAAAGTTGAGCTTATCCGTAAGAGGCTTGTTACAGCACAGAGTCGTCAGAAATCGTATGCCGACCGTAGGAGGAGGCCTTTGGTGTTTAAGGTGGGTGATCATGTCTTTCTGAAGATATCACCTAGACGGGGTTTGATGAGGTTTGGGAAGAGTGGGAAGTTGTCCCCTCGGTTCATTGGTCCGTTTGAGATCCTTGAGAGGATTGGCGAGGCTGCTTATCGTTTAGCTCTGCCGCCGCAGTTGTCCGGAGTACATGACGTGTTTCATGTGAGTATGCTTCGGAAGTATGAGCCGGATCCATCACATGTGTTGGATTGGACCGATTTAGTGGTTGATGAGGATGTCTCGTATGAGGAGAGACCGGTTCGGGTCTTGGATAGGCGGGATCAAGTTTTGCGAGGCAAGACCATCCCTTTGGTAAAAGTTTTGTGGAAACATCATGGAGTGGAGGAAGCCACTTGGGAACGTGAATTGGAAGTCCGTGAAAAATACCCGGACATGTTTATTACTTTGTAATCTTGGATTTAGATTTTGTAATATGGTTGAACTTAAGAGCTTTATATATGTCTTAAGTTGTGAAACATTGAGTATGTTTTGGTAAATGGGTGCATTTTGAAACTTGCTTCATTATAGAAGTTTAGTGTAACATTGCATATGTTGATTGCATTGTTAAATGTGTTGTATATATCGTGCAACTGAATATGATAAGGAATAATGCATAATATTGATACAAGTTGAAATATATGTTATTTTATATATGTTGTGAGATGCCTCTTGATAAAGAGATGAAGTGACCAGCATTGGGTCAAGCTGTCTATTATTGTTTTATAATATCATTGGGAATTGAGAAAAATCTGTTTTCAAAAACTTAAGCTTAATTTCGGGGACGAAATTCTTTGAAGGGGGGGAGGTTATAGCGACCCCGGTCTTTTCCCATTTGATTATTGTATCCGGACTTCGGTTCCGTAGATTCTGTCATTGTATAATTGGTGTTGTTGTCCTTTATTTTCTCTTTTGGAATTATAGGATGTGTTGGGCAGGTTTGTTTCAGGTTGGTTGGGTTTAGAAACCAAGTGTTGCTGTCCAGGTTTTTGGTGTTTCGCTCGAGCGAGGCGTTCGTCGCTCGAGCGAGATGTCGTTTTGGTTCTTCGCTCGAGCTGGGGTTTGTGTCGCTCGAGCGAGAGTTGGCGTCCTGTATGGACCTGTAGCTTTGCATTCTTGGCTCGAGCGAGCTTTTCTTCGCTCGAGCGAGTTAGTTCATCTTTCGCTCGAGCTATAGTTTCTTCGCTCGAGCGTGTGTCTGTTTACAGACCTAAGGGTTTGAGTTCTTCGCTCGATCGAGCTTTCTTTCGCTCGAGCGAGCTTTTGGGTTGTTGGCTCGAGCAAGGCTTCCTTGGCTCGAGCGTAGTTTCTCTGTGTCTGGTCGCTCGAGCGACCAAGTCTTCGCTCGAGCGAGCCTGTCCAGTATATATTTACAGCAGCGGGTTTTGATCAGTCCTTTTCATCTTCTTTTTGATTCCAAACCCTAGGTCCGACTTCTCTCTCTCCCTACTCACCTTCTCTCTTAGATTTGATCCATTTAGGGAGTGTTTCTACCCTAGATCCTTCATTAAAAAGATAGAGTGAGGCAAGGGCTTCCATTTAATCTGAGCATTTGGCGATTTGGAGCACTTTGGTATTTGGGCACTCATCTCTTTCTGCACCATTTGAGTTGTTTTCTTTGAGGTAGGGATTTCCTACTCCATTTTATAGGTTTTGTTCTAAGTTCTGGTATTTTAACATGTTGGGGATACTTTGGTAAATTTTGGGAAAAACCCTAGTTGTATTATTGAATTAATTTGTATAAGTAATTCAAGGAATTGGGAAAAGAGGGTTAAATTCATGGAATTGGGGAATTCATTGATTAAATGGCGTAACTGGGTAATTGGTACCATTTGTCTATTGAATTGTTGATATAGTTATTTTTAGTTTAGAAATAACTGTTTTGGGCTATCGGTGGAGGATAGTCGTGATTGTTGTAGACATTGCATGTGGATTAGGAATAACTGAAACTAATCATATTGGTTAAGTCATTAATTTTGACTATGGAATTGATACAGAAAATACGTGTATTGATTGAGCATTGCATTTGCATACATTGTTTTGTGTGTGGGAGGAGATAGGGGATGTACTCCACGGTTTAGGGGAAGATAGGGGATGGACCTCTAAACCGGATTTTGTTTGGGAGGAGATAGGGGATGGACTCCATTAGCATCACTTTTATGTGTGCTTATTTATATAGAAGTGTTTTATTGATACAGCACTAAAATGTGTATCAATCTGGAAGTATGAAGTGTTTGATTTGAGTTTGAGTCTCATTTGTTTGTTGATATTGGAAGGATGTGAATATTATATATGTGATTCACTGTTGTAAGTTTGGCCAGGTTCTGAGCCATGTTAATAAAATTGGAAAGTAAAACGTATCTTAGACAATAGTGTCATGAGACTGTAAAATGAAGTAATTGATTATCTTGGTTAACCATCTGTTGAATGTTATTGCTTTATTCATTGCTTATATGTGGTTTAGTATATTTCTACTGGGCTGTGGCTCACCCTTTATGGGAACATCATTTTCAGGTTCAGGTGATAAACTACCTCCAAGGACTTAGTTTGGGAGGGTTTGGCTTCTGGGTTGAAGAAGAGTACTTTTAGTTAATTGTCTTTAATTATTAGTACATGTAAACATTCAAGCCTTGGGCTTTTTCTTGTATTGAGTTACCAAGTGTTCGCTTGGAAAGATGTAAGCCTGTAGGGCATTTTATTCGATGATACATGTAATACTTTATTTGGTAATACTCTGATGAATGAATTAATAAATTGTCTTCTTTAAATAATGCATGTCAATGATATATAATGGGTTAATTTTGAGGGCGTTACAGTAAAGGCACGATAAACTGAAATTGAGCATGTGAACATGCAAGTGGGAATTTTTAAGGCTACTTGGAAGGTTTAATTGGAAATTTATTTTGTCTGATTTGCTAAGGCTCGTTTGGCAAGTCTAGAAGCTAAAAGCTTATTTGTGTGTTATATAAGTCCGTTTTTGAACTCATCTTCTTACATGTATTGAGTGGAAATCCTGGAGAGCACCAAAGAGAGAGAGAAAGAAGAGGAAAGAAAGGGAACAAGGAGAAGAATTTGGAGATTGAAGATCTTGCTAGGGGTAATTGGAGGATACAACTTAAGTAAGTATAAATCACTAGCCAATTTTCAATTTCCCTTCAATTATTTTGAATTAAGCTTTGAAATGAAGCATCCTCCATAAAACTAGGGGTTGATTGTGTAATCAATTTCGCAAATGATTGTGTATCACTTGAGTGTGTATGTTAGGAAATTTGATCTCTATGATATACCAAATTTCAGTCTTTTGTATGTTTGAGCTTATATGATACATATGCATGTATGTTTCTACATATGTTTACATGGTGAGAATGAGAAAACTACGGAATTGGAAGTGTAAAAGCCCAAGTAATACAAGTCTTGATCCTAATTGGCTAAATTACATGTTCACATGTTTATATGTTCTGCTCTTAGGGTAAAACTTACCTTGATTCTAGCTATATGACTTTCCTCTTGTGACTTAGAATTGTTGCAGTTTCGGACAGAAAAACAGAGCAAACGACCGCACGTGCGGGGCCCATAGCCGCACGTGTGAGAGGCCAACCGTACATGCGGGGCTCACAGCCGCACGTGCGAAAAACAGGGGTGAAGAGTCGAGCTATACTGCTAAAAAGGCATATGCGACCCGCACGTGCCGTGAGGACTTCCGCACGTGCGGCCAAAAATTGAAAAATTCTGTAATTTTTCTTTTGCTCTTCTCGACCCTGTGAACGTGTTATTATATCGGTTTGATGTTCCTATGATGCATTTAATTACATGAAACATAGCGAATCGAATAATGAGAAATGAAAGAAAACCCATAAAAGATGATGTGCTCACAATTTATGTGCTATGTGTAGGGCATCCGCAGGAGGGGGGCAACGTTCACCTGCATCACAGTGAGTGATAGTGGCGTAATATTATGCTCTGTACACGTTATGTGTTTATATATGCTATTCAAGATTTTATTCACTTTTGTGAGTACCTTATGTTATATGTGATATATTTGAACTTTGACATGTAAGATATGGACTTGAGGCCGTTCTGTTTGCTAATACGATGGGCCTAAGGCCGCTTTGTTAATATGATGGGCCTAAGGCCGTTTTGCATTTTGTTGGGCCTAAGGCCGTTCTGCTATTATAATGGGCCTAAGGCCGTTCTGTATTATGATAGGCCTAAGGCCGTTTTTCATTCTGTTGGGCTTAAGGCCATTCTGTTTTATGTGGGCCCAAGGCTGTTCAGAAAAGAAAGAAAATCGAGTGAGGCTATGAATTGTGAATATGCACTGTTAACTCATATTTGTACTCTTAATTTATTTGTACTACTGTCATTCACTGAGCCTTGCTCACTCTACTTTTCAGCCCAGAAGTTTGTAGCTGAACCCGTTTTGCTGAGTCACCCGAAGTGACTTTTTTTTTTATTTTGGAAAGCCCTTTAACGGCATGTTTTGTTATAATTGGGAAGAATATGTATGTATGTAAATGTTGACAACATTAAACATGTTAGGTTGGTTCCCTTTTATTCTCAGAAATGTAAATGATGCATAGGATGCTATATGCGTATAGTAATGGCATTTAGATATAGCTCAATGAATGTTTTATCTTTCTATTAGTTTGCTTCCGTTCAGGCCCCGATATTGAGTAAACTTTAAGAAGTTTCTAAATTGAGGCCTAAGGTTAGGCTGGTCATGTTCAAACTCCTAGGGGCTGGTTTGGGTGGTGATAGGAAGCCACCATGAAAGCAATGAATTATTCATGCCCCTCTTCACCTTGTGCTTTGTTGTCACTTTCATCTTTATCAAACTCTGATTCATCATCCTAAGTGATGGCAAATGCTTTCTTCTTCCTCAAACGATTAGGGCATTCTTGAGCAAAGTGGCCAAATCCTTGGCATTCATAGCATTGAACTCTTTCAGAGTTCCATTGTATCTTTCCTTTCTCCTTCTTGGTTATAGAAGTAATTTTGAGTTTATCTTTACTTTTGGATTTATGAGTTGATTCCAAAAGATTAGGATATTTTTTTTAGAAAAGACTTTTTAAATTGTTTTACAAAAGCATCCATAATCTTGGAATCTATCTCACAATCCTCATCAGAATCCTTTCCAACTTTATGAGCACTACTAAAGGCAATATCATTTTTTGTTTCTTTTTGAAATTCCTATGTGCCTTATAAGTTTGGAGATTTCCAACCACATAATCTAGCTTGAGGTTGTCAACATCTTGAGCCTCCTCAATAGCGATAACTTTTTGTTGGAACCGATAGGGCAAGGACCTCAAAATTTTTCTCACAATTTTGGATTCTAGTATTTTTTCACCTAAATTGAAACTGGAACTTACAATGTCACTCAACTTCACATAAAATTCACTGAAGGTCTTACTATCTTTTATTGAAAGGTTTTCAAAACTAGACGTGCGCCTTTGAAGTTTTGAGCGCTTAACCGAAGGAGTGCCCTCATGAATAGTTTGTAAGGTATTCCAAGTCTCTTTTGCAACTTCACAATTGCAAATACAACTAAACTCTTCTGGTGTGATGGCACAAGAGAGAGAATTGATATCTTTACTATTCCAGCTGCTATTTTGGTAATCAATTTTGTCCCATTTATCAATTGGTTTGGGAAAGGTTACTTCATCAACGGTAATCGTTGGTTCGGTCCACCCATACATGACAGATTGCCAAACTTTTTCTTCAAGTAAAGGTGGTCGAACCATAAAATTTCCCTCATGAATTGAATCTATTATCATAAATCAAACAAGATCTCACTGTAATAGTTTTTTAAAAAAAATAAAGCGACCCGCTCTGATACCAATTGAAAAATCTTAAATTCCCTACATATTGATTTGTGATTATGTATCAATTTTAACCAGTAAAGAGTAATCTCAATCAAACAATCAAAGACAAAGCGACATAACGATTTTATGTAGAAAAACCACAATTGGAGCACCTCCAATTGTGATAAAAAACTATGGGCAAAAGCTACAAAACAATCTATTAAAAAGACATAAAGGAATTACACAAATGTACTCTCAATTACCTTGTGAATCCACACTCGAATCGAATCGACCCCTATGTGTCTCTTCTAGCCCTGCCTTGACCTTGGAATTGTCTTGCCCAATTTTGAATCCACAACGCCGATGTCGAATCACGATGATGAGCCACTTCGGAATCCAGCAAAGCTTCAGGCCCAAATTCTCCGAAATCCACCGAAGAACTACTCTTTCTTTTTTGAATAAAACAAATAAACAAACCTTTTGATATAATCCACTCAAATCATGATTAATCTCTCACAGATATCAAAGGAAACAAGCAAAGAAGCTCCATATGAAAACCCTAAGTCCCAAAAAGAAGATTTGAAAGTCGTAACCCTAAAATTTGATAAAACAACATATTTATAGAAAATAGATTCGCGATCTCCGCTCGAGCGCAAGAATGGCCACTCGAATGGATCTATGCTCAAGCGCAAGAATGGCCGCTTGAGCGGGAAAAAACAACTGTCAGTATTTTTGCAAGCAAGTGAAACTTTTGAACGGGTTGCATCTCCGCTCGAGCGCAGTAATGGCCACTTAAGCAGAAAACTAGCTCGATCCCCAACATAGTCAGCAAAGTGGCAAACATGATAGGATTAAGATGTCAAACTCCTTTGCAAGGGCATAATTCGGGTTGGATTTGCATCTAAAACTCATAGCCTCACTGAAATAAAAGAACGAATAAAATTACAACTAAAAGAAGTTTTGTCAAATGAGATTGCCAAGAACAAAAACCTAACAAAACTATTAAGAATTTAAAAATTATAAACCCGGAGAAATTGGATGTGTAAAAACTTCACAAAACGTACTCATATATATATATATATATATATATATATTTAAAAAAATTTGAAATTATGAATTTAAGAAGGATAAATTACACTTTACTAACTTCAACTATTGTTTCGTATCACTTTACCCTTCAATTAAAAATTGTAACAACTAAGCTCCCTCATCTACTAATTTTTTTCCAATTTGGACCTTTATAACTAAAATAGCCTTCCATCAATTGGATAAATTACACTTTATCTTCTTGAACTAATACCTCATATTAGTTTATCCCTTGAACTATCACCTAATATCACTTTCAATTGGGACTTTCTAATTTTTATTTTATTTATTACAAAATTAATTTTAAGCTTGCTAGAAGAATTGAAAAAAAACAAAATTGAAAAGGGGATAAAGTATTTTTATTGTATTTTAAATTAAAAATCAAACTTCTTTTTGTTGAGGGGTCAGAGTGGTAGTTCAAGGGGATAAAGTATAATATATTCCTATATTAAAAAGGGTATTTTCATCATTAAAGTCAAAATTAAAAAAATTAATAGACGAGGGGGGTTAAGTGTTATAATTGTTGATACTCCATTTTGCCCAAAGTCTAATGAATTTGCAGAAATAGAACTCACTATTAGATCCAAAATGCCCAAAATCCTTTGGGCATACATTTTTGTTAAAATTAAACATTGGTTAGGTGAATTTTCAACAAATCAAGGAGGAGAACCACGAAATTATGGTATACTGTGTTACACCTAATTATTTTCCTGTTCATCAAGCAAATCTCAACTATCCAAATCAAGAAGTTCATGTGCCTCAACTGCACAAAATAAAATTCTAAAAAGTTTGAAAAAAGGAAAAAAAAATAGAAAGAAGAAAGGAAAAGTTGGTGGACAAATTCCACCAAATAATTAGTTTTTTTGACTTTCTAATCAAACAACAACAACATCATCATCATCAACCCATTCATCATCATCATATCTTTATCCTGCATTTTTTCAGCTTTATAAATAAAGTAGCTCAAAAGGAGAAAAGGAAAGGAGAGCTGAGAAAGAAAGAGAGGCTCAGGAGAAATGCAAAATTGAGAGAGTTAGGGAAAAAAAAAAAGGTCATTTAAAAAAAAAATATGAGTAAAAAAGAATGTGTTCACTATTTCAGTTTGTTTAAAACTCACAGGTGGATATTTGTATACATTGTTCATCGTAATGAATAATATTTATATTATCTATTTACTTCCTTTATTACATCCAAATTAATCTATCCTATTTCATTTTTATTCATTTTATTATACTTATGTCATCACTGTATTATTTATACATGTGTGCATGTCTATCATAATATATACTTGTATGTATTTTGGTAGAATTACTCTCTCTCTCTCTATATATATATATATATATATACATGTATATAAATAATAAAAATAAATGAATAATATTTACCATAATATGCTAGGATTGAGTAAGGAATCTGTAAAATCTGTAATCCGATCTGGTTCAATCCAATCCTGTAGGTTTGGATTGATTTTTTGAATCCGTGGCTCGATTCCGGATTGAAAAATTAAAAATCCTTAGTCCACGGATTGGTTCTGGATTGAACTCCATAGTTCCGAATTGGAATCGATTCAAACCCTATACAAATAGCCTATATTTATATTATATATCCTCCTGCATCATATCTTCTCTTATTCCATATAAAATCTAAACCTAAACCAAAACTTGCATAGTATCTTTTTTTATTGCTTTTGTTTGTTGGTTTTTAGTTTTAATTTATAATGGTCTAAATACTTGTAATGAAACTAGTTTTCTTATAGTTGTTTAAATTCTAGAATAGTTGTCGTTATTATGGAAAGACATGTTGCTATTGTAGAACTAATATGAGGCTATGTTTATGTTTTTATGAAATTAAAATGTTCTATATTTTTTTTTTGTTATTTGATTATGTGAATCTGTGGTCCTAAACCAATTCAATCCATGTTTAAACGAATTGGTTCGGATTGGTTCTAATTTTTCAAGAAGCATAGATTTCGGATCGGTTCTGGTTTTACCCCAATTCGAACCAATTCGGACCATGCTTACCCCTATAATATGCATGTATATATATTTTGGTGGAATTGCCCCTATACATATATACATGCATGTATTAAATAAATATTATTTATCATAACATTTGTGTGTATATATATTTTGGTAGAATTGCTCCCAATATATAGATACATATACATGCACATATGTAAAAATAATATCCGTATATGTATGTGTATATATATATTTGGCAGAAATTAATCCATCTATATATATATATATATATATTTTATCATTATAATATTTTCAAAGGTAGATCAGTCCACAAAGAAATCAATAGATTTGGAAACGCAGTATCGTAAGGGTAGTGTAGGGTGCCAAACACCTTTCCTACTCGTAACAATAAAACTCCTGAATTCATCTCTGGATTTCTTTTTTAAGACCAAAATTAAAGTCACCATCAAATTCAAATTTTTGAAAATATGTTTCCAAAATAAGATTACGAATTATAGGTGAACTAACACACCTGAATTGTATGTTAGATGGCGACTCCAAATTTTTATTTAAAATCCTACAGTTTGAGTTTCAGCTATTGGATCGTATTCCTTTTGTCGCATAAAGTTATGATTCATCTCGAATAGGATGGACAAAAATTTGGGTGTGATAGCTAGCGACTCCACTAGGGACGTTAGGGGGTTTTGGCTGGAACAAATTTCCTCTATTGATTTCTGGAGTGGATCGAGCTTGATTTCTAGACAACATGTCATTTTTTTTACACAGGATTCATTTGAGCTACCCAACCACCCACATGCAACATTGGTCCCGAACGCAAGAAGAAGCAACCAATCAATCCTCCATTACAAAGGACAATCATAACCCGATTCATATCTCACTTGCAAGAGATGGACCACGATCTAGTCGAATCACGCTTTCAAGTAGATCCAAACATGGTCCCATGATTCGAGTTCAACGAACTAAAGCACTAGATTGAGGATCTCCGTTCGATGATGCAACTTTTCATATCCTCGCAAGCTCCATTAGCTTATCTTATTCCTCTATCAGCTACTCATTCCAACAATTGTGCTCAAGTCGAATCCACAGTGCTTCTAGCCGGATAGCCACCTGTTGTTCCACCAATCCTTACAACTCAAGCCACTCTTGCTGCATAATTTAACATTCCAACAATACATCCTGAAGTTTTCCCAATGGTCCCACCAACGCAAGGCCATCCCTTTCATGGCTATATGGAAAACAACGATCCCAAGCCACCTTATCCTCGTAATGTACCGACTCTTACCCCAGTCATTGGCCGAACTATTACCCAAAAAATCCAAAATATAGAGGAAGCATTGAAAACCCTTCAGCAAAATATGCTTCTTCCCAGATTTCTAGCTCCCGTCTAAATCCAAGATGCTAGAGTTTTCTAAATACAATGGCATGAGAAATCCAATCATTCATTTGGAGCTCTATGCTGGGGCACTCTGTGGCTATGCAAGTAATGATAAACTTCTCATACATTACAGCCTAATGAGGCTTGTACTTCAATGGTTTGCCAGATTAGAAATGCACCGTATCTAGTCCTGGATGGAGTTGGCTCATGCCTTTTTCAAGCAATACAAGCACAATTGTTATTTGTGCATTGATCGAAACTCATTGATGAGAATGGCTAAGAAACCAGAAGAATCTTTCAAAGATCACGCGCTCAGATGGAGAGAAGTAGCGACACAAGTGAGCCCGCCATTATCAAACTTAGAATTTGTCTCACTTTTTATCCAAACATGCAAAGGGATCTATTTTGACAAGCTTTGTGCTAGTATTGGCAAAAGCTTTGCGGACATCATGATTCAAGGTGAGCTAATTAAAGATGGAATAAAGATAGGACGTTGTAGACGTCCCCGAACGCCCCGGGAGACGAGTCCCCCGTTCCGTTCGTATTGGGCTCACTACAGTTCAGACTCTCAAATGTCACGGTTCTTAATCTGAACCAAAGAGTCCAAATCCGACAAATCATTTTGAGAAAACAGATTTTTAGAAAATAAGTGCCAAACATGGACTGCTTTGCCAGATACAGAGTTGCCACCTAAATATTTTATTTTTGGGAAATTTAGGAAACCCTGACTCGTTGCCTAAGGCCACGTGGCCGTCATCACCAAAGTTGCCTCGGATCAGAAACTTGGGTACAATTGGGGAATGTCACTTCGTGAGCACCCCCGCTTACCCGATCAAAGATCGGCCTCTACTAACCATGATATCTATTTTTGAAAACATTATGCGTTCTTATCCCGGTTATTTAGCCTAGATTTACTATGTGATGCGCACAGCAAACAAGTATAGACTGGATCACCTGAATTGGAACAAAACGTTTCATGTTTGTTTATTTGAAAATGGTTTGATGGTGCTACCCGCAAATAGGCTAAGACGTGAATTTGCCACCCTCAGGCGGGCTTAGAAAACATGATTTTGCCACTATCTAGTGGGCTTAAAACTCACAATGAATGATTTGTTCCAATTCAAATAACCCAACCTTCACCCACAGGCATTCAGGCAGATATGTCACATAAGCAATTAGCCTCATGGTAAGCATGCTATCATGGCAGTCACTCACACACATGCAAGGATGCTAAAGCATAAAAACTTACCGAGTACTCCAAGCCAAAACAAAAGCTAATTAGAAATCCATGCATGATCCTAATTATACAGAAATGCCTAATGCAACACATGCAAAAATGCAACTATAGCAGGCTCGGCTATTCTAGACATGGCATATGAAATGCTACAGTTAACATGTATTCAACTTGGAATTGAAAATACAATACAGTTAGTATGATGCGCCGAGCCCGGTGCATGCAAAACAGATGAATGAATGCAAACATGCTGTCATACTGTATGCTAATTGAAACATGCCCTAATCTAACCATCATAAGCGGGTAAATAAAAGGGAGAAAGACATGGGGTTGGCAGACATACATCACACACACACACTTATTACAGTTGTGCCCTCGCGCAGAGGGTCTGAAAGAATAATACAGTCCCAAATGAATAATTACAGTCCAAAAATCCTAATTAATTAACAAATTAAATTAGGAAAGCAATAAATTGGCATGCAAGCCAGGGACTGCCTCAAATCTGCTCCGAATGATGAATGATGCATGCTCGGGTTGCCTTGTGCGGAGAATCCCTCGCGATGCCCTGGTTTGCCTCTGTTTGCAATTGTTCTTGGAATGCGTGCCAAGCTCCGGAAGGCTGTCGATTTCTGATTTGCTGCAATAGAGAGCAACAAAGGGGCATGGCAAAGTATTTTCATATATGTATGCATGACTACTCTTCAGGGAGTGTAGTCCTCGATCCTCGTGCCACCAATCACGCATCTCGATGCATGATGGCCGAGGAGTCGAATTGCATGACTCAATATGAAATGAATGCACATATAAACACAACGAGACCTAAATTCCATCATGGATAATCCGGAGTGTCAGTGACTGGGAATTGAGACACGTTCCGTCACTCGAAGTACGAAACGTCCCTCGTTTCCCGTGCTTGGGCTAACTCCTATCCCAAGCACAATGCAATATGCATGACATGCATGAATGCGACTAATATACAACCTAGTATGTACAATGCTATGAAATGGCATAGACGATGCACGAGGTAACATGGCATACACAATGCGCTAACATACAACCTAGCATACGCAATGCTATGAAATAAAATGGTATACACAATGCACAATGGACTTACACCAACATGAGTGGACCTCAACCACACTCACATCAGTAGCCATGGTATGAAAATGAGACACTCGAAATGCGTGCACACATGCACGCAAACCGAGGACCGATCCTAAGGCACAAATGCCACTCTAACAAGACATGGCAAGGCATGGAATATGGCATACAAACATGCAAGTTTCAGCACTGAAATGTGATGCAAAATGATCCCGAAACATGGAAACATGGCACCCGATGCATGGAATGGCCCCGAAACACAAAACTAGGCATGCGCATTGGCCTATAGCTATACAAAACATGCATTATTTTATCATGAAGCATGAAGATAGATTCAAGACAGTCCCAAAACATGCATATTTCCAGTTTATAACAAGTCCCAAAAATGAATGCAAATAGGGCTAATCTATCATGCAAAAATGGCCCTAAAATAGAGATTAAACACAAAGGGACAGAAACTGGCCCCAAATGGCAAAGAGCCCTTCAACAAAGTTGAAGAGGGGCTCAAAACAGGGCACTTTACAGTTTACATCAAGCCACTAAAATAATCAAAGATAAGGCCAAGCTATCATGCAAGAAAAGGCCTAAAATAGGGATAAAGAGACAAGTGGCAGCTGCTGTTCTCAAACAGAGGAGAGCCCTTCAACAATGTTGAATAGGGGATCAAAAAAAGGTATTTCACAGTTTAGGAAAAGATCCAAAACAGCTCACAAATAGGCCTAAAATACTATGCAAAAATTGACCTAAAAGAGAGATAAAGAAGCAAGTGATAGCAGGAGGCCTCAAACAGAGTAGAGCCCTTCAAAAATATTGAAGAGGGGCTCAAAATAAGATATTTTACAGTTTATGGAAAAGTCCAAAGCAACTCAAAAATAGGCCTAAAATACTATGCAAAAATTGGCCTAAAAGAGAGATAAAGAAGCAAGTGGTAGTAGGGGACCTCAAACAGCAGGAGGTCCTTAATCAAACATGAAAAAGGGGTCAAAATATGACTATTTACAATTTGGATCGGAACCCAAAAAAGCTTGCAAGTATGGCTTGTAAATGAACCAAGAAAAGGCTAGAAAAGGGAGGAAGAAGACTCACCCTTGAAGACCAATGAACTAGCAGCTTTTGGTTGAAGAAATGGTGCTCCTAACCTCTCGAAATAACCTCCAAGTTGCTGGAATGGAGTATGGAGGTGTGGTGCTATGAGGTGGTGTAGAAATGATCCAAGAACAAAGGTATTTGATGGTTGAATGAGAGAGATGGAGGATGTATGTATGCAAGGCTCCAATTGGTTTTTTTCAACCTCTCAAATGCAGCTGGAAGTACTGGTTTTATAGGGAAAGGAGTGGAGAAAAGGGGGGGAAAAACTAATTCATATTTCCCCCCAAAAGGGAAGACCTTCGGACAGTGGGTCAAATGCAGAATAGCTGGCATAGCTGGAACACACTCAGGAGGGCAAGAATGACCGGCCAGCTCAAAAGGGCCAAAGTGGTCGGCCGGCTAGGTAAGGTGGCCGGCCGACCAGTTCAGGTGGCCGGCCGACCAGTTCAGGTGGCCGGCCGACCAGGTCAAAAGGGCAAGGTGGTCGGCCACCCCCTAGGATGAAGCCCCAGAAGTTAGCTTTCCAATGCCGTAAACCTTGTATCAAAATTCCTCCTGTGCAAAAAGTTATGCCTGTTTTCGTGAAGCCGCGCAGATTTAGTCCAAACGGACTTCAACCAACCATATCTCCCCCACCCGAACTTGTCCTTAGGAGATTCTTGAGTGAAAAATGAAGCCCCGGAAGTAAGCTTTCTAATGGTGGTAACCTCATATCTTAAATCCAAGTATGCAAACAGTTATGCTCGTTTCGGTGAAGCCGCGCAGTGTTTTCCTTCTTCCCGGATTCATGCTGAATCACTTTTGACCAAAAAAAGTTGGTTTTTCAGAAAAATTGCTGGCCTCCTACTCTCCTACAACCTTTCTAACAATGAAAATAAGGTCTCCACCAAAAATGAACCCAAACCGATGCAAAACGAAGGTTCGGGGGCCAAAACACGCGGTCCGGGGGCCCGAAAACTGACTGTTAAGCACCGGAGGTGGCATTTGACCACGAAGTTGGTCTCTCGGACCCCAGTGTCCCTCAAAAGGGAGGAAATAAGATGTGTGCCAAAAATCAGAGCAAACGGATGTGGTTAAGCGGTCCCGAACCGAGGCACACGGCCGACGGCTCCGAAAAACTAGAAACCGGGTTCCAAACAGGAAAAATGGCCTACGACCACAAAACGTAGCCTACGGCCACTGAGAGATGGTCTACGAGACCTCTCCCTCCCATTGGGAAGAGAAAACAGATTAAACGGGACCTGGTTCGCAAACCGAGGCAAAACACGAAAGAGCCGCGAAGTCCGGAGGCAAGGCTCGCAGCCGAGACTCCGAAACCTCAGAACGAGCACCACATGCGACATCACCAAGCACTCAATCGGTGACGTCTGAGTCTTAAGGTCGGTCAAAAATGGGGTGTCTACAGACGTCTTATAGATCTCTACGCCAAGAATGGAGTAACATCCTCATCCTACAAAAGACACCTAGTAAAGAAACCTGAAGAGTGAGAAGTTTCTCTAATTCTTCCTACCAATAATAACGTTCCATATCAAATACAATATCCCAGGCCAGCACAATAGTATTCCTAGTGTCACTCCAATCAAATCTTGCCTTTCCGGTCACAATATCAACTCCCGTTAGCTATACCGCCATTGCAAGTTCATGCCATAGCAATCGGGGCAGACATTACTCTTGCACAAATGAATCAACAACGAGCAAACGATTGTTGGAATAGACAATTCACTACACTGGCAATCCCTATAGCTAAAGCCTTCAAGTAGCAATTGGCAACAAGACGATTAACACTAATTCCGACTCGACCACCACTAACTCTGCTCCCAAGAGGGTTTGACCCAAATCTCCAATGTGTCTATCACTCTGGCCAAACATGACATGATATTGAGTGATGACTTTCCTTGTGACACAAAATACAAGACCTCATTGATGCCATTATTATAGGCACACAAATAGTAATTCCTCCAAAATGCCTAATGACACCAGCAATCTTCTCCCTAACCATGGAGTGATAAATTTCTTATTTGAGGAAGAAGAGATAGTCAATCTTAGGGCATTGATTAGTCCACCTGGGACCGTAGTGACTCATGAAGCAGGCGATCGTCGTAGGGGCATTATTACCATTCCTCATATCCTAGACACATCTTTAGCATCAATAGAGACTTCGACCTTTGAGCCGTTGCCGAAAGAGACGCAAGTTACCTTTGATCAGTTTGAAAAACCAATGTTTTCCATGTCCTCAAAAAAGCCGTCAGAAACCAGTCACAACGAGTGTCGTTATTCCCTTAAGCTAAGTAATGCTAATTTTCTCAAAATCCTTCCAATAGTCATGAGGTAGAATTTTTACTAAAAGAGAACATAAAAAGCTTATGGTGATAAATTTTATATCATGGCCTAGCATATACTATAATATTCCATTGTGTTGGTATGTTATATAATTTAGCATAATTGGAATCGTATTGGAAAAACATGTGACATTCTCATTACTTAAAAAAAAAAAAGAAAAAAGAAAGACTTTGGTCGTATCCAATCAATCAAATCCATCATACCCTGTAGAGGTATCTATTAGCTCAAGTTCATTTGCACATCACATGATAGATGCATCATATTGCACTATTATTACACAAACATGTGCTTTGGTCATATCTACAAACATCCAGTTTTTTTCATATCTTGTAAAGATATGTATTTGTATCTTATTGCATTTTCACTTCAAGATAGGGACTACATAACCCCACATAATAGGTTAATATGACCTATTGCTATATGATTTTCATTACAGTATGCATGAAAATATCAAATGGAAATCCTCGTATGTGATTTGTCATCCAATACAAACAATACCTTCTCATATGATTGGTATTGCAAACATGATATATCATCTCATATGCATGATATAATTTGCTCGTATGTGTAACATGTCCGCGGGGGGGGACCTCGTGCTACAGTTCGGACTCGATTTGTGTCACGGTTCTTAATCTGAACCAAAGAGTCCAAATCTGGCAAATCGTTTTGAGAAACAGATTTTTGAAAAAGTAGTGCCAAACATGGACTGCTTTGCTAGATACAGAGTCGCCACCTAAATATTTTAAAATGGGAGAATTTAGGAAACCCTGACTCGGTGCCGAAGGCCACGTGTCCGTCATCACCGGAGTTGTCTCGGCTCGGGAGCTTGGGTACGATCGGGGAAGGTCAGCTATGAGCACCCCCTTTCGCCCGGTCCGAAGACCGACCTCTACTAACCGTGATATCCGTTTTTGAAAACTTTATATGTTCTTAAACCAATTATTAGCCTAGAATTACTATGTTATGCGCGCAGCAAACAAGTATAGACTAAATCGCCCAAATTGGAACAAAACATTTCATGTTTGTTTTGAAAATGGTTTGCTACTCGCAAGTAGGCTAAAATGCAGATTTTGCCACCCTCAAGTGGGCTTTTAGAAAAGATGATTTTGCCACTATCTAGTGGGCTTAAAACTCACAGTTTTAATGCATTATTCCAATTTAAGCAATTTGACCTCCACCCACAGGCATTCAAGCAGTTTATCTCATGTAAGCACTTAGCCGCATGGCAAGCATGCTGTCATGGCAATATTCACACTCATGCGATATGCTAAAGCGGAAATACTTACATAGTACTCCATGCCAAAACAAAGAACTTGTTAGCAAACATGCATGATCCAAGTCCATGTTAAGTGCCTAATGCATCGCATACAAAATGTTGCTAGAATAGGCTCAGCTATCCTAAACATGGCATGTGAGATGCAATCAATTGATGCACGTATTCAATTTTGAAATTAAAGTACAAATGCAGTTAGCATGATGTGCCGAGCCTGATGCATGTCAACAAATGCATGAATGCACGCATGCATAGCATAAGGTATGCTAAAATAAATGTGCCCTAATCTACCATCATAAGCAGGTAAATAAAAGGGAGAAAGAAGTGGGGGTTGGAAGACATACACACACGCACGCACACTTATTACAGATATGCCCTCACTCGGAGGGACCGAATAAATATTACAAATTAATTAACTACGCAAGCTAATTAATATTACAAATTAACTAATTTAATTAACAAATTAAATAAATTAATTAAAACAGGAAAACGCCTCGGGAAACGCGCCACCATGCATGGGCTGCCTCTGTTTTCCTTCCTTCACTCCTCTGGAGGCTGTCAAAACCTCAGGGTTACATCCCTGGGCACTGGGGAGTACCACCGGCTGAATGGGATCATCACCGGCACTGGCATGTGTCCATCGGCACAAAATTGAAGCTGTCGGCAGAAAAAGATTGTCGGCCGGCACCTTACACTGCCGGTCGGCAGAGAAAGCCTGCAGAACCTGCAACTGGCAGCAACAGAGGGCAAGGCAAAGCATGGCAGCACAATTCAAGGCATGTATGCATTAACCATGTCCCTTATCATGTTTGCGACTCAAAGGGGCATGTGCCTCGATTCTCGGACCACCAATCACGCATTTCCACGCATGATGGCCCAAAGAACCAAGTATGCAATCTTTGATTTCAAATGCATGCAAACCAAATCAAACCAAACAAGGCCCAATTCCTATCATCAAGTCAAGGAACAAGGCATGCATGTAAGATGCAATGCAACCTAAGCATGCAAGCTAAGGATGCGACATGGCATGGGGGAGCACTTATGCAAGCATGCAAGCATACATGAGGCAATGCAAATGGATGGCAAGATGGACTTATACATGAATTAGGCAGCTCTAAAATAGACCTAAAACAGTGGCCATTGTGCTAAAAGGTGAGGGCTAAATGGCATGCACACACACATGCACATAAGGACCAACACTTAAGCATAAATCAAACAACATTCAAGCACACTTGAAAGAAGGAAACATGGACAAATTAGCATGCATTATAAGCTCTAAAATCATGCTAACACATGGTGCCAAACCAAGCAACAAATCAAGCCAAGCATGCACCAAAAGGCCTAAATGTTCAAAGCAAATCAATGAGGCATTGAACTACACTTTAACAAGACCAAACATGGCATGCATTAAACAACTAAAAACAGATTTTTAGCATGTTAAAACAAGGCCAAAGGACTCCTTAGATGGCATCTAAGTGGCCCAAATTCAAAGGCATACACCATGGCCAAAACATGGAGCATTGCAACACATGCTTTCAAAGCATTAAAGAGACATGCAAGGCAATCCAACAAGCATGGAAATGGGACTGAAATGGCATGTAGGATGATTCTAAATCATCAAAACAATGCAAAGATGGCATGCTACACATGCACATACTCAAGGCCAACAAGCCCAAATACAAAGGAGCTATATAATGCATGCAAAGATCAACCCAAGCGATTATGGACAGAGCTAAAACATGGCAAAATAAGCACATAAACTTCACAAATGCAAGCCTAAAACATGCTCCAACAAAGGCTAACAACCTAGAACATGTTAAGGCACAAATAAGGCATTACATGGCAACTATGCTAAACATGCATGAAGTTCCAAAACCAACTTGAAATCATGTTATATTATAGATATATAAGCATGAAAAACGAACCAAACATGCTCAACACACACTCAAGCATAAGCCTCCTTAAGAGGTCAAAATATGCCCTTTTCAAGGACAACAAGGAGAGGGGGTGGCCCTCTCCTTCTTGGGACTTCAAAGCATCATCTTCACCACTGAAATCCCTCAAGATTTCAGTGGTGAAGAGACCTCAATACCAAAATCCCGGAGCTAGCACAAAATGGCTCAAAATGAGGCCTTTTGAGGCCTAAGGGTGGTCAACAACCCTCAAACAATGAAACACTCTTAATAAACAACAAAGAGGGCTTAAAAACAGAACTTTTTTATGTTATACAATAATCACAAAAACAGCTCTAAGACTAGTAGAAAATCAATGCAAAAAAGGGAGAAAAAGGGACTAGTTTCTCACCCTTGTAGTCCTCTTCAACAATGGTGCTCCAATGGCCTCCTTGAGCTTGAATCGAACACCAAAACTTCAAAACACACTCTTTAGAACCTCAGCTCCAAGAGGAAGGTGAAACACTAGGTGTTTGTGTGCAATAGTGAGACACAAAACACCTAGTGAACAAAATGAGAGGGAAAGAGAGATAGGTTGTGTATGTCTAACCCTAACCCTAGAAAACCAGAACTCTCCTCTGTATTTTCTCTCTCAAAAATGTCTAAAGCCTCTCTCTCTTGCCTTAGAGAGGGCTTCTCTCTATATGCCTCTTGTAAAGCTTACAAGACAAGCTTTGCAAGAGGGAGATCCCTCCATACACGTGTATGGAGGGGAGCAAAAGCAATACAGCTGTCTAAAAATATCTGCAAAAGCAGATGAACAGCAATCGGCCGGCCAAAAATGCCATCTTGGCCAAAAAGAGTGCCGGTCGGCAACAAATAGTGCTGACCGGCAACAAAGAGTGCCGGCCGGCAAACTATATTGCCGGTGGCAGCAAAAACCAGCCGGTGGCCTCTAGCCAATGCCGGTGGTGGGTGGGGATGGTCTACAAGCCCCACCCTGCCTCTCAAAGGCAAGATGCAAGTGTTTGGTGCAAAACCAGACACTAAACGGTCGAGTTCGGAGATCCTGAGGCAAGGCACGCGAGCCGAGGCCTCTGGGAACTCCAAACGAACACAAACATGGATAATCACCGAGTGTTCAAACGGTGACGTCCAAGTCTTGAGGACGGTCAAAAATGGGGTGTCTACAGTATGCATAATGGAATCTCAATAAATAATTTTCATAAAAAATAATTCAAAAAGATATCTATTTGCACGTCTGGTTTTATTCAGATATCTCAAATGGAATCCTCATATGTGATTTGTCCTCCAGTACAAACAAATACTTTCTCGTATATTTGATATTTCAAAAATGACATATCATCTCATATGCATGATATATTTTGTTCATATGCTTAATGAAAATTCCAACAACAAATTCCATACATTCCGTGAAAATCCTCATATGTGATTTAGCATCCAATACAAACAATACCTTCTCGTATGTTTGGTATTGAAAACATGGTATATTACCTCGTATGCATAATACAATTTTCTCATCTACATAATGAAACTACAATAAATAATTTTCATGCATCGTTCTTATATAGAATATTTGTTTTATTTCAAATCGAGGATCCAAGATCAAATACAAGTGGCAAACCAAAAAAAAAAACAAATTCAAAATACAGAAATACCCAAATATATATATATATGAACTAAAAAAATCAAAATAAAAAAATAATCCAAAATAAAAAAAAAAACAGAAGGAAAAAAGGTCATCTGTCTCAGATTCCACAGATTTCGGCAATGTGCCAAGTTTGGTGGCAAAGGTCGAAAGCAAACTTCACTTGTAAACAGCTGTACTACTCGACTCTACTGTCGGCTGCCTCGCATCATCTTCATTTTGCGGAGGCCCTTAATGACCTTGCTCCAGCATTTAGAGGGCTTCCGAAGGAAATGTATCCCCGTTGGCCATCAAAGGGGGTATACCCAAGCATCAATGCTTTTTCCATGATTGTTGCTCGGCACTTTAACTCCTTGTTCTGCCTCTTTAACTGGCTTATCTCCCGTCAAGTGCCTTGATACATATGCTGGAAGATGGTGAGTTGTGCAGCCAGTCGTTGCACCTCATTTACTCTACTCTGCGACTGGCGTGACATATTGGATACAACAGTTACGGTATCCACATACGACTTCAACGTATGGGAATTAACTTCAGTATCATACTGAGCTGCCATCAATTGTTTAATGGAAAGTTGAAAACAAGAGGAGGTCAGGTATCTCTACTAGGGAATCATTAAGGTTAGGAAGAGAGTAAGAAGACGGGAAGAAGCCATGTGAGAGAGAGAGAGAGAGAGAGAGAGAGAGAGAGAGATTTGAGTTGTCACAGACTGGCGATTTGCAGATTTTTTCTCCGTGTCTCTCTTACAGGCCGCGATTAAAAAGAAGATGGGGCAGAGAAAGAAAACAAAGAGGAGGAGATCAGGATAAGCGATAGGTGAATCGAGGTGTTGGTCGTCATGAGCCATAGATGGTAAAATTGCAAATTCAAAATACAGCGCTCAGCGTTTCGGGAGAAGGAGAAGAAGAAAAGAGAGAAGAAGAAGAAGAAGAAAAAGAAGAAGAAGAAGAAGAAAAGACAGAAGAAGAAAAGAAAGAGAGGAGCTTGTCGCCTCAACGAAGAAAAAAACAAACAAACAAAAAATATAAAAAGAAAAAAGAAAAATAAAAAAAGGGAAAGATAAATAAACAAAAAGTAAAAAGAAAAATAAAAAAAAACAAAAAAAAATTGAGAAAAAATGGTAAAAAATAATAATATTCGGTATTCTTTGGGAAAAATGTGTCTCACTTTCAATCTTTGTATAATTTTAATCAAACAAAACTATACAAAGAGGGGCAACTGTTGATACCTTATTTTGCCCCAAGTCTAAAGAATTTGTAGAAATAGAACTCACTATTGGATTCGGAATGCCCAAAAACCTTTGAGGACAATTTTTTGTTAAAATTGAACATTGGTTGGGTATTTTTTTTAACAAATCAAGGAGGAGAATCACAAAATTATGTTGTACTGTGTTACACCTAATTATTTCCTTATTGATCAGGAAAATCTCAACTGTCCAAATCAAGAAGTTCATATGCCTCAACTACACCAAATAAAATTCTAAATAGTTTGAAAAAAAAGAAGAAAAAAGAAATGAAAAGTCAGTGGACAAATTCTACCAAATAATTAGCTTTTTGACTTTTCAATCAAACAACATCATCATCATCAACATCAACCCATTCATCATCATCATATCTTCATCATGCCTTTCTTTAGCTCTATAAATAGAGCAGCTCAAGAGGAGAAAAGGGAAGGAGAGCTGAGAAAGAAAGAGAGGCTCGAGGAGAAATTCAGAATTGAGAGAGAGTTGGAAAAAAAAAAAGTTCATTTATTAAAAAAAAAAAATTATGAGTCAAAAAGTATGCATTAGCTATTTTGATTTTGTTTAAAACCATAGGTGGATATTTATATACATTGTTCATCGTAATGAACAATATTTATATTATCTATTTATTTCTTTTATTCCGTTCAAGTTAATCTATCTTATTTCATTTTTATTCATTTTATCATACTTATGTCATCACTGTATTATTTATACGTTTGTGCAAGTCTATCATAATATATACATGTATATATTTTGGTGGAATTGCCCCTTATACATATATACATGCATGTATAAAATAAATATTATTTATTACAACATGTGTGTATATATATTTTGTAGATCATGATTATGATTCTTCGTGTTCGCGATCCATGTATGTAGTGTTTGTATATATATATATATATATATGCATATGTAATGCATAGGCATATTTCAACATATATATGTTTCAATAGATATATGTATGTAATGTTTATATATATGTTTGTATATACATCTTTATATGTATGTATGTATATATACCTGTCCCATGTGATGTTATTCTCTTGGTTCGGTTCTCTTTCTCTATATATTTATTGTTGCTATTATTGTTGTTGATGATGATACGAAGAAACAAATTGCAACAAATTAAAAAAATGAGATATATGACAATAGATATGTATTTTAATCGATACAATTTAGTTTGGTAAAATAAATCTGTAATAGCATCAAATTCATAGGTTAGTTGTTCAATTCTCATTTTTTTTTAGTTGTTATTGTTGTTGTTGTGGATGATGATGAAGAATTTTGTTGATGAAAAAGAAATATATTGCAACAGATCCCAAAAAAAAAAAAAATGGACAGATTTGTTCAAAAATTTGAACAGATAATAAATTTGAATAGATTAAAATTCAAGAAAGAGAGAGAAGAGATGTGTAAAAATTTAATAAATAGAAAGAGATAAAGTGATGTGCAAAAATTCAACAGATACACAGAGAAAAAAGAAATGGAGAGAGGTACAGGTAGATAAAAAGTTTGAAAATGATGTGAAGTTTAATAAATAAAAAAATACGTTATGAAACTGATAAAAAAATATTTGAACAAATAGACAAAAAATTGAGCAGATAAAGAAATTTTTTTAAGATAGATATAAATTTGAACAGATAGTCAACGAAAAGTCAAACAGATAAAAAAAAAGTCAACAGATAAATTAAGGGGTAAAATTGAAAAAAAAAAATCCTTCGTGTACAACAAAATGACTTTTCACCAAATTATTTCACAAAAGATAGACCACTCACCAACAAAAAATGTCCACTGAATCTAATATATTATTCCCTCATTTTCTTGGATTTTTTTAACAATTTACACAATAAAATTTTGTTAAAATTGTAATGTTGCTAAATGTGATTGATTCAAAAAATACTTGAGGAAGTTTTAAATCCACCAACATCTAGTGTTGATGTTGACCAATGCCCACACAAAAAGATGAGATAAGGTGACAAACTTTAGTGGTGAGAATTTTTCCGAAATTTGATGAATTGGGAATGTTAAAATATTTTTATTAGAGTCAATTTCCCTGTCTAGAAGGATTATCAAGAGTTAATTCATATGGCCACATTGATTTTGGGATGAGTATAGTGTGATAAGTCTATTTATTGCATGATAATAAAATTATTTTGAATTTGATTCAATTTTTGTGATTTGAGATAACTAATTCTCAAGAGAGGTGAGACAACTTATTTTTGAATTATTGTCTAGTAAAATGACTAAAATATTCCCATCAAGATAATTTATTCTAACATTATCCACAAATCAGACATATTATATTTTTAAATCTTGGGATTGGCTTAATGCCTTGTCATATGTCAAAATAAATAGAGAAGGTTTGGGCAATCTCTTTTAGAGATCAAGATCCAACATTGAATAGACCATATAATTAATCAGAGAATAATCACAAACAATCTTATGGGTTGATGAATATTCAAAAAAAATTCAAAAATTTCAAATGTAAGAGACCCATGTGATCATAATTAGGTTTAAGTATTTATTGAGCATATACCTATACAATATGTTACATCTTGGGCACCATTGCCACTTCGTCCAATATTTTTTTTTTCTCAGCAAAATTAAGCTTTATTGATGAAGAAAACAATAATAATTACATTTGTCACTTCATCCAGATTAATGGTTACATTTGCATAAATGCTATCCTACATCAGATTTTAATGATGCCTAATATAAACTTTTTAAATGGTGTATGACACTTTTATTTAAGAGATGTCTTTCGAACTTTGGAGTGTGAATTGGCAAAACGATAAGGCTGTGATTCTTGGGCTAAACCATAGTCGATAATTCTTTTGAAGGTAGAGACTGTGCCGCCAATTGTTTGGCTTATTGTTGAGTTAGATCAAAGCAAACTATGGGGTTCCATTTAGTATAGCTCATAGTTGAATACTGTTCTAGCATCCTTATCTCCACGCCCACTACAATTAACTACAACTTTTGTGCCATGGGGTAAAGTAGGGCAAAGTTTCTCCAGAAATGCCAATGCATGAGAGGCCTCCAAGGCTGGAAAAATTCCTTCAAGTCGGCATAGTCGTCGATATGCTGTGAGCCAAAAAAGAGAGATCAAACTTCTATATATGGCCAATTAAGACACAAAGATCAGGCCAGAACAGTGGTAGGCTTAGAAATTTTGTTAAGCAAACAATTTAAAAATACTGTTTTAGAAGGTATCATGAATTTTTGAGGGCAAAAAAATTATCTTCTATCATGAATTTTTTAGAAGTTTAGGGAGCCATGTAAAATTTCTTAATATTACAGGGTCAAAAATACTGTTTTTTTCTTTTAAATACCCCAAAATCTAGGGATCCTCATTTGTCCCATTTTTTTTGGTTTTTTGTATCTTTGTTTATAATGCAAAATTTCAGAACGATCAGGGTACATTAGAGACGTAAAGAAGGGATTTTAGAATAGACCATCCGGTGTTTGAAGATTATAAATTTTATTTCTTGTATTCAAAGTTAGCAATCTTACCATCAATGGCTTCTTGGTCAGTGACAGTGTAGAACTCTGCCCTTCCAATGTCTTTAAGGAAGCTGAGCTCTGGACTAACCCCTGGGTACTCCAATCTGCATTAAAAAAAAAATAAAAAAATTGAAGTTCTTGTTTGAATCATGATCGAAATGTTTGTAATACTTGTAATGTGGAAGGGAAGAATTTTGATCTTAATCAATTATATATGACTAGTTATCTCAGTAACGCTTTATTTGGTAATGAGATTTGTGAAGGGATTTTGAAACGGAAAGGAAAAAGATAAGTGAAATATAAATAAAATATATTTACATTTTATCTAGTTTCACACCATTTTTCTATTTTTTTTCCAAATCCATTCTCAAATCTCTCAGTCACGGCGTAAATGTAAGTTTGAGATCCATCGTTTGTTGAGAGTCTAAGACTCTTCTTGGAAATCTAGCAAAAACGAATCTTGAGATGACATTTGTTGCTATGGCCAACGATGATTAGTCAAGGACCAAAATACCCACAGTAATCTCAAGCCACAGTATAATTAATTAAAATTTTAAAAATAAAATTTTTATATATAAAATCGATTTTTAGGGGTGAAATATCTTAAATGCTATGTCATTTTTATATTTTGAGCTACGAATTTTGTTAGTGATGAATTAGTTTCTTTTGAATCCAATTTTTTTTTTTTTTTTTTTGTCTAAAAAGGCAAACATTTTTGAATGAATCTTTTTAATCCCTAAAAGTACATTTTATTAGCATCATTATTAAAAAAAAGAAAAAATTCACTAAAATTCAGTTTTGGTGATAACTCCCCGATAAAAATTAATTTCCTAAAGTTTTTGTAAGAAATTTTTTACTTTTAAAGACGAGAAAGTCTGACTTCTAAAATTTTTATATGTTCCAGGATCACCTAATATTTTAAAAAATACTATTTATCACCAGATTTATAATTTATATATAGTACCTACTCTATTTAAAAAATAAAAATAAATGAGAAACTACAATTTAGATGAAATATTCCGATGATATATAGAGTCGTGCTATAATTTTCTCATGCATAGATATCAGAAATCAAAGTTGCAAAAGCATACCCAACACCAATAGAATGTGCCCCAACAATTTGCCCTTCATCATCTTGCAGCAAGTAGCTCATGGCTCCATGATATACCCCAACTTCACCTCTAGCCAGAGTTGCAGAGTGCCTCCCACTGTCTACGCCAGAGCCACCGGCCTCAACTCCGATCAGTCTCACATCTTCATCTCTCAAAAATTCATGGAACAACCCGAGTGCATTGGAACCGCTTCCGACACAGGCAACTAGGACATCAGGCTTGCCACCCCACTTCTCCATAGCCTGTTTTCTTGTCTCTTTTCCGATGATCGATTGGAATTCCCGAACCATGGTCGGAGATGGATGAGGCCCTACTGCTGTTCCTGCTAAGTAGTAGCTTGTTTCAAGGTTCCCAACCCAGTTCCTTATTGCTTCTGAGGTTGCATCTTTGAAGTTTCCATCAACAAATTTAACCTACATACATGTGGAAGTAAGAAATTACTCATAATTCGAATAACAATATTATGTACACAGAATTAGAATATAAAAATTGTATAAAAAATACATTATATGGTTATTATAAAATATATTTTATGTGTTCTAATTTTGTGTACCTACTCAGTTCACAAAAAGTGGGCATTTTCTTTGGTGTTTGAATAATCTAGTTTACTGATTGTGAGAGAACGTAAGTCCCACAATAGTGATTCCAAAATTGTGAGCCCCACTTCTTTTTATAGTTAGTTGATTGAATTGAACTCAATAATTAAAATAGACGACATCTCTCCAATTTGGAGGGTGTATACAGGTTGTGTAGTTATCACAAGTCCAGTTCGATAATTTGATCTAATCATTTTGTATTTTTTTTATTTGAAAAAATTAAATTGATCAATAATCATAACAATATGATTTCATTATGTTTATATTAAAAAAAAATAGAAAATTAATTTTCAAAATCATAATTGATTTTTTTTTCCTTTTCTTTTTTTAAGGAAAATTATGTTGAACTTATGCACCTATGATTATCAAATTAAGTTAATTCTTTTTACAGATAATTTACGATTAGAAAAATTACAAAATGAACATACTAAACCGTCAAAAGCTCTTTATGCTTTTGAATTCTACTTGAGAAAATGGACTAGAAAAGTAATTTTTTTAAAAAAAAATTTGAAAAAAAAAAATCAGAAAGAACAAAAAAAAATCAGAAGCAGTTGCATTTTTTTTTTTTGTTTCTAAACACTTTTTAGATTAGTTTACACAAGACACACTTGAAAGATTAAAAAATTAACATAATTCTAAAAAAATATCACTAAAAATTAAAAAAAAAATCAAAAAAATGTAAATTTTTTAGTAATATGCCCAAGTTCACTTAATATTAAATACTGTAACAAATATATAAAATGAATCTACTGTACCTGAGCACCTAGAAGATTCATTAGGAGTACATTGGATGATTGTCTCTCCATGTCTAGGCTACCCATGAAAATGGTACACTCCAAAGAGAGTTTGGCACAAGCCGCTGCAGTTGCAACCCCGTGTTGCCCTGCTCCGGTGGCTGCCACAATGCTTTTCCGGCCCATTCGCTTGGCAAGCATTGCCTGAGCGATGGCATTGTTGATCTTGTGCGCTCCACCATGGTTGAGATCCTCTCTTTTCAGATAAATTTCCGGTCCTTTACCGTTACTATTCTTGTAGTGATTCGTGAGCCTTTGAGCAAAATATAGAGGTGTTTCTCGTCCAACGTAGTCCCTTAGGGCTATTGCGAGCTCCTCCTAAATGACATATTTATTTCAACACTCAATTAGTTTCTTTTATAAATTATCCTACTAATCAAACTAATCCTTAATAATTAAATAACAATCTATAAGACTATTCTCGAGATAATAGGCCTTTGAGAATTAAGGAGGATTACAAAAAATCATACATGTACAATCCCATATTTGAAAAGACGTGATTGAATACATTATCGTATTATTATTACTAATATCCTATTTTATGATACATATATCCTATTTTCACACTACAATATGATACATGTATCCTATTTTCTAAAAAAACAATAAAACATGTGTCAATTGTTGAATAAAGTGAAACAATGGTGGAAAAATGACTGAGTTGCACTAAAATGACTGCACATTTTGTATGTCAAGTACAATGATGAGACCTTGTACTGTTAAAAAGACCACCGACAATGAGTTCAAAAGTGACTTTGGTCTCGATTAGAAAACTTGGATGGAATAAAATTTGTTTTTATTTTTTATTTTAATTAAATACATATATATATGATTTGGAGCTCTTTTAGTCTTTGATCTTAACTTGAGAATGTTATTTGGAGTTGTGAGATACACCACGAATTTTATTTCGATAAATTGAAGTATTCATTTTGTAATCGATCTGATAATCGTAACTTATGAAATATATCGCATTTGTCTAAAACAAAAATATGATAAAAATATTTTTTTTAAAAATCATCTATTTTTTAGTAACATGCACCCTAAATTAAATAGGTTATGAATAATATGCACTTAATTTTTTATATATAAATAATATATACAAAGAACCTTACAAAATGAATATTTTAAATCACCAAGGATCCTCTAGAGTTTTTTTTCCTAAAGTTTCCTAAAGTGGTGTGTTGTATGGGTGAGATTTAATGCTAAAAAATTGATGTGACTTGTCATTAAATCTCAACCATACAACACATCACTCTAGGAAACTTTAGAAAAAAAAAAACTCTAGAGGATTCTTGCTCATTTTAAATTATTAAAATGAGATCTTAATAAATCCAACAATGATATATGTTACACAGAATCGGAGAATTTCCATTCCATTTTTAGGGTGGTATAATAATTTATTTATATTTTTGTCCATTCCTTTCATTTTTAGGATGGTCCCTTATTTATATTTTTATCACGAAAGACCTTCCATTCATTGTGGCTCCACTGCTACAATCACCACTTTATCGTTGCGGCATCAACACGACCATACCACAAATATTATGCTACAGCAATTTTAAATTCATAACAAAATATTAAAAAAAATAGTAAAACAAAAAATATTTTCTTTCGAACCTACTAACAAAGATGGAAACAATAGAAATGAAGTGATGACAAACCTGAAACTCAGCATCATGCATGACCAAGTTAAACTCAGCTTCAAGCTTGTCCAAGCAAGTTATTAATGTCTCGGGGACGAACCTCCCTCCATACTTTCCAAATTTTCCAGTACTACCGACTTTTCTCTCTTCCGCCTCAAGCAACCTCCATGTCAATGACTTCGTCGTGATCATAGGTGGGCACATCACTCCTCCACTACTCAATGTCTCTTTACTTGTCACTGAAGGCATAGTCGGAGCCATGGTCTGGGTATCATTCTCAGGCTGTGCCTTCAACGGCAAGTTTACTTTCATTGACACTATTGATCCAAATCTAGAAAGCTTTCCTTGAGGAAGAAAAACAGATTGAAAATTGCATGCCATGTATGGATAGTATATTGAGAGAGAGAGAGAGAGAGTGAGAGTAGGTTTTGTTGTTTGATGATAATTTTGAGTATGAAAAGTGGGGTACTTATATAGGAAAATTGTGATGGTGGTATGTACAACGTGAAACATGTTTCTCGCTGTGCGTGGATGCAGTGGCTTCTCACCTACGCGGTACCAACCAGCGAAGTTGAGTGTGACAGGACATCCTAACATAATAAACACGGGGTTGAAGACTTTTCTTCTGTACCGATTATAATTCTCTCCAACATAAGCTCTAGCCCATGACAAAATTAATTATCCAAAAAAAACATATGGCAAATAGTAACACCAGTGGCGGAATCAGATTTGAGCATCTCCAATGCACTAGGCATATAATACTTGCTAGTTAAAATGCCTAGTGTGATTCACTTTTTTCAATTCCAACGCACTAGGCATATGATTAGGCATTTTGGCTCAACTCATATTCACTAGCTACATGTAGCTAGCCTTCAACGCTAGGCAAAATATATTCAATCATTAGGATCATTTCCCTCCATCTTTGTTGTTGACGTGGCATTCTATAAAATTAATAGTATTTGGATTAATAGCTAAAATAAAGAGCATGGTTGGAGTAAAAACATAAAACAGTTGATAGGCAAAATAAAATATATACTTTATAGTAATATTTAGATAGGTAAAATGCCTACTACCGTTGGAGATGCTCTAACTCAAACAGAATATTATTGAGTTGAAATCTTAACAAAAATTATAATTTAACTTAATTTTTATATTTTGATATTAGAAAAATGATAAAGTACACTTTTTAGATTTTTTTTTACACCCAGTAATGTGTTAATAAAATGATTGATTAATAATTAAAGAATAAATGAGAAAAAAAAAGAGTTGACTTTGATATTTTAATAAAGTGCCATATCATTAGATCTAAAAAATTGGTCTAAATATCAATACCCTTTGATATAAGCTTGAGCCAATCACAATAGAACTTAACCCAAACTTAACCTGATCATAATTTTTTTTTTAAATTTAATTTTATGTAGGGTGATCACATGTTTCAAAAAATAATTACATGTCTCATAAAATATGAAAACAAAATTATATCCAGTTGCACAAAAAGAGATGTAGATAGGAATAGAAGAAGAAAAAAAAAAAGAAAAAAAAAAAGAGGATGAATAAATAATACAAAGAGATTGCTATATATCACTTGTTTCTTCTTCTTTTTTTTCGCAATTTTGAATCATTGAATGGCATGGTAATATATTAGTAGTTAGCATTGATTGTGTAATAATTATCTCTAAACAAATAAATTAATTATGAGTATCCATATATGATGTGATATAAAATAGGCCAAAAAAATGGTGACACATAGCATTTCTCTAATAAAAAATTTATATATATATATAAAAAAAAAAGCATAATCAAACATTTAAAATGACAAATTAACGGATATAAATTTTATGAACATAATTAAAAGGAACAAATTGAAATTTTTTTTATTAGAAGTAAAGTTATAATTTTCAAAAGTTGAGGGGGACATACGACCTTCCTGATCTTCATGTGCCTCCACTCCTGAATAAGATTATCACATATGAAATAATTTTGAGATAGAACAATCCCAAGATCTAAGTAAATCAATATTTTTACAATAACAACATTTGTGTGATAAAATGTTTATTATTTCATGTGTGCATTATTACATTGTATTAAATGGTTCTGCCACAATTATTTTTTTAAAAAAAAAATTATGAGGAACTAAATTGTTGGGATTTTTACAAACAACAATTTTAGGAACCCAAAAAACAAAAAAATTGTCCAGAATTAGCAATCAAAGGGTAAAGGTTTATTTATGGTGTGACTCACAATAACTATAAATATACAACATTAATTTAGATTTTGTGTATTTTTTGTGTTAATTCTGTTTTACAAATCCCATTCATTGTACCAATGGAAGCGAGCAATGCTACATAACTCGAATTTGAGTTTATCCTGAATGACTTGAATTTTATCTTGCCGTTCGTCTGGCCGGTTGTCCGGCGAAAAGGCTGATAGCTGCAGTTGACAAGGTGACAACTGCGGTACACAAGTGTTTCACCCGGTTGTCCGAATGGTTGTCTGGGAGGTCGACCAGTATATACAAATTCAGGCCATTTGAGATAGCTCAACTCAAACTACCAAAGATTTATGCTAAAATAAAAACACAAACACGATTTAAAGAGATATCATAATTTATGTGATTTGACTTAAATTGTATAAGGGTTAATTTGCTCTGATTATTTTGATAGAGATTATAATGTGTGAGATGGAAAAATACTCAAAATTCATATTATTGCAAGAGCTTCTTGTTTAAGGAAAATTGAGCCATTATTCATCCGGATGTATTTGAACACCAAAGTCCCTTTGGCTTTCTGCTGTCCGATACGTTTTTCATCGCTCTTTTACAAAACCTGTAGCCTTCATTTTTTTTTTTTTTTGATCAACAAAGATAAAGATTTATTGATGAAAAAGCAAAAAACATGCAAAATTACATCAACAAATCGGAAAGTGCACAAAGATTGGTGAGAAGTCAATCAAGAGCAACCAAAAGATGAAAAATAGAACAATAACACAACAAAAACAGCTTCGAACAGTAGGCCAAACAGAACAACTTCAAAGCAGAACAGAAACAACTTTAGCAACACAAGACAACCAAACAGTCCATCAACAAAACAGAACAACTTCAAAGCAGAACATCAGCAGACCAAATAGCAGCCTCAGAGCAGCAACATAGAGCAATAGCATACACCATTAAAACCTGTAGCCTTCATGACTATATACAATAGTCACCACCATAGTAGTGGAAACTTACCCAGTATATGTTACCTTTTTGTAAGGAAATCAAATTTCTTTTTTAATGCAATGAATAATATTAGTGATCACAAAAAAAGAATCATGAAATGTATCATAAAATTTTTTCATTCTTTGGCCTCGTTTGGCAAGTTGGCTATTTTAGTAAACTATTTTAGTTTTTGGCTATTTTAGTAGGTTAAAATATTTGTGTTTAGAAAGTGAGTTGGATTTTTTTTAGTTGGATGTGATGTTTTTGAGAGAAAAAGTGAAATGATTATGGGTTTGATGTGACATTTTGTCTTATTGACTATTTCAGCGTATTTTATCTTTTTGTGGATTTTAGCCCAAAAAAAGCTACACCTTGGCTTCCCAAACACCCCCAATATGTGTAATCTAAAGGTGAAGAATCTTTCATGATCATCTTCATGATATTTTTTTTCATGATTCCTAACATTATTAAAAGGAGAAATTACTATTAAGGAGTTTTGAAAAATTATTACATAATAGTGAAAAAAAAAATTATAATTATAATTATTAATATTATAAAATTTATCATTTTTTTTTAAATTTTTTTTTCCTACACTCCATTGGTGTGTAATTCCCACTTATTAAAACTCTGCCCATAATCTTTGACAAATATCCTTGCACGACATCCACGAATCTCTTGCACTAAGTCCATCTTCACAACTATTGTTTATTTTGTTCACTCAGGTCTTGTACCACTCATTTCTTATCTCAACGTGCCCCATGAGTTTGTACAAATTATTAATCATTATTCGTCACTAATAAGTTTTTTGATTGAATTAAATTGTTCAACATCGCCCTTGATCAAATAATGGTTAAACCTGGTCGCCCATAGTACTCCTATTCAAAGTCAACTGCTCTTAATTAATCTTAATCTTCACCAAATATGTCCAATCCCATCAAACTATAAAAAATTTAAAAATTATAAACCCAGAGAATTTGGATGTATAAAAACTTCACAAAACGCGCTCGTCTTTTTAAAAAAATATTGAAATTATGAATTTAAAGAAGGGTAAATTACATTTTACCCCCTTCAATTATTATCTTGTATCACTTTACCCCTTCAATTAAAAATTGTACCAACTACCCCCCTCTCATCTACTAATTTTTTTCAATTTAGATCTTTATGACTAAAATATTCTTTCATCAATTGGAGAAATTACACTTTACCTCCTTCAACTAACGCCTCATATCACTTTATCCTTTTGAACTATCACTTATTATCACTTTCAATTGGGACTTTCTGTTGGAAAGTAAGCTTGACAGCTACCCTAGACAGTCACCCTAGCAAATCTGTGTTCAAAGATTGCTGAAGCATGAAAGTCAAAATAAGATTGTATTGTTGAATATGCATTTAATACTTTTATCTATATATAGCTATTGTATTTTGAGATTTCAGAGTGTGGAGAGAAGAAGAAAAGAGTGTAAGAGTTAGAGAGTCAGAGAGAGTGTTTCTCCTTGTTCAATAATTCTTCTTAGTGAAGTTTGTTGGTTTGTTTCCAAATTTATCTTTCTGAATTTTATTTTAAGCTACCATAAATAGTTTGAACTTCCTATCCCACTGTGAGAACCCAAATATAAAAATTAAGTAAATAATTAAATAATAACAATAATAATATTACAATCTCAAATATTTTGATGGTGAATCCTAAAGTGCAAATTAAATATTTGGAGGGTCTTGTAATTAATTTTAAAACCTAAAATAAATTTATGGTGAAAGTCTTCAATTTAAAGGCAAGATTTATTATTTAAAAAAAATAAATAAATTAAATTAAATTAAGTGTCAAATTAGTAAGCATATTTTGATGTAATAGTAGTTGTATTTTATTTAAATTAATGGAGAGATAAAATAAAATAAAATAAAACAAAGGGCATTTTTATCTAGAGTCATTTATGTTATGTATAACAAAAAAAAGAAAAGCAAAGAAAAAACCCTAGGTTCCTAATACATTCTATAGCAGCAGCCACGGGGAGAAAGAAGTTGAGAGAAAAGAAGAAGAAGAAAAAAAAAAAGGGGATTGCAAACAAGGAGTAATTTTTGAGTGTGGTAGGTCTTCATCTTTCTTCTTTTCTTTGTTTTTGTTCTTTATCCTTACTCTATTATTATTTAGTTCATTGATGGAGAGGTTGTAGATTTATGTATTTTGTATATATGTATACTGTTAAGAAATCTAAGGAGTTAAATTCATGTATAAAGAATCGGTGTGAATCTTAGTCCAAAAATTCTGCACATAATCGCAAACTTTAAAAATCAAGAAACCATATCAAACGGATGAATTTTAATCTGAAATTTTTACAGTAGATCAATTACATATTGAATTGCATATCTGAAATTTTTTATAATTTTTGGGAGTCAAACTTCATATAAATTGAGGTATCCAAATCTGTCCAGGAAACCAGTCCGAAACAGTAAATTCGGGAGTGTTGTTCTCTTTGGGTATAAATCCAAAAATTATCAAATTAGTGTCATTAGAACCGGTTACGAGTCTAGTTTCGTACGTTTTTGGCCTTGCATTGATTGCTCGTGTATATTAAGAGAACCGTCAATTTCTTTAAAGTGCTGCAGAAAACAACCTGTTTGGATATAATAAATTGTAGATAATTATTTTGATAAGCAAATCAAGTGAAACCAATTGGGTTTGAAACTTAGGATATATTAGATCATATCTAGAGGTTATTGGAATTTTTCGAATAGCGTGGAGTGGGTTTTTTAATTTTCAAAGTTAGCAAATAGGTTGGGAAGGCTTGTTTGAAATTCTGTTTTATCTTGAAGTCACAATTAATTAAGTTTTGACCGGAACCCATGTCTTGGGTGATTTTAAACCTTAAAGAACATGAACTTATGTAATATTTAAGAGTAACAGTGAGTTGGGTTGAGCCGTGTTAGTACGCTTTAGTTGAGGTTACTTAGTTCCTATTTTTTTAGTATTTTTAAATTAGTTATGACGTGTAGTTTTTATACTTGGTTCAGGCCACTAGTTGGGCTTTTACACTCTATTCAAGGATTATATTATTTCGTTTCAGGTGAGTAGTTTCATGCTACATATTTTTATAAATGTTCCCCTACCCTGAACTGTTGAAATATTAAATTGTTATTTCATGATTAAACTGTTTTGATCAATTATTATATTATCAATTGAATCAAATTATTTCTGAAACATGTGTGAACTTGGCATACTGTAAACTATTTGTTTTGGTCTCATGTTTATAATGATAAACTACCATGTTTTGCGAAATTTATGTGTATTGATTATTGGGACCATGTGTGTATTTAGTCCAGGGAAATTATTCCACGGTGTGTGGTGACTCTGGCCACTAGGGAACAGATCCGGGTTGGGCCGTGATGACTCTAGTGCTCAACGATTGTAAGGAAAAGACATTTAAAAACAACTAGGTGACCTTCAATCGGATCGTTTTTGAGAAAAGGCCAAGGTGCCACCCTGAGGATGACTCTTAGTTCGGTATTGGATCCAACGGGGCTTATAGCCTTGAGAACTGTGTGGCAGATTATTTGTTTTTATTGATACCCAGAAAATTATTGGTGTTCATGTTATAATCTGTTTTAAGTTGAAAATGTTGTTTATCATGTTCTTGCGAGACATAAGTATTTTAAGTGTTGAACTGTGGAACCTTCTTTTTGAAACAGATTGTATTTACCAAACTGTATGTCAATCTAGTTTCTGTGATATATATCTGTAGACACCCCATTTTTGACTGCCTTTAAGACTTGGACGCGACTGATGGTTTACATGATGGAGAAAAGTGTGCAGGGGAAATGTTCAGTTTCTTCGGTAAGGAGAGAGTCAAAGCTCAACTTCATACCCCTTTTTGGACCAAAACAATCTTGATCAAAAGATTTTAGACCTTAAAACCCTCTCTTTCAAAACATTTTTTAAATAAAGTTTTTATGATGTTCCGAGGCTCGCATTTTGTCAAATGTTGTGCTTTTCGATAAACCGAGCAAGGACAAAGTGGAAATAAATGAAAGAGAGATGAAAATTTTGAAAAATCTTTCAAAACACCTTACTTAGGGGTTTGGAGTCGAAGAAAAGAGGAAAAGAGGGAAGAAATCCAGTTGGGGGAGAAAATGGGCATGAACCGTTAAGAAAGAGTCGAACAGCCCTCGCCGAATCGGGCCTATTCATTTGCATACTTGGAATCAAGCTATGAGACCACCACCGTTGGAAATAATACTTCCGGGGCTTCATTTTGCACTAAAGAATCTCCTAAATCCAATTCCGGACGGGGGAGATATAGTTGATTAAAGTAGGGCATCACTCCGGTTGGATCGAAATCTACGCGGCTTCACCAAAAATGGCATAACTTTTTCCACAGAAGGAATTTTAATGCAAGGTTTGTTCCATTGGAAAGCTAACTTCCGGGACTTCAATTTGGACACTTGAACGGCCACCATTGGACTTCCCAATCACCCACCGGACACTTTTCTTTCCGGAAGCCCATTTTTTTTGTCCTGAAAGTAGCAGGCCGGCCAGAAAATCTAGCAGGCCGGCCACCTAGCTGGTGAAATGAATTTTTTTGCCCTTTTTAGCTAGCCGGCCATAACCCCCTCCCCAAGTGTGTCCTAGAAGTGAATTTTGTTTTCCTTTAGGCCTTATGTCCGAGGGTTTGGCCTTTTGGGGGGAAACTTGAATTGTTTTTCCCCCTCTTTTCCACCCTTCTTTGTCTATATAACAGCAGCTCCAGCTCTGTTCTGAGGGTTACAAAAATTTCCCCCAAGCCTCTTGCCTTGTATCTCTCCCTCTCTACATCCTAACCCTCAAAACCCTTAAGTTCTTACACCATTTCTACACCACCACCTAGCACCACGCCACCACCTCCATTCTAGCCACTTGGAGCTGCTTTCCAGAGCTGAGGAGCACCATTTCTTGTGCCAAGAGGTTGTCAAAGATTGGTCTACAAGGGCGAGCACCATTTTCTCTCTTTTAAGCTTGTTTTTGTATCTTTTCTAAGCCATACATGCTTGTATATTTGGGCTCCGACCCTAACTGAAAATAGTCTTGTTTTGATGTATTTTTCATGTTTGTTTTAGGGTCCTTCCATGTTTAAGGTCCCTAACTACCACTTGCTTCATTACTCCTCTTGTGTACCTATTTCTTGTGTAGTATTTTTGGCCTACGTGTAAACTATTTTGAGCTCTGTCATAAACTGTAAAGTTTCTTATTTTGAGCCATTCTTCAACATTGTTGAAGGGATCATCACTGTTTGAGGCTTCCATTTTCCACTTTCCTTTATATCTCTCTTTTGGCTCCATTTTTGCATGATTTGTTAGCCTCTTGTGCTTCTGTTTTTAGGCTTTGGTCTGAACTTTATATGGCCTTATTTTGACCCCCTCTTCATGTTTTATTAAGGGTCTTTTACTGTTTGAGGCATCCTTTTTGCACTTTGTGTTATAACTCTCTTTTTTACCTTATTTTGCATTATATTTTGAGCATGTTTGTGCACTGTTTTGGGCTTGATCATAAACTGTAAAATGCCATGTTTTGGGTCTCTCTTCAACATTGTTGAAGGGCCCTCTCTTGTTTGGGGTCAGAAGCTGTGACTTGCTTCTTTATCTCACATTTAGGGCCATTTTCGCATGCTAGCTTAGCCCCATTTGTGTTCATTGTTTGGCCTTGCTTAAAACTGTAAACATGCTTGTTTTGGGGCTGCCTTGAATCTTTCTTCACATTTCATGATCAAATAGTGCATGTTTTGTATAGCTATAGGCCATTGCGCATGCCTAGTTTTGCATTTCGGGTCCCATTCCATGCATCGGGTGCCATGTTTCCATGATTCGGGGCTGTTTTGGGTCATATTTTAGCACTGGAATTTGCATGCTAGTATGCCATATTCCATGCCTTTCCATGTCTTGTTAGAGTGGCATTTGTGCCTTAGGTTCGGTCCTCGGTTTGCGTGCATGCGTGCACGCATCTCGAGTGTCTCATTTTCATCTCATGGCCTCTTATATGAGTGTGGCTGAGGTCCACTCATGTTGGTGTAAGCCCATATTGCATTGTGTATGCCATTTCATTTCATAGCATTGTACATGCTAGGTTGTATGTTAGCGCATTGTATATGCCATGTTACCTCGTGCATCGTGTATGCCATTTTATAGCATTGTGCATTCTAGGTTGTATATTAGTTGCATTCACGCATGTCATGCATATTGCATTGTGCTTGGGATAGGAATTAGCCCAGGCACGGGAAACGAGGTACGTTTCATACTCCGAGTGACGGAACGTGTCTCAATTCCCAGTCACCGACACTTCGGATTATCCATGATGGAGTTAGGTTTTAGTTGAGTTTTCATGTGCATTCATTCTATATTGAGTAATGCAAATCGACTCCTCGGCCATCATGCATCGATATGCGTGATTGGTGGCACGAGGATCGAGGCATGCATACATCTGTGAAAATATATTGCTATGCCCCTCTCCTGCTCTCTGTTGCAGCAAATCAAGAATCAGCGGTCTTCCGGGGCTTGGCGCGCTTTCCAAGAACCATTGTAAAACAGAGGCTAATTGGGGCATCACAGTGGATTTCCGCGCAAAGGCGACCCGGACATGCATCATTCATCATCTAGAGCGGAGTCGAGGCAGTCCCTAGCTTGCATGCTAGTTTACAGCTTTTTTAGTTAAATTTGTAAATTAATTAGGATTTTGTAATTATTTGGACTGTAATATTTATTCGGGACTGTATATTATTTATTTGGACCCTCTGCGCAAGGGCAATGTTGTAATAAGTGTGCGTGTGTGTGATGTATGTCTTCCAACCCCACGTCTTTCTCCCTTTTATTTACCAGCTTATAATGGTTAGATTAGGGCATGTTTCAATTAGCATACAGTATGACAGCATGTTTGCATCATTCATCTGTTTTGCATGCACCGGGCTCGGCGCATCATACTAACTGCATTGTATTTTCAATTCCAAGTTGAATACATGTTAGCTGTAGGATTTCATATGCCATGTTTAGAATAGCTGAGCCTACTATCGTTGCATTTTTACATGTGTTGCATTAGGCATTTCTGTATAATTAGGATCATGCATGGATTTCTAATTAGTTTCTGTTTTGGCTTGGAGTACTCGGTAAGTTTTATGCTTTAGCATCCTTGCATGCGTGTGAGTGACTGCCATGAATAGCATGCTTACCATGAGGCTATATGCTTATGTGATATAACTGCCTGAATGCCTGTGGGTGAAGGTTGGGTTATTTGAATTGGAACAATTCATCAAATGTGTGTTTCAAGCCCACTAGATAGTGGCAAAATCATGTTTTTCTAAGCCCACCCGAGGGTGGCAAATCCACGTCTTAGCCTACTTGCGGGTAGCACCATCAAACTATTTTCAAACAAACAAACATGAAATGTTTTGTTCCAATTCAGGTGATCCAGTCTATACTTGTATGTTGTGCGCATCACATAGTAAATCTAGGCTAATAACCGGAATAAGAACACACAATGTTTTCAAAAATAGATATCATGGTTAGTAGAGGCCGATCTTTGATCGGGCGAGCGGGGGTGCTCACGAAGTGACCTTCCCCAATCGTACCCAAGTTCCCGAGCCGAGGCAACTTTGGTGATGACGGACACGTGGCCTTAGGCAAACGAGTCAGGCTTTCCTAAATTTCCCCAAAATAAAACATTTAGGTGGCGACTCTGTATCTGGCAAAGCAGTCCATGTTTGGCACTTCTTTCAAAAATCTATTTTCTCAAAACGATTTGCCGGATTTGGACTCTTTGGTTCAGACTTAGAACCGTGACAAATTTTAGAGTCCTGAACTGTAGTGGGCCCAATATCGAACGGAACGGGGGGGACTTGTTCCTCTCCCGGGGCGTTCGGAGGACGTCTACAATATCTTATTTTGGAATTGAACCCTGTTTTCAAAACTGTATTTACTATCCATGTTGCTACTCACTGAGCTATCAGCTGACTTAGTTGTTTACCATTTCCAGGTGTTAGAAGGACTTAGAGTGGACTCTTGGCGTAGCGGGGACTCAATTGCATGGACCTCTAGGGCATTTATTTAATTTATTTTAGGTTGCTTTGTCGAGTTTTGTGCATACATTGTGGTTGGGTTTTATTTAGAATTATTTTATTTTGTGGACGGTTTGTGTCCCATTTAGTATATATATATTTTTAGGAAGTTGGTTATGACTTGTTTTTCACTTGTGGCATGTCACTGGATTGAGTTTTGGTTATTTATTATTGGACTATTGTTTAATTGTTCAAGGTGAAATTGAATGCGTGTTTAGGCTAACGTGTGCCTTGGGCTAAGGCCCTATGGGCCACGGCCGGTCATGCCCGGATTTGGGGTGTGACACCCACCAACAATAAGAGTCAGAGAGAGTGTTTCTCCTTGTTCAATAATTTTTCTTAGTGAAGTCTGTTTGTTTGTCACTAAATTTATCTCTTTGAATTTTATTTTAAGCTACCATAAGTAGTTTGAACTCCCTCTCCCACCAACAATGGTATCAGAGCACCAGAATGGCCTGTTTTTTCAAAAAAACAATAGAACAAAGCATCGTTTCAAATCTTGCCCCAGAAATCAAAGTTGCTGAAATAAATTTTTAATCACACTAGTGTATAGGTCTTATCGAGATGATCACACTACAAAAAATCGCGTTGAAAATTGAGCCCCACAAAGCCCGCACGCGCCCCACGCGCCTTCTGACGCTGTCATCACGCTCAGCAATGCGTCCACGCGCCTCCACGCGTCTTCTTCGCCCGGATTGCAGAGTCCGACCCGTCTGACACACTATTCGATCTATTAGCCTGGATCTGAATCTGTATCTAGGAGCTGACGTCATTAACGAAGTCATTGCTGACGTTATCTAAGCCATTAAGCCGAGCTAGAAACCGAGCCAAGCCAAGCCGAGCTGAGCCGAGCCACCAAGCTGTAGACGAGCCGAGCCACGTCTCTGACATCACGCTGACGTCATCTAGTCTAGAAAATTATTCGGTGCTTCTTAAAAGTCCTAGATTTCGCTGATCTGAGCCGTTCAATTATTTTTGCTAGATCTAAACCGCTTGAAATCTGTTTTTGGTGATCTAATAGTGCTTTCCAACTATTTGGAGTATTCCGGACACATCTGTATGGTCAAAATTTGCAAATTTCATCCTGAAAATTTACAAATTTTTTAAAGGCAACTAATGGCCAATACAAATAATTTCTTTCAACCCCAATTTCCAAAACTCATCAAGGAGAACTATGAAAATTGAAGTATTCAAATCCAAGTTCTACTAGCCACACAAGATTTGTGGGAGTTAGTGTATCGAGGATACGATGAGCCAGCTACTCTCCAAGATGAAGGAAATTTAAATGAAGCTCAGAAGACGGCGTTAAAAGATTCAAGGAAGAGAGATAAAAAGGCCTTGTATCTGCTCTATCAAGGCATTGATGAGTCAAGCTTTGAGAAGATTTCAGCAGCAGCAACCTCCAAAGAGGCATGGAGTATTCTTCGCAATTCACATTGTGGAATTGAGAAGACAATCATAGTTCGACTCTAGGTGTTACGTAGCGAATTCGAGATGCTGCACATGAATGAGAATGAGTCAATTTCTGAGTACTTCAACAGAACATTGACAATTGTTAATCAGATGAGAAGATATGGAGAGAAGATGAAACCTCTTCAAGTGATAGAGAAGATTCTTCGATCACTCAGTCCCAAAGCACGTGGTTATAGCAATAGAAGAGTCCAAGGATTTCAGTGCCATGATCACCGATGAGCTGATGGGCACACTTGAGATTCATAAATAAAGGATCAACAAGAAGACTCCCTCAAGTTCTCCAGAGTAAGCTCTTCAATCAAAGCTGTCTTTTAGAGATGACAGAAACAAGCAAGGGGGGACATCACAAAGAAACCGAGGAAGAGGCCGTGGTTACAATAACCGAAGTTTTGGTTTTCGAGGAAGATGAGGAAGAGGTCCAGCCAGAGGAGGAAGAAATCAACCACTCTTTGCTCTAAGAGAAAAAGGAGGTGGTTATAATAACCGATCAGGATTTGACAAAAGCAATGTTCAGTGCCACCATTGCCACAAGTTTGGGCATTACAGCAATGAATGCTGAAGTAGAGCAACAACAGAAGTCGGAGAGCAAGTAAATTTTGCTGAGCAGGAAACAAACAAAGTCGGACCTACAGTCTTGTTTGTCCACCATGGAGATACAAAAAACCAAAACAATGTTTGGTATCTAGATTCGGGAGCCAGTAATCACATGTGTGGTAAAAGAGAGTCGTTTGTCGAGCTTGACGAGACTGTATAAGCACAAGTCTCATTTGGTGATTCTTCAAAGACTCCAGTGAAAGGAAGATGCAATATTTTGATCAAGCTCAAGAATAGAGATCATGATTACATCTTCAATGTTTATTATGTTCCTGCCATGAAGAACAACATTTTGAGTATGGGACAACTCCTAGAGAAAGGATACGATATCAGCATGAAAGATTGTCATCTTACCATCAAAGACAATCATGGTAATTTGATCGCTTGGGTGAGAATGTCCAAGAATAGGATGTTTGCATTGAACATCCAACATGATGCTGCGAAGTGTTTAAGTGCCATTATCAACGACAAAGATTAGCTATGGTATTTGAGGTTTGAACATCTTAACTTTGGAAGCTTGAAGCTATTGTCAAGCAAGAATATGGTGAAAGGGCTCCCTCATATATTGCTCGTAGTAATGAAGTCTGTGAAAGCTGCATTCCTGGCAAGCATCACAGAACTAGCTTTGCCAGAGAAGTGAAGTGGAGAGCAACAAAGACACTGGAGCTAGTGCACCCTGATGTGTGTGGTCCATTGAAGCAATGTCAAATGGACATAATAGATATTTTCTCACCTTCATTGATGATTATAGTCGGAAGACATGGGTGTATTTTCTTTAAAAAAAAAAAATCGGAGGTGTTCAGTAGCTTCAAAGAATTCAACGTTCTTGTAGAAAAACAAAGCGGCTACTACATCAAGACATTGTGGTCAGATTAAGGTGGACAGTATATATCAGATGCTTTCGAGAATTATTGCAAAGAGCATGGAATCAAGTATGAAACAACACCACCCTATACGCCACAGCTGAATAGTGTTGCTGAAAGGAAGAATCACACAATCTTAGATATGGCAAGGAGCATGTTGAAAGGAAAAGGATTGCCCAAACAATTTTGGGCTGAAGTCGTATCATGTGTTGTGTATCTACTAAATAGATGCTCAACTAGGAGCCTTCACTCTATGACTCCAGAAGAAGCTTGGAGTTCACATAAGCCAAGTGTCAATCATCTCAGAATATTTGGGTGTGTTGCGTACACTAAGATTCCAGAAGCAAGAAGAACTAAACTCGATGATAAGGGAGAAAAATGTATCCATGTCGGATATAGAGATAGAACAATGGGATACACGTTGTATAATCCCATTACCAGAAAGGTGATCATGAGTAGAGATGTAATATTTGAAAAGGAAGAAGCTTGGAACTGGAATCAAGATGAAGTTGCTAAAGATGCAGAACTCATTATTGAAGATGAAACATCAAAAGCTCTAGTTGAAATCACAAGAAGAGTTCAAGATGAACCACAAACTCTTCCACATAGAATACCTATACCTAGATCGCTAGTTTCTCACAGAAGTGATGCATCATCGTCGTCATCATCATCATCAGATGATAGTTTTTTCAAACAACCAAGACCAATGAGAAATTTGCAAGAGATATATGAAGCTACAGAAGAAGAAGATCTGAATTTGCTCTGCTTACTCGCAGATAGTGATCCATTTACTTTCTCAGAAGCCATCCAAGAAGATAAATGGAAGAAAGCAATGGAAGAAGAAATTCATGCCATTGAGAAAAATGATACATGGAAGCTTACCAGTCTACCGGAGGGACATAAACCCATTGGAGTGAAATGGATATACAAGATAAAGAGGAATGCACAAGGCGTAGTGCAATGCTACAAGGCAAGATTAGTGGCAAAAGGTTACAAGTGGAGAGTTGGAATTGATTATGGAGAGGTGTTTGCTCCAGTTGCCCGTTTGGAGACTATCAAGCTAATGATTTCTTTGGCTGCCCAGCACAAATGGCAAATCTATCAACTTGATGTGAAATATGCATTCTTAATGGTTTTCTTGAAGAAGAAATCTATATTGAACAACCTTCGGGGTATGTTCAGAATGGGAATGAAGACAAAGTGTACAAATTGAAGAAAACACTTTATGAATTAAAGCAAACTTCGCGTGCATGGAATACTAGAATTGATCAGTATTTTCATGACAATAGTTTTGAAAAATGCCTATATGAGCACACATTATATTTGAAGAAGGAAGCTAATGGAAGCATGTTGCTTGCTTGCCTTTATGTTAATGATTCGATATTCACAACAATCCAGCTACGTTCAAGAAATTCAAGAAAAGCATGGTTCGTGAATTTGAAATGACAAATATCGGTATGATGGCACACTTTCTTGGAATTGAAGTGATACAAAGAAAAGATGAAATTTTTATTTCCCAAAGTGACTATGCCAAGGAAATTCTCAAGAGATATGGAATGAAGAATTGCAATCCAGTAAACACTCCTGTAGATAGTGGAGTTGAGCTAAAATAGGTACAAAGGCAGGTGATGTGGATCCAACTTATTTTAAGAGCTTAGTTGGAAGTCTTCGCTATCTTACTTGCACCAGGCCAGACATACTCTATGGAGTAGTACTGATTAGCAGATATATGAAAACACCGGATCAGTCACACCTTTATGCAGCAAAGAGGATCCTCCGGTACATCAAAGGTACAATAAATGATGGCTTGTTCTATAAATTGATTGATGATTTCAGTCTTGTTGGCTACTTAGATAGCGACTGGGGACGTGACTTGGATGAACGAAAAAGTACTATGAGATTTACTTTCTTTATGGAAGATAGAACCTTTACATGGTCGTCTAAGAAGCAAGCCATTGTGACGTTATCAACTTGTGAAGCTGAGTATGTTGCAGCCAACTCAGCTGTATACCATGCAATATGGTTATAGAACATGCTAAAGCATTTGGGATTTCCACAAGAAAAGCCCGCCAACTTTTTTGTTGATAATCGCTCAGCAATTGCATTGGCGAAAAATCCAGTTTATCATGAACAAAGCAAGCATATTGATACACACTATCATTTTATTCAAGAGCATGTGAAAAAGAAAGAGGTGGAGTTGATTCCTTGCAAATCTCAAGACCAAGTTGCCGATATTTTCACAAAGCCATTGAAGGGTGATGTGTTCACAAAATTGAAGATAATGTTAGGCATGAAACAACTTGGAGAATCAAGCTTAAGGGGGGATGTTGGAAAGTAAGCTTGACAGCCACCCTAGACAACCACCCTAGCCACCAGCTTGACAGCCACTAGCTTGACAGCCGCCCTAGCAAATCGGTGTTCAAAGATTGCCATAGCATGAAAGTCAAAATAAGATTGTATTGTTGAATATGCATTTAATACTTTTATCTATATAAAGCTATTGTATTTTGAGATTTCAGAGTATAGAAAGGAGAAGAAAAGAGTGTAAGAGCTAGAGAGTCAGATAGCGATCCCGATTTTGACCCAGTCAGCTTACGGGGGTCGAGCTGCCCGATCAGCTCGCCGAAGCAAAAATGCAAAATGCATTCGAAGTTGTTTGTCCGCTCGAGCGGCCGCTTATGTGCTCGAGCGGAGCCAAACAGGCTCCAAAAGTTTGACCTGTCTGCAAAAATACTGGAAAGTGTATTCGACGCTCGAGCGGGGCTTTCTACGCTCAAGCAGACCATGTTATATCAGTCCGTAAGGGGAGATTTCAGATCACTTTTTCAGTTCTCTCTCTCTCTAAAAACCTTTTCCTCTCCTTTCTTTCTACATTTTCCTATATCAAATTAGATCAAAACCTTGATTTCTCAAGATCCATTATAGTTTTGCCATAGGTTTTTCATCAAAGTTGGTTAACTTCTCGAGGGCTTCGTTGTGTGTGGCGAAGATCGAGTTTCGACACCGTTGATTTTGAGGGTTTCATCTCATTTCTTCTTCAAAACTTGAGGTATGAATTTTCTTAGAGTTATATATATATATATTTGTAAGATCTATATGATTTTCAAAATCATCTTTCGATAGCTTTGAAAATTGATTGTTGATTCAAGAAGTTGAGTGATTTTGAAAGTGGGTTTGTCTCTTGTTCTTTTAAAATGATCTTATGGGTTTTTATCTTTGTTGATTGAAGAAAAGATGATTTTAGAAAATTTTCTTTTAAAAGATTTGAGTCGTATAGTTTTGGTGAGAAAACCTAGAATTTGGAGATTTTTTTTTTTTTTTTAAAGAGATTGAAAATCCATGAATGATATTGTTATATTTATTTTGTGTATCAAAATAAATGGATGTTTGGAAAAATTCTTATTTATATTTATATAAATGATGAATTTCAGATAATATGAGAATTGTTGTTCATTTTGGAAATTGTTGTTTAAAACGTTGAAATAGTCTTGAAATGATTAATTGTTGAGGATACTTGAAAAGAGGGAATTGTGTTATTCCTTGGATGATGAATTGGAATGAAAGTATTTATATTCATCTTGTGTTATTGGCATATCAATTCATTTGATTATATTAAACTTTGAAAGTTGGTTTGAAAACTTGCATTGAGAAAAGAATTTTGAGAAACAAGTTTTTATGAAATGGTTTTGGGGTAAATACGTTGGTAAGTCTTGATAGGTGGTGTAGATGATATCGAATAAGTTGGCCTGAGAGTCGGGGGTGAAAGACCGAAAACCCGCGCGGATAGGTGTCGAACCTTCCAATTAATACCGGTAAAAATGACAATTTGATAGTACTTGTATAGTCTACTTGCAGACACCGACCTAGGGATTACCAGAGTCGTATTTACCACTCTTGAAATGAATTGTTAACTTTTGAAGAATTGAAATTACATGATATCATCAAGCATGATGGTTTTTAAAGATGAAGATGTTATTTTTTTTCAAAAAGGCATAGCATGGCATGTGCATTTCATCTCTTGAGACTTGTATAAAATGTATATATCTTGTTAAGAATTTCCTACTAGGCTTTATGCTCACCCTACGGGATTTTTGTGTAGGAAAAGATGTGGTGATGCCGCCTAACTAAAGGCGAGGAAATGTGTGTTGAGAGTACGAGACTCTTATTTTGCTGTGACTTTGTGTGTAAGCCAAGGGCTGTATGTGTGTGGGTTTGAATAACTGTTTTGTGTAACCAGGCTCAAGCCTTGAAAGCTTGTAAACCCTTGGGGTATTTATTTGTTTATTTACTTGTTGTTGGATTAATGTATTGTTGCATGAAAAACTACCATATCATGTAATGTAACTTTGGAGATTTATATTCGGTTTTTCTTGAAAGAGCCATGATTATTGTATTATCATTTGGACTAGAAATTTGGAGCGTTACAGAGAGTGTTTCTCATTGTTCAATAATTTTTCTTAGTGAAGTATGTTTGTTTGTCTCCAAATTTATCTCTCTGAATTTTATTTTAAGCTACCATAAGTAGTTTGAACTCACTCTCCCACCAACACTTTCTAATTTTTATTTTATTTTATTACTAAATTAATTTTTAGCCAGCTAGAAGAATTTTTTTTTTAATTTTTTAATTTTGAAAACAAAACAACAAAAATATTTATGAATTTTTTTTTAAAGATGTTTACTAAAGACAGGAAATATAAAAATATATCAGTTTTTTGTTTTTTTTTTTTGTTTTATGTCTTTATTTATTTATTTGTTTTTTGTTTTTAGTGATTTTTTAAAAGTGAAGAATATTTAAATTTTTGGTGCATCTAAAAATTTAAAATTTTGAGTAAAATATGAATTTTTTTACTAAAAATAACAAATACGAAAAATTATTGAAAAAAACTTAAAAATTGTATTTTAAATTAAAAATCAAACTTTTTTTAGTTGAAGGGTTAGAGTGATAGTTCAAGGGGGGTAACTTGTAATTTATTCCTATAGTTAAAAGGTTACTTTTGTCATTAAAGTCAAAATTAAAAAAATTAATAGACGAGGGGGGTTAAGTGTTATAATTTCTAGTTTAAGGTAGTAAAGTGATACAAGACTAATTTAAGAGAGTAAAATATAATTTGCCCTTTGAAGATTGTGTGACATTGTGAGTAGACAGCCTATAGACTACATGTGTGTTGGCACAATCTTCTCTTATGGGTTGTCTTTCTCTTGGCGTGAAAAAAAATAAATAAAGACTGAGCCAACACACATGCAGTCTACGGATTGTCTAATTTGTAACGCCCCAAACTAAATAATAATAAACCATCCACAACCTCATCGGCCTGTATGGTTAGCCTCACCTTCTGGGGTCCTAAATATAGCAGATGTATATAAGTTTGTTATGGACAATGCAGGTGCCACCTTGAGTATTACTAAACTGATATGGCTCAAGTATATCCCTCATAAGGTGCAGATTTTTGGTTGGTTTGCTTGGAAAATGAGAGCTAAGACCAAGGAATTTTTACAAAAACTGGGAGTGATCAATCAAAATGCCTCCACAGCTTGTGTGTTATGCGATAGTGGTAGCGAATCAGTGAACCGTGCATTAATTTGGTGTCCTTTTGTGTGGAAGATTTGGGCTGAAATGCTGAAGTGGTGGGATGTCCAAACTGCTATACCAGGCTTTGTGGAGAGTCTTCTTATGTGGTCGGTAGAGGGGGAAGCTGAAAAAGAAAGAAAGGAAGATTTGGGGGGTCATTCCATTGGCAGTGATGTGGTCAATCTGGAAGTGTAGGAATGGTTGTGTGTTTAGAGCAACCCTTCCAAAACTAGAGGATTTCTGTGACTTAATCAAGTATAGGATTGCTTTTTGGTTAAAACCACACCTTAGAGATATTCAATTTTCAGAGCAGGATTTCATTCTTAATTTGAGGCAAATTAGGAAGTGCTTGGGAGGGTCTGTTGTAGATAGGTAGTGATGGTTGGACTGTGTCAGCTTTGGGTAAAGTTTTGCATCTTTGTGTTGAACTGATGCTGTGTGAGTTGCTTGGGAGGGTTTGTTGTAGATATATAGTGATGGTTGGACTATGTTAGCCTTGGGTGAAGTTCTGCATCTTTGTGTTGAACTGATGCTGTGTAAATTGTTGTTGTGTGAGTTTTGTGGTGAAATGTTGCTGTGTGAGCTTTGTGTGTGCCTTGTGGTGATCTGCTACTGTGCTGCTGTTTTTTTTGGGATGAAGTTTGGTGTTGCTCTATCAGTCTCTGCTGCTAATCTCTGTTTTTTTTTTTTTTTTTTTTTGTGTTTTTTCTTTTCTTCTTAGCTTGTTGTTGAGGCTGCATCTTTTGCTCTCTGGTTTGTTGGTTCCTCACCAACTAGCACTTGAAGCTTTGTGTTAGCTCTAAACTCCTCTTTATTGATGTATTGTATCATACCTTGTGTGCTGCCATCAATAAAGATTTTCTTTGTCGATCCAAAATAAATAAATAAAATAAAATAAACCATCCACAACATTAAATAAATGACAATGTATTATGAACATAATACTCTTCCATTTCATATGATTCCACTGTACAAGAGGTGACACATGCAGTTATACATTTACAAATCCTAACCCTGAATCTATAATATGTTCCACAAGTTAAAGATATGAAATAAAAGTCAAAACATATAAATTAATGCCCTGATGGCTACAACTTTCCAAAACGATACTTGGTTATAACAAAAATGAGTTTAAACTTAATACAAATAAAGTCCTAGGCTTATACAAAAATAAATACAATAAATCACAAAAGAAGCCTTTAGCTCCAAATTCCTCCCAAGCTATGTTCTTAGCGGAGGCATATCATCAGTATTTGAAAATAGTTTTCTACATAGGATGAGCCAAAACCTAGTAGAAATACTCTAACACAGTATATGAGTCTTAACAAAGTTATAAGGTAAATGCATATGCAATGCTCGTGCCAAAACATTTTATATCTCTTTCCAAAACAATACAATGCCAAATTATATCACAATTTATGAAATCATTCCTTTGATACTACAACAAAAGTAACCTATGGTGACGAAAGGTAGTGAAGAAAATAAATTTCGTCACTAAATAAGAATAATCTGTAACGAATTATAAAATTTTGTCACATATAATAAAAAAGTAAAAGTAATAGGTGTCGAAATTTATTTTCGTCAATAAATACTTTTTTTTAGGTGAGGAAAAATTAAATTTCGTCACCAAAAGTCTTCCCTCTAATTTTTTTGGGTGGCGTCAAAATTTTGAGACTTTTAATGAGAAAAAAATTTGTCACCAATTATAAGATTATTAGTGAGAAATATATTTTTGTCACTAATAATTTTTAATATTTTTGAGATTTTTTGGTGAGGAATTAATGTTGTCACCAATTTTGGTGGGAAAAATTTTGAGTATTGAGCAGCATTGAAAAAAAAAGGGTTCTAGTTTTTTTTTTTTCTTTCCCTTTTATGTTTATCATCTCCTTTTCCGTTTATGATCTCTATCTCTCTCTCTCAAAACCCATGCACCTAATACTCTCTGTCATCGCTCTTTGCCTTCGCTACTCCCCCTTTAGCGCCTGCACTATCGTCGGCCCTTGTTGTCTTTCTATGCTACGGCTGACATCGCATCTTTGAGCAAACGTATTGTTCTCTCTCTACACTGGACTTGTATAAATAGGGCTCCACTCTCTGCATCAAACCCAGGTTCTTTTTCTCTGTTTTTTCTTGTATTCCATCAATTTGATTGAGCTATTGTAGAATTTCTATGAGTTTTCAATCTTCACAATTTTTTTAGCTTCTAATCTGGCTTTATTGTTGATATGGTAAATAAATTTTGAATTGTTTTCTTTATTGAGCGATTTAAAAGCTTTGATTCATCCTATGGGTTTTCAAGTTTCATATATTTTTTGGAATTTTTTCAGTAGTTGATGTATGTAGTTAGCCATTAATGCTCTACTCAAGGATTAGATTTCTAAACTAGGGTTTTGATTTTGGTGAGTTGTGCAATTTGATTCCTTCTAGTCTACCACCTAAAGATGGTATTTTTATTTTATTATTATTCTACTCTGTGTCTATCAAAATTATTTAGGCGAAAAGGACATTTATTTGAATTATTCATCTAGATATTAAGTTATTTGTAGCGAGATTATTTGTAAAATCAATGAGTTTGGACTGTGATATTCTAATTAATGATATTGATAATGAAGTTGTAACACAGTAACACTGTTACATTATTGTTTAGTTGATAGCAAAAAGCAATTCTGGATGTTAGAAATACTTAATGTTTGCCTTACAAACAAACTAGATGGCATGGAATAACTCTATGTTCAACAAACCAAATGTCATGGAATAACTCTTTTAAAAATAAATCAAAAATAATAAAATTAAATTACAATATCTAAAACAAAACAAATTACAAAATTAAGAATCTAATAAAAAAGTACCTTACATCACAACAAAGTTGCAAGTTTGATACTTGGGTGGTTTCCTATCAAACATGGGCCTTTTAAAACTAATCCACCAATATTAATCTGGATAACTATTGACCGTTCTATTATCATATGATCCAAATAAACTAATTAAGTTGTCTTCATTTGCTTTCCATTAAGGTGTTTTTGAAATGTATCTTTATCTTGATGGCGTTGTAGCAGAGGTTGGTTAGAGATTTTTACAAAATCCTCAATCAAGTGAGTATTGAAGAAATCTCAGATGACCTGAAGTTGTCGAAGTCATTTTTGAGCAACAATTGCTATTTTATTTGAGCAAAAATTTCGTAAATATATAAAAACTTTGGGTTTACTTTATTTGATTTAAGAAAGTGAAAGACATTGTTCTTATGAGTACAATGAAATAAAAATAAAGAAAAATGATGAAGATTTGAGGAAAAGAAGCTAGAGAGAGAGAGAGAGAGAGTGTCCAATTTTGCTCTAGTTTTCATTCTCTTCTTTGAAGAAGAAGACATAGGTTTTATCTTGTGTGTGTGTGTTTTTGATGCAACCTAGTTAATTATTCAGTGTGGTTGTGTCCTAGGATGGTTTTTACATCCTAGTGAATTAGTCATTTAGTGAGGTTGGGTCTAAAATTATTTATTACATCCTAATTGTTTTGAGACAATTGGATGGTTAATTTTATATCAGAAATTATCTTTTTGTTTATTTACTAAAATTGATTTTGCCTATTTAATTCTTGCATAAAAAATTTGTGAGATTTCAGTTTGTGAAATATCTTATGTTGATTTGTAATTTGTGATTATGAAGACTAAATTTATCACTGAATATGACTCCTCATCCCCCTCCTTTATTTTCTTCATCTATATTCTTCTCTTTTTCTCTTGTTGCTAGCATGGCGGTACTGACATGGTGAAAATGGAAAATGGCCAAAAAAAAAAAATATTGTCAAAAGCTGGAAGTAGTCTTCGGTGGCCGGTTGAGAGAGAGAATGTGTGTGGAACGGTTGAGCGATTTCTATGTGTGGGCTGAATATCAAGGATAAAATAGGAAGATGTGCTAAATTATTTTTGATCAGGATCTTATGAGAATTAAATCAGATTTAAGGGACCAGCTTGTAGCTCCCCAAGAACTTTTAAATTCTAAATATCCACTTGAACCAAATATTTTAGTTATTAAATGAATTGGGTCATTTTTTTAATAATTATTCAAACTTGGGTCATCAACACAACCCAATTGTAAAAGAATTTGGGCCTTGAAACAAATGTTCGAATTTAGGCCTTTATAACTTTTAAAAATTCTTTTAGTTCATTTAAATTGAATAATATAAAAATTAAAATTAAAATTTTATAAATTATCATGTCGGATCAAAATTCTTCATCATAGGCCTAGCTAAAATAATAATAAAAATAAAATAAAAACCTCAAAATTTCAATCCAAATCCACTTTATGAGTCAAAATATTTTTCTAAGGTCCAAAAATAATTTGCTATCCTGTCTCATGTCCTACCTCTTGTGTATTTGGAATCACTAGATGTTGACTGCATAATTTAATGATCTTAATTTGAGAGAATTTTGGTTCTTTTAACCTTCTAATCTGAACCCTTATAATTTTTCATTTTGTATTCCCTCCGTTCTATGTCTCAATAGTATCGCATCTAATTGATATCTAGTCTAATGTTTATCAATTCAGAAATTCACTTTTGTATATATCCAAACTTTAGATTCACAATTGACTAAGATACATTGTATAATCTCAGTTATCCCAAACAAACACATTATGCATACAATTTCAATTTCGAACGTGATAAACGTAACTAATTTAAACATAAAAGAAACCATTCACATGACAGCGTGGTCCACATATTTAATCCTAAACTCCAACAATTGAGGCTAATTTATTTCCCATTAAATTGTATCTGAAACTCGGCAAGCCGAGTTGAATTAGCTTGTTTGAAAGTGATTTGAGCATAATTAAATTAAGTCAAATTTATAATCAATTAAAAAATACGATAAGTAAATACATAATTTCTAATGACATCGACAAAAAAAAAAAAATAAAAAAAATCAAACAATGAGAAGAACACTCTATCAAAGGAATGAGTCGAAATTGGATACTAATTAATTCAAGAGATTTCCATTATACAAAATCTTATTATAATACATCATGTTAAGAATATATAGTAAAAATGTATGAAATAAGATGTAAAAATACATGAAATGTGCACTGGATTGTTGAGATTTATTTTTTAAGTATGGCTTACATAATTTCGAATGTCAAATGAAATTGATTTTTTTTTTGTCTAAAAATAGTTCATTTGCATAAAAATGTTTAAATAATAAGTCTTATATCAAAATCCAACCAGAAAAATTATTTTCAACAGGACCTCAATAGTAAAGATTGTCTCAAAAAAAAAAAAAAAACCTCTTTATGAAATTTCCCTTTAGACCTTGCTAAAAGTTGACCCGACGTTGTAAGAGGTGAATCGTTTTGGTAAAATTATCGGTTTTATCCCTCGTTATATGAAAACCTGTCCTCTAGATTTATTAGATTTGTAAATGATTTTTCAATTGTTTTGGCTAGTTCAATTGTGGATATCGAAAAATGATAAACTGTTTTGAAACAGAAATTATCATATGATTAAAAAATACCACATTATCTTGCATAGTAGTTGTTGTTTATCATGTTATTAGCATAGTTCTAAATCGCGGTATCGGGTAACGTAACGGTATCGATCGCGAAATATCGGTATCGGTAGTATCGGCCGGTACGTATCGGGAATCGGGTATCGCGGCCGTGAAATTTTAAAAATCATTAACAATCCTTCTGAAACTCAATTTTGTACATTTTTTTTTACTCTTTTAACCTTAATTTGTCACATTTTAATCAAAATTTTGATATATAAGGGCACTTTTAACTAATTTTTAACTAAATGATATATATTTATTTTAGTCTCAATTATAACTTACAATTATCTACGATTTAAAATAAATCCACAACAGTATACCAACTAGACAGTATACCAAAGTTGCAAATTTGGCCCAAAACTCAATTTTATCATTTTTGCAAATTTGGGCCACAACAGTATACCAACTAGACAGTATACCAACCCAGTGGTATTACCAACTAGACCCACGAGTTGGTTAAAAAACATATGGGCCAAGATTGCCCAAAACAACCCACCAACTATCTTGAGTAAAATATTTTGGCCCAAAACTATCACTAGACATTTATATAAAATATGAATATAAAGGTTGCTTGCTGCTGTAGCCTCAAAACTTCAATGGCGCACAACCCAGAAAGGATTCTGAAACACGCCGGATGCTGCCGAAGAACATCACGACCTCGTCGTGAACCTTATAGTTGCACAGTTGCACTCCTACTTTAGCGAAGACCAGCAATCCAAAACCAGAAACAGCAGCGCTTTATTTCATCCGTACCGGCGACAACCAAGCTGTATCGGACCGTATCGCCCAATGTATCGGTTTCAGGCCGTTACGTACCGGGACTCGGACGCCACGGCCGTGAAATTCATTCTCGCCGGTATACCGGTGAGTATCCGACTCGGCCATCCCATTTTCCGGTACGAACCGGCCGGTATGGGATGTACCGGCCGATATTTAGAACCTTGGTTATTAGCGAATGACCCGTGTTTAAAGATACTTTCAACCCAAATTTAAGTCTTTTTACCTAAATTTAGTTTTTAACTTCTAAGCTAAACTAATTAACTGAAACTTTTAAAATTTAAATTGTATTGAACGGAAGTATAAATATCATTGCAATATTAAATGGAAATACAAGGTTCACTTTATATAAGTGAAATAAATCACGTTTTTTATTTTTTTTTCTCGATGTGAGATTATGTAAAATAAAAGTTAACAATTGTTTTTTTTTTTTTTATTGGCAAAAGGAAAGACTTTATTGATGACAAACACATACAGAGTATGAAAAGTTACATCAATAAAGAGGAGCTTGGAGCTAAAGAAACCTCCAACCCCCTAGTTGGTGAGAGACCAACAGAGAGAAACAGAAAAAAAGGTGTGAGCTCCAAACCAACCTGAACAAGAACCCCAGGAAGAGCGAAACTTAAAAACAGCCTGCTGGTTTGGACACCAAACAACAAAGCAGCCGCAACAGAGCATGCAAAACTTACACATAAAGCAGAAACTTCAGCCATCCCAATGAACTCCCCTTAATCCATTTGCATTCCAAATGATCACAGAAACAGGACAACCAATCAGCCTTCCTATTTCTGATCATAACAACATTTCAGCCTTCCCATTTCTGATCATGACAACCAATCAGCAAAGCTACATCAACCAGCACTTTCCTCATAAACCAGTAGGAATTTGCAATTTCCTTCCTCCCGAATGTGGGGGAGCTGTTGCACAGTATCAAAAAGTAATGGGATGCTAGACTATTGAAAGCAAAAATCAGCACCAAGAACCATATGACTTCACAGCAAAATCTGCTGCAGATAATTCCAGTAACACCAGTACACAACATCAGAACACAGCATCACTGCCCAGCAAAATGCCACTACTCATAGACCAGCATCACAGCATCACAACAACACTACATCTCCAGTTCAAGATGCTATAGTGGCCAAGCAGAGCACCCATCAACAGCAGACTTAATTGAAGCTCCCATTACTGCACAGCAAAATGCCATTGCTCACAAACCAGCATCATAACATCACAGCAACGCTACGATGGACTAGTTGCACTAGTGCAAACACACCCTTTAGCATCACAGCAGCACCAGTATAGTTCATCACAGCAAATGGACAAATTCACACCCTTCCACCAATACATTTCCTAATCTGATAAATGTTGAACAGAAAATCAGTAACAGAGAAATTGAGGTCTTTGCATGAAGCCTTGAGCCAAATAGCAACTCTGAGGATGATTAATTCCTGTAACTCTCCCATTTTTGGTTGAGCACCATTGAATACAAAATCATTTCTACACTTCCAAATTGACCAAAAAGCTACAAGTGGAATGGCCTTCCAGATTCTCCCCTCTGCTTTGTTAAGCCAAATTCCAGCCTACCAGTGCAGCAGACATTCGACTGAGTTTGGCACAACCCAAAGCATGCCCCACCACTGTAACAGACCCGTCCACACCCTTCAAACCATAGGGCACAAGATAAGAACATGTTCTATTGTCTCAGGCTCATTTTTGCAAAACACACAATCAGTAGATACACTCCCATCCAATATCCCAATCCTCTGTAGAAACACACAGGTCTTTACTTTATGTTTCCAAGCAAGCCGTCCAAAAAATTGCACTTTGGGTAGAAGATAGTTCACCCATATTGACCTACTAATAAACCCTAACTCCGCAACCTCTATTGCTGTGTAATTGTACAATGATGATACAAAAGACTGACCAGATTTGGTTGCCAACCACACTGGTTTGTCCATACCATCTAGATTAAGAGATGGAGCCAATCTCAGCACATCTTAGAGCCTAATAAGTTCCTCATCCTCCCAAACAAACAGTTGCCTTTTGAAACTAAACACCCAATTTTCTGAATTTTCTTTCTTTTCAACAAGGAGCCGTACAGATCCCCTTTGCTCAGTAGATAACCTGAATAATCTAGGGAATTCCTCTTTAAGACATACATCACTACACCATTTATCATGCCAAAACTTCACTCTAAGGCCATTGCCCACTGCAATCTTGAAATGATTAACATAAAATTGAACCAAGTTGGTTCTACACTCTACCACAGCCAAGATATCCCTCCAGATTTTTGAACTCCTATTGTCTTGATTCAGACTAGGAAACCAGTCTCCCCCTTCTAGATTGTGCTTGCTGCATATTACCTTTTTCCATAAAGATTCCCCTTCATTTGCAAATCTCTACCACCACTTAAGCAAAGGACATACATTAACATCCCTAACTCTCCGAATACCCAATCCTCCCTGACTTTTGCTCAAAGTTAGCTCCTTCCATCTTACCATATGCACTTTCCTCTTCAAGTCTATGCCTCTCCATAAGACTGCAGCCTGGATGCTATCTATTTCCCTAGCAATTCTTTCAGGCATCTTAAACAATGATAGATAATACACTGATAGATTAGATAATACTGCCTTGATCAACGTCAACCTACCAACAAATGACAAAAATCTCCTTTTCCATCCAAAAAGCCTGGTCTTTATTTTATCCATAACTGGTTTCCATACGTTCTTTCTACTTGGAGTCACACCCAAAGGCAGCCCAAGATATTTCAATGGGAGCCCCTGAGTTGTGCAATTCAAAAGTTTTGCAAACTCCTTGCTCAAAGCTTTAAAAATACCCACCCCACACACCACAATTTTATGATAATTAATCTTAAGACCTGATAGGATTTCAAACCACCTAAGAATCCTTTTGATATTTAGCATCTCCTACCTATTAGCCTCACAAAACAAAAGGAAATCATCAACAAATTGCAAATGAGAGACTACTATTCTATTGACACCAATTTCTACCCCTTTAATGATTCCCAATTCTCTTGCTCTCCTTAGTAAAACACTCAACCCTTCAGTCGCCAAGTTAAATAAGAATGGTGATAAACCCTTGTCTAAGCCCTTTCTGAGGAGAGAACTCTTTAGTTGGTGCTCCATTCACTAAAACTGAGACTCTGGCTGATGACACACATTCCTTCATCCATGAAATCCACTTTGATCCAAACCCAAAATTTGAAAGAATTGAAACAAGAAATTCCCAGTTAATGGAATCATAAGCCTTCTCAAAATTAAGCTTAAACAACAACCCTTTGTTCTTAGCTTTCTTCCACCCATCTACTATTTCATTAGCTATTAACACTCCATCCAATATGTTTCTCCCTCTTAGAAAAGCAGATTGAGTTTCACTAATTACCTCATGAAGCACTGAATTTAGTCTAGTTGCAAGAACATTAGATAGGATCTTATACATAGATCCTATCAAACTTATTGGCCTAAACTCATTTAGACTCAAAGCATTTTCCTTCTTAGGAATGAGAGTAATAAATGAGCAGTTCAACCCATACTCCAGCCTTCCTCTAATATAAAACTCTTTCATAAAACGGATCACTTCTTCTTTGACCACCCTCCAATTCTTTTGAAAGCACAACAAATTAAAACCATCCGGACCCGGTGCTTTATTACCATTACACTCCTTCACTGCTGCCCATATCTCTGCTTCAGAAAAATCTGCTTCAAGTTGTGCAAAATTCTGACTGTTCCTTACAGACTTGAAATCCCCTATTAACACAGGCCTCCTACTCTACTCTTTTGAGAAATGCTTTTTGAAATAGGTCTACACCTCATATTTTACTTGGTCAGGTTCTTCAATTACACTCCTCCCAACTGTAATGGAGTTTATTGCATTTCTATTGAGTCTGCAGCTTGCTGTGATATGGAAGAATCTAGAATTCCTATCCCCTCTTAGATTCCAATCCAATCTTGATTTTTGAAGCCATGTCCATTCAATCATACAACTAAGATTCCACACCTCACTTCTTAGTTCTCTTTTTTCTTTTTTTTTTTTAGTTGTGCCTTCACTAATGGACTGATTTTAGCTTTCAAATCAAGCATATGCAATTCATCCTCCACTGCTTTTAGTTTTGATTCCACAGTACCATACACCTCTCTATTCCACTGTTTCAAAGCCATCTTTAGAGCTTGTAATTTCTTTTGTATAGTGAAGCCAGCATCCCCTACAATGTGTGACTCTCTCTAAACCTTCTCCATTAGAGAAGCAAACTTGGAATGTAATAGCCGCGCATTCAAGAACTTAAACGGTTTTGGTCCCCAATGTCCATATGCCATAACCTTCTGACCTCCACCTCTGATTTACTTGATAACTTAGTCTCTTGAAATAGAACCATATCAATCTTTCTAGCGATTAAGAGTTTCTTAATCAGTCTTTTTTTCTCAGATCTTCCAGCTCCTCTAATATTCCAGCTTAACATCTTCATAACAACATATATTAACCACTGTAGACCACCCACAAAGAGCTGATTACAGGCACCTGCCATACCCCTTTCCCACTCTCTCCTTATCACCCTCCTCAAGCAGGAATAATTGTTGTATTATTGCATCATCTTGGCCCTTGGTTTCAATCCCCAATCTTTTCCCTAATTGTAGAGTTCCCTGTGCTTCCTTCACTCTCCCCTTATCACATATGTATTGAAAATTTTCTGAGAATGACTTGGACAACACTTTTGCTACAGCTATGACCACTATATTTTTTTGGTTGCCTTTGCTTGACCTAGATCCTCTCTGCTCTAATCTTCTAACAAACCCAGAAGAGCCTCCTTTTACTGACTGGTTTCTGTAGCCCATTGTAGACGTCCCCGAACATCCCGGGAGGGAAATCCCGTTTTGTTCATTGGGCTCACTACAGTTCAGGACTCAATATCACAATCCTGTATCTAATCTCGCAGAGTGCAATGCAAGACCGATGAAATCATCAAAGAGTCCAAATTCGGCAAATCATTTTTGAAAACAGATTTTTTGGAAGAAGTGCCAAACATGGACTACTTTGCCAGATACAGAGTCGCCACCTAAATATTTTATTTTGGGAAATTTAGGAAACCCTGACTCGTTGCCTAAGGCCACGTGTCCGTCATCACTAAAGTTGCCTCGGCTCAGGAACTTGGGTACGATTGGGGAAGGTCACTTCGTGAGCACCCCCGCTCGCCCGATCAAAGATCGACCTTTACTAACCATGATATCTAGTTTTGAAAACATTATGCGTTCTTATTCCGGTTATTAGCCTAGATTTACTATGTGATGCGCACAGCATACAAGTATAGACTGGATCGCCTGAATTAGAACAAAACATTTCATGTTTGTTTATTTGAAAACGGTTTGATGGTGCTACCCGCAAGTAGGCTAAGACGTGGATTTGCCACCCTCGGGTGGGCTTAGAAAAAATGATTTTGCCACTATCAAGTGGGCTTAAAACTCGCATTTAATGAATTGTTCCAATCCAAATAACCCAACCTTCACCCACAGGTATTCAGGCAGTTACATCATATAAGCACATAGCCTCATGGTAAGCATGCTATCATGGCAGTCACTCACACACATGCAAAGATGCTAAAGCATAAAAGCTTACCTAGTACTCCAAGCCAAAACAGAAGCTATGTTAGAAATTCATGCATGATCCTAACTATACAGAAATGCCTAATGCAACACATGCAAAAATGCAACTACAATAGGCTCGGCTATTCTAAGATGGCATATGAAATGCTATAGCTAACACGTATTCAACTTGGAATTGAAATACAAATGCAATTAGTATGATGCGTCGAGCCCGGTGCATGCAAGACAGATGAATGAATGCGAACATGCTATCATACTATATGCTAATTGAAACATGCCTTAATCTAACCATCATAAGCAAGTAAATAAAAGGGAGAAAGACGTGGGGTTGGAAGACATACATCACACACACGCACACTTATTACAACATTGTGCCCTCGCTCAGAGGGTCCGAAAGAATAATACAGTCCGAATAAATAGTACAGTCCGAAATGAATAATTAAATATTACAAACCCTAATTAATTAATGAATTAATCTAGAAAAGCAAGTAAATCAGCATGCAAATCCATGGACCGCCTCAGCTCTGTTCCAAATGATGAATGATGCATGCTCGAGTTGCCTTGCGTAGAAATCTATTGCGATGCCCCGATTCGCCTCTGTTTGCAATTGTTTTCGGAATATTGCGCAATGCTCCAGAAGGCCACTGATTTCTGATTTACTGCAACAGAGAGCAACAAAGGGGCATGGCAAAGTATTTCACATATGTATGCATGACTACTCTTCAGGGAGTGTAGTCCTCGATCCTTGTGCCACTAATCACGCATATCGATGCATGATGGCCGAGGAGTCGAATTGCATGACTCAATATGAAATGAATGCACATGAAAACACAACAAGACCTAAACTCCATCATGCGTAATCCGGAGTGTCGGCGACCGGGAATTGAGGCACGTTCCGTCACTAGGAGTACGAAACGTCCCTCGTTTCCCGTGCTCAGGCTAACTCTTATCCCAAACGCAATGCAAATGAGATGGCATACACAATACGACTAGCATTCAACCTAGCATACGCAATGCTATGAGATGGCATACACAATGCTCGATGTAACATGGCATACACAATGCACTAACACGCAACCTAGCATACGCAATGCTATGAATTGAAAAGGCATACACAATGCATAATGGACTTACACCAACATGAATGGACCTCAGCCACACTCACATCAGTGGCCATTAGATGAAAAAGAGACAACCGAAATGCGTGCACACATGCACACAAACCGAGGACCGAACCTAAGGCATAAAGTACCACTCTACCAAAGCATGGCAAGGATGAAGCATGGCATTCAAGCATGTAATTTTCAACACTGAAACATAATGCTAAATGGTCCCGAAACATGGAAATATGGCACCCGATGCATGGAATAAGCCCCGAAACTCAAAACTAGTCCAATGCATTGAACCACAAGTACACAAAGAAAGCATTATTTGATCATGAAGTCTAAAGACAGAGTCAAGGCAGTCCCAAAAAATGCACATTTCTAGTTTAGAGCATGGCCAAAAGATGCTAACATGATGGACTATAATAGCATGCAATATTGGCTAGCAAGCATGGTTTACATGGCATGTATATGAACCAAATAAGAACTCATCAAACCAGCCAAAAACAGTGAATAAAACATGCCAAAATATGCCCAAATAATCACTGAAATGCAGCCAATGCATGCAAAAATGAGGGGCTTCTTTGGAGGGCCTTGCAAGGGGTTGTTAAGCACATACAAGATAGACACTTAGCATGGAAAAACCAACTCTGGAAATGGATTATGACAGCCCTAAAACACACCAAATATGCCCTGAAATCAGGCTAGGAAACATGCAAAGAAAGGCTCCTTTGAAAAGCCTTGGATGGGATTGCTCTACACATGCATTGTAGGTATAAAATATGGCCAAAAGGGCCTTGGACAGAGCCAAGGCAGACCCCAAAACTCACAGAATGAGGCCTGAAACAAGACTTTGATACATGCAAAATAGGGTCCCTTTGGAAGGCCCAAAAGACCCCCAAACAAGACAAGGAGAGAGGGGGTCACTGTAGACACCCCATTTTTGACCAACCTTAAGACTCAGACATCACTGATTGAGCGCTCAGTGATATTGCATATTGTGCTCGTCCAGAAGTTTCAGAGTCCCGGCTGCAAGCCTTGCCTCTAGACTTCCGGACTCTTTCGTGCCTTGCCTCGGTTTGCGAACCAGGCTCTGTTTTCTCTTCTCGAAGGGAGAGAGAGGTCTCGTAGATCATCTCTCAGTAGCCGTAGGCTATGTTTCGTGGTCGTAGGCCATTTTTTCCATTTTGGAGCCCGGTTTCCCGTTTTTCGGAGCCGACGGCCGTGTGCCTCAGTTCGGGACCACCTAACCACCTCCGTTTCGCATCCGTTTTGGTTCATTTTTGGTGGAGGCCTTATTTTCATAATTAGGAAGCTTGTAGGAGGGTGGGAGGGCAACAATTGTTCTGAAAAGTCAGCTTTATTTCTTCATTTCTCTCCGACGCCCGTTTTCCTCACTTAAAAGCCAATGTTGACCACCCCGGGGCCACTTTCTTGAACCCTAAACCCCATATTTGTGATGTACACACCTGGGAGGCCACCAATATTTGGTGGCCGACCAGTAAATGTGCCTGACCCTTTTGAACCCCTCTAAAAATGGTCTTTTCTCTCTCCTGGTTCACTTTTTCTGGGTTTTGACTACATAGTTGTGTTGTGCACACATGAGAGGCCACCTTTTTGAGGTGGCCGACCAGCAATTGTCATTGACCCTTTTGACCCTTGGCCAGCCGGCCATGGGAGGTGGCTGGCCGGCCCCCTGAACCTTCTGAACCTGGCCGGCCATGACCCTCTCACCTGGTTCCTTACAGCTGCACCCTCTGTTTCCCCCCAGATCCTATATCCGAGGGGGGGTCTTTTGGGGGGGGGGAATTTGAATTTCATTTTCCCCCCTTTTCTCCCCTCCTTTCCTCTATAGAACCAGTCCCTCAACTGCATTTGAAAGGGTTACAAAATTGGTTTGGAGCCTTTGCCTACAACTCTCACTCTCTCTCTACTTCAACCCTCTAAACCCTAAAAACCTTGCGCCATTTACACTACAACACATAACACAAGGCCTCCACACTCCATTCCTGTAACTTGAGGCTGTTTTTCAGAGGATAGGAGCACCATTTCTTGGTCCAAAAACTACTGTGTTGCTGCTCTACAAGGGTGAGTCTTCTTCCTCCATTTTCTAGCCTTTTCTTGGTTCATTTACAAGTCATACTTGAAAGCATTTTTGGGCTCCGACCCAAACTATAAATAGTCATATTTTGAGCCCCTTTTCATGTTTGATCAAGGACCTCCTGCTGTTTGAGGTCCCCTACTACGACTTGCCTCTTTATCTCTCTTTTAGCCTAATTTTTGCATAGTATTTTAGACTTATTTTTGGGTTGTTTTAGACTTGTTCATAAACTTAAAAATAACTTTTTTTGAGCCCCTCTTCAACATTGTTGAAGGGCTCTCCTCTGTTTGAGGCCTCCTGCTATCACTTGCCTCTTTATCTCTCTTTTAGGCCAATTTTTGCATAGTATTTTAGGCTTATTTGTGAGCTGTTTTGGACTTTTCCATAAACTGTGAAATATCGTTTTTTGAGCCCCTCTTCAACATTGTTGAAGGGCTATCCTCTGTTTGAGAACAGAAGCTGCCACTTGTCTCTTTACCGCTCTTTTAGGCCTTTTCTTGCATGATAGTTTGGCCTTATTTGTGATTATTTTCGTGGCTTGATGTAAACTGTAAAGTGCCTTGTGTTAAGCCCCTCTTCAACTTTGTTAAAGGGCTCTTTGCCATTTGGGGCCAGCTGCTGTCCCTTTGTGTTTAATCTCTCTTTTAGGGCCATTTTTGCATGATAGATTAGCCCTATTTGTGTTCATTTTTGAGGCTTGTTATAAACTGGAAATATGCATGTTTTGAGACTGTCTTGCATCTGTCTTCATGTTTCATGATTAAATAATGCATGCTTTGTATAGCTGTAAGTCATTCCATGTGCCTAGTTTCGAATTTCGGGGTTCATTCCATGCATCGGGTGCCATGTTTCCATATTTCGGGGCTGTTTTGTATCACATTTCAGCGCTGAAATTTGCATGTTTGCATACCATGTTCCATGCCTTGCCATGCTTTGGGTAGAGTGGCATTTGATGCCTTAGGCTTGGTCCTCGGTTTGCGTGCATATGTGCACGCATTTCGAGTGTCTCATTTTCATCTGATGGCTACCGATGTGAGTGTGGCTGAGGTCCACTCATGTTGGTGTAAGTCCATTGTGCATTGTGTATGCCATTTCATTTCATAGCATTGTGTATGCTAGGTTGTATGTTAGTGCATTGTGTATGCTAGGTTGTATGTTAGCGCATTGTGCATGTCATGCTACCTCGTGCATCGTGTATTCCATTTCATAGCATTGTGTATGCTAGGTTGCATGTTAGAATTGCATTCATGCATGTCATGCATATTGCATTATGTTTGGGATAGGAGTTAGCCCGAGCACGGGAAACAAGGGACGTTTCGTACTTCGAATGATGGAACGTGTCTCAATTCCCGGTCACTGACACTCCGGATTATCCATGATGGAGTTTAGGTCTTGTTGTGTTTATATGTGCATTCATTTCATATTGAGTCGTGCAAATCGACTCCTCGGCCATCATGCATCGATATGCGTGATTGGTGGCACGAGGATCGATGACTACACTCCCTGAAGAGTAGTCATGCATACATATGTGAAAATACTTTGCCATGCCCCTTTGTTGCTCTCTGTCGCAGCAAATCAGAAATCGACAGCCTTCCGGAGCTTGGCACACATTCCAAGAACAATTACAAACAGAGGCAAACTGGGGCATCGCAAGAGATTCTCCGACAAAGGCAACCGGAGCATGCATCATTCATCATCCGAAGCAGATTTGAGGCAGTTCTTGGCTTGCATGCCAATTTATTGCTTTCCTAATTTGATTTGTTAATTACTTAGGGTTTTGTACATATTTGGACTGTATATTATTCATTTGGGATTGTATATTATTTATTCGGACCCTCTGCGCGAGGGCAATGTTGTAATAACTGTGCGTGTGTGTGATGTATGTCTTCCAACCCCACGTCTTTCTCCCTTTTATTTACCCGCCTATGATGGTTAGATTAGGGCACGTTTCAATTAGCATACAGTATGACAGCATGTTTGCATTCATTCATCTGTTTTGCATGCATCGGGCTCGGCGCATCATACTAATTGCATTGTATTTTCAATTCCAAGTCGAATACATGTTAGCTGTAGCATTTCATATGTCATGTTTAGAATAGCCGAGCCTGCTATAGTTGCACTTTTGCATGTGTTGCATTAGGCATTTCTGTATAATTAGGATCATGCATGGATTTCTAATTAGCTTCTGTTTTGGCTTGGAGTACTCGGTAAGTTTTATGCTTTAGCATCCTTGCATGCGTGTGAGTGACTACCATGAATAGCATGCTTACCATGAGGCTATATGCTTATGTGATATAACTGCCTGAATGCCTGTGGGTAAAGGTTGGGTTATTTGGATTGGAACAATTCGTTGACTGTGAGTTTTTTTTTAAGCCCACTAGATAATGGCAAAATCATGTTTTTCTAAGCCCACCCGAGGGTGGCAAATCCACGTCTTAGCCTACTTGCGGGTAGCACCATCAAACCATTTTCAAATAAACAAACATGAAATGTTTTGTTCCAATTCAGGCGATCCAGTCTATACTTGTATGCTGTGCACATCACATAGTAAATCTAGGCTAATAACCGGAATAAGAACGCATAATGTTTTCAAAAATAGATATCATGGTTAGTAGAGGCCGATCTTTGATTGGGCGAGCGAGGGTGCTCACGAAGTGACCTTCCCCAATCGTACCGAAGTTCCCGAGCCGAGGCAACTTTGGTGATGACGGACACGTGGCCTTAGGCAAACGGGTTAGGGTTTCCTAAATTTCACCAAAATAAAACATTTAGGTGGCGACTCTGTATCTGGCAAAGCAGTCCATGTTTGGCACTTCTTTCAAAATCTGTTTTCTCAAAACGATTTGCCGAATTTGGACTCTTTGGTTCAGATTTAGAACCGTGACAATTTGAGAGTCCTGAACTGTAGTAAACCCCAATATGAACAGAACCGGGGGGGGGGGACTCTCCCTCCCGGGGCGTTCGGGGACGTCTACAGTTTCTGGTGACTCTGCTGGGGATTTAGAGAACTTGACTCGAACTCATGATATCTTGTTTTGACTACACTTGTGTGTTTCTTTGCATTGCGTGTGCATTGGTGCGCTTAGGACACCGTGTTTGCCATCTGCTACTCCTGAACGGTTTGCCGGAGGCTTGTCTTGTCAAGGCATGACCATAAGGCTGACCGGTTATGGGCTCTGCCAGTATGGGAACACAAACCCCAGTTTTACCGAGGCACCCTCTTCGACCATTCGACCTAGTGCATATTTGGATCCATAGTGACCATTCCAAACTAGGACAGGTTACTTACCCGATATAGGTTGTTTGAAATCGCTGCGTGCATAGTGAAACCCTAGCTCCTGACAAAATAGGACAGGGAAACCCTCCCCCAACATAGGGGTGTTTTGGCTCTCATTTATCTGCTATGTGCTTTTAGAGTGCGTCTCTACGGGGAAATGCATGTATCAGTTTATGAGTTTGGGCATCAGGCTTGCAGGCATCAGTCAGTGTTTGAGAATCAGTTATCTGTGGGTATCAGATTCAGTCTTGGGGAACAGTGATTCAGGGATAATGATCAATGATTGAGGACAGTGTGTGTTCAGCTTACCGACCGTGTGTTGTTATGCCCGGCTGTGTGTTGTGCATTTACTTTAAGCTGTTATGCTGTCCGTTTATCTGTTTATTTATTTCCTTATTGCTTTATTTATCTTTTTACTAGGGGGCAGTTTTAGCACAATTGCATCCGACCAAGTAGATATTCCCCAAGCACCCTAGACAAGAGGTCGCCGACTCAATCGATCCGAGGGTCTGGTTGACGGAAAACCAGTGTTTCACTCTCTACCCCCAGTTATCAGACGGAGGCCAAGAAAACGCAGTGTATCCAAGTAGAGGTTGCCAGAGCAGTGGATTACCCCATCAGTAGACAGTCAGATTGAGATCCCGATTTTTGCTATAGAAATAGACCTGCCAATAGTTCAGACAAATCAGGGCAGTATGGCGGTACCGACAGGAGTTGAGGAAATGATGCGTCAGATGCAAGAGACCATGAGAGCCATGCAGCAGGACGCTGTTCGCCGGGATGAGTTTGCCAAACAACAGGCTGAGATCATGGCCCAGCAAGCAGAATTAATTGCCAGGCTGCAACAACAAACCGGAGCATCTGCTTCACACCCGGTTCCTCCCCCACCGGGAATCCCAGCACCCGAGGAGGCACCAAATGTCCAGGCAGATACGGACATACCAACAGGGCCAGCTCCGCCCCCAATTCTGCCCTAGCTATCTAAGGCACCTACGCCTGTCAATCAACTGGACTCTCCCTTCGAGTTCGAGGTAGACCATACAACACTGAAATTGAGCAAGCTCGAGAAGCTATTCAAAAAATCACATGGGGTAAAGGCTATTCTGGATATCGAAGACGGATATACCGATGTGGCCGTGACGCTACCAGATAGATTGAAAATGCCACAGATCGATCGCTTCGACGGATCTGGTGATCCCATGGTCCACCTCCAGCTATTTTCAGATATATTACAGCCAATGGGCCTTACCAGACCCCAGAAGCTTTCGCTATTCGGCCGGACCCTGTCGGGCGTGGCCGCTATCTGGTATGCGAAGTTGGAGGATGATGTCAAGCGAAGTTGGGATGAAATGGCCGAGGCCTTTGTTGCGCAATACTCTTACAACACCCAAATTGAGATTACAACTCGTGATCTCGAAACAACAAGGTAGGAGCCCAAGGAGAGTTTCTCGGATTTCGTAACCTGGTGGAGGGCGAAGGCCTTGATGATGACTTTAAGGCCCACCGATAAAGACCAGATCAGGATGATTGTGCGTAATCTCCAGCCAAAATTGATGCAAAAGATGATTGTACTCCCCTTCCCCACTTTTTCAGATCTGCACGAGATGGGGGTACAGATTGAAGATGCAATGAAACAGGGTTTGATTGACCAAGATAGGGAGCAACCAAGGAGGACTTTTAACCGTAACAACAATGCAGGCCCGAGTGGCGCTGCAACTGCAAGAGCTTCAAAGGTGAGTATGGTCACCACCATTCCGCCTCCCCTTCCAAGACCCATGGCAGCCACGCCCTTCTCCAGTGCATCCGGAAGCAACACGCAGACCACCAAATACCAACCCAGAGGCCAAAGAACCTTCACACCCTTATGCATGCCCCTGTCCAAAGCTCTAGGGGTATTAATCAAGAAAAAACATTTGAAGCCCCTGAGCCGAGGCCACTACCAAATCCACTCCCTCCCTCTCATGACCCAGCAAAATACTACGTGTATCACCAACAACACGGTCACGACATCGACCGTTGTTTTAGATTGCGTCATGAGATCCAGGATCTTATTGACAAGCAGGTAATTGCGCCTCCCGACAAACCCAATGTCACAACCAATCCTCTCCCACCGCATAACCAAGATCCCCCTCCCAATAGAAAATTTTATCCAAACTGGGGTCGCATCTTACGATCCTAGTATTTATATCACCTCATCCCACCTACCCAAGCCAGACGTGCTCCTTCCTAACTGCACCGACTCTTTATGCATGTTGGGCATCTCCACAACCCAACCAGAGCCGACGGTGGTGACTATCGAAGATGGGGCAGGGCAGACTTCAGAAAAGAATGGAATTGTTGAGTCTGGGATTGAACAGTCTGAGAGTTTTGCTGGGGAAGTCTATGATCCGAGTGAGTACATCTTGTCAACAGGCCAGATTGGGCTGGGTATAGAATTACCAGAGAAGGAAGAGCTGTGTGTGATCCAGGGGGATGGATTTGGGCAAGGGGCAAATGATTTGATGGATGTGGAGGAGGACTTTGCCAACCTACAGTTTTTCGATGACCAAGAATCAGGGGGCACGGCAGTCAACTGGTTTGATTTTGAGGAATCGGCAAAGGCCACTGGATGGCTGGATGATCAACCGGATGTGGTGGAAGAGTCCCAACTAGAACAGAGCCCAGCAGGGGCAGGAATATTAGCTGTGGCCGGAGTTAGATTACATTGCCGGAGAGCGCCGGTACGAAGAATTTCGCTTAGAACAGGAGCATTGTGATTGCAGGGAAAGCTGAACAACAAACTGCGCTAACGCAGGTAGAACAATAAAAGATTTGGGATTCTGAGAGAATCCGGAAAGCCAAAGTCCATGAGGGGACCGAAAGTGCTGTGTGCACAAAGACAGAAGATGTTGCGGGCATGTGGGCTGAAAGTACTGAGAGTACAAACATATCGGAGCCAGACAGGTGTCTGTCGGCGGCCGATGGAATGTGGTGGGAGGACGATGATTTATGTCTTGCCCACACAGATGAAGATTGGGGAAACCATCAACCAGACGACACCTGGTATGTCGGAGAGGTCGACCATATGACGAGAAGCGGGCGGTATTTCAAGCCCACGCACCTGGACCAGCCAGAGGCATCTGGGAAGGATAAAGAAGCTAAGAAACAGAAGGAGAAACAGCTTGAAGAGGAGGTTGTACTCAAACAGTTAAAGAAGATACAAGCAGACATCTCCATCTGGGGACTGCTTATGGCCTCATGAGTGCACAGACAGGCTGTCCTATCTGCTATGGACAAGGCCAAACTCTCTATAGATACCACACCAGAGTAGCTGGTTGGACTGGTCTTTCCGGGAGGAGGTTCCCCGACACTAACCTTTTCAGATAAAGAACTGCCGCCTGAGGGCGCAAATCATAACAAACCCCTTTACATCTCCGTGGAATGTAGAGGCAAGTGGGTGCCAGTGGTTTTTATCGACACGGGATCCGCCATTAATGTATGCCCATCAAGGACGGCATATGCGATCAGGTTGAAGCCCACGGACTTCGTGCCGACTACTTAAGTGATCAGAGCCTATGATAACACCAGCAGAGAGGTGATGGGGACTGTCAAAATTCAGACCCAAGTTGGTCCAGGACAACACAACGTTGAATTCCATGTCTTGGACGTTCCCGCAACCTTCAATCTACTCTTGGGGTGGCCGTGGTTGCACCAAGTGAAGGCAGTCTCTTCCACTTTGCATCAAATGCTGAAGTACCCTCACGGGAAGGGGGTGGTCATTGTTTTCGGGAATTCATCAATCCACCCACCGCCAGAAGTGTCTACACCAGTCTTGGAAATCGAGCACGGCATGGAGGATGTGTTCTTATCAGGGTTTACTCTGGCTGAGGCCCGGGTTGTGCAGAATATCATGGCCGTTAATGAGGGAGTATATGTCAGTGCTCAATCTGTATACCTCATGAACAAGCCACAACATATCCCCGGGATGGGATTAGGAAGGAGTGGCCGGAAGGGCGTCGCAGCATTGGCCGAAGTGCCACACAACCCTCATACCTTTGGCTTGGGATATCTGCCCACCAAAGAGGACTGGGTAAGGAAGGGAAAGGAAATGGCTGGAAGTGCCAGAGCAAAGCAGGCCGGGAAGCCTTTTGAGCTGATGCATAGGCCCATTCAGGGTACCCTAAATGGACGCTTCGTCCGGGAAGGGGAAGATTTTCCATTTTGTGGCTTCCTAGAGCCATGGCTAAACACGGAGAGGAAGCGTGTACCAGGTTTCGAGATCTTCTTCGACCTGTAATTATCCGGGGATGACGTTGCCGAAGAGCAGACGGACCCATCAGCTGAGGTTGAACAGAGTAAGAAAGTGCAGTCTGAGGACACCGAACTTGAAATGGGGGTAGCACTGGAGTGTCTACTTTCAGATCCTCCGATCGACCAGGAGTGCTTAGGGGATAACTTCTCGGTATGCGTGATCGGGAATTGAACGGCTGCGGGCCCGCCAGCAACTATTTTGGATGCATCTATCGCACCCTCTCTCATTTGGCAGTATGAAGAGGGATTTTTGTCCAGCAGTACCTGTAACAGCGCCCGCGTGGGCCTCATGCTACAGTTCGGACTCGACTTGTGTCACGGTTCTTAATCTGAACCAAAGAGTCCAAATCTGGCAAATCGTTTTGAGAAACAGATTTTTGAAAAAGTAGTGCCAAACATGGACTGCTTTGCCAGATACAGAGTCGCCACCTAAATATTTTTTTTTTTATGGGAGAATTTAGGAAACCCTGACTCAGTGCCGAAGGCCACATGTCCGTCATCACCGGAGTTGTCTCGGCTCGGGAGCTTGGGTACGATCGGGGAAGGTCAGCTATGAGCACCCCCTTTCGCCCGGTCCGAAGACCGGCCCCTACTAACCGTGATATCCAATTTTGAAAACGTTACGTGTTCTTAAACCGGTTATTAGCCTAGAATTACTATGTTGTGCGCGCAGCAAACAAGTATAGACCAAATCGCCTAAATTGGAACAAAACATTTCATGTTTGTTTTGAAAATGGTTTGCTACTCGCAAGTAGGCTAAAATGCAGATTTTGCCACCCTCAAGTGGGCTTTTAGAAAAGATGATTTTGCCACTATCTAGTGGGCTTAAAACTCACAGTTTTAGTGCATTATTCCAATTTAGGTAATTCAACCTCCATCCACAGGCATTCAAGTAGTTATATCACATAAGCAACTAGCCTCATGGTAATCATACTGTCATGGCAACACTCACACGCATGCGATATGCTAAAGCATAAAAGCTTACCTAGTACTCCGAGCCAAAACAGAAACTAGTCAGTAAACATGCATGTCCTAGTTCATGTTAAAAGTGGCTAATGCATCACATGCAAAATGCGATCTAGGCAGGCTCGGCTAGCCCTAAACATGGCATATGAAATGCGATCAACTATCACATAGTCAATTTTTGAATTGAAGTACGAATGCAGTTAGCGTGATGTACCGAGCCTAATGCATGCAGTACAAATGTATGGATGCACGCATGCATAGCATAAGGTATGCTAAAATAAATGTGCCCTAATCTACCATCATAAGCAGGTAAATAAAAGGGAGAAAGAAGTGGGGGTTGGAAGACATGCACACACACACCCACACCTATTACAAGTTTGCCCTCGCTCGGAGGGACCAAATAAATATTACAAATTAATTAACTACGCGAGCTAATTAAATATTACAAATTAATTAACAAATTAATTATTCTAAGAAAACAGTAAACCGCCTCGGGAAGCGCGCCGCCATGCGTAGGCTGCCTCTGTTTTCTTTCCTGTGCTCCTCTGGAGGCTGCCAAAATTTCAGGACTGCTTCCTTGGATGCTGGGAGACACCACCGGCTGGGTGAAATTGCCACCGGCACTGAGATGTTGCTACCGGCACAAAATTGAAGCTGTCGGCAGAGAAAAGATTGCCGGCCGGCACCTTACACTGCCGGTCGGCAGAGTATTCCTGCAGAACCTGCAACTCACAGCAACAGAGGGCAAGACAAAGCATGGCAGCACAATTCAAGGCATGTATGCACCAACCATGTCCCTTATCATGATAATGACTCAAAGGGGCATGTGCCTCGATTTTCGGACCACCAATCACGCATTTCCATGCATGATGGCCCAAAGCATCAAGTGTGCAACTTCAATTTCAAAATGCATGCAAACCAAATAAACACACAAGGAGGCCTAACCTCTATCATACTCATCTCAAGAGGCAAGGTGATGCATGCAAGATGCAATGCAACTTAGGCATACGAGCTAAGGATGCAACATGCCGATACAAGCAAACATGCAAGGTGAGCATGCAAATAAGCAAGGGATGGTCTTAAACATGAATTAGGCAGCTCTAGTTAGGCCCAAAACAGTGGCCAATGGAAGAAAATGAAGTGCCTCGAAATGCGTGCGCACGGGCACGCAAACCGAGGCAATGGCATATGCAATGCAATGGCTAAAATGGCATATAGAATGCAACATGGACTTATACTAACATGAGAGAGCCTCAGCCACACTCACGTAAGAGGCCGATGGATGAAAATGAAGTGCCTCGAAATGCGTGCACACGGGCACGCAAACCGAGGCAATGGCATATGCAATGCAATGGCATGGAAAATGATATGAAAACATGCCAATGGGATTTTAGCACTGAAATGAGGGGCAAAACAGCCCCGAAATGAGGCGAAAGTACGCCCGATGCATGGAATTCCTCCCGAAATGCGAAATTAGGCACCCGAAATGGCTTACAGCTATACAAAGCATGCATAATATGGACATGGAGCATGAAGACAGAAGCAAGACAGCTCTGAGACAAGCATTTTTACAGTTTATGACATGGCCAATCAGCAAGCAAAGATGGGGCTAAAATGGCATACAAAAACGACCCTAAACATGCGATTATGAAGCAACTCACAGCTGCTAACTCCAAATAGGTTAGGGCCCTTCAACAAAATTGAAGAGGGACCCAAAATATGCACATTTACAGAACTGTAAAAGCCCCAAAAACAAACATGGATAGGGCTAAGCTCTTATGCAAGAAATGGGCCAAAAGGTGGCCAAAGAAGCAAGTATGCAAAAAATTCATCAAACAGCCAAAGACCCTTAATAAAACATGACAAGGGGGTCAAAATATGGCTGTTTTTAGTTCGGACCAAAGTCCAAAAACAGCAACATCAGGGGCTGCCAAGACATACAAAAATGGGACCAAAAAGAGGATATAAAGGGGAGTATGACATGGAAGTCCCAAACAATGTTGAGCCCTTCTTCAATGTTGACGAAGGGCTCAAAATAAGCCTATTTTCAGTTTACATCAGGCTCTAAAACAGATCATACACAGGCCAAAAAATACATGCGAGATTATGGCATTTAAGAGGGGTAATGAAGCAAGTGCAAGCTACTGTCCTCAAACAGCAATAGGTCCTCAATCAAACATGAAGAGGACCTCAAAATATGATGATTTGAAGTTTGGGTCGGAGCCCAAAGATGTAACCACAAGGAGCTAAGATATAGGCTAAAAAAATGCGCAAAAGAGGGAAAGTAGGACTCACCCTTGTAGAACCAATCTTTAGCAACCTTTGGACTGAGTTTGAGAGCTTTTAACCTCTGGAGGACAGCCTCAAGCTGCTGGAATAGGCGTTGGATGCCTTGTGCTATGAGTTGATGAAGAAATGGCCCAAGAACAAGGGTATTTGGTGGTTGAATGAGAGAGATATAGAGAGAGATCAAGGGTTGTGTGTATGTATATCAGATATATCTATATATCTCTGGTTTTTTGTTCCAAAAAATCCAACCTAAACAAAGGAGGAGGAGAGGCCCCTTATATAGGCAATATTAGCACTTAACTTACAAGCTAAGTAAAGGGAAAGGGTCAAAGGGGTTCAAGGGGGTGCAAGGCTTCTAGAGGAAGCTAAAACAGCTGGCCAAGCTTTGGCCAAAGGGTTCAAGCTTCTAGAAGGTTAAGGGGTTCAAAGGCTCACAAGGTGCAAAACAAACACACATGCACGTGGGGGATCGATTCTGTGCATTCCAGCTAGCACAGCTGGAATCCACTCAATCTGCAGAATGCTCCAGAAGGTCGTCGGCTAGCAAAAAAGGCCGGTCGGCTACTTTAATCTGCCGGTCGGCACAATAAATAGCCGGTCGGCACAATAAATTGCCGGTCGGCACAAACAGAGTGCCGATGGGTGGCCGGTAAAGTCAAAAAACTGCCGATTGGTGTCCAAATTGAAGCCCCGGAAGTTAGCTTTCCAATGGAGCAAACCTTGCATCAAAATTCCTCCTGTGCAAAAAGTTATGCCCTTTTCTGTGAAGCCGCGCAGATTCGATCCAACCGGGATGATGCCCGACTTCAACTGATCATATCTCCCCCACCCGGACTTGGCTCTAGGAGATTCTTGAGTGCAAAGTGAAGCCCCAGAAGTCTTCTTTCCAATGGTGGTGACCTCATAGCTAAACTCCAAGTGTACAGACAGATAAGCCCGATTCAGCGAGGGCTGCTCGACTCGCTTCTTTCCGGATTCATGCCGAACTTCTCCCAAGCTAGTTTTCTCCTCTCCTTTCCTCTCTTCTTCAACTCCAAACTCCTAAACAAAGTGTTTTGAAGGATTTGCCTCTCTTCTAGCCGAAGAAATTGATTCTTTGCCCTGCACATCTCTCAACACCGAGCAAACCATCAGTAGTGCCCAAGTCTTAAGGGCGGTAAAAAATGGGGTGTCTACAGTTGCCCCTCTTTGACAGAACTCGAAAGTCATAACAATGACGGGAGTGAATGTCAAAGCCCAGAGACGACCCATTTTTGACAAGGCCGAAGACTTGGACAAACAAACAAAGTACCGATAAATAAATGGTTGTGCCCACAGGCTGCCTACGTATCCCTTTGCAAGGAATCAAACCAGCGTAGTTCAGGGGCAGGATGCAAATGATATGCAAGAAGACTTTGATAATTGGACTTATACGCCACGCGAAGCCAGTTTTGAAAGTTGGACTTATACGCTACACGAAGTCGGTTTTGAAAGTTGGACTTATACGCTACGCGAAGCCGATTTTGAAAGTTGGACTTATACGCTACGCGAAGCCGATTTTGAAAGTTGGACTTATACGCTACGCGAAGCCGGTTTTGAAAGTTGGACTTATACGCTACGCGAAGCCGGTTTGTATTCAAAACAATGTAATGTACTAACAAGTACAAGTGAGGTGCACAAGATAGCGCGATAGGATGCATGCAAAATGCAAGTAAGGTGCACAAAACAGTGCGATGCGCAAGAAAGCGCGAGTGATTTGAAATGCACAAGGCAGTGCGAGTGAGGTGCGCAAAATAGCGCGAATGATAAACTACACAAAACAGTGCGATTGAGGTGCGCAAAATAGCGCGAATGGATGCAATGCACTAACAAGTGCAATTGAGGTGCGCAAGATAACGCGAACAAATGCAATGCACAAAATAGTGCGATGCGCAAAATAGCGCGAAGGAAATGTGATGCACAAAACAGTGCGATGCGCAAAATAGCGCGAAGAAAATACAATGCACTAACAAGTGCAAGTAAGGTGCGCAAGATAGCGCGAACAAATGCAATGCACAAAATAGTGCGATGCGCAAAATAGCGCGAAGGAAATGTAATGCACAAAACAGTGCGATGCGCAAAATAGCGCGAAGAAAATACAATGCACTAACAAGTGCAAGTAAGGTGCGCAAGATAGCGTGAACAAATGCAATGCACAAAATAGTGCGATGCGCAAAATAGCGCGAAGGAAATGTAATGCACAAAACAGTGCGATGCGCAAAATAGCGCGAACAAAATGTAATGCACTAACAAGTGCGATGCGCAAAATAGCGCGAAGAAAATACAATGCACTAACAAGTGCAAGTAAGGTGCGCAAGATAGCGCGAACAAATGCAATGCACAAAATAGTGCGATGCGCAAAATAGCGCGAAGGAAATGTAATGCACAAAACAGTGCGATGCGCAAAATAGCGCGAACAAAATGTAATGCACTAACAAGTGCGATGCGCAAAATAGCACGAACAAAATACAATGCACTAACAAGTGCAAGTAAGGTGCGCAAGATAGCGCGAACAAATGCAATGCACAAAATAGTGCGATGCGCAAAATAGCGCGAAGGAAATGTAATGCACAAAACAGTGCGATGCGCAAAATAGCGCGAACAAAATGTAATGCACTAACAAGTGCGATGCGCAAAATAGCGCGAAGGAAATGTAATGCACAAAACAGTGCAATGCGCAAAATAGCGCGAACAAAATGTAATGCACTAACAAGTGCGATGCGCAAAATAGCGCGAACAAAATACAATGCACTAACAAGTGCAAGTAAGGTGCGCATGATAGCGCGAGTGAATGCATGTTCTATGCAAATGAGGTGCATTTTCTATGCAAATATGGAAGAGTGCATTTTCTATGCAAAAGATACGAGCATTTTCTATGCAAAAAAACAGGAGCATATTCTATGCAATATTGAAAGCATATTCTATGCAGAATCGAAAGAAAACATATTCTATGCAATGGAAGGGCATCAAACATGTACTCTGGTGCCTTCGATTTACCTTTCGGAGGACTTTGTAATACGCTCAGCTCAAAAGGGGACACCCTGTTTATGTTGGCAAGAGATAACATCTGCTGCTGCTTTAATTGCCATTCTGACTTGAAGCAGGCTTACACTTGGGGTCGAGATACACTCATACTCCAGAGAGATGGTGAGGCCTGAGAAGGTGCACCTGGAATGCAGTCTCGGATCTTGCCAAAGCTGGAACACCCTAAGATGCTCCGAATTTTCCTTTTTCTTTTGCTTTGCAGTCTGGAACCTACATAGCTTCAGATAGGTCCTTGTTCTACTGTTCACACTTATCGGGGGTGGACCCTGCAGTTTTATGAAAGAACAAATACTGTTTTGCACAAATGTGGAGAATGGCACAGCACTCTGAGCACAAGATGATTTTTGAAAATTGAGAAATGAGTTCTTAACCGGGTATTGAGCCGTCGACTGGCCACAACCAAAACGACTCGACAAGGGAAAAACAAAGGTAAACAACCTAAACACGTCGAGACACGCTCGGAACGACTCAAAGCAAGAATCGAGACAAACAAAACAAAAGACACGACACACAGACGTGCACAGGGAGCCTGTTTCACCGGGTATTATTCCCACCCTTTCTTAATTGTGATTCTCACATCACTCGGCTCTCAAGCTCGGTTTTTCTCTCAAAACCCTTTTCTCGCTTTTTCTCTCAGCGCACATCTCTCTATTCTTTAATCTCTCATTTTTCATCCCTCCCCTGGGTGGTTGATGGATAAGCTGGAAATTGTGGGCTCTTGCCCCTGATATTTCGCTAGACTCTTGTTCACAACAGTAAGTTTCTCCCATAGAGGGGTTGTGCTACAACTGGGTGTGTAGCAAATCTGCAGCTAACATCGGTTGATGATGCCCTGCTGGGGAGTTTGGACGTGGTTAGATCTGTCCAGATGAGGGAGTGGAACATCTCGCCCCATTCCAGTTCGTGCTTCGTACTTGACTTGATACCTCGTTGCGTGGAGGATGCGAAAGCCTTCTGCCCTTTTGCGGTCAGCTTCAGTGGTGCCCTTTTCTGGCAGGTAGAGTGCCCTTTCTGGCAGGTGCATTGACAACGGGAGAAAGACAGGAAGCCTGACTCAACTGTGCCCCTAGTTCATTATTTTGACCATTTTTTGTTTTGGTTTTCTACTAAAACAATTTTGACCAACATGAGAGTTAGATTAACACACTTGTTCGATTTTTGATTTGAAAATCATGCAAGTTAGGTTATGAGCACTGAAAATTTTCCCTTTTTGGGTCCAAGAAATGGTCCAGTTTTGGAAAAGATGGAATAATTTTCGAGAGATCAGTCAACCTCAGTAAAAATTCTCAAAAACTATTTTTGCAAACGGCCAATGCTTAACAAGCACGGCACCCACTCTTGAGGTGCACAACTTCGGATTTGGACAAAAATTGCCCTCTTGCTCGAAGAGAGCTGCATGGCAACGGAAAGTTGCCCCTTGTCTGAATGGCACCATAGTGTATTGTAATCAGTCCTCAGAGCGACGATTGCAACCGAACTCCCGGATACAGAAAAGACAAAGATGACTAGAACCATTACATGGACACAGTTGAATTTGAAGTGTTTCAAGGCTGGACTTCAGAATGAAGTTGCCTACGTATCCCAAAGATGGGAATCAAGCCATACGTAGTTCGGGTTAAGGTCCACTCGGGTATTTTAACCTTCACTTTGTTTGGCTCTTATTTTTGCCAAGGCGCCCAATGCGGGTTTTCGACCTTGCGAGCTTCTTTTCATTTTCTATTTCTTTTTCAATTCTTTTCGTTTCATTTCTTTCTCTTTTTTTTTTTTCTTCTTTTTTCTTTTTTTGTTCTTTTTCTTCTTTTTCTTGCTCTAACTTTTGCCTGGGTCGCCCTTCCGGGTTTTCGGCCCAGCGAGCCTCTCAAGGGTAAAAGTGTAGCTTGGTCCATGCCAAATGGTTATAGGGTTTCGAAGCCATCCGTATCCAGGAGAGTGGCTGTTGATTTGCAAGAGGACTCATCTTCAGCTCTTCGAGCATATCTGACATTTTTGCCCCTAGTTTGAGGGGGGGGCTTCTGATCTAGCTTTACAAGCTTTCTTTGATCTGATCTTCCTGATCTGACTTTGGTGCCTTTTGTTCGAGGGCTGCTTCGAATCTGGCCACACAGGCCTCATATGGCGGTTGACCATTGAACGTTCTGAAATTAAGTCCGAGGTTTGAAAACAAATGGACAGAATCTTGAGGCTGAGAGCGATCCTAGGCTGCACAATCTCAAGAGTGATTCCACACAAGTCTTCACAGGACTGCGCAAAACATTTTTCGAAAGTTTTTAAGAAAGCGACAAATCGCTCGCGCTGAAAACAATGTGGGACCAATCTGGATCAAGCCAGGATCCTTCCCAGTACTCACATTAACAAACATGATCTCATTCATTAAGGGCTTAGCACGCCTCTCTTTCCCTCAGTTTGATCAAATTTTGCAAAATCTGAAGAATTCCTTTCTCTTCATTTTTATCACCGCAGTGTTCAAAAAGGTTTTGAAAAGCTTAGGTCATTACAATGACTTCAAGGCACAGAAAAGGCAGGCGAAGAGCACTGTCATTCCATTCAATACTTCTGGCACAACTGGCACACGGCGGAAGCAAACACAAGAGTGTGAAAATCACTACTGTTCATTCAAATCTGTTGGCACAACTGGCTCCCTGACAGAAACAGACTCAAAAGGACAAACACAAAGCAAAATAGTGATATCCGAAGTAACACCCCCGGAATCACCTGACTTTAACAAAACAGGACTGACTCGATACAACAAGACAGACCCTTAATCAAAAAGACTGACTCAAAACAAAGAGACAGACTTAAAACAAAACCACAAAACTGACTCAACACCCAAGTCAGAAGCTACAAAAACCAGTATTCGCAAATGCTCAAAACAGTGCGTGCCACACGCCACATCTGGAGTAAACTGAGTGCCGCCCACAGGTGGTTCATCCCCTGATCACATCACATTATCCCCCACAAGTTCACTGATCCAATGACGATAGACTTTTCTGAGTTGGTGCGACGATGACCTCGTTGTCAAACAAATCCTGTACATCGTGGCGCAGACGAAAGCAGCTATCGGTCTCATGACCGGTTTGTTGGTGGTACGCACAGTACTTAGTCTGGTCATGCTTTGCAGGGATAGGATCGGGTAGGGGCCGTTGTTCCAACGGTTTCAGATGTCCTTTCCGGAGTAAGACCTCTAGAGCCTTTGACAAAGGCATATGAAGTGGAGTGAAGACCCTCTTGACTCGAGGTGGATATTTGGTTTTTTGTGAGCTACTTCCGGATGCACCGGTGAATGGGGTAGCTGTTTTTGATGCAGTGGTGGTAACCATGTCTACTTCAGAAGACCTTGCAGCTGCGTCACCGCTGGTGGTCGCATTCGAATTGCGGGAAAATGCCCTCCTGGGCTGCTCCTTATCCTGGTCAAACAGACCTTGCCTCATTGCATCTTCGATTTGTACCCCCATATCGTGTAAGTCTGAGAAAGTGGGAAAGGGGATTACAATCATTCTCTGCATTAGCTTAGGCTGGAGATTGCGCACAATCATCCGTATTTGATCCTTATCTGTTGGCCTAATGGTCATCATTGAGGCCTTGGCTCTCCAGCGGGCCACGAATTCTGAGAAGCTCTCCTTAGGCTCCTGCCTCGTCGTCTCAAGATCACGGGTCGTAATCTAGATTTGTGTATTGTATGAATATTGTGCGACGAAGGCCTCAGCCATCTCATCCCAACTTCTCTTGACATCATCCTCCAATTTTGCATACCACGCGGCCGCTACACCCGACAGGGTCCGGCCAAACAAAGACAGCTTCTGCAATCTAGTGAGGCCCATTGGTCTTAGGACGTCTGAAAATAGTCGCAGGTGTACCATGGGATCCTCAGATCCGTCAAAACGATCGATTTGCGACATCTTAAACCGATCTGGCAGCGTCACAGCTGCGTCAGTGTATCCGTCTCCAATGTCCGGAATGGACTTCACGCCTTGAGATTTCTTAAACAGCTTTTCAAGCTTGCTCATTTTTAATGCCATGGGGTCCACCTCGGACTCGAAGGGAGAATCCGATTGATTGATAGGAGTGGGTGCTTTGGATAGTTGAGGCGGGATTGGGGGCGGAGCTGGCCCCGTTGGAAGGTCGGTATCCTCCTGGACGTGTGCCTCCTCGAGTATGGGAACTCTTGGTGGGGGAGGAGTCTGGTGTGAAGTAGATACTCCAGTTTGCTGCTCCAATCTGGCAATTGTCTCTGCCTGTTGGGTTATGACCACAGCCTGTTGCTTGGCGAATTCTGCTTGACGGACAGTGTCTTGCTGCATGGCTTTCATACTATCCTGGAGTTGGCGCACCATCTCTTCCAGACTCGACATATTGTCCTGATCTAACTGAGCAACCGGTATATCTCCCTGAGGTAAAAACAGATATCTCAACCCAACTGCACACAGGCGAGATGGGTAATGACTGCTGATCTGAAGACTGTTGAACTAATAATCTGTGTCTGATTGGCCTTTTTACCCTGTCTCTGGCGAAGGAACACCGATTGCCCTTGAACTGAATCTTTGACCCGACAAAGTCTATCAGCACAAGTCCAATGTACCTGGGGGATTGTGGAGCCTTCTGAAGCTATAGTTCCAGGACTACCTTGCAAAAGAGAAAACAGACAGCATCTCAGCTCAATTTCACTGCAACGGATAGCAGAACGACGGTACTCAATACTGATAACTGTTCCCCAAATATCTGTTCCCAAAATACTGAATCTGATACCCACGGATATAACTGATTCTCAAATTCTGATACCAATGCCCTTAGGCCTGACGCCCCAAACTTGCAAACTGGTATGTACATTCCTGTAGAGATACACTCTAAAAGCACATAGCAAGTAAGAGAGAGCCAAAACACCCCTATGTTGGGGTAGGGTTTCCTTGTCCTATTTTGTCAGGAGCTAGGGTTTCACTATGCACACAGCGGTTTTCAAACAACCTAACATCGGGTAAGCAGCCTGTCCTAGCTTGGAATGGTCACTATGGATTCCGAATATGCACTAGGTCGAATGGTCAAAAAGGGTGCCCCGGTAAACCGGGGTTTGTGTTCCCATGCTATCAGAGCCCATAGCCGGTCAGCCTTATGGACATGCCTTGACAAGACAAGCCTCCGGCAAACCGTTCAGGAATGGCAGATGGCAAACACTGTGTTCCTAGGCGCACCAATGCACATGCAATGCAAAGAAACACATAAATGAAGTCAAAACAGGATATCACGAGTTCGAGTCAAACTCTCTAAAACTCCCCAGCAGAGTCGCCAGAAACTGTAACAGCGCCCGCGTGGGCCTCATGCTACAGTTCGGACTCGACTTGTGTCACGGTTCTTAATCTGAACCAAAGAGTCCAAATCTGGCAAATCGTTTTGAGAAACAGATTTTTGAAAAAGTAGTGCCAAACATGGACTGCTTTGCCAGATACAGAGTCGCCACCTAAATATTTTTTTTTTTATGGGAGAATTTAGGAAACCCTGACTCAGTGCCGAAGGCCACATGTCCGTCATCACCGGAGTTGTCTCGGCTCGGGAGCTTGGGTACGATCGGGGAAGGTCAGCTATGAGCACCCCCTTTCGCCCGGTCCGAAGACCGGCCCCTACTAACCGTGATATCCAATTTTGAAAACGTTACGTGTTCTTAAACCGGTTATTAGCCTAGAATTACTATGTTGTGCGCGCAGCAAACAAGTATAGACCAAATCGCCTAAATTGGAACAAAACATTTCATGTTTGTTTTGAAAATGGTTTGCTACTCGCAAGTAGGCTAAAATGCAGATTTTGCCACCCTCAAGTGGGCTTTTAGAAAAGATGATTTTGCCACTATCTAGTGGGCTTAAAACTCACAGTTTTAGTGCATTATTCCAATTTAGGTAATTCAACCTCCATCCACAGGCATTCAAGTAGTTATATCACATAAGCAACTAGCCTCATGGTAATCATACTGTCATGGCAACACTCACACGCATGCGATATGCTAAAGCATAAAAGCTTACCTAGTACTCCGAGCCAAAACAGAAACTAGTCAGTAAACATGCATGTCCTAGTTCATGTTAAAAGTGGCTAATGCATCACATGCAAAATGCGATCTAGGCAGGCTCGGCTAGCCCTAAACATGGCATATGAAATGCGATCAACTATCACATAGTCAATTTTTGAATTGAAGTACGAATGCAGTTAGCGTGATGTACCGAGCCTAATGCATGCAGTACAAATGTATGGATGCACGCATGCATAGCATAAGGTATGCTAAAATAAATGTGCCCTAATCTACCATCATAAGCAGGTAAATAAAAGGGAGAAAGAAGTGGGGGTTGGAAGACATGCACACACACACCCACACCTATTACAAGTTTGCCCTCGCTCGGAGGGACCAAATAAATATTACAAATTAATTAACTACGCGAGCTAATTAAATATTACAAATTAATTAACAAATTAATTATTCTAAGAAAACAGTAAACCGCCTCGGGAAGCGCGCCGCCATGCGTAGGCTGCCTCTGTTTTCTTTCCTGTGCTCCTCTGGAGGCTGCCAAAATTTCAGGACTGCTTCCTTGGATGCTGGGAGACACCACCGGCTGGGTGAAATTGCCACCGGCACTGAGATGTTGCTACCGGCACAAAATTGAAGCTGTCGGCAGAGAAAAGATTGCCGGCCGGCACCTTACACTGCCGGTCGGCAGAGTATTCCTGCAGAACCTGCAACTCACAGCAACAGAGGGCAAGACAAAGCATGGCAGCACAATTCAAGGCATGTATGCACCAACCATGTCCCTTATCATGATAATGACTCAAAGGGGCATGTGCCTCGATTTTCGGACCACCAATCACGCATTTCCATGCATGATGGCCCAAAGCATCAAGTGTGCAACTTCAATTTCAAAATGCATGCAAACCAAATAAACACACAAGGAGGCCTAACCTCTATCATACTCATCTCAAGAGGCAAGGTGATGCATGCAAGATGCAATGCAACTTAGGCATACGAGCTAAGGATGCAACATGCCGATACAAGCAAACATGCAAGGTGAGCATGCAAATAAGCAAGGGATGGTCTTAAACATGAATTAGGCAGCTCTAGTTAGGCCCAAAACAGTGGCCAATGGAAGAAAATGAAGTGCCTCGAAATGCGTGCGCACGGGCACGCAAACCGAGGCAATGGCATATGCAATGCAATGGCTAAAATGGCATATAGAATGCAACATGGACTTATACTAACATGAGAGAGCCTCAGCCACACTCACGTAAGAGGCCGATGGATGAAAATGAAGTGCCTCGAAATGCGTGCACACGGGCACGCAAACCGAGGCAATGGCATATGCAATGCAATGGCATGGAAAATGATATGAAAACATGCCAATGGGATTTTAGCACTGAAATGAGGGGCAAAACAGCCCCGAAATGAGGCGAAAGTACGCCCGATGCATGGAATTCCTCCCGAAATGCGAAATTAGGCACCCGAAATGGCTTACAGCTATACAAAGCATGCATAATATGGACATGGAGCATGAAGACAGAAGCAAGACAGCTCTGAGACAAGCATTTTTACAGTTTATGACATGGCCAATCAGCAAGCAAAGATGGGGCTAAAATGGCATACAAAAACGACCCTAAACATGCGATTATGAAGCAACTCACAGCTGCTAACTCCAAATAGGTTAGGGCCCTTCAACAAAATTGAAGAGGGACCCAAAATATGCACATTTACAGAACTGTAAAAGCCCCAAAAACAAACATGGATAGGGCTAAGCTCTTATGCAAGAAATGGGCCAAAAGGTGGCCAAAGAAGCAAGTATGCAAAAATTTCATCAAACATCCAAAGACCCTTAATAAAACATGACAAGGGGGTCAAAATATGTCTGTTTTTAGTTCGGACCAAAGTCCAAAAACAGCAACATCAGGGGCTGCCAAGACATACAAAAATGGGACCAAAAAGAGGATATAAAGGGGAGTACGACATGGAAGTCCCAAACAGTGTTGAGCCCTTCTTCAATGTTGAAGAAGGGCTCAAAATAAGCCTATTTTCAGTTTACATCAGGCTCTAAAACAGATCATACACAGGCCAAAAAATACATGCGAGATTATGGCATTTAAGAGGGGTAATGAAGCAAGTGCAAGCTACTGTCCTCAAACAGCAATAGGTCCTCAATCAAACATGAAGAGGACCTCAAAATATGATGATTTGAAGTTTGGGTCGGAGCCCAAAGATGTAACCACAAGGAGCTAAGATATAGGCTAAAAAAATGCGCAAAAGAGGGAAAGTAGGACTCACCCTTGTAGAACCAATCTTTAGCAACCTTTGGACTGAGTTTGGGAGCTTTTAACCTCTGGAGGACAGCCTCAAGCTGCTGGAATAGGCGTTGGATGCCTTGTGCTATGAGTTGATGAAGAAATGGCCCAAGAACAAGGGTATTTGGTGGTTGAATGAGAGAGATATAGAGAGAGATCAAGGGTTGTGTGTATGTATATCAGATATATCTATATATCTCTGGTTTTTTGTTCCAAAAAATCCAACCTAAACAAAGGAGGAGGAGAGGCCCCTTATATAGGCAATATTAGCACTTAACTTACAAGCTAAGTAAAGGGAAAGGGTCAAAGGGGTTCAAGGGGGTGCAAGGCTTCTAGAGGAAGCTAAAACAGCTGGCCAAGCTTCTCCAAGAAGCTTGGCCAAAGGGTTCAAGCTTCTAGAAGGTTAAGGGGTTCAAAGGCTCACAAGGTGCAAAACAAACACACATGCACGTGGGGGATCGATTCTGTGCATTCCAGCTGGCACAGCTGGAATCCACTCAATCTGCAGAATGCTCCAGAAGGTCGTCGGCTAGCAAAAAAGGCCGGTCGGCTACTTTAATCTGCCGGTCGGCACAATAAATGGCCGGTCGGAGCAATAAATTTCCGGTCGGCACAAACAGAGTGCCGATGGGTGGCCGGTAAAGTCAAAAAACTGCCGATTTGTGTCCAAATTGAAGCCCCGGAAGTTATCTTTCCAATGGAGCAAACCTTGCATCAAAATTCCTCCTGTACAAAAAGTTATGCCCTTTTCCGTGAAGCCGCGCAGATTCGATCCAACCGGGATGATGCCCGACTTCAACTGATCATATCTCCCCCACCCGGACTTGGCTCTAAGAGATTCTTGAGTGCAAAGTGAAGCCCCGGAAGTCTTCTTTCCAATGGTGGTGACCTCATAGCTAAACTCCAAGTGTACAGACAGATAAGCCCGATTCAGCGAGGGCTGCTCGACTCGCTTCTTTCCGGATTCATGCCGAACTTCTCCCAAGCTAGTTTTCTCCTCTCCTTTCCTCTCTTCTTCAACTCCAAACTCCTAAACAAAGTGTTTTGAAGGATTTGCCTCTCTTCTAGCCGAAGAAATTGATTCTTTGCCCGGCACATCTCTCAACACCGAGCAAACCATCAGTAGTGCCCAAGTCTTAAGGGCGGTCAAAAATGGGGTGTCTACAGTACCGAGTCAGGTAGTGAGCCGGAATCTGATTCCACCGAGTCTTGTGAGTCGGAATCAGGTTCCAGCTCGACTGAGTCTGAGTCTGGTAATCCTGGGGATGATAACCCGGATGCCACAGTCTTGTCCAGGTTGTCTTTTTCTTTCTCTTTTGAGTCTGTTGTAACCGAAGAATCGGACGATTTGGATGTGCTTAATGAGAATCAAGTAGCTGTAGTTTCTGAGTACTTTTCTGTGCCCTTGATTTATTGTGTTAATTCAGACTTTCAAAATTTTGATAAAAACGACGAGGAAGAAATTCCTCCGGTTTTGCAATGCTTAATTGAACAAGAGCAGGAAAGATTTGTTGAACCCTTAATGGATGAAATCACTACAGTGAATGTCGGTACTGAGGAGGACCCGCAGCTGGTCCAGATCGGGTCCATGTTGTCTTCGGAGGAACGCGATCGCTTAGTCGCTTTATTAAAAGATTTCAAAGATGTTTTCGCGTGGTCCTACGAAGACATGCCTGGAATCGATCCTGAGATTGTACAGCACCGGATCCCTCTTGACCCCGAGGCCCGACCTGTTAAACAGAAACTCAGGAGGATCCGCCCCGACTGGGCTCTCAAGTTTAAGGAAGAAGTCACCAAACAAATCGACGCAGGCTTCCTGCTGGTATCCGAATACCCGACTTGGTTGGCCAACATCGTCCCAGTGCCGAAGAAGGATGGCAGGATCCGAGTGTGCGTGGATTTCAGGGATTTGAACAGAGCTAGTCCGAATGACGACTTTCCCTTGCCGCACATTGATGAGTTGGTGGATTTCACAGCAGGGCATGCTTTGCTTTCGTTCATGGATGGCTTCTCAGGTTACAATCAGATAGTGATGGCACCAGAAGATAGGGAAAAGACTGCTTTCACCACCCCGTGGGGGACCTACTGCTACCGAGTGATGCCGTTTGGATTAAAGAATGCTGGAGCTACATATCAACAGGCCACGACTACAATATTGCATGATATGATCCACAAAGAGGTTGAGGTGTACGTGGACGACATGATTGTCAAGTCCAAAGAAAGAGAGGGCCACTACACCGCCTTGCAAAAGTTCTTTCAAAGGATCAGAGAATTTCGGTTGCGGCTAAATCCTCAGAAGTGTACGTTCGGTGTTACAGCGGGAAAAATGCTGGGATTTCTGATTACACAAAGGGGCATCGAGGTTGACCCTTCAAAGATCAAGGCCATCTTAGAAATGCCACCACTAAGGACTGAAAAGGAGGTGCAAGGCTTTCTAGGTAAAGTGCAATTTATAAGACGGTTTATCTCAAAATTAACCTTGACTTGTGAACCACTTTTTGGTCTCCTGAAGGAAGGCAAGAAATTCCAATGGGACGGCCGATGCCAAGCTTCTTTTGAACAGATCAAGGAATATTTACAGAACCCGCCCGTATTGTCACCGCCAGAGCCGGGGAGACTGTTAATATTGCACCTTTCAGTGACCGAGACCACAATGGGCTGTATGCTCGCACAAGAGTCAGAGGATAAGGTGGAGAGAGCCATCTACTATCTGAGCAAGAAGATGCTAGAGTATGAGACTCGCTATACGCCGTTGGAGAAGGCTTGCTTAGCTTCGGTATGGGCTACCAGGAAGCTGCGGCACTACCTGTTAGCTCACTCCGTAATGTTGGTTTCACGACTCGATCCCATCAAATATCTTTTCGAGAAACCGGCACTTACGGGTAGGCTAGCTCATTGGTTGTTGTTGCTCTCCGAATTCGACCTGAAATATGTGACACGCAAGTCAGTCAAGGGAAGAGCAGTAGCAAAATTCTTAGCTGATCATCCAGTGGAAGGAGGTGAAGTAGTTGAATACTTATTCCCAGATGAAGCCATTTTGCACATCGACGACGAGTATTGGACGATGTACTTTGACGGAGCGTCAAATCAGTATGGGTATGGGATAGGAGTGTTGCTGATAGCACCCGACAATTCCCGTATCCCTCTAGCCTTCAAACTCCGGTTCAAAGTCTCGAACAACAAAGCAGAATATGAGGCATGCATTACCGGTCTAGAAGCGGCCCTAGAACTAGGAGCAAGATGGTTGGACGTCATCGGGGATTCAAACCTTGTTGTGTCTCAAGCAAAAGGAGACTAGAAAGTCAAAGAAGAAAAGATGATGATGTATCACCAGACCTTGGACTTGTTAATTCCTCGGTTTGAAAAGCTAAACTTTGCTCATCTTCCAAGAGAGAACAACAGGTTTGTAGATTTTTTAGCAACCCTATCTTCCATGATAGACATCCCGTTCGGAATCCGGATGCGTCCAGTCATCATTGACCAGAAATTTGCGCCAGCCTATGAGTCGATTGCTGCTATAGATGAGGTTCAGGACGAAAACCCCTGGTATTATGACATTTGGAATTTCTTGGAGAAGGAAGCATCTCCGCCAGGGGTAAATGCCAAGGACAAAAGGGCTATCAGAAGAATGGCCGTTCAGTTCATCATCTGTGGGGGTAAGCTGTATAAGAGAGATCATCTGGGAATACATAAGCTGTGTGTTGAAGCCGAGGAATTGAAGCGCCTGATGGAGGCCATCCATGGAGGAGAATACGGTGCGCATATGAACGGAGTAATGCTAGCACGGAAGATCCTCAGACAGGGTTACTACTGGTCCACCATGGAGGAGGATTGTATCGGTTTTGTTCGGCGATACCACAAGTGTCAGATCCATGGAAATCGGATGAATATCCCACCGTCGAAGCTGTACAACATGACTTCGCCATGGTCGTTTTCAGTTTGGGGAATTGACGTGATCGGGACTGTCACTCCGAAGGGGTCGAATGGGCATGAGTTCATCCTGGTCGCGATAGATTACTTTACAAAGTGGGTCGAGGCCCAATCGTATGCGGTGTTGAAGGCGTCGCACGTTGCAAAATTTATCAGGAACAACATCATCTGCCGCTACGGGGTCCCAAACGAGGTCATTTCAGATAATGGTTCCCACTTTAAGAAGGAAGTGATTGACTTGTTGGAAAAATACAACGTGGCTTTCCATAAGTCATCCACATACCGGCCGCAAACCAACGGAGCGGTCGAGGCCGTCAACAAGAATATCAAACACATACTGTAGAAGATGGTGGAAACCTACCGGGATTGGCCAGATAAGCTACCATTTGCTCTGTGGGGCTACAGGACTTCAATTAGAACTTTTACCGGAGTGACTCCGTATTTATTGGTTTATGGGATGGAGGCCGTTCTACCTATCGAGATTGAGGTTCTGTCATTACGAGTGTTGGCTGAGTGTCAAATAGCCGAAGCAGATTGGCAGCAGAGCAGGTTTGAGGAACTCATGCTCTTTGATGAGAGAAGACTGAAAGCACTTTGTAGAATTGTCTGGGCTTTCAACAAGAAAGTTAAGTCCAGGAGTCTAAAGGAGGGAGATTTGGTACTCAAGGACAATCGAGCTCCCATCCACGACCCAAGGGGCAAGTTCAGACCCAATTGGACTGGTCCCCACATCGTCAAGTCTATTTGGTTAGGTGGAGTTGTGGTTTTGATGGACCTAGATGGCCTAGAATTTTCACAACCGATCAACATGGACAAGTTGAAGAAATATTATCCCTGAGAGGCTCGCTAGGCCGAAAACCCGAAAGGGCGACCTAGGCAAAAGTTAGAGCATAAAAAAATTGGAAAGCATAAAAACTGAGCTCGCAAGGTTGAAAACCCGCAAAGGGCGGCCTTGGCAAAAGTTAGAGCGTAAAAGGAGAGTGAAAATACTCGAGTGAACCTAAGCCTGAACTACGTAAGGCTTGATTCCCATCTTCGGGATACGTAGGCAACTTCATCCTGAAGTTCAGCCATAAACTTTTCGCCGATCAACTTTGTCCATTTGATCATCTCAGTCATCTTTGTCTATCAGCATTTAAGGGCTTCCATTGGAATCTCCGGTGCAGTGCTATTCAGACTAGGGGCAACTTTCCAGTTGCAGGGATCCGGGGTTGTGCATCTCAGTGACAGATCTCAGGCGTGTCCAGTTCTGATCCATATCGAAAATGGTTTTGAAAAGTTTTAATAAAAGTTGACTTTGTTCAAATTAATCTTTCTATAACTAAGACCATTTTTGGACCAAAGCGAAAAATTTTCAGTGCCACAACCTTCAATTTCATTGATTTCAATACAGAGTTCTCCTGCTCTTGCATACAATCGAAGTTGATTTTTATTACATTCATAAAGAAAACTTGAAAGTACTAATAAAGCAATAAACCCAGGGCATAGTCAAGTCAGGTGTCCCTGCGTCCCCTCCCAGAGCTGGTCGAAGCTTCTGATACCGAGCTGGGCCCAATCTGTGCCTCTTCATTGAGCCAATCCAAGCACTCGTCAGACAAAGTATAACTGAAAGTGGGAGGCGGGGCTAGGAGTTCTCTCGTTATCCATGCTGTGGCATATCGGGCAAGCTGTGCACCTCGAACTGGAAAGGCAGCCGGATACTTTATCCCCTCTGGCGGGTAAGTCTGATCATGACCAAACTGGCGTTAGAACCGGAACGGAAAGTAGAATATACAGTGAGTTAGACCAACCAACTGGATCCCGGTCTGCCGGAACGTACTATAGCTCATTGCCGGGAGATTGAGCCAAGAGCAGCGCCAGGCGATGCGATCTGCAGACAAATTGCACATCCAGTCAAACCACCATCCCTCATCAAAGGCATCGACTAGGCGTTGTCGAAAGAAGTAGCCGCGAGCTGAGTAGGCTGGGCAAGAGTCCACAACTTGCAATTTATCCATCAACCATACCTGGGGAGGGATGAAAAATGAGAGAATAAAGAATAGAGAGATGTACGATGAGAGAAAAGTAAGACAAGGGTTTTGTGAGAAAAACTGAGTCTGAGGGCCGAGTGATGTGAGCAATACATATGTGAGATTGGGTGGGAAACATTACCTGCAGAGTCTCCAGTAGCCGCCAGGCTCTCCAGTAGCCGCCAACTATGTTCCCCCGTCCGCGGGGGGTCGCGCTCATATAGCAATAGAGGGTAGCCAAGCTGGCGCCACCCCAATCATACCGACTAACCTGTGTGAGGTCTGCCAGGGCACCCAGCAGATATAGCCCAACAGTGTTCCCCCTGTCGGAGAACAGAGTAGTCCCGAAGAGGAACATCACAAACCTGCGGGCATACTGTGTAATCTCCTCCAGAGTCTCGAGCTCAGTATGCCTAAAATGTGAAGAAAACCAAGTGTACCGGACTCGACCCGAGGATCGGTCGACCGGTGGATGAGCTCCCAGTAAGTAGATCCAAGCGGCCTCCCACTGGCCCATATCCTCATCATATGGGATCGCCCAGCCTCCCACGTCAAGGCCGGTCAATACGGCAAAGTCAAAAGGGGTCATGGTCATATCCCTGGCGGATGAGAAATGAAAGGAGTTGGTGGTTTGACGTGGTCAAAAGGGGTCATGGTCATAAGGAGTTGGTGGTGTCGGGATATCTCGTGTTCACCTTCAAATCAGAATTCAAGTGTTCAGGCTGCGTGTTCAACTCTCAATCAGTGTGTGCTGTGTGTTCACCTTCAACTTGGGCCGTGTGTTTAGAAATTCAGAGTTTGGGCTGTGTGTTCTACTCTCAACAAGTGTGGGCTGTGTGTTCACCTTCAACTTGGGCTGCGTGTTCAGAAATTCAGAGTTTAGGCTGTGTGTTCTACTCTCAACAAGTGTGGGCTGTGTGTTCACCTTCAACTTGGGCTGCGTGTTCAGAAATTCAGAGTTGGGGCTGTGTGTTCTACTCTCAACAAGTGTGGGCTGCGTGTTCACCTTCAACTTGGGCTGCGTGTTCAGAAATTCAGAGTTTGGGTTGTGTGTTCTACTCTCAACAAGTGTGTGCTGTGTGCTCACCTTCAACTTGGGCTGCGTGTTCAGAAATTCAGAGTTTGGGCTGTGTGTTCTACTCTCAACAAGTGTGTGCTGCGTGTTCACCTTTAACTTGGGCTGCGTGTTCAGAAATTCAGAGTTTGGGCTGTGTGTTCAACTGTCAACATATATGTGTGCTGTGTGTTCACCATCAGCTTATGGGCTACGTGATCAGAAATTCAAGCGTTCAAAACGCAAACAGAATACTCTATCATGGGCTAAGCGTCAGAACAAGCTACGTGCTGAAAAGAGCAGATATGCATAGCAAGAGGCATGAAACGTGCAAAAATGCGGAATATGTTGCAGAAATGTAAAAAAGGCGAAGTAAATACCTCCCGTGCCTCATGAGAAAGGTGAGGCTCCGGCTCCCGTAAAAGCAGATCCCCAGGCGCTCGATTATCAAAATCAGTGAAGTGATAAAAAATAGCCCGCGGAAGGATATGTGCTCGAGGGGCGTACCTCTCGGGTATGAAAGGTCGAACCCTCGGAGGCAGAGCCATAATATCGAGATCATCCCCGGCGCTCGCAGGACCTCCACCGTGAGGAAAATGACCGGGCATTTCAGAAAATCTGCAAAAAAGAGCAAAAAAATGAGCAAAATGAGCCAAAATTGGAAAAAGTCAACAAAAGTCAACTCTCAAGAAATGAAAAAGTCAACAAAAGTCAACCCCCGAGGAAATCTTCCAAATGTTGAGACAAACTTACCTCAAGTGGTCAAAATGAGAAAAGAAGCACCGAAATCAAAATTTAATCGGTCCAAAGTGATGAAAACTGAAAGATTTCACGAAAACAACTTGCGTGGGGCGTTGGAAAACGCGTATAGAGCTCAGATCTAAAGGGGAAAATGGTCTAGGAAGGCAGAGAAAGTGTTTTCAAAGCTGAGGTTGTGAGGAATGAGGCTTTGGCCAAGTGTATTTAAAGAAATGAGAGCAAAATGACCGAACTGCCCTGGATTTGGGCTAGGGAGTCGGCCGACCACCTTTTGTGGCAGGCCGACCACCCCCTTTGCAAAATGCTGGTCGGTGGCCTCTCCCTGGGACGAGACCTGGTCGGTGGTGTTCCCCAAGTGCCCACCAAGCTCTTTGCAAATTTTGGGAAGGATTGGAGTCCCCGGGACCTGAAAAAGTACAAGAAAAGTGCACTTTCCGTCGCGAAATCACTCTACCGGAACTTCGACTCCAACTTTCAATGCGTTTTTCATCGTTACTCGTCAAAAGTGAGATGTATCCTTTTCGAACATGTTGCGACCCCTCCGGGAGGTAAACCGGAGGTCGCAATTGAGTCACCCTCATCGAAAACTCGTATTTCTTTGCTCGTCGTTTTACGACAAATTCGCATTCGAATTCACATTTATTCTGCATTGTTATGCAGGTCACTTGCATTCTCATGCACACCACTCATGCTATTGTGCATGTTTCACAGGTGTTTTCAAATCCTCGTGCTTAACCCGCGTTGTCACGCGCGTTACTCCTCGCATTGCGATGCACCTTTCTATCGACGCCGCGATTGTCTGCATTCAATATCGCTTTGAACATGTGTTGTGCTTGTTGAGTTTCTTCCTTTTGCAGACATGATATTGTATGTACGGTTCATTTGAGGCTGGTGCAACCAGACGAACCGCGCAGGTATTGTATCTTCTCCGTGTGAGACGTGGCGAGAATTGAATAATTCTTCGCATTCTTAACTGCATGAAATGTAGTTGTTGCTTTGTATTCTTGCTTAAAACTGTTACATCTATTGTGAATATGCGCTTCATTACAGCTTACTGCATTTGCAATGATCATTGAGATACCTTCGGCTTCTTGCATTGTCGGTTGCATTTTGCCCCTGCCTGCGGGCATGCCTGCGGGCACATCTCTGTTTATCTCACCTGTTTGTCTAAGTCTTCGGCCTTGCCAAAAATGGGTCGTCTCTGGGCTTTGACATTCACTCCCGTCACTTATGACTTCCGAGTTCTGTCAAAGAGGGGCAACTGTAGACACCCCATTTTTGACCGACCTTAAGACTCAGACGTCACTGATTGAGCGCTCGGTGATATTGCATATTGTGCTCGTCCAGAAGTTTCAGAGTCCCGGCTGCAAGCCTTGCCTCTGGACTTCCGGACTCTTTCGTGCCTTGCCTCGGTTTGCGAACCAGACTCTGTTTTCTCTTCCTGAAGGGAGAGAGAGGTCCCGTAGATCATCTCTCAGTGGCCGTAGGCTACGTTTCGTGGTTGTAGGCCATTTTTTCCATTTTGGAGCCCGGTTTCCCATTTTTCGGAGCCGACGGCCGTGTGCCTTGGTTCGGGACCACCTAACCACCTCCGTTTTGCATCTGTTTTGGTTCATTTTTGGTGGAGGCCTTATTTTCATAATTAGGAAGCTTGTAGGAGGGTGGGAGGCCAACAATTGTTCTGAAAAGCCAGCTTTATTTCTTCATCGCTCTCCGACGCCCGTTTTTCTCACTTAAAAGCCAATGTTAACCACCCCGGGGCCACTTTCTTGAACCCTAAACCCCATATTTGTGTTGTACACACCTGGGAGGCCAACAATATTTGGTGGCCGACTAGTAATTGTACCTGACCCTTTTGAACCCCTCTAAAAATGGTCTTTTCTCTCTCCTGGTTCACTTTTTCTGGGTTCTGACTACATAGTTGTGTTGTGCACACATGGGAGGCCACCTTTTTGAGGTGGCCGACCAGCAATTGTCATTGACCCTTTTGACCCTTGGTCGGCCGGCCATGAGAGGTGGCCGGCCGGCCCCCTGAACCTTCTGAACCTGGCCGACCATGACCCTCTCACCTGGTTCCTTACAGCTGCACCCTCTGTTTCCCCCCAGATCCTATATCCGAGGGGGGGTCTTTTGGGGGGGAAATTTAAATTTCATTTTCCCCCTTTTTCTCCTCTCCTCTCCTCTATAGAACCAGCCCCTCAGCTGCATTTGAGAGGGTTACAAAATTGGTTTGGAGCCTTTGCCTACAACTCTCACTCTCTCTCTACTTCAATTCTCTAAACCCTAAAAACCTTGCACCATTTACACTACAACACATAACACAAGGCCTCCAAACTCCATTCCAACAACTTGAGGCTATTTTTCAGAGGATAGGAGCACCATTTCTTGGTCCAAAAGCTACTGTGTTGCTGCTCTACAAGGGTGAGTCTTCTTCCTCCATTTTCTAGCCTTTTCTTGGTTCATTTACAAGTCATACTTGCAAGCATTTTTGGGCTCCGACCCATACAGTAAATAGTCATATTTTGAGCCCCTTTTCATGTTTGATCAACGACCTCCTACTGTTTGAGGTCCCCTACTACCACTTGCCTCTTTATCTCTCTTTTAGGCCAATTTTTGCATAGTATTTTAGACTTATTTGTGAGTTGTTTTGGACTCGGTCATAAACTGAAAAATAACTTTTTTTGAGCCCCTCTTCAACATTGTTGAAGGGCTCTCCTCTATTTGAGGCCTCCTTCTATCACTTGCCACTTTATCTCTCTTTTAGGCCAATTTTTGCATAGTATTTTAGGCTTATTTGTGAGCTGTTTTGGACTTTGACATAAACTGTGAAATATTTTGTTTTGAGCCCCTCTTCAACATTGTTTAAGGGCTCTCCTCTATTTGAGAATAGAAGCTGCTACTTGTCTCTTTACCCCTCTTTTAGGCCTTTTCTTGCATGATAGTTTGGCCTTATTTGTGATTATTTTCGTGGCTTGATGTAAACTATAAAGTGCCTTGTGTTGAGACCCCCTTCAACTTTGTTGAAGGGCTCTTTTCCATTTGGGGCCAGTTTCGTTCTCTTTGTGTTTAATCTCTCTTTTAGGGCCATTTTTGCATGATAGATTAGCCCTATTTGTGTTCATTTTTTAGGCTTGTTATAAACTGAAAATATGCATGTTTTGGGACTGTATTTCATCTATCTTCATGCTTCATGATTAAATAATGCATGCTTTGTATAGCTGTAAGTCATTCCATGTGCCTAGTTTCGAATTTCGGGGTTCATTCCATGCATCGGGTGCCATGTTTCCATGTTTCGGGGCTGTTTTGTATCAAATTTCAGCACTGAAATTTGTATGTTTGCATACCATGTTCCATGCCTTGCCATGCTTTGGGTAGAGTGGCATTTGATGCCTTAGGCTTGGTCCTCGGTTTGCGTGCATGTGTGCACGCATTTCGAGTGTCTCATTTTTATCTAATGGCTACCGATGTGAATGTGGCTGAGGTCCACTCATGTTGGTGTAAGTCCATTGTGCATTGTGTATGCCATTTCATTTCGTAGCATTGTGTATGCTAGGTTGTATGTTAGCGCATTGTGCATGCCATGCTACCTCGTGCATCGTGTATGCCATTTCATAGCATTGTGTATGCTAGGTTGCATGTTAGAATTGCATTCATGCATGTCATGCATATTGCATTGTGTTTGGGATAGGAGTTAGCCTGAGCACAGGAAACGAGGGACGTTTCGTAATTCGAATGATGGAACGTGTCTCAATTCCCGGTCACCGACACTCCGGATTATCCATGATGGAGTTTAGGTCTTGTTGTGTTTATATGTGCATTCATTTCATATTGAGTCGTGTAAATCGACTCCTCGGCCATCATGCATCGATATGTGTGATTGGTGGCACGAGGATCGAGGACTACACTCCTTGAAGAGTAGTCATGCATACATATGTGAAAATACTTTGCCATGCCCCTTTGTTGCTCTCTATCGCAGCAAATCAAAAATCGGTAGCCTTCCGGAGCTTGGCACGCATTCCAAGAACAATTGCAAACAGAGGCAAACCGGGGCATCGCAAGGGATTCTCCGACAAAGGCAACCGGAGCATGCATCATTCATCATCCGAAGCAGATTTGAGGCAGTCCCTGGCTTGCATGCCAATTTATTGCTTTCCTAATTTGATTTGTTAATTACTTAGGGTTTTGTACATATTTGGACTGTAATTATTCATTTGGGACTGTATATTATTTATTCGGACCCTCTGCGTGAGGGCAATGTTGTAATAAGTGTGCGTGTGTGTGATGTATGTCTTCCAACCCCACGTCTTTCTCCCTTTTATTTACCCGCCTATGATGGTTAGATTAGGGCATGTTTTAATTAGCATACAGTATGACAGCATGTTTGCATTCATTCATCTGTTTTGCATGCACCGGGCTTGGCGTATCATACTAACTGCATTGTATTTTCAATTCCAAGTCGAATACATGTTAGCTGTAGCATTTCATATGTCATGTTTAGAATAGCTGAGCCTGCCATAGTTGCACTTTTGCATGTGTTGCATTAGGCATTTCTGTATAATTAGGATCATGCATGGATTTCTAATTAGCTTCTGTTTTGGCTTGGAGTACTCGGTAAGTTTTATGCTTTAGCATCCTTGCATGTGTGTGAGTGACTGCCATGAATAGCATGCTTACCATGAGGCTATATGCTTATGTGATATAACTGCCTGAATGCCTGTGGGTGAAGGTTGGGTTATTTGGATTGGAACAATTCGTTGACTGTGAGTTTTTTTTTAAGCCCACTAGATAATGGCAAAATCATGTTTTTCTAAGCCCACCCGAGGGTGGCAAATCCACATCTTAGCCTACTTGCGAGTAGCACCATCAAACCATTTTCAAATAAACAAACATGAAATGTTTTGTTCCAATTCAGGCGATCCAGTCTATACTTGTATGTTGTGCGCATCACATAGTAAATCTAAGCTAATAACCGGAATAAGAACGCATAATGTTTTCAAAAATAGATATCATGGTTAGTAGAGGCCGATCTTTGATCGGGCGAGCGAGGGTGCTCACGAAGTGACCTTCCCCAATCGTACCCAAGTTCCCGAGCTGAGGCAACTTTGGTGATGACGGACAAGTGGCCTTAGGCAAACGAGTCAGGGTTTCCTAAATTTCCCCAAAATAAAACATTTAGGTGGCGACTCTGTATCTGGCAAAGCAGTCCATGTTTGGCACTTCTTTCAAAATCTGTTTTCTCAAAACGATTTGCCGGATTTGGACTCTTTGGTTCAGATTTAGAACCGTGACAATTTGAGAGTCCTAAACTGTAGTGAACCCCAATATGAACAGAACCGGGGGGGGGACTCTCCCTCCCGGGGCGTTCGGGGACGTCTACAGTCACCCCCCCTCTAATTTTGGCCCTCAAAAATGCATTCAAGCCACTGAAAATCCACTGTATTTCAATGGCTAAGAGGTCAAACCATGGCCAATGCAAGTGCTCTAATGCATAGCCTTAATCATGAAGGGATGAAGCATGCATAGGGGGAAGATGACCCCAAACGGAAATGAGACCTTAACAAAACTTGAAGAGGATGTCAAAAAAAGAATTTTCAGTTTATAGAAAATCTCGAAAATGCTCACAAGTAAGGCTAAAATAGGATGCAACAATAGCCCTAAAAGGGAGATAGAGGATAAGGGGAAGTAAATGACCTCAAATAGTAAGGTGCCCTTAAACAAAGTTGAAGAGAGGGTCAAAATAAGATACTTTACAGTTTGGGTCGAAGCCCAAAAATGTTTGCAAATAAGGCTAACCAATCATGCAAAAAAATACAAGTTTAAGGGAAATAGGCACTTACCCTTGAAGAGCAGTAAAGTTGGAGCTTTTGGACCAAGTTAGTGAACCTTCAACCTCAACAAATCAGCTTCAAGGGGCTGGAATGGATGGTGGAGGTGGTAGGCTAGGAGTTGTAGTGTAAAATGACCAAGAACAAGGGTGTTTGAAGGCTTGGAATAGTGACAATGGAGGAGGGAGGTTATAAGCCTTAAGCAAAAATGTCTAACCCTTAGATATGAAGAGGAGGGCCTCTCTTTTAGAGAAGAGAGGCCAAAGCTTCTCTTGGAAGCTTCAAAGATCCTCCATACACGTGTACGGAGGATGCACCAAATGCCTCCCAGCTGGCACAGCTGTAAAGTAAACAGAGAGGGCAAAAAGCAAGAAGCAGGCCGGCCAGTTCAAGTGGCCGGCCAACCACTCCCCCTGGTCGGCCGACCAAGGGTCAAAAGGTTCAAGCAAAATTGTTGGTTGGCCTACCCAGAAAGGTGGCCTCCTAGATGAGTAGAACACAGCCCTGTGGTGAAAAATCAGAAAATGTGACCCAAGAGAGAGAAAAGCCAGCTTTTAAGCAAGGTTCAAAAGGGTCAAGAAGAGAAAACTGGTCAGCCTACCATATTGGTGGCCTCCCAGATGAGTAGATCACAATGGTGGTATGAAAAGCCAGAAAATGTGGCTCAAAAGTGAGAAAAACCAGCTTTCTGTCAGAAAAACCGGCTTTTGGAGAGAGAAAATGAGAAAACTGGCTTTTCAGGGGAAGAGGTGGCCAGCCACCATCCTACCACCTCCCTAATAGTGAAAATAGGGTCCCTATCAAAAACGGACCAAAACGGATGTAAAACGAAGGTTTGGGGGCCAAAACGCGTAGTTCGGGGCCCCGAAAACAGGCTGTTAGGCACCAGAAGTGGCGTATGACCACGAAGGTGGTCTCCCGGGCCACAGTGTCCCTCTAAAGGGAGGAAATAAGATGTTTGCGAAAACCGGAGTAAACGGAGGTAGTTAAGCGGTCCCGAACCGAGGCACACGGCCGACGGCCCCGAAAATCGGAAACCGGGCTCCAAACGGGAAAAATGGGCTACGACCACGAAACGTAGCCTACGGTCACTGAGAGATGATCTACGAGACCTCTCCCTCCCTTCGGGAAGAGAAAACAAAGAAAATAGGACCCGGTTCGCAAACCGAGGCAAGGCACAAAAGAGCTCCGAAGTCCGGAGGCAAGGCTCGCAGTTGAGACTCCGCAACTTCAGAACGAGCACAACATGCAACATCACCGAGCGCTCAACTGGTAACGTCTAAATCTTAAGGTCAGTAAAAAATTAGGTGTCTACAGTTGCCCCTCTTTGACAGAACTCGGAAGTCACACGTGACGGGAGTGAATGTCAAAGCCCAGAGACGACCCATTTTTGACGAGGCCAAAGACTTAGACAAACATACAAGATAACAAAGATGTGCCCGCAGGCATGCCCGCAGGCAGGGGCAAAATGTAAAATGGTCTGCACAAAGCCGGATATAACTCATGATCACGCAAAGCAGCAAGCTGTAATGAAGCGCACACGCAATAGTTTTAAGCAAGAATGCAAAGCAATAACTACATTTCATGCAGTTTAAGAATGCGGAGAATTATTCAATTCCCGCCACATCTCACACGGAGAAGATACAATACCTGCGCGATTCGTCTGGTCGTACCAACTTCAAATGAACCGTACATACAATATCGTGCCTGTAAAAGAGAGAAACTTAACAAGTACAATATCATTAGCAACATATGTTCAACGCTATATCGAACACAGACAAACGGGGTGCCGATGGGAAAGCGTATCGCAACGCGAGAGACACGCGCGTGATAACGCAAGTTAAGCATGGAGGTATGATAATACCAATGAAACGTGCACAACAATGCAAGTGGTATGCATGAGAATGCAAGTGACGTGCATAACAATGCAGGATAAGTGCAAATTCGAATGCATGTTTGACACGAAACAACGAGCAAAGAAATGCAAGTTTCGACGAGTGCGACTCAATCGCAACCTCCGGTTTACCTTCCGGAAGGGTCACAGCATACTCAAAAAGGATACATCTTGCTCTTGACGAGTGACGATAAGGCACGCATCGAAAGTTGGAGTTGGAGTTCCCATGGAGAGATTTTGCGACGAAAAGTGCACTTTTCTTGTACTTTCTCAGGTGCTGGGGACTCCGATGACTTCCAAATTTGCAGAGACCATGGAGACCACCTTGGGAACACCACCGACCAGGTTTGGAGTCCAGGGGAGGCCACCGACCAGGTTTGAGTGCAGGGGGTGGTCGGCCTACCAGAAAATGTGGCCGACCGACCACCTAGCCCAAATCCGGGGCAGTTTGGTCTTTTTGCTCCCATTTCTTTAAATATACATGTCCAAAGCTCTTTTCCTCATAACTTCAGATCCGAAATTGACTTCTCCTCCTTCCTAGACCATTTTCTCTCTCTGATCTGCGCTCTATATGCGTTTTCCAACGCCCCACGCAAAGTTGTTTCGCGAAAACTTTTAGTTTTCTTCACTTTGAACCGATTAAAATTTGATTTCAGAGCTTCTTTTCTCATTTTCACCACTTGAGGTAAGTTTGTCTCAATATTTGGAAGATTTTCTCGGGAGTTGACTTTTGTTGACTTTTCACTTCCCGAGAATTGACTTTTGTTGACTTTTTCCAATTTTGGCTCATTTCGCTCATTTTTGCTCCTTTTTGCAGATTTCTTGAAATGGCAGGTAAATTTCCCCACGGCAGAGGTTCTCCAGGCGCCGGAGGCGAGCCTGACATCATGTCTTTGCATCCGAGGGTTCGTCCCTTCATCCCCGAGAGGTACTATCCTCCGACTCATGTCCTCCCTCGGGCGATTTTTTACAACTTTACCGACTTCGATCCTCGAGCTCCTGTGGACCTGCTACTGCGGGAGCCGGTGTCCTATCTCTCCCATCAGGCACGAGAGGTACGTACTTCACCTTTTCACATTTCTTGCCTTAATTCTGCATTTTCCTTGCATTTCATGCTATGTATGCTTATTGCTCGTTCTGAACACATTCGCATGCCATACTTCTGCTCATTTTAGCACACAGCTTGTTCTGCATGCTTAGTCTATAACACAATACTCTGTCTTGAACACACAGCTCAATCACTTGAATCTCTGAAATCAGAACACACAGCCCAAATTTAATTGTGAACATGCAGCTCACATTTGATTGAAAGTTGAACACGCAGCCCAAACTTTAAATTTCTGAAATCTGAACACACAGCCCAAATTTGATTGTGAACACGCAGCTCACATTTGATTGAAAGTTGAACACGCAGCCCAAACTTGATGGTGAACACGCAGCCCACATTTAATTGAAAGTTGAACACACAGCCCAAACTTTAAATTTCTGAAATCTGAACACACAGCCCAAATTTGATAGTGAACACGCAGCCCACATTTGATTGAAAGTTGAACACGCAGCCCAAACTTTAAATTTTTGAAATCAGAACACACAGCCCAAATTTGAAGGTGAACACGCAGCCCACATTTAATTGAAAGTTGAACATGCAACCCAAGCTTTAAATTTCTGGAATCTGAACACACAGCCCAAATTTGATGGTGAACACGCAACCCACATTTGATTGAAAGTTGAACACGCAGCCCAAACTTTAAAATTTTGAAATCTGAACACACAACCCAAATTTGATTGTGAACACGCAGCCCATATTTGATTGAAAGTTGAACACTCAGCCCAAACTTTAAATTTCTGAAATCTGAACATGCAGCCCAAATTTGATTGTGAACACGCAGCCCACATTTAATTGAAAGTTGAACACGTAGCCCAAACTTTAAATTTCTGAAATCTGAACACACAGCCCAAATTTGTAGGTGAACACGCAGCCCACATCTAATTGAAAGTTGAACACGCAGCCCAAATTTGATTATGAGCACGCAGCCCACATTTGTCGAAAGTTGAACACGCAGCCCAAACTTTAAATTTCTGAAATCTGAACACACAGCCCAAATTTGATTGTGAACACGCAGTCCACATTTGTTGAAAGTTGAACACGCAGCCCAAACTTTAAATTTCTGAAATCTGAACACACAGCCCAAATTTGATTGTGAACACGCAGCCCAAATTTGATTGTGAACACGCAGCCCACATTTAATTGAATTTGATTTGATTTGCACACAGCTCATTTCCTTCATTTGCACACAGTTTATTCATTCCATTTTGAAACTAAATACATGTGTTCGTTATGAATGCAGACATCCTCCCGCGTTACACGGGGATACGGTTCTATTGCTGCGAGAGATTGGTATGGGGAGCTCCCGGAGGCTGTCCGCGATTGGGTTGATCTGGTAGGATTCGGGACCTTCTGTACCGGGATATCTCGCTATCCAGCTAGCCAGACATTGATGGGCGCCCTGGTGGAGAGATGGTGGGACACCACCAACTCCTTCTATTTCTCAGCCGCCGGGGACATGACCATGACCCCATTTGACTTCGCCGTGTTGACGGGCCTTGACGTGGGAGGCTGGACGATCCCTTACGACGAGGACATGGGCGAGTGGAAGGCTGCCTGGATTCATCTGTTGGGAGCTCGCCCACCGGTCGACCGATCTTCAGGCCGAGTTCGATACACCTGGTTTTCTACGCAGTTCAGGGGGACTGAGCCCGAGACTCCTGAGGAGATTGCGCAGTACGCCCGCGGGTTTTTGATGTTCCTCTTCGGGACCACTCTGTTCGCCGACAGGGGGAACACCGTTGGGCTATATTTGCTGAGTGCCCTAGTAGACCTCACACAAGTTAGTCAGTATGACTGGGGTGGCGCCAGCTTGGCTACCCTCTATTGCTATATGAGTGCGACCTCCCGCGGACGGGGGAACATAGTCGACGGCTACTGGAGAGCCTGGGAGGTACCTTCTGCCCTCTTGATCCACATTTCTACTTTTCATTATCTGCATATTGCACACACGGCACACTTTACATTCTGTACTTACATTCTGCCCTCAGCATTCTGTATTCTGATTCTGCACTCAGCATTCTGTATTCTGATTCTGCACTCAGCATTCTGTATTCTGATTCTGCACTTAGCATTCTGTATTCTGATGGCTTTTGCCCTGTTTTCCACAGTTATGGATTTTCGCGTACTTTTCGACGCTAGCCCCAGAGCTCGAGGTGGAGGCCCCTCTCATGACCCCTTATTCGCTCGTCTTTGAGGACCAGTACCGGTCGCGGCCCCGGGAGACTCTCCCCTACCTGCGGTAGTATTTTGACACGGTGCGGGCGACCGAGGTATGTCAGAACTCTCAATCCTTCCCGTGTTCATCTTTGATTCATGCTTGCATATTTGTGATTTCTAATCGGCTTATGCATTGGCTATCCGCAGATCTTATGGCAGCCCTGGGTGCCTTTGGGTGAAGATCTCCGATTCCAGTTTGCCGGATGATGGGCCTCCTCCCGGTATAGGATCTTGTTCGAGGGGCCAGTTGGTAGGGCCTGGTTCTTGGAGGAACGCTTTGTTCGTCAGACTATGGGCTTCCCTGAGCCGAGTGTCCTTTTAGCACCCCCAAACGATATGCGGCTCACTGATAGGCTTACTCCCCAGGGTGTCATTGACGCCAGGCTGGGCATTGATGCACTGCTGCATTTGGAGGACGGGGAGTACGCGACCTACCGTCACACCTACTTGATGCCTCTATTGACAGGTGTCCGTACTCCCTCGAGGAGGTCTACTGGCATGCCGTCTTCGAGTCGCACCCGAGCCAGAGACATTCTTTCGGCTAGTAGGGCTGGCACATCCAGAGGTGGGGCTAGACTGGTCCTTCCGATTCCCCCGACTTATCATCATGCCGGATGGCCAGGTATCCCGACTGAGTTGATGGGATGGAGATACGAGGCTTCCTACCCAATTCCGCTAGAGCTTCCTACCCAATTCCGCTAGAGCCTCCTATGCCAGATCATCCATACACCAGAGACCCTGACTCACCACCGGTATGTTTTACAGCTTTGCTTTATCACTCAGATACTTGGACATTCGTTCATTCACTAATGATTTGCACTTGCATCTGCAGCCTACCACGGAGTATGCTGAGGGGTTGCTCGGGTTAGTGGTCTCGCTCGAAGGCATGGTCTTGCGGAGAGAGGCGTAGCTGTCCATCATGGGCGTCTCGGTACTGTTTTCTTGCATTTATCATATTTCTGATGACATGCTGAATTTGAACATTTCACTGCATTGATTGACCGACTGCATGCGGAGAGCACATCTGACACACACCACATCCATGTACTATATTTGCATACATCCACTCCATGTAGCTTTTTATCTGTACATCTGATATACATATTTTGGCTGATGTATTCAAATTGCACTCTTTCTTTTCAGATGCCTCCGATATATACCGGACCACAGGCCAGGCCATCTGGGCCTTCCGAAGGAGCTGGGCCATCTAGGCCTTCTTGAAGAGCCGGGACGAGGCAGGCGCAGAGCATATATCATTGAGGAGGAGTCCAGTGAGGAGGAGGAGTCCGCGCATCGTCAGTTAGAGACATCTGCTGGCAGAGAGGATGACTCTGAGTCTAGCTCTGAGGGCGGAGGTGATGCCGAGGAGGATCTCGAGGATGACAACTTTGACTCAGATGGCGATGATGGTGCTGAGGCTGTTCCGCAGAAGAGGACGAAGAGGGCCTCTTTTTCTTACGCTTGAGGGCACAGATGTTCCTTACTTTATTTGCCTTTTTTACTAATAGTTGTAGCACATTGTACATTATTAGGCAGTTTTTATTTTCTGTAAAACTTGTACCCTTGTTGTTAAATGTTGTAACAAAGGAAACATGATAGAATGAAACAACTTTTGTTCAAAAAATTGTTGTATTTTATGTTCTTGCATCGCATCGCATTATTTTGCACAAAAATGAGATTGAATGGAAATCATGCATTGAAAATTGCCAAGTCAGGTAGTGAACCGACGCAACAAACAAAGCAACTTAACTTACTAAGAAAGGACAGAACCTTAGCAAGTTTACAACTCGATAAGCAAGACACAACAATGTTGATTAAACTTACAACTCGATAAGCAAGACACAACAATGTTGATAAACAAAGAGTAACAACTCAAAACATAAAACTCGTCAACTCGACAAAACTTAACAACTCGGTAAGCTTAACAACTCGATAAGCCAAGCAACAACTCGATAAGCAAAAACAACAACTCAATAAGCCGGATTTAACAACAACTCGATAAACAAATGCATTTCAGACGATCTGGGTGACGGAACGCATCCGAAACAGAGGAAAACTCGCACCTTTAATGCCCCCCAATGCATGGAAATGCTTGGAACTTTCTTCTAGAGGCTAGAACAAGGCTAAAGCCACCCTCCCCTTGATGGCCGACCACCTAAGGGAGCTGGCCGACCAGCTTTTTGCATTGGAGGGGAGATGGGTGGTCGGCCTGCCAAAAAAGGTGGCCGGCCGGCCACCTAGCTTGGCAACCACCAAATTTTCGACACGTGTCCTCCGAACAGTGCCTTATCCTCTTTAAAAACTCCAGCCTCATGGTTCTCTCATTTCATCTTAGTTTTGCACCAAAATGGAAGCATTTCTTACCCAAAATCTTACAGCTTGGATTGCTTCTCTAGATGGCTCGGAAAAGTTGAACTTCCGGGGTTTCGGCTTGAGTGCACTATTCACGCTGAGCCGTACTTCGCTGCACATTCCATTCCTTCATGCCGCGGCGAGGTTTTGGAATCCAGTAACACACGTCTTTAGCTTCGGCAGGCAAGAGATGTGTCTGACCTTCGAAGATTTTCAAGTTTTGATGGAATTTGAGTGCCATGAAGAGATTTTGTCCCAGCTTCGCTTCGGTCACGCCCAAGCTTTAGGACAGATGTGTGGGCTTACCATGCACGATGCTCGGTCTCTGATCTGCAACGGGGAACTGGATATTCTTGGCTTGATTCATCGTTTCTCTGATGCCGGTAACCGCGGCGACCATCATTGGCAAGGTTTTCGGCAACACGCCCTTTGCTTGTGCATGCTATCTCACTTTTTGCTTGCCCCAGGCTTTAGCGGATCTAGCATTCGTCTGATTGAAGTTGCTCAAGGCTTGAAAAAAGGAAAGAGCTGCATTGCCATGACATTGGCCGAGACGCTGATGGGCTTGGACGCTTTCTATCACCGAGAGATGGCCAGATTCGCGGGGAGTCCACTACTGCTGCAGGTAATGTTTCCCACCCTTTCTCACATATATATTGCTCACATCACTCAGCCCTCAGGCTCGATTTTTCTCACAAAACCCTTTTCTTACTTTTCTCTCATCGTACATCTCTCTATTCTTTATTCTCTCATTTTTCATCCCTCCCCAGGTATGGTTGATGGATAAATTTCAAGTTGTGGACTCTTGCCCAGCCTACTCAGCTCGCGGCTACTTCTTCCGACAACGACTAGTCGATACCCTTGATGAGGGATGGTGGTTCGACTAGATGTGCAATTTGTCTGCGGATCGCATTGCTTGGCGCTGTCCTTGGCTCAATCTCCCGGCAATGAGCTATAGCATGTCCCGGCAGACCGGGATCTAGTTGATTGGTCTGACTCATTGTGTGTTCTACTTTCCGTTCCGGTTCCAGCGCCAGTTTGGCCATGATCAGACTTGCCCGCCAGAGGGGATGGAGTATCCTGCCGCATTCCCGGTTCGAGGCACACAACTTGCCCGATATGCCACAGCATGGAGGACTAGAGAGCTCCTGGCCCCTGCCCCCACTTTCGGTTTCACCTTGTCTGATGAGTGCTTGGATTGGCTCAATGAAGAGGCACAGGAAGGGCCCACTTTGGTATCAGAGGCTTCGACCAGCTCTAGGAGGGGGCGCAGGAACACCTGACTTAGCTATGCCCCGGATTTATTATTTTATTAGTACTTTCAAGTTTTCTTTATGAATGTAATAAAAGCAACTTCAATTTGTATGCAAGAGCAGGAGAAATTTGTATTGAAATCAATGAAATTGAAGGTTGTAGATACTGAAAATTTTCCGCTTTGGTCCAAAAATGGTCTAAGTTGTAAAAAGATTTATCTTGAACACAGTCAACTTTTATTAAAACTTTTCAAAACCATTTTCAATATGGATCAAAACTGGACACGCCTGAAATCTGTCACTGAGATGTACAACCCCGGATCCCAGCAACTGGAAAGTTGCCCCTAGTCTGAAGAGTACCACAGCACTGCACAGCAACGAAAAGTTGCCCCTAGTCTGAAGAGCACTGCACCGGAGATCATAACCGAACTCTTGAATACTGAATAGAGAAAGATGGCCGAGATGATCAAATGGACAAAGTTGATCAGGGAAAAGTTTATGGCTGAACTTTAGGATGAAGTTGCCTACGTATCCCAAAGATGAGAATCAAGCCTTACGTAGTTCAGGCTTAGGTTCACTCGAGTATTTTCATCCTCCTTTTACGCTCTAACGTTTGCCAAGGCCGCCCTTTGCGGGTTTTCAACCTTGCGAGCTCAGTTTTTATATTTTTCAATTTTTTCAATGCTCTAACTTTTACCAAGGCCGCCCTTTCGGGTTTTCGGCCTAGCGAGCCTCTCAGGGATAATATTTCTTCAACTTGTCCATGTTGATCGGTTGCGAGAACTCCAAGCCATCTTGGTCCATTAGAACCACAGCTCCACCTGACCAGATAGCTTTGATGATGTAGGGACCAGTCCAATTGGGTCTGAACTTGCCCCTTGGGTTGTGGAAGGGAGCTCGGTTGTCCTTGAGCACCAAATCTCCTTCTTTTAGATTCCTGGACTTAACTTTTTTGTTGAAAGCCCGGGCAATTCTGCGCTGATAGCCTTGAACATGGTACAGTGCTTTCAGTCTGTGTTCGTCAAAAAGCATGAGTTCTTCAAATCTGTACTGTTGCCAATCTGTTTTGGCTATCTGACACTCAGCCAGCACTCGCAAAGAAGGAACCTCAATTTCAATAGGTAGAACGGCCTCCATCCCATAAATGAATGAATACGGAGTCGCCCTAGTAGAAGTTCTGATTGAAGTCCGGTACCCCCACAGAGCAAACGGCAGCTTGTCTGGCCAATCCTGGTAGGTTTCCACCATCTTCTGCAATATGTGTTTGATATTCTTGTTGGCAGCCTCAACCGCTCCATTGGTTTGTGGCCGGTATGTGGATGACTTATGAAAAGCCACATTGTATTTCTCCAACAAATCAATCACTTCCTTCTTGAAGTGGGAACCATTATCTGAAATGACCTCGTTTGGGACCCCATAACAACAGATGATGTTGTTTCTGATGAATTTTGCAACATGCGACACCTTCAACACCGCATAAGACTGGGCCTCAACCCACTTCGTGAAATAATCTATCTCGACCAGGATGAACTCATGCCCGTTAGACCCCTTCGGAGTGACAGCCCCGATCACATCGATTCCCCAAATTGAAAATGGCCACGGTGAAGTCATATTGTACAGCTTCGACGGCGGGACGTTCATACGGTTTGCATGGATCTGACATTTGTGGCATCGCCGAACAAAGCCGATACAATCCTCCTCCATGGTGGACCAGTAGTAACCCTGTCTGAGGATCTTCTGTGCCAGCATTACCCCGTTCATATGCGCACCGCATTCCCCTCCATGGATGGCCTCCATCAGGCGTTTTGATTCTTCAACTTCAACGCATAGCTTATGCATTCCCAGATGACCTCTCTTATACAATTTACCTCCACAGATGATGAACTGAACGGCCATTCTTCTGATTGCCCTTTTATCCTTGGCATTCGCCCCTGGTGGATATGTTTCCTTCTCCAAGAAATTCCAAATATCGTAATACCAGGGGTTCTCATCTTGAACCTCGTCTATAGTAGCAATTGACTCGTAAGCTGGGGCAAACTTCTGGTCAATAATGACTGGACGCATCCGGACTCCAAATGGGATGTCTATCATAGAAGAGTTGCTAGTGAATCTGTGAACCTGTTGTTCTCTCTTGCTACATGAGCAAAGTTTAGCTTTTCAAACCGAGGAATTAACAAATCCAAGGCCTGATGATACATCAACATCTTTTCTTCTTTGACTTTCCACTCTCCTTTCGCTTGAGATACAACAAGGTTCGAGTCACCTATGACGTCCAACCGTTTTGCCCCTAGTTCCAAGGCTGCTTCTAGACCAGCAATGCATGCCTCATACTCTGCTTCGTTGTTCGAGACTTTGAACCGGAACTTGAAGGCTAGAGGGATACGGGAATTGTCGGGTGCTATCAGCAACACTCCTATTCCATACCCATACTGGTTGGACGCTCCGTCGAAATACATCGTCCAAAACTCGTCGTTGATATGAAAAATGGCCTCATCTGGGAATAAGTACTCAACTGCGTCACCCCCTTCCACTGGATGATCGGCTAAGAATTCTACAACTGCTCTTCCCTTGACCGACGTGCGCATCACATATTTTAGATCGAATTCGGAAAGCAACAACAACCAACGAGCTAGTCTACCCGTAAGTGTCGATTTCTTAAAGAGATATTTGATGGGATCCAATCTCGAAACCAACATTACAGAGTGAGCTAACAGGTAGTGCCGCAGCTTCTTGGTAGCCCATACCAAGGCTAAGCAAGCCTTCTCCAATGGTGTGTAGAGAGTCTCATACTCCAGCATCTTCTTGCTCAGATAATAGATGGCCCTTTCCACTTTGTCCTCTGATTCTTGCGCGAGCATGCAGCCCATTGTGGTCTCAGTTACCGAAAGGTACAATATCAACGGTCTTCCTGGCTCTGGTGGTGAGAACACAGGTGGGTTCTGTAAATATTCTTTGATCTTTTCAAAAGCAGCTTGGCATCAGCCGTCCCACTGGAAATTCTTTCCTTTCTTCAGGAGACCAAAAAGTGGTTCACAAGTCAAGGTTAATTTTGAGATAAACCGTCTTAGGAATTGCACTTTACCCAGAAAGTCTCGCACCTCCTTTTTAGTCCTTGGTGGTGGCATTTCTAGGATAGCCTTGATTTTGGAAGGGTCGACTTCGATACCTCTCTGTGTAATGAGAAACCCCAGCATTTTCCCTGCTGTAACACCGAACGTACACTTCTGAGGATTCAGTCGCAACCGAAATTCTCTAATCCTTTGAAAGAACTTTTGCAAGGTGGTGTAGTGGCCCTCTCTTTCCTTGGACTTGACAATCATGTCGTCCACGTACACCTCAACCTCTTTGTGGATCATGTCATGTAATATTGTGGTCGCGGCCCGTTGATATGTAGCTCCAGCGTTCTTCAGCCCAAACGGCATTGCTCTGTAGCAGTAGGTCCCCCACGGGGTGGTGAAGGTAGTCTTTTCTCGGTCTTCAGGTGCCATCACTATCTGGTTGTAGCCTGAGAAGCCATCCATAAATGAAAGCAAAGCATGCCCCGCTGTGAAGTCCACTAACTCATCAATGTGCGGCAAGGGAAAGTCATCCTTCGGACTAGTTCTGTTCAAATCCCTAAAATCCACGCATACCCGGATCCTACCATCCTTCTTCGGCACTGGAACAATGTTGGCCAACCAAGTCGGGTATTCGGATACCTGCAGGAAACCTGCGTCAATTTGCTTGGTGACTTCTTCCTTAATCTTGAGGGCCCAATCCGGACAGATTCTTCTGAGTTTTTGCTTAACGGGTCGGGCCTCGGGGTCAAGAGGGATCCGGTGCTGTACAATCTCAGGATCGATTCCAGGCATGTCTTCGTAGGACCACGCGAAAACATCTTTGAAATCTTTTAATAAAGCGACTAAGCGCTCGCGTTCCTCCGAAGACAACGTGGACCCGATCTGGACCAGCTGCGGGTCCTCCTCAGTACCGACATTCACGGTAGTGATTTCATCCATTAAGGGTTCAACAAATCTTTCCTGCTCTTGTTCAATTAAGCATTGCAAAACCGGAGGAATTTCTTCCTCGTCGTTTTTATCAAAATTTTGAAAGTCTGAATTAACACAATAAATCAAGGGCACAGAAAAGTACTCAGAAACTACAGCTACTTGATTCTCATTAAGCACATCCAAATCGTCCGATTCTTCGGTTACAACAGACTCAAAAGAGAAAGAAAAAGACAACCTGGACAAGACTGTGGCATCCGGGTTATCATCCCCAGGATTACCAGACTCAGACTCAGTCGAGCTGGAACCTGATTCCGACTCATAAGATTCGGTGGAATCAGATTCCGGCTCACTACCTGACCCGGTGCTGCTGGACAAAAATCCCTCTTCATACTGCCAAATGAGTGAGGGTACGATAGATGCATCCAAAATGTTTGCTGGTAGGCCCGCAGCCGTTCCATTCCCGATTATGCATACCGAGAAGTTATCCCCCAAGCACTTCTGTTTGATCAGAGGATCTGAAAGTAGACACGCCAGCGCTACCCCCATTTCATTTTCGACGTCCTCAAACTCCACTTTCTTGCTCTGCTCAACCTCAGCTAATGGGTCTATCTACTCTTCGACAACGTCATCCTCGGGTAACTGCAGGTCAAAGAAGATCTCAAACCCTGGCACGCATTTCCTTTCCGCGTTCAGCCACGGCTCTGGGAAGCCACAGAACGGAAAGTCCTCCCCCTCCCGGACGAAACGTCCGTTTAGAGTACCCTGAATGGGCCGGTGCATTAAGTCAAAAGGCTTCCCCGCCTTCTTCGCTCTGGCTCTCCCGGCCATCTCCTTACCCTTCCTTATCCAATCCTCTCTGGTGGGCAGATAACCCAAACCAAAGGTATGTGAGTTATGTGGCACCTCGGCCGATGCTGCGATGCCCTTCCGGCCGCTCTTTCTCAATCCCATCCCGGGGATATGTTGAAGCTTGTTCATGAGGTATACCGATTGAGCACTGACATACACCCCCTCATTAACAGCTAAGATATTCTGCACGACCCGAGCCTCAGGTAGGGTAAAACCGGATAAGAACACATCCTCCATACCGTGCTCAATTTGCAAAACTGGCGTAGATACTTTCGGCGGTGGATGGATCGATGAATTCCCAAAAACAATGGCTACTCCCTTTCCATGGGGGTATTTCACCATTTGATGCAAGGTAGAAGAAACTGCCTTCACTCGATGCAGCCACGGCCGCCCTAGGAGTAGATTAAAAGTGGCGGGCACCTCTAGGATGTGAAAGTCAATTTCATGCTGCCCCGGCCCAACCTTGGTTTGAATTTTCGCTGTCCCCATGACTTCTCTGCTTGTGTTGTCGTATGCCCGAATCACCTGGGCTGTTGGCACAAAGTCCGCGATCTTCAAGCTAATTGCATAGGCAGTCCTCGCTGGACATACATTGATGGCGGACCTTATGTCGACAAGCACCATGGGTATCCATTTATTTCTGCGCTCCACGGAGATGTAGAGTGGCTTGTTGTGGTTCGCACCCTCAGGTGGCAGTTCTTTGTCAGAAAAGGTCAACATCGGGTAGTTCCTCCCAGAAAAACTAAGCCTACCAACTGTTCGGGCATGGTGTCTATAGAGAGCTTGGCCTTGTCCATGGCCGATAAGATAGCTTGTCGATGCACTCGCGATGCCATAAGCAGTCCCTAAATGGAGATGTCTGCATGTATCTTCTTTAACTGCTTCAGTATGGCCTCTTCTTCGACTTGCTTTTCTTTCTGCTTCTTTGCTTCCTTATCTTTCCCAGATGCCTCTGGCTGGTCTAGGTGCGGGGGTTTGAAATACCGCCCGCTTCTCGTCATATGATCGACCTCACCAATATACCAGGTATCATCTGGCTGATTACTCCCCTAATCCTCATCCGTGTGGGCAAGACATAAATCATCGTCTTCCCACCACATTCCGTCGGCAGCCAACAGACACCTGTCTGGCTTCAGTTCAATTGCACTCGCAGTACTCTCCGTCCACATGCCCGTAGCATTCTTTATCTTCGTGCACACAACGCTCTCAGTCCTCTCAGGGTCCTTAGCTTTCCTAATTCTCTCGGCATCCTCAAACCTTTCTTGTTCCAGCTGCGTCAGTACAGCTGGCTATTTAACAATTCCCGCATTCATAATGCCCAAGTCTTGAGCGGAATTCTTAGCACCGGTGCTCTCCGGTGATTCATTCTGATTTCCGGCCCTTCCGGCCACCATTGATATACTTGCCCCTGCCGGGCCCTGTTCTAACTGAGCTTCGTCAACAACGTCTGGCAAGTCATCAAGCCACCCAGTAGCCTCTACCGATTCCTCATAATCAAACCAGTTGACTGCCGCGTCTCCTGGATCTTGGTCGTTGAAAAACTAGAGGTTGGCCAAGTCCTCTTCCACAACTGTCAAACCATCCGTCCCCTGCTCAAATCAATCTTCTCGGATCACACACAGCTCTGCCCTCTCTGGCAATTCAATATTAGGCTTAAACTGGCCTGCTGGCAGAATGTAATCACTCGGGTCGTAGGCTTCCCCAGCGACACTCCCAGACTGCTCAAATCCTGATTGAACAATTCCATCCTCTTCTGAAATCTCCTCTGTTCTATCTCTGCCAGTCACCACCATTGGCTCGGGTTGGGTTTTGGAGATGTCCAACATGCACAAAGAGTCAGTGCAGTCAGGATGGAGCACCTCCGGCTTAGGCAGGTGGGAAGGAGTGATATATATGCTGGGATCGTAAGACACGACCCCAGTCTGGATGAAGTTGATTCTTTTGGGAGGTGGAGCTTGGTTATGCGGTGGAAGAGGGTTTGTTGTGACATTGGGTTTTTCTGGAGGTACAATCACCTGTTTGTCGATGAGGTCTTGAATCTCATGACGCAATCTATAACATTGGTCAGTGTCATGACCATGTTGTTGGTGATATGCGCAGTATTTTGCTGGGTTATGAGAAGGAGGGACTGGATTTGGCAATGGCCTCGGCTCCAGGGGCTTTAAGTGCCATTTCTTGATTAATACCCCTAGAGCCTTGGACAGGGGCATATACAGTGGGGTGAAGGTTCTTTGGGCTCTGGGTTGGAATCGAGTGGTTTGTGTGTTACTTCCAGACACGCCGGAGAAAGGTGTAGCTACCATGGGTCTTGGAAGGGGAGGGGGAATGGTGGTGACCACGCTTACTTCTGAAGCTCTAGCATTTATGGCATTGCTGGTGCCTGTGTTATTGTTGCGGTTGAAAGTTCTTCGGGGTTGCTCTCTATCTTGGTCAATCAGACCCTGTTTCATTGCATCTTCAATTTGTACCCCCATTTCATGTAGATCTGAAAAAGTGGGAAAGGGTAGCACAATCATTTTTTGCATCAGTTTTGGCTGGAGATTGCGCACAATCATCCTGATTTGGTCTTTGTCGGTAGGCCTCAGGGTCATCATCGAAGCCTTCGCCCTCTATCGAGTTACGAAATCCGAGAAACTCTTCTTAGGCTCCTGCCTTGTTGTTTCGAGATTTCGGGTCATAATCTCGATTTGGGTATTGTAAGAGTATTGCGCGACAAAGGCCTCGGCCATTTCATCCCAACTCCGCTTGATATCATCCTCTAACTTCGCATACCAGATAGCGGCCACACCCGACAGGGTCTGGCCGAATAGTGAAAGCTTTTGTGGTCTGGTGAGGCCCATTGGCCGTAGTATATCTAAAAATAGCCAGAGATACACCATGGGGTCCCCAGATCCGTCGAAGCGTTCAATTTGCGGCATTTTAAACCTCTCCGGCAGCGTCATAGCCATGTCGGTATATCCATCCCCGATATCCGGGATAGCCTTTACCCCTTGGGATTTCTTGAACAACTTCTTAAGCTTGCTCAATTTCAGTGCTGTATGGTCTACCTCGAACTCGAAGGGAGAGTCCGATTGTTTAACAGGTGTAGGTGCCTTTGATAGCTAGGGCAGAATTGGGGGCGGAGCTGGCCCCGTTGGTATGTCCGTATCTGCCTGGACATTTGGTGCCTCCTCGGGTGCCAGGATTCCTGGTGAGGGAGGAACTGGGTGTGAAGCAGATGCTCCGGCTTGTTGTTGCAATCTGGCAATTAACTTTGCCTACTGGGCCATGACCTCGGTCTGTTGTTTGGCAAATTCGTCCCGGCGAACAGCATCCTACTGCATGGCTCTCATGGTGTCCTGCATTTGACGCATCATTTCCTTAACTCCTGTCGATCCCGCCATACTGCCCTGATCTGACTGAACTATTGGCAGGTCTATCTCTATAGCAACAATTGGGATCTCAATCCGACTGTCCACTGATGGGGTAATCCGCTGCTCTGGTAACCTCTACTCAGATACACTGCGCCTTTTCAACCTCCATCTGATAATCGGGGGTAGAGAGTGGAACACTGGTTGTCCGTCGACCAGATCCTCAGATCGATTGAGTCGGCGACCTCTTGTCCAGAGTGCTTGGGGAATATCTACTTGGTCTGGAGCAATTGTGCTAAACTACGTAGCAAAAAGATAAACAAAGCAATAATAAGGAAATAAACAAGCAGACAAATGGACAGCATAACGGCGTAAATAAACACAACACACAATCGGGTATAATTAACACGCAATTGATACACTATTCTCAAAGACCGATCATTATTCCCAAATCACTATTCTCAAATCACTGTCCCCGAAGTTGAATCTGATACCCGCAGATAGCTGATTCTGAAAATACTGAACTGGCGCCCGCAGGCCCTTGATACCCAGAAATACTAAACCGGTGCCCGCAGGCCTGATACCCAGAAACACTGAACTGGTGCCTGCAAGCCTGATGCCCAAACTTGCAAACTGATACATGCATTCGTATAGAGATGCACTCTAAAAGCACATAACAAACAAGTAAGAGCCAAAACACCCCTATGTTGGGGTAAGGTTTCCCTATCCTATTTTGTCAGGAACTAGGGTTTCACTATGCACGCAGCGGTTTCAAACAACCTATAAACGGGTAAGCAACCTGTCCTAGTTTGGAATGGTCACTATAGATTCCGAATATGCACTAGGTCGAATGGTCAAAAAGGCCCCGGTAAAATAGGGGTTTGTGCTCCCATACTGGCAGAGCCCGTAACTGGTCAGCCTTATGGCACGCTTCTCGAAGCGAGCCTCCGGCAAACCGTTCAGGAATAGCAGATGGAAAACACGGTGTCCTAGGCGCACCAATGCACATGCAATGCAAAGAAACACATAAGTGTAATCAAAACAAGATATCATGAGTTCGAGTCAAGTTCTCTGAATTCTCCAACAGAGTCGCCAGAAACTGTAGACGTCCCCGAATGTCCCGGGAGGGAAATCCCATTTTGTTCATTGGGCTCACTACAGTTCAGGACTCAATGTCACGGTCCTGTATTTAATCTCGCAGAGTGCAATGCAAGACCGATGAAATCATCAAAGAGTCCAAATCCGGCAAATCGTTTTTGAAAATAGATTTTTTGAAAGAAGTGCCAAACATGGACTGCTTTGTCAGATACAGAGTCGCCACCTAAATATTTTACTTTGGGAAATTTAGGAAACCCTGACTCGTTGCCTAAGGCCACGTGTCCGTCATCACCAAAGTTGTCTCAGCTCGGGAACTTGGGTACGATTGGGGAAGGTCACTTCGTGAGCACCCCCGCTCGCCCGATCAAAGATCGGCCTCTACTAACCATGATATCTAGTTTTGAAAACATTATGCGTTCTTATTCCGGTTATTAGCCTAGATTTACTATGTGATGCGCACAACATACAAATATAGACTGGATCGCCTGAATTGGAACAAAACATTTCTTGTTTGTTTATTTGAAAACGGTTTGATGGTGCTACCCGCAAGTAGGCTAAGACGTGGATTTGCCACCCTCGGGTAGGCTTAGAAAAAATGATTTTGCCACTATCAAGTGGGCTTAAAACTCGCATTTAATGAATTGTTCCAATCCAAATAACCCAACCTTCACCCACAGGCATTCAGGCAGTTACATCATATAAGCATATAGCCTCATGGTAAGCATGCTATCATGGCAGTCACTCACACACATGCAAGGATGCTAAAGCATAAAAGCTTACCTAGTACTCCAAGCCAAAACAGAAGCTATGTTAGAAATCCATGCATGATCCTAACTATACAGAAATGCCTAATGCAACACATGCAAAAATGCAACCACAATAGGCTCGGCTATTCTAAGATGGCATATGAAATGCTACAGCTAACACGTATTCAACTTGGAATTGAAATACAAATGCAGTTAGTATGATGCGCCGAGCCCGGTGCATGCAAGACAGATGAATGAATGCGAACATGCTATCATACTGTATGCTAATTGAAACATGCCCTAATCTAACCATCATAAGCAGGTAAATAAAAGGGAGAAAGACGTGGGGTTGGAAGACATACATCACACGCACGCACACTTATTACAACATTGTGCCCTCGCTTGGAGGGTCCGAAGGAATAATACAGTCCGAATAAATAATACAGTCCGAAATGAATAATTAAATATTACAAACCCTAATTAATTAACAAATTAATCTAGGAAAGCAAATAAATCAGCACGCAAATCCATGGACCGCCTCAGCTCTGTTCCAAATGATGCATGATGCATGCTCGAGTTGCCTTGCGTAGAAATCCATTGCGATGCCCCGATTCACCTCTGTTTGCAATTGTTTTCGGAATATTGCGCAACGCTCCAGAAGGTCACTGATTTCTGATTTACTGCAACAGAGAGCAACAAAGGGGCATGGCAAAGTATTTCACGTATGTATGCATAACTACTCTTCAGGGAGTATAGTCCTCGATCCTCGTGCCACTAATCACGCATATCAATGCATGATGGCCGAGGAGTCGAATTGCACGACTTAATATGAAATGAATGCACATGAAAACGCAACAAGACCTAGACCCCATCATGGGTAATCCGGAGTGTCGGCGACCGGGAATTGAGACACGTTCCGTCACTCGGAGTACGAAACGTCCCACGTTTCCCGTGCTCGGGCTAACTTTTATCCCAAACGCAATGCAAATGAGATGGCATACACAATGCGACTAACATACAACCTAGCATACGCAATGCTATGAGATGGCATACACAATGCTATGAGATGGCATACACAATGCTCGATGTAACATGGCATACACAATGCACTAACACGCAACCTAGCATACGCAATGCTATGAATTGAAAAGGCATACACAATGCATAATGGACTTACACCAACATGAGTGGACCTCAGCCACACTCACATTAGTGGCCATTAGATGAAAAAGAGACAACCGAAATGCGTGCACACATGCACGCAAACCGAGGACCGAACCTAATGCATAAAGTACCACTCTACCAAAGCATGGCAAGGATGAAGCATGGCATTCAAGCATGTAATTTTCAGCACTGAAACATAATGCTAAATGGTCCTGAAACATGGAAATATGGCACCCGATGCATGGAATAAGCCCCAAAACTCAAAACTAGTCCAATGCATTGAACCACAAGTATACAAAGAAAGCATTATTTGATCATGAAATCTAAAGATAGAGTCAAGGCAATCCCAAAAAATGCACATTTCTAGTTTAGAGCATGGCCAAAAGATACTAACATGATGGACTAAAATAGCATGCAATATTGGCTAGCAAGCATGGTTTACATGGCATGTATATGAAGCAAATGAGAACTCATCAAACCAGCCAAAAACAATGAATAAAACATGCAAAAATATGCCCAAATAATCACTGAAATGCAGCCAATGCATGCAAAAATGAGGGGCTTCTTTGGAGGGCCTTGCAAGGGGTTGTTAAGCACATATAAGATAGACACTTAGCATGGCAAAACCAACTCTGGAAATGGATTATGAAAGCCCCAAAACTCACCAAATAGGCCCTGAAATCAGTCTAGGAAACATGCAAAGAAAGGCTCCTTTGAAAAGCCTTGGATGGGATTGCTCTACACATGCATTGTAGGTATAAAATATGGCCAAAAGGGCCTTTGACAGAGCCAAGGCAGACCCCAAAACTCACAGAATGAGGCCTGAAACAAGACTTCAGGGTCCCTTTGGAAGGCCCAAAAGACCCCCAAACAAGACAAGGAGAGAGGGGCTCACCCCCTCTAATTTTGGCCCTCAAAAATGCATCTAAGCCACTGAAAATCTACTGTATTTCAGTGGCTAAGAGGCCAAACCATGGCCAATGCAAGTGCTCTAATGCATAGCCTTAATCATGAAGGGATGAAGCATGCATAGGGGGAAGATGACCCCAAACGGAAATAGAACCTTAACAAAACCTGAAGAGGATGTGAAAAAAAGACTTTTTTTAGTTTATAGAAAATCTCGAAAATGCTCACAAGTAAGGCTAAAATAGGATGCAAAAATAGCCCTAAAAGAGAGATAGAGGATAAGGGGAAGTAAATGACCTCAAACAGAAAAGTTCCCTTAAACAAAGTTGAAGAGGGGGTGAAAATAAGACACTTTACAGTTTGGGTCGAAGCCCAAAAATTCTTGCAAATAAGGCTAACCAATCATGCAAAAAAATACAAGTTTAAGGGAAATAGACACTTACCCTTGAAGAGCAGCAAAGCTGGACCTTTTGGACCAAGTTAGTGGACCTTCAACCTCTAGAAATCAGCTTCAAGGGGCTGGAATGGATGGTGGAGGTGGTAGGCTAGGATTTGTAGTGTAAAATGACCAAGAACAAGGGTGTTTGAAGGCTTGGAATAGTGACAATGGATGAGGGAGGTTATAAACCTTAAGCAAAAATGTCTAACCCTTAGATATGAAGAGGAGGGCCTCTCTTATAGAGAAGAGAGGCCAAAGCTTCTCTTGGAAGCTTCAAAGATCCTCCATATGGAGGATGCACCAAATGCCCTACAATTGGCACAGCTGTAAAGTAAACAGAAAAGGCAAAAAGCAAGAAGCAAGCCGGCCAGTTCAAGTGGCCGGCTGGCCACTCCCCTTAATCGGCCGACCAGGGGTCAAAAGGTTCAAGAAAAATTTCTGGTCGGCCTACCCAGAAAGGTGGCCTCCCAGATGAGTAAAACACAGCCCTGTGGTGAAAAATCAGAAAATGTGACCCAAGAGAGAGAAAAGCCAGCTTTCAAGCAAGGTTCAAAATGGTCAAGAAGAGAAAAATGGTCGGCCTACCATATTGGTGGCCTCCCAGATGCGTAGATCACAATGGTGGTATGAAAAGCCAGAATATGTGGCTCAAAAGTGAGAAAAACCAGCTTTCTGTTAGAAAAATCGGCTTTTGGAGAGAGAAAATGAGAAAACTGGCTTTTCAGGAGAAGAGGTGGCCGGCCACCATTCTACCACCTCCCTAACAGTGAAAATAGGGTCCCTACCAAAAACGGACCAAAACGGATGTAAAACGAAGGTTCGGGGGCCAAAACGCGCGGTTGAGGGCCCCGAAAACAGGCTGTTAGGCACTAGAAGTGGCGTATGACCATGAAGGTGGTCTCCCGGGCCACAGTGTCCCTCTAAAGGGAGGGAATAAGATGTGTGCCAAAAAATGGAGTAGACAGAGGTAGTTAAGCGGTCCCGTACCGAGGCACACGGCCGACGGCTCCGAAAACCGGAAACCGGGCTCCAAACGGGAAAAATGGGCTACGACCACGAAACGTAGCCTACGGCCACTGAGAGATGAGCTACGAGACCTCTCCCTCCCTTCGGGAAGAGAAAACAGAGAAAATAAGACCCGGTTCGCAAACCGAGGCAAGGCACAAAAGAGCTCCGAAGTCCGGAGGCAAGGCTCGCAGCCGAGACTCCGCAACTTCAGAACGAGCACAACATGCAACATCACCGAGCGCTCAACTGGTGACGTCTAAGTCTTAAGGTCGGTCAAAAATGGGGTGTCTACACCCATACTGGTCATACCTCTCCTATTTCCTTTCCTCAGTTGATTATTTATAGAATCACTATAGAAAGAACTTATAGAATTACTCACATAAGAGTTAGAGCCCACCATATCGGGCCCAAGCTGACTGCCTTCATTGGTTTGACTTGAATTCTTCAGATTTGATCCACATGGCCTAGGCTTATTGATTTGGCTACTAAACTGATCCTGGCCCAAATTTACCGCCAGACAAATACCTGGTCTTTCCCGTTGAGTCCCATTAATGCTCGAAATAAACCCATGTGTAACAATGTGACCATCTACCAACTAACCTTCATGATTATACCTTTGCAGCTGCCTACTTTCCTCCCGCAACAATGATACCTCTATATCTGGACCTATCACATTTGATTTCCCCAAGCAATCTGCAGACTCTGCAACTACGGATACTACCTCCCACCTACCTTCCACCTCGAGCTCACCTCTACCCAGCCTCTGATCCGCTATAACCCCTTTTGTCACTCCTCCTTCTCACTTTCTTCATCAGCTATGACATCATCATCTTTTTCCTTTCTGCCTGCCTCTACCTTCTATGCCTCACCATGGACATTTGAACTTCCATAATCCCTTCCACCTTTATACGTACTACATCTGCACTTGCCCTTTACCTTATTCACTATCTGTTCTTCGTATACCCTTACGGGATATATTCTTCCTTCGTATTCCAAATTTAAACTTGAATTAATCAACTCCATTATACTAGTAACGATTTTGATCCTCCACAGTTGAAAGATGAAGGTTCACATACATCCTCATCAAAGTTAACCACCTCACCCCATGCTCTTCTAATTTTTCTGAAAGTATCAGAATTCCACAAGTTCAATGAAATCCCATAACAACTCAACCAGACCAATCTTTCTTGATCAAGATGAAGACCTGAAGCCCAATTTGTGATATATTCACACCACTTGTGAAAACCTACATTTAGTACACTTTCTTCGCTTCTGAGCTCCTCTTTTGATTTTAATGTTATTATCACATCTCTACCACCTCCCCTTCTAACTACCACATCACTCAGACCTCTGTTATTTAGTTCCTCTTCCAGTTCCATGTTGAAGTACTGTGGTTTAAGTCTCATGATCTTGCTCGCATATAGCCACCCATTCCCAATCTCCTTTACTTCAATGGTAGTAATTATTGTGCCTCTTTTCTCAACCCCTTTTAATACCTAAACAAAGGATCTGTTATCCCTACCTGGACTTCTCACATTTTTCTGTACTACCTCCATATCTTGTTGCACCACAAACTTTCCCCTGTGATCTGGTTGCCTCCATTTGATTTCGGCTTGTTCTTTCCCATAGATTGCACTTTTAACAGCCAACGCTTTGTTGTCTATCCATAGGCTATTTGCCTTTTGTTCAGCAATCTGAGCTGCTACTGGGCAATCAAAACGAACAGATCTGAATCTTGTTTTTGTTGCTGACCTCCTCTTATTTGGGATAAACACATCCCTAACCACTCCAAACTTTGTAAACAACGTATACATGCTCTTTGGGTGCATTGTTTCTGGTAGATTGTCCACAAATAATGTGAACAGACCTGATCTTCTCTTCTCATTCCATGTTTCCAGCTTCCCGTGCCTACCTCGTTTCCTTACCACCGGTATCCATCCTCCTTGCTCTCGTTGATCAACCATTCCACAAGAACTCAAGGGACTTCAAGTTTCCCAATGAAGGTGGAATTTTTCCTGAGAGATTGTTCTGATATAACTCCAACTGATAAGTTAACAATTGTTTTGACAGAAAGTTTATTTCGATTTAAGTAATCTCAGCTGTTCAATCTTTAATTAGGTCAATCTACACCATTCTAACCAAACAATTGAATCAAATGCCCTAATTTCATTCTAAACAATTTTTAAAACCATATATAAATACCTATTAAATATGAAAATTTAATATCTATCCATATCTATTTGCTTTATTTGTAACTAATCTTTCTTTATTTGAAAATAATTTTTATCTATTAAATGAAATTATTCTTTTTCATTGATTGTAATGAAAAAATTTGTAAAACTTTCATTCTTCTTATTGATATTATCCAAACACATGCAATGTGTATTAAATTCATCATCCTCTAATTTCTAGCCATTATTAGTTTTAATGTCACTGTTAGCCATAGAATAAGCAAACATAATGTAAAGTGAAACTTGAGTTGATTTATTAGATCTAATTAAAGACACACTATCAGTTAAATTCAGGTACATATTTAAATTTTGTGAATTTTGTATTGATTTTATTTTATTATTATTTTCTTTTTGTTATCATTGGCATGGCTCGATAGGACTTGTGAGGCCCCTAAATTTTATAAACCCTGTTAGGCCTTGTCTTTTGAATTATTATAATAAAAACTCTTAGTTCCTCGTTTACTCACAAACTTAACTGTAGAACCGAAGACGCAACATAGACGAACCCGTTACAAACCCTAATATATCTCGGTAACTTAATAATCATTTCTAAAAATCTAATATTAATTATTTAACTCTGTAATTATAAATTGATCACTCAAAATCCTAATTTCCGATTTTCATCATTTTCATTCGATTATTTGTCTTTTAATCCAATACGAAGTAACACTAACCAACTTATCCTCCCTATCTTCATTTTACTTAATTCTATACTTGAAAAAGGTATTTTAAATTGTAAATTTATCCCATACCTTAAAATTTCATTGATTTTTCACTTTGATCTTAATTCAAGTACTTGTATATATATATATATATATATTATTGGAAAATGGCTTTGCAAAATATGGCTTTGCAAAATTCTTATTTTTTGCTAACTTTGAGCATTAATTAAGGTGGGACCCAAGCGTTATTTTTAACGTTTTTTATTGGGTTCATGTTTAATGCCGCGAAGTGAATAAAATCGTATATTTGGTTGCTCAAAACCATTTCCGAATGAATGACAATTCAACGCGCATTTTCGGGTTCGTGGAATTGGATTTAGGTGGGTTTCCTATACATTTGTGAAATGTGCATGTCCCACATTAGAAAGGCTTATGGACTTGAATGGGTTTATATACCTTAGCTTGGGATACTTGGAATGGGCCCCAAGGGGTACCCAAGTTTATGGAAGGGTGAAGTGGGCTAGACCCAAAACAAAAACCACATGCGCGCACGCCGCCGCTGCCTGTCCGATCGGTCAGGCTGGCCTGGGCTTGGGCGTGGACGTGGACGTGGACGCGTGGTGTGAAGTTGGGTTGGGCTTGTTCGGCCCAATACTTATCGTTTTGGGCCAAAAACATTTGAATCTTTTATTTATTTATTTTAAGTTTGGTTTCAAAATTCAAAGTAAATTGGTCCAGAATTTTTCCTTCACCCAAACAGATCCCTAACAGGTTCATAAGGTTCATACCTGAACAGATTCAAAAGGTCCACCCGAACAGGTGTAATTTCCACTCGAACAGATCTATTTCTGTTTTGAACATATATGTTTATGTTCTGAACAAGTTTTTCCTATTACGTACCTGTCATGAAAAGGCACTTCTTCTCCTATATAAGGCCTGCTTCTAGTAGTTCATTTCATCAGATTTTTCATCATAATTTCGTCTTTGTTTCTCTACTCTTCTATGTGTTTCTGCATCTGTTCTGCATTTAATTTTTATGAAGAAAAATAGAGAGTTACAACAAAGTTTTGGGTCACCAGACTTGATTTTATAGTGCTGTAAAATTAAGTGTTAGTTATTGCATTCTGGGAAGTAAACGCCGATTAAAACTCGAAACACTGGAGCAAGGGCAGAATCTACTTTAAGGAGATTATGTCAAACACAAACCTCGACATTAATTTCTCTAAGCATTCACTATTTCATTTTATACATTTATTTTACACACACATACCACTGTGGGTATAACAATCTTAAAGTAGATTTCTATTTTTATTTATTTTTGTGTTAGACAGATGAATATTTTGTTTCGGGATATTAACTAGTATTCATATACTGTTTAATTTCTTAAATAGTAGTAATATATTGTTTAATGATTTTTTTGATAACATGATAGTAATATGCTGTTTATCATTGGAATTTTGTTACAAAATATTATTCTGTTTATTTTGTGTGTAAATTCTTTTGTAAATAAATTTGTGATTGGGGTATTTTTATTTCGTCAGAATTATGATAACTGAAATTAACAGTACTGAGACTATTATTACTCTGACCTCCACACATGTTGTGCCAGTGATGACTCCGGCAATACTGGTAAATCCTGCGAAGAAACCAGAAAAATTCCATGGAAATGATTTAAAAAGATGGCAACAAAAAATGATGTTTTATCTTACAACATTGAATTTGGCTCGCTTCACTCATGAAAAGGCACCGGAACTAAACGAGGGAGAAACTAACCGACAAGTGGTTGCCGCAGTCGATGCATGGAGACGTGGAGATTTTTTTGTGTCGGAATTATATCCTCAATGGGTTGGACAATACACTGTATAATATAGATAGTGTTAATAGCACTGCTAAATGATTGTGGGAATCTCTAGATCATAAGTATAAAACAGAGGACGCTAGTACAAAGAAATTTGTTGTCGGCCGTTTTCTGGATTTTAAAATTATGGTTTCCAAGACAGTTATTAGCCAGGTTCAAGATCTCCAATTAATTCTCCATGGCATACATGCGGAAGGGATGATTCTCAGTGAATCTTTCCAAGTAGCGACAATCATTAAAAAATTTCCACCATCCAGGAAAGAATTCAAGAATTATCTAAAGCATAAGTGCAAGGAGATGAAATTGGAGGAACTGATTGTGTGACTCCGAATTAAGGAGGACAACCGTGGTTCCGACAAGAAGTCATGAAACCATGTCATGCAGGCTAAAGCAAATGTTATGGAACATGAACAAGGGTCAAAGTTCAACAACAAGAAGCGGAAGTATGATGGCAATGGTCTCAAACAAGAATCCACTAGTAAGATCAATAAAGGGATCCACAACGGGTTCAACAAGAGGTTCAAGGCAAGTGTTTTGTGTGCGGCAAAGATGGGTATTGCGCTAAGCATTGTCACATTCGCAAGGACGGAGAGAGTTCGAGCAAAAAGCCAACATAAGCCAACATAGCCGAGGATTTTTATATTTCTGATGAAGTGGCATACGTCAATCTTGCTGCAGTAGTCTCTGAAGCAAATTTGGTGGGCAATCCCAAGGAATGGTGGGTGGATACTAGGGCAACCTGCCACATCTGTGCAGATAAGAAGATATTCAAAACCTACAAAGTGGTAAAAAGTGGGGAACAACTTTTTATGAGAAACTCCTCCACTTCAATTGTAGAAGGACAATGAAAGATTGTGCTAAAAATCACCTCGGGGAAAGAACTTTATCTTAACCATGTACTGTATGTGCCAGAGATTCGCAAGAATTTGATTTTTGGGTCATTGTTGATTAAGAATTAGTTTAAATTAGTCTTTAAATCTGACAAGGTTGTACTCTCCAAGAGTGGAATGTATGTGGGGCGAGATTATATGAGTGACGGTCTTTTTAAGCTCAATGTAATAATTGTTGTACCTAATTTGACTTTTAATAATAAGAACATATCTTTTGTTTATATTGTTAAGTCTTCTTTTTTATGGCATGGTAGATTAGAACATGTTAATTTTAATTCTTTGTGTAAACATGTTGCTTTAGAATGTTTACCAAACTTAGAATTTGATCCTAATCATAAATGTGAGATTTGTGTTGAAGCAAAACTCACTAAGGCATCATTTAATAAAGTTGAAAGAAGTACTAAACCTCTAAGTTTAATTCACACAGATATCTATGATTTAAAATTTGTTCAAACCAGAGGAGGTAGGAAGTACTCTATTACTTTTATTGATGATTGCACTCGATATTGCTATGTTTACTTATTGAGAAGTAAAGATGAAACCGTAGAAGCTTTTAGGATGAATGAGAATTCAACGCGCATTTTCGGGTTCATGAAATTGGATTTAGGTTGGTTTCCTACACATTTGTGAAATGTGCTTGTCCTACATTAGAAAGTCTTATGGATTTGAATGTGTTTATATACCTTAGCTTGGGATACTTGGAATGGGCCCCAAGGGGTACCCAAGTTTGTGGAAGGGTGAGGTTATGGGTGAAGTAGGCTAGACCCATTGGACCCAAAACAAAAACCACACGCGCGCGCCGTCGCCGCTGTCTATCCGGTAAGTCGAGCGGGCTAGGCCTAGGTTTGGGCGTGGGCGCGTGGTGTGAGGTGTGAGGTTGGGTTGGGCTTGTCCGATCCAATACTTATCTTTTTGGGCCAAAAACATTTGAATCTTTTATTTATTTATTTACATTTTGGTTTCAAAATTCAAAATAAATTGGTCCAGAATTTTTCCTTCACCCAAATAGATCCCTAACAGGTTCATAAGGTCCATACCTGAACATATTCAAAAGGTCCACCCGAACAGGTGCAATTTCCACCCGAATAGATCTGTTTCTATTTTGAACAGATCTGTTCCTGTTCTGAACAGGTTTTTCTTGTTAGGTACTTGTCATGAAAAGGCATTTCTTTTCCTATATAAAGCCTGCTTCCAGCAGTTCATTTCATCATATTTTTCATCATAATTTCATCATTCTTTCTCTGGTCTTCTCTGTGTTTCTGCATCTGTTTTGCATTTAATTTTTAGGAAGAAAAACAGAGAGTTACAACAGAGTTTTGGTTCGCTAGACTTGATTTTATAGTGCTGTAAAATCAAGTGTTAGTCGTTGCAACCTGGGAAGTACACACCGATTAAAACTCGAAGCACCGGAGCGATGGGGAAATCTACTTTAAGGAAATTGTGTCCAACACAAGTCTCGACATTAATTTCTGTAAGCGTTTAATTCGGAAAATAATTTATATAATTATTTTCTAAATTATTTTATTTTATTGTTTATTTATTTTACACACACATACCACTGTGGGTATAACATATATATATATATATATAATTGTACCAAGAAAAGATTATTCAAAACAATAGTCAATGACCCATATGGCCGGCCACCCCAAGAAAATATATTGTATTGTACTTTTACAACAAGCTTCATGAAAAAATGGAAGAATTTTGACTAAGGATCATAAATCAGGGATATTTATCTTAACCTTTCAATTTAGTTCCAAACCAACTAAGTAAACTTAAGTAAATCACACTTAACCTTCCTAATCACCCTCATTCCATTGCATTCCAACTAAATAAGAGAAATGTGATTGCACAACACCAATCTTAGGCAAATAAGTAAGTCACAATACAACCTATCATTCTCTTTTCCCTACTAAATACATAATATTAAATGCTTAGAATATTATTTTCAGATGTTTATGCATGGTGTTCTTGTGCTTGAATGAAAGAAGTTGAGTTTTGATTGCTTCATTGTTAGTATTCTCTCTTTGTTGAAGAAAAGTCACATATCTCTACCTATATCTTACATTATTTTTAAAGGTACATGTTCAAACTAAAAATTTGAGTTATTAATATATTATTTGGCAATGTTTTCATCATAAAAGAAGTGTAAAATTTTCCATGATAGCCTCCTTTTCTTACAACTCTTTCTATTTCTAGTTTTCTCCACAAATGACCAGTATTTTCAGCCCACTTTAAAAAATTCTAGAAAAATGAATAAGAATATTCTTGGGCTCAATTTTACATCAAAACCCTCCTTAAAGCGCTAACTTTTAAGAAAAATTAGTTTTATTGAAAATGAATGAGTGGTTTGAAATAAACCGATTTCCGTGGCAGTCGACGAATCTAGACAGAGTTGGAATATTTCATTGATAACTAAAAATCTAGAAAAATTATCTCACTTCTGTAATTGATTTTGAAAGTAGACAAAATTCTCTACAAACCCTAAAGAGGTCGAGTTCAGGAAAAATCTAAAAATGCTATTTTGATAGTTTTCTTTAAAATAAATCAAATATGAAAATTTTTAAATTTTAGCAGTTTCATACTTTTATTTGTTTGGATGTGCCTCTTATTGTTTGTTCAAACTTTTGTATAACATCTATGTATGTTTTGACTATATCTCTTTATATTTTTGTCCTAAAATGCCTATATTTGTATAGTAAATGTTATTTCGATCGTTGTTCTAACCTTAACATAACACACCTAATTCAATGGGAAACTTAATAAGGGTGGTATTGGATTTTCAATCAATAAGGTAAATTTTGTAAGATAATGGCATGTTGATTTCAAGTATTGATTGATGGGATGTATTTCCTATTCGGGGGTTAAGTATTGTGCAAGTGTGTTTTCGAACCCTAATGTGACACAGGAGGTATTTTGGCTACTTAACGGATTTGGGCGGTATAAGGGTAGCAGTGAGCGTTTCACACAAGAAGAGTATCCCTAGAATCCTATTCCCTTGGGGCAGACCATGATGTCACCACTTGGGTATATAACCTAGGTGCGTGGGTATCATTGATAATTGTATGGTAAGCGACGCACTAGTGGTTATGCAATAAATGATGCATTGGTATTTGTTTAACTAAGGGGAAGTCAGAATTGCCCGTAGCCAGTGTTAGTGGTTGGGTAGGAACAACATTCTGCAGGAAATTGCCTATAACTAATTTGATTGACCGTTATCTTTAAGAACTGAAATTTTTATTATAAGCTCTGATAATTTTTGTTTCCGTTGTATATTATGATCGTTCTATTATTGTGTATTGCATTGGAAAAATAGAATGAGGTGTATGTGCATTTACTGGACATTCACTACTAAAAATTAGAGCTTTTGCAACGATCATAAACATCGCAAAAGGTTCGCATATCGTCACAAAAGACTTTTTGCGACGAAGTAGGGACGGGAAATGGGAGGTGGCAGAAGGAGGCGTGACAAAAAGTATTTGCGATGGTTACAAACCGTTGCTTTCTTGTAGCGACGGCTAATCAATAGTTTTTGCGACGGTTTAACCTGACACAAAAAAGGAGGGAAAAACTTCATTTTTAGTGACGAAGTTGATTACCGTCGCCAAAAACCTTTTTTGCGACGATGTTTGACGTTGCAAAAAATATGATTAACGACGGTCTAAAACGTCACCACAAAAAGTAAAATTAAATTAATACCGTATTTGCGACGGTTTAAACCATCGCCAAAGATTGGAATTATTATGTATATGCGACAGGTTAACCTGTTGCTAATAAAATATAAGGAAATGATGATTACATTAACGACAATTTATAAAATGCAATAAAATTTTTTTCATAAAATCATATTTTATTAATTTATTCCTTGTACAAATTATTAATAGTTTCTAAAATACAATACATCCACATCCACATCCATACCCCCATTCGCATCCCCATCCACATCCGCATCCGTATTCACATTCACATTCACAAAATCATATACCAAGAATAATAAATATGTACCCTATAACAATTGTCAACCAAATATTCTTTACAAAAATATATAAAACAACCTCCAACAATACTAAAAAAAATTTATATTCAAGAACTCAAATTTTTAGTATCGACAATACAAATAAAAAAACATATATATTGTAGATTGTTTTGATATCAATAGTAAGCTCCAAAATCGATATGCGAAGATATCATCACGTACTCAAAAGGATTGCATCCGCAAAAAAAAAAAAAAAAAAAAAAAAAAAAAAAAAAAAAAAAAAAATCATTTACAACATAATTAATTTCAAGCTTACAGAAAATATAAAACATTTGATATTTATTTCTACAAATAAATAAATAAATAAGATTATAAACTCCAATATCGATATGCAAAGATATCTCACATGGCCAAATAAGTATATAATAAGATCCAACATAATAAGTACCAAGCAAATAGGGTTTATAAAGTACCAAGCAAAGAGCATGTATTATAAAAGAAACTAAAATTTTAATGTTTTAATATATACAGCCACCAATATAATCCAAAATGATGGCATGCACATTCTTAATAAGAACCAGGTTAAAAATTGTCTCACCATGTTAGACAACCACACGCCTCATCATGTACATTCTTAATGAACTTTAAGACCATGTTCAAGGAATTGACATAACAAATTACAAACAGACTGAGAGAGAGAGAGAGAGAGAGAGAGCGTATTTAGTTTCTTATGAGCCAAATTACACACTAAGATTTCCCCTCCTCCCCCTCCCCCTCCCCCCACCTCAAAGCTAGGTTAAGATGGAAATACAACTGACAATTTCTAAATTGAGAGAATTTCTGAACTAGATTATCCAGAATATAAAAATAACAGAAAGTTGGAAACAAAGAACACTAGCTACTCACCTATGCTTGAATTACGACTACTTTTTGGTTTTGCAAAAGTCACATCCGTGAAAAATAGTTTTAGCTGCAAAAGAAATAATAAAACTATTGATTCCATGAACTAGAAATGGCCTAAACATGATGCAAGAAATCATTTAATAAATTATCAACAAAATAACCCTGAAAGCTAAATTTATTTCCAACAGTTCCATAATGTTTAGTACGATCATTTAAAAAATACAAGTAAATTGTTTTCATTGGCATTAACAACTCAACTCAATAGAGACAAGCTTGTGATGCAGAAAAAACATTTATAACCTAAGACAGAAAATGCCAAACAAAAAATAAGGATTGGTAATTAGTTATTTTTTACCAACTAGACAAAACCAATTATGTCATCACCAAAGGCCTGCAAACACTGTAACTATTAAAGTAAGGGAAAACATAGCATTTTAGAATTAAAGAAGTCGTGGTGCCCAACTCTCCAAATAGTGGGTCTATGTAGGAATCACTCAACCTATCACATTGGCTAGTTGCATATAAGCCTCAGCTAGAAAATAAAAACCATTCTACATGGAGATTTTTTTTTAAAAGTCAGCACAAAGACCAATGACATTATTTTTTTTTTTTTTTGATCAACAAAAGACAACTTTATTGATGAAGAAAGTATAACATACAAAACTTACATCAACAAAAAGAGAAGAGTAAAAAGCACAAGACCCTAAATTGGTGAGAAACCAATAGAGGAAACAAAAGAGAATAGAAAAAAGAAAAAGCAAAGGACAGAGTAGTATTAGGGGATCCTGATACACTTCATCCATTTGGGAATCCTGATACACATTCAACCAACCCCTACAGCCAGACCAGCAGCAGCATAGAAGCAACATACCAGCAACATAACAGCAGCAAACTTTCTTGATTGAAACCTGGCTACACACAGCATAATAGCAGACTTCCTTTATTCATACTTCACCAATAAGACCACCAGCAGAGCTCATTGCGCAAAACTGCAGCTGCCACACACCCTTGCTTCAAGGCATCAGAAAGTGAACAAACAGACAAGGCTCTCTTAACAGTCCTAAAAGGCACCAGCAAGTCACAAAAATGCAACTGCAACACATACTAGCTTCAAGGCACCATCTAAACACAGCTAATCAACATATCAGGTCTAGCTCAGCTAGTGAAAACAGCCAGCAGACCTTCTAAACAGAGCAGGCAGGCAGCATACAGAACAGACCATCAAACCAACCAGATCATCAAGCAAGGATTGAACCTCTGATACCAGCCAGCAGATTTGATCCAGATTAGTGACCACCAGCAGAGCACATTTCACACAACTGCAGCTTATGCCAAACATCCTCTCACTCCAAGCCAACACAGAACCTAAAACCAGCCCCTCCACCATATACTAACCATTTCCAAGCTGAATCTCCTGAATGTTGCAGATAATCTACTGTACTAAGTAACAGCAATCCTGAGTGTAAAATTTGGCCCACAATGCAATCCTTGTCTTGATTAATTCACACAGCTCCTCCAAGTGCATTTGACTTTCACTGAAAACTTTCTCATTCCTAAATTTCCATAACGACCACAAAACCGCAAATGGTATAATTCGCCAGATCATAGTCAGATTATTTCTCCACTTGAAGCCCCTCCACTAATTAAGAATCCCTTCCACTGTTTGTGGAATTACCCAAGTCAATCCCCACCACTGCATCAGATCACACCAAATTCTCCAAGCAAACGGGTACCATATAAGGAAATGAAATACAGATTCAAGCCCTTCATGACAAAACACACACATAGCAGAGGCTTCTGGCTCCAACACACCAATTCTTTATAGAAAACCAGTTGTTTTTAGTCTCCCCTTCCATCCTCTGTAGAAGACCAATGACATTATAAAGTTGCAAAAGTTTATTCCCTGAAGTAATATAGTGTTGATGAACTTGTATAGTTAACTCAAAATAAGAGTTTTGGCTCACCATGTGTACTCACAACATAGATTATGGGGAAAGACAGTAGGAAAAATATATACTATAGTTTTGGTACTAATGCTCAAATGCCGAAAAGTCTCCAACATGCACCACTTGATTGTAATAAAATAAGTTCGGTTTTCTTGCTCATTTTCTTCTTTATTCAAAGAACATTTATCCATCACTACCTACCAAGGCTAGGAATCCATGCTGAAGAAAATGCTAATTGACATATGGACAAAAGGAATGTGAAGAAAACTTCAAATCTTGTAACAAAAACTACATTAAGCTTGATGAAATTAATTCCAAAAAAATGGAGAGCTTCAGTAAGTATTTAACTTACCTGAAAGTAAAGGAGGCTTGTATCTTTTCCCTGGAATATCTTTGCGATAAACTTTCCACCTTTCTTAAGTATGTGAGTAACTATTGTTAAACCCTAACAAAAAACTTGAACAAGATTCACAAATTTCTAGATACTCTTAATCAAATCTAGAACTTTCTTGTTAATCATACAGTAGGCATTCACAAACCCCTATTTATAATAATGACAAGATAAGGGTGTATGGAATGAACACATTTGTCATAAAAATTGTAGTTTCCTTTATGATCCTTTGTATTTTCGCAACAAGCAACAAGTCAGTCAAACAAAGAAGACCCGTATAGGAGAAAAAAGTAAAAGAAAATGTAAAAGAAACAAAAGTGCTGATCAAAACAAAATATAGGAGAAACAAAAGAGAACATAACAGAAATCCTTGCTTTCCCAATTCAAACAGGACATAGGCAACTTGGAAACTTAGAAAGCAAAATCCACACCAAGCTAAGAGGGAGATTTATTTATGATATTTCTTCCATATTTCGCCTCTTGATTTTGTTAAATTGTTGACCACCAACTCGTCTAAAAGCTTAAGTTGGCAGAACAAGGGGTGCCTTAACTATTTATATCCTTAATAGCCCTAACTGCCAAAGGTCTTTGCCCAAGTGCTACCAAATTTAAATCAGTTTGTTCATTTTGCCAGGGAACATGGACATACAGATGCAGCAATGAAGTGATTGGAGGCTATGCACTGTTGGCAGTCCACAATGAAATTTCATCGCAGAAATAGTATAAAATCTATAAGACTTTTTTTGGGTGAATACTATAAGACTCATGACTGTCATTATTCTTCATTTTCACACAAACTGTAAATTAATTTCCATATGGGAACTCAATCAAATGCATCTATGTTACATCTTGATACTACTTTAGGAGGTAATATCCACCCAAAACTAACCATAGTAAAAATTATTCTAGAGAAGCATTAAGTAGTTTAGAAAGGACTCTAAACACTCATAGCCAAAATGAGTTGTGACTGTACAAATTCATCCATGTCATGGAGTCCGATGACTGCAAATGAACATGGAAAGAGCCAACTCAGAAAATATATAAATCCAAGTTAACAAGGGAACGCACTTAACAAAACATGAAGTTGAAATCATATTTGTTTGCCTAACCATCAGGAGCACCATCACAGACAACCAAGTTAGCTTTGCATCCATCAAAATGTCTAATGACCTGGAAAAAAAAAAAGAGAAGAAGAATAAAACTATTGGATGGCTATATACCGAACATTTACTACTAAAAAAATCAAAAGGGGGGAAGAAAAAAAAAACAAAGGCCACAAAGTGATCTTTTTTCTGAGATATCAATTGACTTGAATATATGTAACATTCATATGTAAGGACCAATCTCAGTTTACAACAATAAAGGGTTGGGAAAAAAGGGGTTGTGGGGGAAACCTATCATTCATGGAGTAAAAACACAAGCATGTTGACATATGATAAAGTCAATGTAACACCATTTAGTAGGGTCATGGCAACCATGAACCGTAGTGGGAGTTCTATCAAGAAATTATTATCAAAGCATTGGAGCCATAGTAGTGATATCATGGCCAAAATACCAACTGATCAACCCAACAACAAACAATTGAATGGGAAAACTATGAAATAGCATTGATAATCCAGCTCAAACATACAAAATCTACACAATTGGTCATGGTCAATCAGAAAAGTTTATATTTTCCCCATATTAACATCCAGGACCATATCTTCCATTATTTCATTGGCCATGATGTCTTTTCCCAACAATGTCAAGCCAAACTCTATATAACACTCTCAGTACTTCCAGCTCATTCAACCTGAATGATGTATTCCCAATCTAAAAGGCATCATCATTAGTGTTCAAGGATGAAGATTTATTAACAATAACACAAGTTGAGTAGTAGTGCACCAACCATAACCCACTGAAAAGTTCTAAATTTATACTGATGAAGAACAATACTCAAATACCAAATTTAGCTTAAATTTATAGCTTGGAACAAGCATAAATGCCATTCCTTCAGACTGCATTGTTCTATAATAAAAAATTAATTAATTAAAAATTTATAATAAAAAAAAAAACCCAAAGAACTTGAATGGAAAAAGATGTTCACACCACTTCAACTGTTCAAGCATTTGTAATATCGCCCTGTACTTTAACAAAAACTATAATTCTACAAGCTATACTATTTGACTTAAGATGTACTTAGAGGAATGAGTCTTTCGTCCTTTGTCTGTTTTATGGCGTTTCATTACTAATTTGGCCAATTTACAGTTGCTCAATATATACTCTTTCTTTTTTATATTCTAAAAAATCCAATTCAACCTCTTGAAATACTGCTGGTAAATCTAAATTATCTAATCAAGTGAGAAAAATACTACTTGTAATTTAAAAAAAATTGTACAACAGAACCTTTGTCCTTAAGCAAATGACCAAGGATGGAAGTGATGGGCATGGTTAAGTTACTACCTGTAATTCTGACATGGTTGCTAGCTCTGCTTTATGGAGAGAGTGATGGCTTAAAGTTGTGGGTCAATGCACTACAGGAAATGACAGTTTTGGTGACCAAAATATTAGTTGCCAAACGTCCCATTTTTAGTCGCTGATACCATTTAGTGACTAAAATTTTTTGTCACCAAGTTCGTCGCCTAAACCCTGTTGGCGATAGTTTTAGCGACTAAACATGTGTTTGGTCTCCGAAAGTGAAACATTTGGCTACTATTTTTTGTTGAGTTGGCAATGTTACCTTTTGGCGACTAAGGCAGTAGTCGCCGAAAAGTGAATTTTTGGCTACTAAATTTTGGTTAGTCGGCAATAGTTAATGTTTGGCTACTAAATTATTGGTCGCCGAACGTCAACGTTTGGCTACTAAACTTTGGTTAGTCGGCAAAAGTGATATTTTGGCGACCAAAATATTAGTCGCCGAAAGTTCTAACAAAAACTAATTTGAACTATTTAGAGACTAAAGTTTTAGTCGCCAATTGAATACATACCGACCGTATTTAGTCGCTAATTGAACTATTTACCGACCGTGGAATTTAGTCGCCAAAGGATGCCAACTTTTTTGTGACTAAAATAGTTAGTCGGCAATAGTTTCTTTCCCTCATTCTGATTTGTTTTAGCTACTAATTGTTTGGTCGCAAAAAGTATTTTGTTCATTTTGCTACTACATTATTAGTAGCCAAAACATTTGTTTACGTTTTTTGCTACCAAAATATTTAGTAGCCAAATACTATATTAATTATTTTTTTTTTAATTTTTGAACCGCCTGTATCCATTATTAGTACAACCTATACAATGTATAAACAATATAATCCATCAATACTGAATATATATTATTAACCATTCGACAACGTGCACGCAAAAAATTCCATTCGACATCCAATTCCATTCCATTCAATTCGACATCCAATTCCATTCTATTCCATTTCGTTCGACATATGTAATACAAATTCCATACGAACCAAATATAATCCAACCTCAATTATTTAATTCTATACATAATAGAGGAAATCTGTACCACACCAAAAAGTTAATCTGTACTGCCCCAAAAACTAATTTGTACCACGTCCAATGCTAATTTCTACCATGGCATATTTTAGATATTTACCACGCAAAAAAAATAATTTGTACGAACCACTATACATACGAACAGAGGTATAAAAACAATGCCCTTCCGTACGTGTCAAAAAAAGTCATATCCACATTTGTATGTCCAAAACCATCTGCAAAAAAAAAAAAAAAAAAAAAAAGAAAGATTAATCATTAGTATTGACTACACATTGGGTTGGTAAAAAAAAAAAATTCATCATTAGTATTGTACATGTATGTAGGGCTGCAACACTAGACAATCTTGTAAGGTTAACAATATTATTGTTAGAGAATAATATTATAACAACATAGAGGTGGAGATGTAATGAACTCATCAGTCCTCAAAATCCATGCATTATTAAGACAAGCGCTAGTAGTACAACTACATTCAAATTCCAAACCAACCGACAACAATACAACTACATGCACATTCCAAACCAACACCATAATGACATCACCCATGATCATTATCAAAAGGTTCGAGCCAACAACTCAAGGAAAAAAGAGAACAACCAAGGAAGAAATAACAAAAAATCAGTTATCTAGTTGATTAATAATATACATCCACATAGCATAAAAAAAATAGATGAATGAATAGCAGTGTTAAGTAAGACATATCCACCTCCAAATATAATGTTTCACACTATTATACAAAAAAGAATAGGAATAGTCATGACAACACACAGCCAAATATATGTCAGTAGGAAGAAGCACCTTCACCAAAGCACCAATGACGCCCAATGAAGTAAGCCTTAAGTATTCAAATGGCCTTGATTTGCTTGTTGTATTAAGAAAAGGGTACAAATAATAGAGAATGTGGGCTGCACAGGAGCAACCGGTAGTCAAAATAATTTCATTGAAATTTGAACGGATTTGTGAGAACAAATGTATCAAGAACAAGCCAGGGAAACAGTAACCTATTTGTCTTATTCTAACATAAGGCTCACTGAAGAGGAACTTTGTTGACTTCAAAAAGGTAGAACATAAACTGCTAAAATATAAGTTTAATCATACATAGAAAATCATTAATCTATTAAAAAAATGGATAAAAAGCTATCAAAGGCCTAGCTGATTGGAAAACTTTACACTTCTCATCATTAAAGCAATTCAATAATATTATTAGCAAGCCATGTAGAAGGCACAAGAGCAGAGAGGAATCCTCTAATACATTCTAACTGTAACAAAACTAATAATCTAACAAAATAGTGGTAGCACCCACCCAGCATGGTTACATATTTTAGATTTTCTTTTACATCATATTGTAAATGATATGCCCACAATTCTAGGCAAATTAAACTGCTTTTTTATTTATTTATAATTTACAGCATATGGTAAATGATTGCCCTAACTTCAGCATTTCTGTAATTTGTACACCCAAATTCAATAACATTGTTTTCTAATTTCAATAACATCTCACCCCAATCATTGCCCTAATTTTTAATTTCAATCACATTTCAATAACAATGCCCTACTTTTCAACACTTCCTATATGATTTATGTGTGTGTATATATATATATGTACGTATGTGTATGTGTGTAAACAGAGACAGAGAGAAAGAAAGAGGGAAATCGACAAGGAGACAGTGAGAAGGAGACAGAAATCGAGAGGGAGATACAGAGAGAGGGAGAGAGAGATGCGAAATAGAGGACATACTTGGAAGCGAGACAAAACGATGATCTAGCAACCCTTGCGGTGATGGCGATAGAGACAAAGCTATAGAGAAGAGGGTAGAGGCGTGAGTGAGACGCAATCACAAATGCGTGAGTGTACCAGTGTATAATCGATTACATATGGGATCAAGGTTGTGTATATATGATTTGTGTGTGTGTGTGTATATATATGCATGTATGTTTGTATGTGTGTGTAAACAGTGAGAGAAAGAAAGAGGGAAATCGAAAGGCCTTTGTGAGAAGGAGACAGAAATGAAGAGGAAGATAAAAAGAGATAGAGAGAGAGAGAGAGGCGTGAAAAATCTAGAAATCCCTTAGATGTTGATTTGTGATTATGTGTCAACTTTAAGCAGTATATAACAATCCCAATCAAACAATCAAGACAAATCGACACAACAATTTTACGTGAAAAAACCACATTTGGACACCTCTAATTGTGATAAAAGAAAACCATGGGTAACAGCCACAAAACAATCCACTAAGAAGATATAAAGGAATTACACAGATATACTCTCAATTACCTAGCGAATCCACGCCCGAATTGAACCAACCCCTATGAGCCTCTTCCAACCCCGTCTTCACCTCGGAATTGTCTTAACGATGAGCCACTCTAGAATCTACCAAAGCTTCAGGCTCGAATTCTTCAAAATCCACCGAAGAACTACTCTCTCTTTTGTGTAGAACAAACAAATAATCCTTTGATGTATACTCTTTAAACCATAAGTTGAAACTCAATCAAAACATCAAAGAAAACTACCAAAATATTCCCAGATATAAACCTTAATATCCAAGAAGAAGATCTGGAGGAGTAATCCTAGTTTTGGACTAAAACAAATACGTATAGAAATCTGGGACTGCGAAGCTCGCTCGAGCGAAGACTCTCTCGCTCGAGCGAGGAACTAATCTTGCGTGTTTTTCCACAAGTGGCTTCGCTCGAGCCACACAACCTTTGCTCGAGCGTACATTCATCCTTCTCAGGTTTTTTGCCAGACGCAGCTTTCGCTCGAGCGAGAACTCCTTTGCTTAAGCGAGCAAGGGCGGACATGCAACTTCAAATGTAATTTTGCATTTTTCTTCGGGGGCGCTACCCCGAACCCGCTAAGGGGCGCTGCCCTTTGAAGCCCCGCGAGCTGATCGAGCAGCTCGATCCCCGTCATAATCAGCGAAGTGGCAATCTTGAAAGTATTAACATCACAAACTTCTATGCAAGGCATAATTCGGGTTGGATTCACATCTAAAAACTCATAGTCTCACTGAAATAAAAAGTGAAAAAGAAAGTACAACTAAAAGGAGTTTTGTCAACCGAGATTGCCAAGAATAAAAACCTAACAAGGCGAAATAGAGGACATACTTTGGAGGGAGACAAAGTGATGATCGAGCAACCCCTGCGGTGATGGCGATGGAGACAGAGCAGTGACAGATGCGAGAGTGAGAGAGGGAGGGTAATGCACTTGTATTGTATTGCAATAAGAATAAAACGACACCCATTTTTTCCCGACCAAAAGTCCATTTTCGTTGCTAATGTTTTTATGGAAATTTTAATATTCCCTCCACAAATTTTCATCACGTTTGGCTACTAAATTATAGTCGGTAAAGATTGCAGATTTAGCGACCAAAATAACATTTAGTCGCCCAAAAGTTGATTTCACACGACTAACACACAATTAGTAGCCAAATATGAAATAAACACCAATAAAATAAATTTATAATATCTAAACATTGTGCAATTAGCGACCAACTTCATTTTTAGTCGGCCAAAATGATATTTTTAACGATTAACACGTAATTAGTCGCCAAAAGTGAAGACAATACCGACTAAATGTATTCTTAGTAGCTAAATAGTGGACTTTTGCTGACCAAATAAATTTAGTAGCTAATGAATCTACCTTTGGCGACCAAATATTGTTTAGTAGCTAATGTGTACCATTGGCGACAAACAAATTTTTGGTAGCTAATGCATATACCTTTGGCGACTAAATTTAGTTTAGTTGGCAAAATTAGTCGTCGAATGTGTTATTTCTTGTAATGATGCTCTTTCTTTTGAGCCTTTTGAAGTTTGTAGTATATAGGCCCTTTTTAAGGCATCTTTGAAATCCCCACAATTATAAGCCTCAGTTTTTATAATATAGCTCCAAATTCTAATTCTAAAAGGGGGAATTACAAGAAGGAGCAAATCCCATGGTGATTCTAAGCTTCCAAGCAGTAGTAATCCAATTTCCAACATTTAAGCATGCATTACACAATATTTCCATACACCGCATTCAATTATTCAATTAAAGAGATCCTTAAATTTTTACCTAAAAAGAAAAGAAAAAAAAATGTTTCAACCACCAACACTGGCAGAGAAGAGTAGAGGAAAACTAATTTGAATGAGCAGAAGAAGCTGACTTTTGAGAAACTAATCAGATCACAGGTTGGTCAAAACAAATACCCAAAAATATACATAGCTAATCAAGAGAAGGAACCAAAAAAATTGCAGAATTGAACAATTCCAATAGATTAAATGATGAAATCGAAAGTTCATGTAATCATAAATACCAAAGAAATCAATCAATTTGAAAGGTAAGAATCAACTTATATGTATATCTCAAAAGGAAAAAAGAAAAAATTGGGGAAAACATACCTGAAGTAATCGCCATGGTTTACCTTGAAGTTGTGAAACCCTAGACAGAGAGATAAATAATTTAGGCAGTAACAGAGGGAAGAGAAACCCTAGAAAGAGAAAGACGAACAGAGACAGACAGAGACGTAGACGGAGAGAGAGAGAGAGAGAGGATTGTAGGGATGAGTTTTTGTCATGGATAACAGAGAACTATAAAACATATGTGGGCCATGTTCGGAGTGGGCAATCACCGTCGTTGCTGCTACAAGCAGTCCGTGAGGGTAACGCGAGAGAGAGAGAGAGAGAGATTGTTAGGGTTTGTGTGAGTGAGTGTGAGAGAAAAGAGGAGGAGATGAGAGGAGGGTTACCTGGAACTCTTCCCACGCTGGAGGTGTTGGGGTTGCGAGAGAGAGAGAGAGAGAGAGAGAGAGAGACGACTGGGAGCAAGAGAGAGAGACAATGATGACTAAGAGAAGATGAATGGTTTTGTCTTTTCCTTTTTTGATTTGAGAACTGAAAGTGTAGGGAAGAGGGTGTAGGGAAGAGCGGGAAAAGAGGGAGGGCAAAAAAATAACGGGTATGTTTGGTTTGTGTTTGAGAGATGTGTTTTAGAGATAAAAAGTACGAAAACATGTTTGGTTTGGTTTTTTTTAAAAGATGTTTTGGAAAATTATTTTGAGATAGAGTTTTGGAAAAAGTGATTGATTTGATATGTGTGAGAGAGAGATTTGTTTTGAAAACTTGTTTGGTTTACAAGTTTTGAGAAATTTTTTTGAGAAAATTTGTTTGGTTTGATTATTTTTGAAAACTTATTTGTAGAGAAAATTTCCCAAAATTTTTTCAGAAAATCAAACCAAACGAGCCCAACATTTTGCGATGGATGAATAAAAGGCGTCACAAAAAAATTAAAACGATCGTATAAAAAAAAAAAAAAAAAAAAAAATTGACGGGTAACAAACCGTCGCATATAATACCATTTTTTGCCACGGTTTTAGATTTTTCATCGCAAAAAAATTAATTTGACGACGGCTTCGTTTGCCGTGGCAAAAAATGATTTTTTGCGACGGTTTTCAAACCGTCACAAAAGGTTCCGTGGCCAATACTTCCTTTTCTAGTAGTGATTCCAAACTCATGAAGTTTTATGCCAGGTGTTGAAGAATTTTATTTGGAAGATGGTGTTGTAGAAACGTTTGCAGACGTATGACTATCCTAGAAGGGACTAGAACTAGTTTTGTTATTGTAATCCTTTATTTTATTTTATTTATTTTTTTTAGAGGGGGGGGTTGTAATATTAAAACTCTTGTTGTGACTTAAGGCACGACTTTGTAATTATCATTTTGCTTGTATATCTATATATATCATTTGTATAACATATTCCATATTTTCAATCAACTAATGTAAACTTTATGTTAATACCTTGTCAAGATCTGTCAAAAAGTTAGCTTATCTAAGAAAATTGGACTTAGAATGAAGGCTATTTTGACTTCTCTGATCTTTCCTAAGATCTTACTTGATTATTAACCAAAAGACTCATTAGTGACATTTCTTTGATCTCAACACCGTATTTATTTATTAATATATTCCTTAATATTCTTGATTTTTGGGGCATCACAACATTTTTCTTTCTTATGAATAGTTTAAAATTTTATTTCATTCGGAGTGCCTTTAGGTGTGGGTCATTTGCTAGTATGTTGATAAAATAGCTAAAAATTGCAATTAAACCAGTGAATCAGTCATATCGAAACCGATTAAGGCTACCCGCCCAGGTTAGAAGACTAATCACCTCACACAAAAATTAATTAATCGAAACTTTTAAAATTTAAATTGTATTGAACTGAACTATGAACAGTACTACAATATTAAATAAGAGTATAAGGTTCACTTTATATAAGTAAAGCAACTCACTCAATCATTCTTTTACTAATATGGAATTGTGTAAACTAGAAGCTAATAATTGTTTTGATCAGAAGTTTATTTCAAATAAAACAAATTTAACCAATATATTTTAATAAAATCACAGTTAAACTATTGAATCAATCAAATGAGTAATTAAAATTTTAAATTTTATTTTAAAATTTAAACTGTCTTAAACTGAAACAAATATTAAATGAAATTATAACGTTCACTTTATGCAAGTGAAACAACTCACTTTTTCATTCTTTTCTTGATGTGAGATTTTGTAAAATAAATTGTTAACAATTATTTGGACAGGAAATTTATTTCGAACCAACCAATCTCAGTTGTTCAATATTTAATTTAGTCAATCCACACTATTCTAATCAATTGTATCTCTTAGACATTTTTAAAAACATCATGTTTTATTATATAGATTTCTAAATTTAGTATGATTAGCACAAAACACACACTCCAACAATGTTATTTATCGTGCCAAATTTAACACGGCACTATTCATCGTGTATCGTGTTAAATTTAACAAAATAAGAATATTATGTCAAAGTTTAGCCCAAAAAAAATGAATGTTTGACTATCGTCTTTTTTTAATTTAGGGAAACACTATGATACATACCCCTCAAAAGGTGTGTATCATATATATCCTATAACTAAAAAAAAAATGGCATAATTTTATACTTTCTTAGTCATAATTAAAAAAAAATATATCATAATTAAATACAACATGAGACATGACTAAATAACCCATGAGTTATAACTAAAATAATGTCATAACTAAACAATAAAATTAATCATAATTAAAGAAGTAAATGACATAATTAGAGAGGTGTGTGATGTACCCTTTTCAAGTGTGTGTTTGTTAGAATTTCCCTTAAATTTATTATACTACTTCCAAAAAATGTCATATCATGTATTTTTTTATATAAATTCGAAAAAAGTAATAAATTAATGTAGCAAAACTATTTTTTTTAAAAATACTAACCATCATTAAATTTTAATTCAAAATATAATTTGAAGGCATTTCATCATAAAATACTACCACCTAGTTTTATTTAATATAAGTTTGAATTAAGTTAATGAGTAGAATTTTTAAGGGTAAATTACAAATACACTATCTGAGATTTGATTAAAATATAAATCGCCTCTGTAGTTTTAAAAATTACATTCCACTCCCTGAGATTTCTAATTTCATAACAAATTGCTCTTTGTATTAATAAATCATCAAGTCAATTAATAGTTTTTAATGATATGAAACATATGTTTCAATTAATAATTTAAGTAATTTTATTATTGTATAGGAGAACAATTATAAATTTTATCTTTTTAGTTAAATTTATTATACTACTTCCAAAAAATGTCATATTACTCTCTGATTGCTTTCATCTTAGTTTCGATTTTGGTACTTATCAATGATTAGTAATTTTTTCTTTTGTTACCAATTTAATTGTGATGAGATTGTTTTGCTTATTGCACTTAAATAATTGATGTATTTTGCAATTTATTGTTAGGTAAATTATATTTTGTAATTTGTCTCTTGTGTCAATTTGATCCTTGTAAATCTAATTGCATTAATTTTGGCTTTCGATTTTTTCATGTTATCCCAATTCAATACAATTGACAATATTTGTTAAGAATTTTGACAAAAATCAAGGGTACAATGGTCAATTCAAAAGGGAATAGACTATTTTAAATTTGACACTAATCTCTCAGTCACTTTAGGAATAGTAAACAAACCATTTTAGTCCTTGATTTCAATCTCATTTCTGAAAGCCCATTACCAATTGTACTAAATTGATATAATATGAAAAATTCAAAGTCAAAATTGATACAAACAAAACGACACAGACCAAATCGATGCAGAGCAAATAGAAGGGACCATCGGTTTTATTTTTCCTTTACCATTTGTACCTTTTTGTTACATCAATTATATTTTTTATGACTTTAAAAAAATCATGGAAAACTATGTAGTGTCTATAATGCACTAGTTTTATATTTTCTAGTTTTTTTTAATACAAAATACAAGTAATAAGTTTTTTCATTCCCATTATTTGTTGATATACACATGAATTTTAAAATAAATAAATATATTTGATGAGTAATCGGAGGAGGAAGTGAGTTGCCTAAGAGGACGAAGGGAGGAGTGTTGAAGGTGGCCATAAGTGCTGGAGAAGGCCTGCTAGAGAAAGAAGGAAGAGGAAATGAAAATTTATTTTCAAAATATTTTAAAATTTGAAAATTGTTGTGCTCTTTTTGACAGATACCAAACACTTTTTTTTTTTTTTTTTAAATAAAAAAAACCCCATGAACAATATCAAGCTTGCCCAAACCATTGTGTTCTCACTGATTAAAAAAAATGAAAAATAATTAAGGAGATCCTTTCTGGGTTGGGCAATATCTCACCAAATTGCAAGGATAATAAGGATAAGAAGGGAGATCCTTGTTATAATCAATTTGGTGCATTTCTCATATGACTCTCTCGAGCATTAGTCTTCAAAACCATCTCCATTTCGTTAATATCATATTTTAGTGTGTTACAGTATCAAAATATTATATTTTGAGAGTTTTGTAACAGTAATGCTTGCGTCATTAATTTAAGCACGATTCAAGTTCAACCATACGATAGGATCACATGCACCTAATTATATGTAAACAGTGTCTTAAAATTAAACATTTAATTGAAATATTTGTGATCCCATAATTAATATTAAAAATTCAACTCATTAACTTAATTCAAACTTATATAAAATAAAAGGGTCCAGCTTGTCTCAAGTTGAGATCAAGACTGGACCCGTCCAGTTCAGCCCATGGGGCCCATTTTTTGGGCCCGTTTTAATAATCCGAACCGTTTAATATGTAGAATTCGTCGAGTACTACATGTCTGTAAAAAATCACGTTGATCGGATATAAATAGCTATGTGATCAAATCAGTTTTGTATAAAAAAATGGAAGGTGAAACAATTAACGGTAGATAAAAAACTGTTTTGTTCACATAGCTATCAATATCTGATCAACGTGTTTTTTACAGACATATAGTACTCGACGAGTTCTACACATTGAACAGTTCGAATTATCAAAACGGGACTCGTGGTGGGCCCCACGGGCTCAACAGCACGGTCTAGTTCGATCTTGGACTGGACCAAAGTCACTGCCTAAATAAAATTAGGTGGTAGTATTTTATGATGAAATGAATTCAAATTATATTTTGAATTGAAATTTAATGATGGTTAGTATTTAAGAAAAAATAGTTTTGCTATATTAATTTATTAATTTTTTCGAATTTATATAAAAAAAATACATGATATGACATTTTTTGGAAGTAATTTAATAAACTTAAGGGAAATTTTAACAAACACACCCTTGAAAAGGGTACATCATATGCACCCTTAATTACGTCATTTTTTTCTTTAGTTATGACCAATTTTATTCTTTAGTTATGATATTAATTTAGATATAACTCATGAGTTATGTAGTTATGCCTCATATTGTATTTAGGCCTAGTTTGGCTACTGCCAAAAAAGTGCACTTATTTCATCTTTTTATCTTTTTTGGGTCACATCAATCAACATCTCCTCTCTACTTTTTCTACACATAATACAAAAAAAGTCAAAAAGTGCACTTATTTAGTCTTCCCAAACTAGGCCTTAGTTATGATATTTTTTTTAGCTATGACTAAGAAAAGATGAAATTATACTATTTTCTTCCTTAGTTATAAGATATATAAATGATACACACCTTTTGAGGAGTATGTATCATAGTGTTTTCCTAAATTTAAAAAAGGTGATAGTCAAACATTTATTTTTTTGCTACAATTTGACATAATATTTTTATTTTGTCAAATTTAACACGATACACGATGTATAGTATCAAGTTAAATTTGACATGATAAACAACATTATTAGAGTGTGTGTTTTGTGCTAATCATACTAAGGGATTGTTTAGGATGTTCTAAATAAGTGTACTTTTTGACTTTTTAGACTAAAAAGTTGAGGAAAAAAATGTGGTTGTTTGGGTTAACTTTTGGACTTTTTATGGAAAAATATGTATTAAAAAATTGTATAAATTAGTGTGTAGGGAAAAATTAGGATTGAGATTTGTGCAGTCGTAATTTTTGAATTTTGGTGAATAGTGATAACTTTTTAACTTTTTGAGTAACTTTTTGACATTTTGACTTTTTAACAACTTGCCAAACTTAGCCTAAATTTAACAATCTATATAATAAAACATGATGTTTTTAAAAATGTCTAAGAGATACAATTGATTAGAATAGTGTGAATTGACTTAATTAAATATTGGACGACTGAGAATGCTTAATTCGAAATAAACTTTCTGCCATAATAATTGTTAACATTTTATTTTACATAATCTCACATAAAAAAAGGAAGGAAAAAATAAGTTGTTTCACTTATATAAAGTAAACATTATACTTTCATTTAATATTATAGTGTTATGCATGCTTCAGCTTAAGATAGTTAAAATTTTAAAATAAAATTTTAAATTTTAATTAATTAATTCATGAGTAAGTTGGTTGGCCTTTTGACCTCACTACAACATTTAAAAAATTTAGAGACTAAATGTTTTAGTCTTTAAAAGGGAAAATTTTGTTACAAAAGACATTTAGAAACCAATTTCCATCGTCATAAGAATAGTCACTAAAAGATCGTCCCGAAAAGTTAAAAAAAAGGCATTTAGCGACAAAATTTTGAAAATGTCACTAATAAATAGACTTTTAGGGACAAAATAATTTGGTCTCAAGATGGTTTATTTTTTAAGACAAAAAATTTGGTCCCAAAAGGGTAATAATTCATCACTAATGTCCAATTTTTGTTACTTAAAATATAATAACAACCCTTTTCGCAACAAAATTATTTGGTCCTTAAAAAAAAATTTTGACCCTAAATTTTGGTCTCTAAAACCTTGATTTTTTGGTCCCAAAAGGGTAATAATTCATCATTAATGTCCAATTTTTGTTACTTAAAATATAATAACGACACTTTTCGCAACAAAATTATTTGGTCCCTAAAAAATAATTTTGTCCCTAAATTTTGGTCTTTAAAACCTTAATTTTTTGTGGTGCCTAATCGATTAGGCTTAACTATTTTCGGTTTGATTGATTCACCAGTTTAACCGTGGTTTTATTAAAATATATTGGTTTGATTTGTTTGATTTGAAATAAACTTCTGATCAAAACAATTATTAGCTTCTAGTTTACACAATCCCATATCGGTAAAAGAATGATTGAGTGAGTTGTTCCACTTATATAAAGTGAACCTTATACTCCTATTTAATATTGTAGTATTGTTCATAGTTCAGTTCAATATAATTTAAATTTTAAAAGTTTCAATTAATTAATTTTTATGTGAGTTGAATAGTCTTCTAGCTTGGTCGGGTAGGCTTAATCGGGTTCGATATGACTAATTCACTGGTTTAATTGTGATTTTTAGCTATTTTATCAACATACTAGCGAATGACCTATACTAAAGGCACTTCGAATGAAATAAAATTTAAACTATTCATAAGAAAGTAAAGTGTTGTGACACCTCAAAAATTGAGAATATTAAGGAATACGTTAATAAATAAATACGGGATTGAGATCAAGGAAACATTACTAATGAGTCTTTTGGTCAATATCCAAGTAAGATTATAAGAAAGATTTGAGGGGTCAAAATAGCCCCCCTTCTAAGTCCAATCTTCTTAGATAAGCTAATTTTTTGACAGATTTTGACAAGATGTTAACACAAGGTTTACATAAGTTGACTGAAAATATGGGATATGTTACACAAATGATATATAAGCAAAATAATAATTATAAAGTTGTGCCTTAAGTCACAACAAGAGTTTTAATATTACAACCCAAAAAAAAAAAAAAAAGACTTAACAAAACTAGTTCTAGTTCCTTCCAAGATAATCATATGTCTTCGAACGTTTCTGCGACACCATCTTCTAAATAAAATTCTTTAGCACCTGGCATGAAATTCCATAAGTTTGGAATGTCTAGTAAATACACATACACCTCGTTCTTTTTTCCAATCTAATACACAATAATAGAACGATCATAGTATACAGTGGAAACAAAAATTATCAAAGCTTATAATAAAATTTTGTTTTTAAAGATAACGGTCAATCAAGTTATAGTTATAGGCAATTTCCTGCGGAATGTTATTCCTACCCAACCAGTAACACTGCCACGGGTAATTCTAACTCCTCCTTGGTTAAACAAATACCAATGCATCATCTATCACATAACCACTAGTGTGTCGCTTACCATACAATTATCAATGATGCCTACGCGCCTAAGTTACATACCCAAGTGGTAACATCACGGTCTGCTCCAAAGGAACGGGCTTCTAGGGATACTTTTCCTGTATGAGACCCTCACTGCTGTTCTTATACTGCCCAAATCTGTTAACCAACCAGAACACCTCATGTGTCACGTTAGGGTTCAAAAACACACTTGCGCAATACTTAACCCCCAAATAGGGAATACATCCCATCAATCAATACTTGAAATCAACATGCCACTATCTCATAAAATTTACTTTAGTGATCGAAAATCCAATACCACCCTTATTAAGTTTCTCATTGAATTAGGTGTATTATGTTAAGGTTAAAGCAACGATTGAAATAAAATTCACTATACAAGTATAGGCATTTGAGGACAAAAATATAAAGAGATAAAACCAAAACATACATAGATGTTATTAGGGCCGGCCCTGGGCATAGGCCCACCAGACTATGACTTAGGACCCCTCAAAATAGACCCAAAAAAGGGGCCCCCTCTTATTATAGTTTAGTGTAATATATTAGGTATATTTTAAGTCCAAAAAAAAATAAAATGAAAGAAAGCCCAAACTAACTTAAATCAAATTGACCCATTAAAAAATTATAAGGCTCATTCAAAATTAAAAGGGCTCATTCTCTCTTCTTATCTAATTCCTAACCCTAACTCTTAATTCAATTTTTCCAAAAATTTGAGAAAAACGGCACAACAGGGCACTAACGAATTTCTCAAGAATTTAGAGCAAGTATGATTGATTTATTTGCTTCTAAAAATGCAAGAAAAACGAGGATCAAGTGATACTTATTAGTTTGTAATGTAATGCTAAGTATTTTTTTTTTATTTTGACACAAATCTTTTGTCCTTTATCTTCAAAAAAAAAAAAAAAAATTTGTTGAATGAAAAAAATATATATATATGTTAAGTGCCCCCAAATGATCTAGTGATATTTATGAGTTGATTATCGGCTTTGGGCCCCAGAAATCTCAGGGCTGGGCCTGGATGTTATACAAAAGTTTGAACAAACAATAAGAGGCACATCCAAACAAATAAGAGTATAAAACTACTAAAATTTATAAATTTTCAGATTTGATTTATTTTAAAGATAACTATCAAAATGGCATTTTTAGATTTTTTCTGAACTCGGCCTCTTTAGGGTTTTTGTAGAGAATTTTGTCTAGTTTCAAAATCAATTTACAGAAGTGAGATCATTTTTCTATATTTTTAGTTATTAATGAAATATTCAAACTCTGTCTATAGGTAGAGATATGTGACTTTTCTACAACAAAGAGAGAATACTAACAATGAAGCAATCAAAACTCAACTTCTTTCATTCAAGCACAAGAACACCATGCACAAACATCTGAAAACAATATTCTAAGCATTTAATATTGTGTGAGTGATTTTCTGATCACACTGCCCGCCTAGTAATCAGCTGGAAAAGCATTGACAGAATAGATGGCCTCTAGTTAACCTGCAACAGAAAGAGAAGTCTCCGGCGGTAGTTCAACCACCCGGGGGCACTCCGACGATCAAGTCAGTATATCTCCCAAAGATAATCAAGTGCTAAATTCACAAGCTTAAGCCTAAAAAGCATACCTTTGACCCATGGGGGTGCCTCTCTTTTATAGCCAACATAAACCTAGTCCCACTAGAAGCCTGACTTCTATGGACTCCCATTCAGTGCTTATTTTGGATTTCACAAGAGATAAAGATAAACTCCCTAAGAGCTTTATCCTTATTTTAGCAAAGCTCCCTCTTTACTCTAGGACTCTTGCCCCTTATCCATTTATCTCGGATTCCGATATCTTCAGAGATAACCTCGGCCTTGCCGAGATAACCTCAGCGTCACAACCAGGACACGTGGCACCTCGGCTGACACGTAGGCGTCACCTTGCCACGTGTTGGTATTCAGAAAATACACTCCCACAACTGCCCCCTAGGTTCTATTACCTCGGCATTCTGAGGTGATGGAACCTATATCTGTATTTTCTTCCAGTAAATCGGCTTAAAATTTGACAGCTGAGATCATTCATTTTAGGTCGACATGCTTTTCCTAAAAAATCAAGATTTTTAAGGACCTTCTCACGCGCATGGGTTTCCCTCGTACTGGTCCGTACACATGATGCGTCTGTTAGCCGCCTCTTTCTTCATGTGCGCCGTCTGACGCCCTTGTTCTTCTAGGCGTATTGATTGCTTCTGCCGCCGTTTCTATTTAATCAAAAACGTTTTTCCTTTTTTCCATCTCTTCACTTTTTCATTCGAATCTCCTGCTATCTCTCTCTAGCTTTCAAAACCCTCCATCGCTCAAGCTTCCAAAGCTCTGCAACCGTTTCCGTTCACCCCTTCCGGCGAGATTTCCACCGGTCTTCTGCTCCTGCAACCGTTGTAGGACATCGGCAAATCCTTTTTTCTGGTAAACTACTGTTCTTTTCGTTTTCAATTCCCTGATGTTTCTTCTTTTTTTGCTATCGCCATTACTGTACTGTTTCGAGCTTTTTTAATTCATAAATCGTACATCTGAATGCATTCATCCATGATTTTGCCTTTGCCCACATTTTGCACACACGCACTGTTTATTTTTTCGCACCTTTGCCACTGTTCTTGGCCATATACTCTTGTATTCTTCATGTTCTTGATAGCCCATCTCAGTTCTTGTTTCTGAAACTTCGTTTTTGTTTTTTGTTTTTTTGCATTTTTCTAGATTCTTGCTTTCAATCCGTGTTTCCATAGATTTAGGTCCGGGATTTGTCTGTAGAACCCATAACTTAGGAACAAACTGAAACCTGCACGTACCTTATTGTTCGCCAAGGTCCCAATAACCTTTCAAAAACATCTTCTGAGACCCACCTTCTAAGATTAAGCCGATATCATGGGTATGTGGAAACATAGGGTAAGCACCTCCTCCAAACTAGAATACTTTAGACAGGAGTTTGAGATCCCAACTGACGTCCATTTGAGGTTGGCTGGGGATGATGACTCCATCATGCCCACTGCCGACTCCATGCCTTTCCCTGTAGTCACCTTTTATCGAGTGTGGACTTCGGCTTCCACTAAACATTCTGTTTCGTGAGGTCCTCCATTACTATAAGTTGAACCCTATGCAACTGGCCATCAATTCTTACCGAGTGATCAATGGTATTATAGCCCTAGCTAAACAGGAAAACGCTAGGATCACCCTTGCCGACATCCAATATTGCTATACCACGTGTGGCCTTAACTTGAAAGAAAAAGGCTACATTTATTACCTTGAGCCGAGGTCCACAATATTCAAAATTGTAGGCGACCTCCCAGACTCCAACAAGGGAGCTGGTGACGATTATTTCATTACTTCGGGGAACTGGGAGTTCGCCCCAGATAAAGACCTCCACCTCTTCCCTCTCCCACGATCAGTCTTTATAGAGGGTAATGGTAAGAGCCCTGCATTCATACTTGTTTTACTTTTAAAGTCTTGTATACTTTATCTGTTTCCTAATGTCTGCTTTGTCTTTACTTTTGCAGTTCTTCCTCAGCCGCCAAAAAACTTTTGCCAATCCTTTGTTCCCAGCAAGGACTTAAAGAAATTACTGGACCTACCAGTTCAGAAGCGAAAGGCACCTGTAGACGTCCCCGAACGCCCCGGGAGGGTGAGCTCCCGCTCTGTTCATTTGGGGTCACTACAGCTCAGGACTCTCAAATTGTCACGGTTCTAAATCTGAACCAAAGAGTCCAAATCTGGAAAATCGTTTTGAGAAAACAGATTTTGAAAGAAGTGCCAAACATGGACTGCTTTGCCAGATACAGAGTTGCCACCTAAATATTTTATTTTGGAAAATTTAGGAAACCCTGACTCGTTGCCTAAGGCCACGTGTCCGTCATCACCAAAGTTGCCTCGGCTCGGGAACTTGGGTACGATTGGGGAAGGTCACTTCGTGAGCACCCCCGCTCGCCCGATCAAAGATCGGCCTCTACTAACCATGATATCAAGTTTTGAAAACATTGTGTGTTCTTATTCCAGTTATTAGCCTAGGTTTACTATGTGATGCGCACAGCATACAAGTATAGACTGAGTCGCCTGAATTTGAACAAAACATTTCATGTTTGTTTGTTTGAAAATGGTTTGATGGTGCTACCTGCAGGTAGGCTAAGACGTGGATTTGCCACCCTCGGGTGGGCTTAGAAAACAATGGTTTTGCCACTATCCAGTGGGCTTAAAACAAACATTTGATGAATTGTTCCAATCCAAATAACCCAACCTTCACCCACAGGCATTCAGGCAGTTATATCACATAAGCATATAGCCTTATGGTAAGCATACTATTCATGGCAGTCACTCACACGCATGCAAGGATGCTAAAGCATAAAAACTCACCGAGTACTCCAAACCAAAACAGAAACTACATTAGAAATCATGCATGATCCTAAGTATACAGAAATGCCTAATGCAACACATGCAAAAATGCAAACTATAGCAGGCTCGGCTATTCTAAACATGGCATATGGAATGCTACAGCTAACATGTATTCAACTTGGAATTGAAATACAAATGCAGTTAGTATGATGCGCCAAGCCCGGTACATGCAAAACAGATGAATGAATGCAAACATGCTATCATACTGTATGCTAATTGAAATATGCCCTAATCTAACCACCATAAGCAGGTAAATAAAAGGGAAGAAAGACGTGGGGTTGGAAGACATACATCACACGCACGCACACTTATTACAACATTGCCCTCGCGCAGAGGGTCCGAATAAATATAAAGTCCCGAATAAAAGAATAGTACAGTCCAAATAAATATTACAGTCCAAATATGTACAAATTCCTAATTAATTAACAAATTAACTAAGAAAATAAATAAACTGGCATGCAAGCCAGGGACTGCCTTGATTCCATTCCGGATGATGAATGATGCATGCCCGGGTGCCTTTGCGCGGAAATCCATGACGATGCCCCAATTAGCCTTTGTTTGCACCTATTCTTGAACTGCGTGCCAAGCCTCAGAAGATCGCTGATTCTTGATTTGCTGCAACAGAGAACAGGAAAGGGGCATAGCAATGTATTTTCACAAATGTATGCATGCCTCGATCCTCGTGCCACCAATCACGCATCTCGATGCATGATGGCCGAGGAGTCGAATTGCACAATTTAATATGAAATGAATGCACATGAAAACACAACAAGACCTAACTCCATCATGGATGATCCGGAGTGTCGGTGACTAGGGAATTGAGACACGTTCCGTCACTCGGAATATGGAACGTACCTCGTTTTCCGTGCTCGAGCTAACTCCTATCCCAAGCACAATGCAATATGCATGACATGCATGAATGCAAACTAAGATACAACCTAACATGCACAATGTTATGAAATGGCATACACGATGCACGAGGTAACATGGCATACACAATGCACTAATATACGGCCTAGCATACGCAATGCTATGGAATGAAATGGCATACACAATGCAATATGGACTTACACCAACACAAGTGGACCTCAGCCACACTCACATAGGAGGCCATCAGATGAAAACAAGACAACTTGAAATGCGTGCACGCGTGCACGCAAACCGAGGACCGACCCTCAGGCACCGAAATGCCACTCTAATGAGACATGGCAAAGACATGGAATATGATATGCAAACATGCAAAAATCAGTAGCAAAATGAGGGGCAAAACAGCCCCGAAACAAGGCGAAATGACACCCAATGCATGGAATTTCTCCCGAAATGCAAAACTAGGTACATGAAAATGGCTTACAGCTATACAAAGCATGCATAATTGGTACATGGAATGAAAATACATAAGTAAGGAAGACCCAAAATAAGAATTTTTACAGTTCAAAGCGTGGCCAAACAGTAAGCACAAGTGGAACTAAATTATCATACAAAAATGGCTCCGCAAGGGAGGCAATGAAGCAAGTGGCAGATGCAAAGCCCAAAAAGAAAAAGACTCTTCTACAACACTGAATAGGGACCAAAAATACGACTACTTACAGTTTATGGCAACCCCCAAAACAATATACAAGTATGCTCAAAATGCCATGCAAGGTAGGGCCCAAAAGAGGTCAAAACACAAAGTATACAAAAAATTCATCAAACAGCCAAAGACCCTCAATGAAACATGACAAGGGGGTCAAAATATGGCCACTTTCAGTTCAGACCAAGGTCCAAAAAACAGAAGAAAAATAGGCTAAAAAAACATGCAAAATGAGGCAAAAACATGGATTTCAAAGAAAGTAGCACATGGGGTATCTAAACAGTGATGAAGAAGGGCTCAAAAAAAACTCACTTACAGTTTATGACATGGCCCAAAACAGATTACACATAGGCCAAAAATAACATGCAAGATTAGGGCCTAAAGGAGAGATAAAGAAGGAAGTTCAAGATGGGGACCTCAAATGACAAAATTTCCTTAATGAATCATGAAATAGAGCTCAAATAAAGGGTACTTTCAGTTTTGGTCGGAGCTCAAAACAGCAAGCAAAATAGCTAGAAAAATGTTACAAAATTAAGCTCAAAAAGAGGGAATTGACACTTACCCTTGAAGACCAACCCTCGGTTGCTTCTTGGCTTGAGAAGTGATGCCTCCTAGCTGCTGGAAAGCTCCCCAAGCTGCTGGAAATGGAGTAGTGGTGGTGATGCTAGGTAGTGATGAAGGAATGGTGCAAGGAACTTGGATGCTTGAGCTTGAAAGAGAGAGATGGAGGGAGATGTGTATACAAGGCTTAAGGCAAAAATTTTCAACCCTCAAGACAGAGCTGGAGGCTCTGTTATGTAGACAAAAATGGGGGAGAAATAGAGGGAAAAAGTGGGGGGAAAATGGATCAAGTTTCCCCCCAAAAGTTGTCCCCCGGATATAGGTTTTTTTGGGGGGGAAAACAGATATACAGCTGGAATATACACATTGCAAGGATCATGGCCGGCCAACTTTCAGAGTTGCAGGTGGTCGGCCGGCCACCCCCCATGGCCGGCCAGCCAGGGGTCAAAAGGACCAAGGTGAATTAATGGCCGGCCACTACAAATTGGTGTCCTCCTAGATGCCCTCAACACAGCCCTGTGGTCAAAAATTGGCAACAGTGAACCAGGAGAGAGAACAAGCCATTTTTAGGAAGGGTTCAAAAGGGTCAGGTGGAATTACTGGCCGGTCACCAACTTTTGGTGTCCTCCCATGTGTTTACAACACAAATATGGGGGTTAGGATTGAAGAAAGTGACCCTAGGGTGGTCAACATTGGCTTGGAAGTGAGAAAAACGGGCGTCGGAGGGTGCCAGAGGAATATAACTGGTTGCTGAAACAATTGCTGGCCTCCCACCCTTCTACGGCCTTCCTGGTGATGAAACAGAGGTACCTGCCAAAAATGAACGAAAATCGATGCAAAACGAATGTTCGGGGGCCAGAACGCGCAGTTCGGGGTCCCGAAAACTGCCTGTTAAGCACCGAAAGTGGCATTTGAACACGAAGTGGGTCTCTCAGACCTCAGTGTCCCTCAAAAGGGAGTAAATAAGATGCATGCCAAAAACCGGAGCAATCGGAGATAGTTAGGCAGTCCCGAACCGAGCCACACAGCCTGACAGCTCCGAAAAACCGGGAACCGGGCTCCAAACGGGCAAAAATGGCCTACGACCACGAAACGTAGCCTACGGCCACTGAGAGATGATCTACGAGACCTCTCCCTCCCTTTGCGAAGAGAAAATAGAGAAAATCGAGCCTGGTTCACAAACCGAGGCAAAGCATGAAAGAGTCCGGAAGTCCGGAGGCAAGGCTCGCAGCCGAGACTCTAAAATCTCAGAACGAGCACAATATGCAACATCACCAAGCGCTCAATCGGTGACGTCTGAGTCTTAAGGTCGGTCAAAAATGGGGTGTCTACAGTTGCCCCTCTTTGACAGAACTCGAAAGTCATAAGTGACGGGAGTGAATGTCAAAGCCCAGAGACGACCCTTTTTTGACAAGGCCGAAGACTTAGACAAACATACAAAATAGCGAAGAAATGTGCCCGCAGGCAGGGGCAAAATGCAACCGACAATGCAAGATGCCGAAGGTACCTCATGACCAGGCAAATGCAGCAAGCTGTAATGAAGCAAGTATTCGCAAATAGATGCAACAGTTTTAAGCAAGAAGGCAAATCAAACTACATTTCATGCAGTTATGGTGCAATCTTAGCGAGCATGTGTGATAGATACACAAAAGTGAAGAGAGTGTGCTGGATACACTATGTGAATAAAGTGTGATTGATATACTAAGTGAAGCAAAGTATGATGGATATACAAAAAGTGAACGCAAAGTGTGATGGATGCACTAAGTGAACAGAGTGTGATTAATACACTGAAGGTGAACACAAAGTGTGATAGATGCACTATGTGAACAAAGTGTGATTGATACACTAAAAGTGAACACAAAGTGTGATAGATGCACTATGTGAACAGAGTGTGATTGATACACTGAAGGTGAACACAAAGTGTGATAGATGCACTTAGTGAATAGAGTATGATAGATATACTGAAAATGAACACAAAGTGTGATAGATGCACAATGTGAGCAGAGTATGATTGATATACTAAGAGTGAACACAAAGTGTGGTAGATGCACTATGTGAACAGAGTGTGATTGATACACTGAAAATGAACACAAAGTGTGATAGATGCACTGTGCGAACAGAGTATGATTGATATATTGAAAATGAACACAAAGTGTGATAGATGCACAATGTGAACAGAGTATGATTGATATACTAAAAGTGAACACAAAGTGTGATAGATGCACTATGTGAACAGAGTACGATTGATATACTAAATGCGAACACGAAGTGTGATAGATGCACTTAGTGAGCAGAGTATGATTGATATACTAAATGTAAACACGAAGTGTGATAGATGCACTTAGTGAACAGAGTATGATTGATATACTGAAAATGAACACAAAGTGTGATAGATGCACAATGTGAGCAGAGTATGATATATATACTAAATGCACACACGAAGTGTGATAGATGCACTTAGTGAACAGAGTATGATTGATATACTAAAAGTGAACACAAAGTGTGATAGATGCACTATGTGAACAGAGTATGATTGATATACCAAATGTGAACACGAAGTGTGATAGATGCACTTAGTGAACAGAGTATGATTGATATACTGAAAATGAACACAAAGTGTGATAGATGCACAATGTGAGCAGAGTATGATTGATATACTAAATGCGAACACGAAGTGTGATAGATGCACTTAGTGAACAGAGTATGATTGATATACTGAATGTGAACACGAAGTGTGATAGATGCACTTAGTGAACAGAGTATGATTGATATACTGAATGTGAACACAAAGTGTGATAGATGCACTATGTGAGCAGAGTATGATTGATATACTAAATGCGAACACGAAGTGTGATAGATGCACTTAGTGAACAGAGTATGATTGATATACTGAATGTGAACACAAAGTGCGATAGATACACTATGTGAACAGAGTATGATTGATATACTAAATGTTAACACAAAGTGCGATAGATGCACTGTGTGAACAGAGTATGATAGATATACTGAAATGTGAACACGAAGTGTGATAGATGCACTTAGTGAACAGAGTATGATTGATATACTGAAAATGAACACAAAGTGTGATAGATGCACAATGTGAGCAAAGTATGATTGATATACTAAATGCGAACACGAAGTGTGATAGATGCATTTAGTGAACAGAGTATGATTGATATACTGAATGTGAACACGAAGTGTGATAGATACACTATGTGAACAGAGTATGATTGATATACTAAATGTGAACACAAAGTGTGATAGATGCACTGTGTGAACAGAGTATGATAGATATACTGAAAATGAACACAAAGTGTGATAGATGCACAATGTGAGCAGAGTATGATAGATCTACTGAAAATGAACACAAAGTGTGATAGATGCACATTGTGAGGAGAGTACAATTGATATACTAAATGTGAACACGAAGTGTGATAGATGCACTTAGTGAGCAGAGTATGATTGATATACTAAATGTAAACACGAAGTGTGATAGATGCACTTAGTGAACAGAGTATGATTGATATACTGAAAATGAACACAAAGTGTGATAGATGCACAATGTGAGCAGAGTATGATTGATATACTAAATGCGAACACGAAGTGTGATAGATGTACTTAGTGAACAGAGTATGATTGATATACTGAATGTGAACACAAAGTGTGATAGATGCACTATGTGAACAGAGTATGATTGATATACTAAATGTGAACACAAAGTGTGATAGATGCACTGTGTGAATAGAGTATGATAGATATACTAAAAATGAACACAAAGTGTGATAGATGCACAATGTGAGCAGAGTATGATAAATATACTGAAAATGAACACAAAGTGTGATAGATGCACAATGTGAACAGAGTATGATTGATATACTAAATGAATGAAGTGTGATTGATACACTAAACGAGAATGTATGTGATAGATACACAAAAGTGAATATGCGCATGGTAGATACACAAAATGAGAATGTGTGTGATAGATACACAAAAGTGAATGAAGAAAGTGTGATAGATACACTAAAGAAATGATCTTAAACCGAACTTCTTTGAATGAACCGGACATACAATATCGTGCATGAATGGGAAAGAAACCTGATAGGTACAATGCAATACAATGCATGATGTTTAAGGAACGCAATAAACAAGCGTAGCGGTACTTTTAGAAAGCACCTCATGGGGTGAGTGGCGATGAACCGCTCTACTCTGACGGGGATCTCCCCTCGTGCTCTTCGAACACTTACCTTCAACTCACAGTACAAAGGCTCTCAAATACTGACAAGGATTCTTCATGTAGAACACTTTGGATGCTGCCTTTCTTCCTGATCATATTCACAACTTTCCCTATTCTCCAACGGGGTGACAGTCTAGGTTGGTTCGGTATCCAGAATTGAGGTGCATACACGCTATCTCAACCTATGGGGCTTCCATACAGATTTCAAGCCGAGGACACGCCTCTGGGTATTTAAACCAGACTTTAGTCCCGGAAATCCCGAACCTTTACGTTCTAGGCATCAGCCATTCGAACTCTAGTTTCCACCGTCGCAGTTGGTCTCCTAGGAACTCATTGCGAACACAGCCAAGATGCCTCTGGCAGGGAATGGTACTCAGGGAGAGCACTTTTGATCGCCATTTTGGCTTGAAGCAGACTTGATCTTGAGCTTGAGGTAGAGGCACACTCTTACTTCGGAGCTTTGACAAGACTTGAAGAGGTACACACGGAATGTAGTCTTGGAACTTACTGAAGTTGGAACAAACTCAGATACCCGACATTTCCTCTTTTCTTTTGCTTTGTAGTCTGGAACCCACATAGCTTCAAATAGGTCCTAGTTTTGCTGTTCTAACATGACCTGGGTTGAACCCTGCGGTTTTATGAAAGAACGAATCTTGTTTTGCACAGATGTGGAGAACGGCACGGCACTCGGAGCGCAAAACGATTTTATTTTGGAATTGATAAATGAGCTCTTGACCGGGTATCGAGCCTACGACTAAACACAGCAAAACAACTCAACAAGGAAATAAAAGGCACACAACCTAGACACATCGAGTAACACTCAAAACGAATCAAAACAAGAATCGAGATAAAACAAAAAGACACGACACTCAGACGTGCATAGGGAGCCTGTTTCACCGGGTAGTGTTTCCCACCCTTTCTCATTTGTGGTTCTCACATCACTCGGCCCTCAAGCTCTATTTTTTTGAAAAAGCCCTCTTCTCACTTTTCCTCTCATCACACATCTCTCTATTCTTCAATCTCTCATTTTTCATCCCTCCCCTGGGTGGTTGATGGATAAACAGCAAATTGTGCGCTCGTGCCCTTAGCATTCTACTAGATTCTCTTTCTTCCGCTCACAGCTAGTGAATTCCTTCCACGGAAAGGTTGCGCTACAACTGGGTGTGTAGCAAATCTGCAGCTAACATCAGTTGATGATGCTTGCTGGGGAGTTCGGACGTGATAAGATCTGTCCAGATGATGGAGTGGAATATCTTGCCCCATTCTAGTTCGTGCTTCATACTTTGCTTGATACCTCGTTGCTTGGAGGACAAGAGAGCTTTCAGCCCTTTTGTTGACAGCTTCAGTTGTGCCCTTTTTTGGCAGGTAGAGTGCCCTTCTTGGCAAGTATTGTGGCAATGGGGAAAAGACAGAACACCTGACTCAACTGTGCCCCTAGTTCATCATTTCGACCATTTTTTTTTTGTTTTTGGCTTTCTACTAAGACAATTTTGACCAAAATGAGAGTTTGATTAACATGCTTGTTCGATTTTCTGATTTAAAATCATGCAAGTTAAGCTATGAGCACTGAGAGTTTTCCTTTTTTGGGTCCAAGAAATGGTCCAGTTTTGAAAAATGGTGTACTTTTCGAGAAGATTAGTCAACCTCAGTAAAAATTCTCAAAAACTATTTTTGCAAACGACCACTACTCAACGAGCACGGAACCTACTCTTGAGATGCACAACCTCGGACCCATAGCAATGGAAAATTGCCCCTTGTCTGAAGGACACTGCATGGCAACGGAAAGTTGCCCCTTGTTTGAAATGACACTGCGGCGTTTTGAATGGCAACAGAAAGTTGCCCCTTGTTTGGATAGCACCGCAGCGCATTGTAGTCAGTCCTCAGAGCGACGAACACAACCAGACTCTCAGATACAGAGAAGACAAAGATGACCAAAACCATCGCATGGACACAATCGAATTTGAAGTGTTTTACGGCTGGACTTCAGAATGAAGTTGCCTACGTATCCCAAAGATAGGAATCAAGCCTTACGTAGTTCGGGGTTAAGGTACACTCGGGTATTAACCTCTCCTTTTTAGGCTCTAACTTTTGCCAAGGCGCCCGTCGCGGGTTTTCGACCTTGCGAGCTTTGTTTTTCTTTCTTTTTCATTCTTTTATTTTTTGATTTTATTATTTTTTTTTTTGTTCTTTTCTTTGCATCTTTCTTCATTTTTCTTCTTTTTTTTTTCTTGCTCTAACTTTTGTCTGGGCCGCCCTTCCGGGTTTTCGGCCCAGCGAGTCTCTCAAAGGGTAAAAGTGTAGCTTTGTCCATGTCAAATGGTTTTGAGATCCTGAAGTCGTCTGAATCCAGGAGAGTGGCTGTTGTATCGATTTGCAGAAGGATCCATCTTCGGCTCTTCGAGCACATCGGACATTTTCGCCCCTAGTTCAAGGGGTGTTTCTATTCTAGCTTCGCAAGCTTCTTCTGATGAGGCCTGATCTTCTTGATCTGACTTTGGTGCCTTTTGTTCGAGGGCTGTTTCAAATCTGGCCACACAGGCCTCATATCGCGGTTGACCGTTGAACATTCTGAATCCAAGGTCAAGGTTTGAAAGCAAGGGCTCAAGTCTCGAGGCTGAGAGCGATCCTAAAGTCTCGAGGCTGAGAGCGATCCTAAACTGCACAATCTCAAGAGCGATTCCACACAAGTCTTCGCAGGACCACGCAAAACATTTTTTTTTTTTTGAAATTTTTTTTTTTTTTAAGAAAGCGACAAATCGCTCGCGCTGAAGACAGTGTCGGACCAATTTAGATCAAGTCAGGATCCTTCCCAGTACTCACATTAACAAGCATGATTTCGATCATTAAAGGCTTAGCATGCATCTCTTTCTCTCAAATGATCAAATTTTGCAAAACCCGAGGGATTCCTTCCTCTTCGTTTTCACCGCAGTGTTCAAAAAAATTTTGAAAAATTTAGGTCAATGCAATGATTTTGGGATGTAGAAGAGTAGGCGAAAAGTACTGCCGTTTCATTCAAACTTTCTGGCACCACTAGCACACGACAGAAGCGAACACAGAAGTGCAAAAATTACTGCTGTTTCATTCAAATCTTTTGGTGTTACTGGCTCCCTGGCAGAAACAGACTCAAAAGAAAATAAAAAGACAAATAGAAAACAAGCAAGTGATGCCCGAGGTAACACCCCCGAAATCACCCGACTCTAACAGGACTGACTCGATACAACAAGACAGACCTAACTGACTCAGTACAAAAGACTGACTATATACAAAACAACAGACTGACCCAATACCCAAGTCAGAAAGTACAAAAACTAGCATTCACAAATGCTCGAAACAGTGCGTGCCATACGCCACATCAAGAGTAAACTGAGCGCCACCCGCAGGTGGTTCATCCCTTGATCACATAATCACATTATCTCCCACAAGTTCAACTGATCAAGTGCCGATAGACTTTGTAGGACCTGGTGCGGCAATGACCCCGTTGTCAAACAGATCTTGTACATCATGGCGCAGACGAAAGCAACTGTCGGTGTCATGACCGGTTTGTTGATGGTAGGCGCAGTATTTGGAATGATCATGCTTTGCAGGGATAGGATCGGGTAAGGGCCGTTGTTCCAATGGTTTCAGATGTCCTTTCCGGATTAAGACCTCTAGAGCCTTTAACAGAGGCATATGAAGTGGGGTGAAAACCCTCTTGACTCGAGGTGGATATTTGGTTTCTTGTGAGCTACTCTTGGATGCACCGGTGAATGGGGTAGCTGTTTTTGATGCGGAGGTGGTAACCATGCCCACTTCAGAAGATCTTGCAGCTGCATCACCACTGGTGGTCGCATTTGAACTGCGGGAAAATGCCCTCCTGGGCTACTCTTTCTCCTGGTCAAGAAGGCCTTGCTTCATAGCGTCCTCGATCTGTACTCCCATCTCATGTAGGTCTGAAAAGGTAGGGAAGGAGAGTACAATCATCTTTTGCATCAGTTTTGGCTGGAGATTGCGCACAATCATCCTGATCTGGTCCTTGTCAGTAGGCCTCAGGGTCATCATAGAAGCCTTGGCCCTCCAGCGGGCTATGAAATTAGAAAAACTCTCCTTAGGCTCTTGTCTTGTTATCTCAAGATCACGGGTTGTGACCTCGATTTGCGTGTTATAGGAGTACTGCGTAACGAAGGCCTCGGCCATCTCATCTCAGTTCCGTTTGACATCGTCTTCTAATTTTGCATACCAGATAGCGGCCACACCTGACAGGGTCCGGCCGAATAATGAAAGTTTCTGCAGCCTGGTGAGGCCCATCAGCCTTAGTATGTCTGAAAACAGTCGTAAGTGCACCATGGGATCCCCGGACCCGTCAAAGCGGTCGATATGTGGCATTTTAAAGCGGTTTGGCAGCGTCACGGCCGCATCGGTATACCCATCCTCAATGTCCGGGATGGGCTTGGCGCCCTGAGATTTCTTAAATAGCTTTTCAAGCTTGCTCACCTTCAATGCTGTGGGGTCCACCTCGGACTCAAAGGGAGAATCCGGCGGGTTGGTGGGTGTTTTGGATAATTGGGGTAGGATTGGGGGCGGAGCCGGTCCCATCAGAATGTCCGTACCTTCCCGGACATTTGTTGTCTCCCCAGGCGCTGGAGCTCCTGGTGGGGGAGGAGCCTGATGCGAAGCAGATGCTCCGTTTTGCTGTTGCAGCCTGGTGATTAGCTCAGCTTGCTGGGCCATGATCGCAGCCTGTTGTTTGGCAAATTCCGCCTGACGGGCAGCGTCTTGCTGCATGAGTTTCATACTTTCTTGAAGTTGACGCATCATTGCCTCCATCCCTGATGTGTTCTGTTGATCCATCTAACTGACTGGTATCTATCCCTGTAGTAGAAATTGAGATCTCAGCCTGACTGTTCACTGGTGGGGTGGATAAGGGCCACTGATCTGGTAACTGCTGAACTGGTGATTTGTGCCTGACTGGCCCTTTTTACCCTGCCTCTGGCGGAGGAACACTGATTGCCCTTGAACTGAATCTCTGACCTAACAAAGTCTATCAGCACAAGTTTGATGAACCTCGAGGGATATCAGAGCCTTCTGAAGCTATGGTTCCCAGACTACCTAGCAAAAGAGAAAACAGAGAGCATCTCAGCCTGATTTCACGATAACCCATATGAGCAGAGCTGAATGATTGTACTCGTTACTGATTTCTGCCCCAAAATTCTGCCCCAAATCTGATACCCTTGGGTAAAACTGATTCCCTAAATAGTGATGCCCGCAGGCCTGATACTCAGATTTGAAGACTGTTACATGCATTCCTGTAGAGGCACACTCTAAAAGCACATAACAAGCAAATGAGAGCCAAAACACCCCTATGTTGGGGTAGGGTTTCGCTGTCCTATTTTGTCAAGAGCTAGGGTTTCACTACGCACGCAGCGGTTTCAAACAACCTATATCGGGTAAGCAACCTGTCCTAGTTTGGAATGGTCACTATGGATTCCGAATATGCACTAGGTCGAATGGTCAAAAGGGTGCCCCGGTAAAACCGGGGTTTGTGTTCCCATACTGGCAGAGCCCACAACCGGTCAGCCTTATGGTTATGCCTTGACAAGACAAGCCTCCGGCAAACCGTTCAGGAATAGCAGATGGCAAACACAGTGTCCTAGGCGCACCAATGCAAATGCAATGCAAAGAAACACACAAGTGTAGTCAAAACCAGATATCACGAGTTCGAGTCAAGTTCTCTAAATCCCCAGCAGAGTCACCAGAAACTGTAGACGTCTCCGAACGCCCCGGGAGGGTGAGCTCCCGTTCTGTTCATTTGGGGTCACTACAGCTCAAGACTCTCAAATTGTCACGGTTCTAAATCTGAACAAAAGAGTCCAAATCCGGCAAATCGTTTTGAGAAAACAGATTTTGAAAGAAGTACCAAACATGGACTGCTTTGCCAGATACAGAGTTGCCACCTAAATATTTTATTTTGGGAAATTTAGGAAACCCTGACTCGTTGCCTAAGGCCACGTGTCCATCATCACCAAAGTTGCCTCCGCTCGGCAACTTGGGTACGATTGGGGAAGGTCACTTCGTGAGCACCCCCGCTCGCCCAATCAAAGATCGGCCTCTACTAACCATGATATCAAGTTTTGAAAACATTGTGTGTTCTTATTCCAGTTATTAGCCTAGGTTTACTATGTGATGCGCACAGCATACAAGTATAGACTGAGTCGCCTGAATTGGAACAAAACATTTCATGTTTATTTGTTTGAAAATGGTTTGATGGTGCTACCCGCAGGTAGGCTAAGACGTGGATTTGCCACCCTCGGGTGGGCTTAGAAAACAATGGTTTTGCCACTATCCAGTGGGCTTAAAACAAACATTTGATGAATTGTTCCAATCCAAATAACCCAACCTTCACCCACAGGCATTCAGGCAGTTATATCACATAAGCATATAGCCTCATGGTAAGCATGCTATTCATGGCAGTCACTCACACGCATGCAAGGATGCTAAAGCATAAAAACTCACCGAGTACTCCAAGCCAAAACAGAAACTACATTAGAAATCATGCATGATCCTAAGTATACAGAAATGCCTAATGCAACACATGCAAAAATGCAAACTATAGCAGGCTCGGCTATTCTAAACATGGCATATGGAATGCTACAGCTAACATGTATTCAACTTGGAATTGAAATACAAATGCAGTTAGTATGATGCCCCGAGCCCGGTACATGCAAAACAGATGAATGAATGCAAACATGCTATCATACTGTATGCTAATTGAATTATGCCCTAATCTAACCACCATAAGCAGGTAAATAAAAGGGAAGAAAGACGTGGGGTTGGAAGACATACATCACACGCACGCACACTTATTACAACATTGCCCTCGCGCAGAGGGTCCGAATAAATATAAAGTCCCGAATAAAAGAATAGTACAGTCCAAATAAATATTACAGTCCAAATATGTACAAATTCCTAATTAATTAACAAATTAACTAAGAAAATAAATAAACTGGCATGCAAGCCAGGGACTGCCTTGATTCCATTCCGGATGATGAATGATGCATGCCCGGGTTGCCTTTGCGCGGAAATCCATGACGATGCCCCAATTAGCCTCTGTTTGCACCTATTCTTGAAATGCGTGCCAAGCCTCAGAAGATCGCTGATTGTTGATTTGCTGCAACAGAGAGCAGGAAAGGGGCATAGCAATGTATTTTCACAAATGTATGCATGCCTCGATCCTCGTGCCACCAATCACGCATCTCGATGCATGATGGCCGAGGAGTCGAATTGCACAATTTAATATGAAATGAATGCACATGAAAACACAACAAGACCTAACTCCATCATGGATGATCCGAAGTGTCGGTGACTAGAGAATTGAGACACGTTCCGTCACTCGAAATACGGAACGTACCTCGTTTCCCGTGCTCGGGCTAACTCCTATCCCAAGCACAATGCAATATGCATGACATGCATGAATGCAAACTAAGATACAACCTAACATGCACAATGTTATGAAATGGCATACACGATGCACGAGGTAACATGGCATACACAATGCACTAATATACGGCCTAGCATACGCAATGCTATGGAATGAAATGGCATACACAATGCAATATGGACTTACACCAACACAAGTGGACCTCAGTCACACTCACATAGGAGGCCATCAGATGAAAACAAGACAACTCAAAATGCGTGCACGCGTGCACGCAAACCGAGGACCGACCCTCAGGCACCGAAATGCCACTCTAATGAGACATGGCAAAGACATGGAATATGATATGCAAACATGCAAAAATCAGTAGCAAAATGTGGGGCAAAACAGCCCCGAAACAAGGCGAAATGACACCCGATGCATGGAATTTCTCCCGAAATGCAAAACTAGGTACATGAAAATGGCTTACAGCTATACAAAGCATGCATAATTGGTACATGGAATGAAAAGACAGAATCAAGGAAGCCCCAAAATAAGCATTTTTACAGTTCAAAGCATGGCCAAACAGTAAGCACAAGTGGAACTAAATTATCATACAAAAATGGCTCCGCAAGGGAGGCAATGAAGCAAGTGGTAGATGCAAAGCCCAAAACAATGTACAAGTATGCTCAAAATGCCATGCAAGGTAGGGCCCAAAAGAGGTCAAAACACAAAGTATACAAAACATTCATAAAACAGCCAAAGACCCTCAATGAAACATGACAAGGGGGTCAAAATATGGCCACTTTCAGTTCGGACCAAGGTCCAAAAACAGAATAAAAATAGGCTAAAAAAACATGCAAAATGAGGCAAAAACATGGATTTCAAAGCAAGTAGCACATGGGGTATCTAAACAGTGATGAGCCCTTCTTCAATGTTGAATAAGGGCTCAAAACAAGCTCACTTACAGTTTATGACATGCCCCAAAACAGATTACACATAGGCCAAAAATAACATGCAAGATTAGGGCCTAAAGGAGAGATAAAGAAGGAAGTGCAAGATGGGGACCTCAAATGACAAAATCCCTTAATGAATCATGAAATAGAGCTCAAATAAAGGGTAATTTCAGTTTTGGTCGGAGCTCAAAACAAAAAGAAAAATAGCTAGAAAAATGTTGCAAAATTAAGCTCAAAAAGAGGGAATTGACACTTACCCTTGAAGACCAACCCTTGGTTGCTTCTTGGCTTGAGAAGTGATGCCTCCTAGCTGCTGGAAAGCTCCCCAAGCTGCTGGAAATGGAGTAGTGGTGGTGATGCTAGGTAGTGATGAAGGAATGGTGCAAGGAACTTGGATGCTTGAGCTTGAAAGAGAGAGATGGAGGAAGATGCGTATACAAGGCTTAAGGCAAAAATTTTCAACCCTCAAGACAGAGCTGGAGGCTCTGTTATGTAGACCAAAATGGGGGAGAAATGGAGGGAAAAAGTGGGGGAAAATGGATCAAGTTTCCCCCCAAAAGTTGTCCCTTAGATACAGGTTTTTTTTGGGGGGAAAACAAATATACAGCTGGAATATACACATTGCAAGGATCATGGCCGGCCAACTTTCAGAGTTGCAGGTGGCCGGCCGGCCACCCCCCATGGTCGGCCGGCCAGGGGTCAAAAGGGCCAAGGTGAATTAATGGCCGGCCACTACAAATTGGTGTCCTTCCAGATGCCCTCAACACAGCCCTGTGGTCAAAAATTTGCAACAGTGAACCAGGAGAGAGAACAACCCATTTTTAGGAAGGGTTCAAAAGGGTCAGGTGGAATTACTGGCCAAGCACCAACTTTTGGTGTCCTCCCATGTGTGTACAACACAAATATGGGGGTTAGGATTGAAGAAAGTGACCCTAGGGTGGTCAACATTGGCTTGGAAGTGAGAAAAACGGGCGTCGGAGGGCGCCGAAGGAATATAACTGGTTGCTGAACAATTGCTGGCCTCCCACCCTTCTACGGCCTTCATGGTGATGAAACAGAGGTACCTGCCAAAAATGAACGAAAACCGATGCAAAACGAATGTTCGGGGGCCAGAACGCGCAGTTCGGGGCCCCGAAAACTGTCTGTTAAGCATCGAAAGTGGCATTCAACCACGAAGTGGGTCTCTCAGACCTCAGTGTCCCTCAAAAGGGAGTAAATAAGATGCATGCCAAAAACCGGAGCAATCGGAGATAGTTAGGCGGTCCCGAACCGAGCCACACGGCCTGACGGCTCCGAAAAACCGGGAACCGGGCTCCAAACGGGCAAAAATGGCCTGCGACCACGAAACGTAACTTACGGCCACTGAGAGATGATCTACGAGACCTTTCCCTCCCTTCGCGAAGAGAAAATAGAGAAAATCGAGCCTGGTTCGTAAACCGAGGCAAAGCATGAAAGAGTCCGAAAGTTAGGAGGCAAGGCTCGCAGCTGAGAATCTGAAACCTCAGAACGAGCACAATATGCAACATCACCAAGCGCTCAATCGGTGACGTCTGAGTCTTAAGGTCGGTCAAAAATGGGGTGTCTACGGCACCCCTGCTTCTCAACTTCATCCCAACATACAAATCAGCTCTCCCCGACGTCCCCAGAAAAAAGAAGAAGAAGAGCTTATCTCCTCCCTCTGCTACAATTCTTCCAGCTGCATCAACATTGCAAATAGACCAAGGATCAACCTCTGATCCAGCAGAACAGCCATCAATCTCGGCTCCATACCTCATTCCACCATCCCAAAGAAAGCGTCGCCGACGTCTTGTTCTTACAGCCGAGATGGGTCGCGCAAAGCCAGTTGCTAAAGACCTCCTAGCCAACATTCCATCGTCCATTGACGAACAACCATCACAAACCCAACCTCCAGCAAAACCAAAAAGAATTAAGAAAGCTCAACCGAAGGCGAAAGTGACTCAGGTTAAGACTGAGGACACTTTGCTAGCCCCAAAACTGGCTCCAAGTCAGAAAACTGCCTCTGTCCCTTCGAAGAGGTCTACCGAAGTACCTCCTTCTGAATCCTCTAAATCAAAAAGGCCGAGGTTATCTGTAACGATTTCGGGGTCAAAGAAACCAGATGCCCCCTGGGCCCCCGAAATCACCCTAGAGGATAAGCCCGTAATGGCAAGTGACAGCGCCGACGATATCAATGTCGGCATTGCACTCAGTACCGCTCTACTTCTCCCGGGTGACCTGGAGCGGAACGCCCAGTATAGCGAGTATGAGAACTATGCCTTAATGTTACAGCACTCTGTTCAGGTAAACATCTTCTACTTGGTAAATTTTTTTTTCTCTTTATTTCACACTTTGAATATTCTTTAATACCTCTGTTTTCTTTCAGGCCATCCAACATGCCCACTCTTTCTTAATGCAGTCTTTTGAGAATAGAGAGAGGCTTGCCGAGATGAAGAGGGAGGTCTCCAGCCTCCAAAAGACTAACAAAGGCCTCCAGTCAAAAATGAAGAAGCTGGAAGAACAAGCTGAGGAAGCCATCAAGGCTCAGACCGAAGCCGAAGAAAAGGCTGAGGCCATTAGGAAGGTGGCCGAATCGCAAAGGAGAGAGGCCGAGGAAAAAATGGCCCAAGCTGAAAAAGAGCTTCAGGAGGCCCTGGCCACCAAAGAAGCTAAAATCAAAGACGCTGACGAAAAGGTGTACTCACAGGGTATGGCCAACGTTACTGAGGCCTATGAAAAACAAGTGAAGGAGGCATGCAACAAGGGTTTCACCCTTGGTTGGATGTCCCTTCTTAAAAAGCTTAATGTTCCTGATGACTCTCCATTGCAGAAGGCCGACGCCATTCCCTTGCCATTTCCTCCAGCCCCAACTCCAAGTAAAGATGTCGGCGAATCTGATGCTGAGGATGAGGCTGAGGAGGAAGAGGACGAGGCTTTGATTAGAAAATCAAAAGATGCTGATGGGGCCAAGTCCCCTCCTCAGAATAAGCAAGTCCTAGACTTGACTTATATTGAAGAAGGCGATGAGGTTGTCCAAGAAGCTGTTCCCGACATCGCACCAGCCGACATCCCTTCTGAGATCAAGACTGTTGAAAAAACTTTCCAAGAAATTGACGCCGAGATAGCGGCAGAGAAGGAGGCCGAGGTGGTATCTGATCTTCCAATTCAACAATCTGGAGGAGAGGAGCCTTAGCTCTAAGTCTTTTTTTTTTTTTTGGCTGTTCTGGGGCTATTCTATACTTAGAATATTCTGCACATCTTTTACATATTCTTCCCACTTTGTAAAATCTTCTCGGGGTGATACACCTCGAATACATAAACTTCTCGGTTTTAATCTTAACAAGTGCTGAATATCATGCTGGTTTAACTCGACTTGTAAATTGTCCACAAATTTCAACAAGTGTTAAACAATGTCTTTGACTTAACTTTAACTTGTAAATTGTCCACAAATTTCAACAAGTGTTAAACAATGATCTCGGCTTAACTTAACTTGTAAATTGTCCACAAATTTCAACAAGTGTGATGCAATACTTTTCGGTTTAACCAACTTGTAAATTGTCCACAAATTTCAACAAGTGTTAAACAATGATCTCGGCTTAACTTTAACTTGTAAATTGTCCACAAATTTCAACAAGTGTTAAGCAATACTTTTCGGTTTAACCAACTTGTAAATTGTCCACAAATTTCAACAAGTGTTAAACAATACTTTTCGGTTTAACCAACTTGTAAATTGTCCACAAATTTCAACAAGTGTTAAACAATGATCTCGACTTAACTTAACTTGTAAATTGTCCACAAATTTCAACAAGTGTTAAGCAATACTTTTCGGTTTAACCAACTTGTAAATTGTCCACAAATTTCAACAAGTGTTAAACAATAATCTCGGCTTAACTTAACTTGTAAATTGTCCACAAATTTCAACAAGTGTTAAGCAATACTTTTCAGTTTAACCAACTTGTAAATTGTCCACAAATTTCAACAAGTGTTAAACAATGATCTCGGCTTAACTTAACTTGTAAATTGTCCATAAATTTCAACAAGTGTCAAGCAATACTTTTCTCTTCCCTCTGCCCCCTAATGTGAGCCTGAGTTTCACTTGGGTTCTCATTATACATGTATTCCAGAGACAATGTCAAGTATCTTGAAAACAGAACTGAATCTTTATTTATTTATTTCGGCAAATGGCCAAGGAACAAAGGAATTCTAATGATAGAAAAATTTCAAATTACAAGTGTTCCAAGATCTTGGCAATTTTTTGCCCTCTTTATCTTCAAGCCGGTATGCCACATTTCCCAGTACCGAGATGATCTTGTAGGGTCCTTCCTAATTTGGGCCAAGCTTGTCCTCTTTGGAATCCTTCTTGTTGTCGACAACTTTCCTTAGGATGAGGTTACCACTCTGAAATTCTCTTGGATTGACCTTCTTGTTGTATGCTCTGGCAAGCTGTTATTGGTATGCTGCAAGCTGAATTGCAGCTTTCTTCCTTCGTTCTTCCAGAAGATCTAGCTCTCGGGTTAAGAGAACATCATTAGTTCCGTTTCTACCCCTTGGGTTCTGATTCCAGGGATGCCGATCTCCAGTGGAATGACTGCTTCTGTGCCATAAGCCATGGCAAAGGGGTTTCCCTAGTTGATCTTCTCGGCGTAGTCCGATATGCCCAGAGTATATTGGGCAGTTCGTCTACCCTTTTTTTTTTTTGCTGCCTGCAGCCTCTTCTTTATTCCATCCAAGATTACTTTATTGGATGTCTCTTCTTGCTCGTTGCTTTAGGGAAAACTTGGTGTTAAGAAGTAGTTCTTGATCTTGAATTTTGCACAAAAGTTCTTCATCCCTATCCTGGACGAGGATTTTCTTTAGTGCCTCTTCGCTCTTTTCGGCTGGCTCCTTGCCGACGTCTTCTAGGACTTCTGCGTCCTCTTCTTCAATTTCTTCCTTCTCTGGCTCTCGAACGTTGCAAGTAGACTTCATTGCTGCCATGGAGCAACTTTTTGCCTGCAGCTGATCACCCCTGACTTCTTCTATCCCATGCTTTGTTGGGAATTGCAACAGTTGATGCAATGTTGAGGGAACTGCCTCCATCGCATACAACCATGGTCTTTCCAAGATAATGTTATAAGGGGAGGGTGTGTCAATAACGGTGAATTCTGTCTTGATTTTCCTGGTGCCAGCTTGCACCTCCAAGCTTACTGCTCCCAGTGGCCATGTCGGTGTTCCATTGAACCCGACCATTGGGCCGTTGGATCATTCCATGTCATATGGGTGAAGGTCGAGCTCCTTGTAACATCGGATGTACATGATGTCACAAGAGCTTCCTTGGTCAATCATGATGCGTTTCACTTGGCACTCCCCAACCTGGAGGGATTCTACCAAGACATCATTATGCGGGTGTTGGACCATCTCTAGGTCGGCTTCAGTGAAGGTTATCATCGGTGCGTGGTACTGTTCTGCCCGATGTCTTTTCTCTCCGACTTGATAGACATGTTGTAGGTGTTTTACCTTCTGGGTTTCTCCTCGGATTTTGTTTTTGTTGACCTTTGAGTGGATTACGTTGATTACTTGAGGTCCTCCTGCCTGTGGCTGTTGTGCTGGGGGAAGTGGGGCTGCTGGTGCTTGAGGGAATCTCGCCCGTTCTTCCCTTGTTCTGGTTTCATCAACAAGGTCTCTTAGATGTCCTTGTCTTACCAGGTCTTCCAAACATGTTTTTAGGGCTCTGCAACCCTGAATCGTATGCCCATCTGCATTGTGGTAGGCACAATGCCTACCAATGTTTCTTCCCATGAACTCTCCTGGAGTCCTTTCTTGCGTTCTGAAATAGGGCTGGTTTCGAATTTGATCCAGGACTTTGGGAATTGGGATCCGGAACACGGTTGTTACTGCTTGTGTGGCCCTTAGTTCTGCCTCTTGCCTGCTCGTTCCATTGTTACCTCGGCCTCGCTTCGGGAGCCGTTCCCTTTCTCCTATTTTATCTCCCTATTCGCCGATGTGTCTTCTTCGGCTCTGGCATACTTCTCGATTCTTGCCATGAGCTCTTCCATGCTTTTTGGCAAAGTTTTTTGCCAACGATTTCCATAGTGGACAATTGTCTTTTAGGCCATTCTTGAATGATACAACCGCTACTTCTTGATTACATTCTGGTATTCGGTTGAATACCTCATAGTATCTTTTTGCATAGGCCCTAAGGCCTTCATCCTTACTGATCGTCAAGGCCATCAATGCGTCCACCCTTAATGGCTGTAGCTTATTTGTCACGAACCGGGCCACAAACATCTCGGCCAGGCCTTCCCAAGTCTTCACGCTTCCCTTCGGTAGTTTATGGAACCAATCTGATGCAATCTCCCCGAAGGATGAGGGGAATACTTTGCAGAGCAATGGTTCGTTCCCATTATACAATGCCATTGAGTTCAAATATAGTCCGACGTGGAAGTTGGGGTCTGACTTGTCGTCGTATATTTGAAACCTCGGCATACTGAATCTCTTTGGTGCCTCAAACCTGTCCAATTCCACCGAAAATGGTGTCCTCGACTTATCTGGGGACGTTACCTCGGCTTCGACATTCTGCTGCTTCCTCTTGAGGTAATCTCTTAAGTCTTCTTTGCTCCGCCCAGGAGCTCGGCTATCTTTTGGCTTCAGTCTCTTCGGTATACTACTCTCGGCCTCGTGGTGAGCCCTTTTCGACCCTTCTCTATGAGTTGTGTCGAAGCACAATGCCTGCCCCTGAACATGCTGATGTCCTCTGGGGTCTGCCTCCTTTGCATGTTGCGTCCTTCGTGATTCTTCTCTTCTTGGCTCCCTTCGTCAGACCTCCCTGGAAGGTCGGTGAGAATGTCTTTCGCTTCCATTGTGCTGGGGGGCTTCTGGAATTGCTTTCTGCCCTTGCTTCTGGGCATTGGCTGCTGGCGTCGGCGTGTCCTGCAACGGGTATGGTGGTTGCATGACGTTATTTTGCATCATAAAGTTGACGATCGATTGCAGGTCTGCCAACTTGTTTGCCATCTCTTTCACCTCTTCGTCCCTCCGCAGGCATCCATCCTTCCATACCTGGAAGTCATCTTCATTGTAGTGGCCACTTCGATCTGGCTTGTTAGTCTGGCCGACGTCCTTTACGCCGGTATTCTGGTCACGAGTTTCTGCATTGTATTCGTCTTTTGTGACATCAAGGTCAATGGGTGTCCCACTCCCAGCAGGAGTGTCGTCCCCAATCTTTTCCTTCTGTCCGTTGCTGGCCATTTATTCTCTTATCTTTCCCACAGACGGCGCCAAATTGTGTGAGTGATTTTCTGATCACACTGCCCACCTAGTAATCAGCTGGAAAAGCACTGGCAGAATAGATGGCCTCTAGCTAACCTGCAACAGAAAGAGAAGTCTCCGGCGGTGGTTCAACCACCCAGGGGCACTCCGACGATCAAGTCAGTAAATCTCTCAAAGACAATCAAGTGCTAAATTCACAAGCTTAAGCATAAAAAGCATACCTTTGACCCATGGGGGTGCCTCTCTTTTGTAGCAAACATAAACCTAGTACCACTAGAAGCCTGACTTCTATAGACTCCTATTCAGTGCTTATTTTGGATTTCACAAGAGATAAAGATAAACTCCCTAAGAGCTTTATCCTTATCTTAGCAAAGTTCCCTCTTTACTCTAGGACTCTTGTCCTTTATCCATTTATCTCGGATTCCGATATCTTCGGAGATAACCTCGGCCTTGCTGAGATAACCTCGACATCACAACCAGGACACGTGGCACCTCGGCTGACACGTCAGCGTCACCTTGCCACGTGTTGGTATTCAGAAAATACATCCCCACAAATATTATGTATTTAGTAGGGAAAAGAGAATGATAGATTGTGTTGTGACTTACTTATTTGCCTAAGATTGGTGTTGTGCAATCACACTTCTTTTATTTACTTGGAATGCAATGGAATGAGGGTGACTAGGAAGGTTAAGTGTGATTTACTTAAGTTTAACCCTTAGTTGGTTTGGAACTAGATTGACAGATTAGTACAAGATAAATATCCCTAATTAATGATCCTTAGTCAAAATTCTTCCATTTTTTCATGAAGCTTGTTTGTAAAAGTACAATACAATATATTTTCTTGGGGTGGCCGGCCATATGGGTCATTGACTAGGGTTTTGAATAATCTTTTCTTGGTACAATTTCATATATATATATATATATATAAAAGTACTTGAATTAAGATTAAATTGAAAAATCAATGAAACTTGAGGGTATGGGATAAATTTACAATTTAAAATTTATTTTTTCAAGTATAGAATTAAGTAAAATGAAGATAGGGAGGGTAATTCGGTTAGTGTTACTTCGTTTTGGATTAAAAGACAAATAATCGAATGAAAATGATGAAAATCGGAAATTAAGATTTTGAGTGATCAATTTATGATTAGAGAGTTAAATAATTAATATTAGAGTTTTAGAAATGATTATTAAGTTATCGAGATCGATTAGGGTTTGTAATGGGTTCTCCGCGATGCATCTTCAGTTCTACAGTTAAGTTTGTGAGTAAATGAGAAACTAAGAATTTTTATTATAATAATTCAAAAGACAAGGCCTCAATTGGGTTTATAAAATTTAGGGGCCGCGCAAGTCCTATCGAGCCATGCCAATGCTAACAAAAAGAAAATAATAATAAAATAAAATCAATACAAAATTCACAAAATTCCAACATGTACCTGAATTTAACTGATAGTGTGTCCTTAACTGGATCTAATAAATCAACTCAAGTTTCACTTTACATTATGTTTGCATATTCTATGGCTAACAATGACATTAATACTAATGATAGCTAGAAATTAGAAGATGGTGAATTTACTACACACTGCATGTGTTTGGATAACATCAATAAGAAGAATGAAAGTTTTACAATTTTTGATTACAAACAATGAAAAAGAGTAATTGCATTTAATAGATAGAAATTATTTTCAAATAAAGAAAGATTAGTTACAAGAAAAATGTTCCAGACTCTCTTTTCCCCCTACCCCCTTTGACCCCTTCTCAACATGATTGGTCAGTTTTTCTTTTTCTTTTTCTTTTTTCCCCTTCTCCTCCAATCACCACCCGCCACGTGTGTGTGGGGTGGTGGGGGTGGTGATTGGAGGGAGTCTCTATCAAAGTCCTAGTTACAAATAGAGCAAATAGATATGGATAATTTTCTTATTTTATAGGTATTTATATATGGTTTTAAAAAATGAACTATTTTTAAAATTGAAGTCCTGGTAAAAAATGAGCAAATAGATATGAATAATAATTATTATTATTATTTTACAATCTTTGCAATTGAGGTCCTGTTGAAAAATAAAATTTTTGGTTGGATTTTGATAGAAGATTTCTTATTTAAACATTTTTAGGCAAATGCACTATTTTTGGACAAAAAAATCAGTTTCATCAGACATTCGAAATTATGTAAGCCATACTTAAAAAAAAAATCTCAACTATCCAGTGCACATTTCATGTATTTTTACATCTTATTTCATACATTTTTACTATATATTCTTAACCTGATATATATATATATATATATATATATGTATTTTTTTGATTAGTAAAAAAAAAACATATTATTGATGAAAAAGTATAATACATGCAAAATTACATCAACAAAGTAGGGAAATACAGATTATGCATACAATTTAAATTTGTGGACCAGGCTGTCTTGTGAATGGTTTCATTCATATCAAATTGTATGCATAATCTGTTTGTTTGGGATAACCGAGATTACACAATGTATCTTAGTCGATCGTGAATCTAAAGTTTGGATATATATAAAAGTGAATTTCTGACTTGATAATCATTAGACTAATTAGATGCGATACTATTGAGACATAAGCCCCGTTTGGTGTAGCTGTTAAAATAAAATATAGATTATAACTTAACAGATTATAGATTATTACTTTAATCAGAAGCTGTTAATCTGTTTGGTGTAGCCGTTAGATTATAGATTTAAGTTGTTGAGTAATGTTTTTATAAATAAGTTGAGAAGTAGTTTTTTCAATTAACTTTTATTTCTTATTATTCATTACTTGTCTACATTTCTTATAAATAATAATAATAATAATCTATAGTCCATTTGGGTCTTTTTTTATTTTTAAAAAAATAAAAAATCTAAGAGTATACTTGTAAATTAGCATATCCATAGCAGAAGTTAATGATCAGAAGCGAGAGGCGAGAATCTTTTCAGAATCAACTTTTTGAGTTAAAATAAGTTATTAGAATAAAAAACTGTTTGAAATAAGTTTAATCAAACAGTCTAAAATAACTTTTCAAAAATTAAAAGCTATAAACACCCCATAGAAGGGAGGGAATAAAAAATGAAAGATTATAGGGGCTCAGATTAGAAGGTTAAAAGAACCAAAATTCCCTCAAATTAAGAAAATTAAATTATGCAGTCAACATCTAGTGATTCCAAATACACATGAGATAGGATAGCTAATTATTTTTAGACCTCAGATGAATATTTTGACTCATAAATTATAAGGTGTTCTTTTTTTATTATTATTATTGTTAGAATTTACCATCACCTACCACACACTTACCATCACCTACCACACACTCACCTACTACACTCACCTACTCCTCACCTACCACCACCTAACCTACATCTATATAATCAATCAATTGTAACAGAATCAAATATCAATCATCAACTCATCAATCAATAATACATATATTTTTACATGGTATCAGAGCAAGGTTAAGAACCTCGTATTTTTGCTTCACCGGCGGGCGGCAGCCTCGCCTCGGCCGCCCGCCGGACCTCTCATCTTCCAACACACAAGCTTCCTCTCTATCTCTGCGCACGTCTTCACCACTTCGTGCGGAGTCTTCATCGTCTGTATCGGTACTCGAATCCCTATGGCCGAAGAAGCCCCACCATCACAGACCCAATCGGGTTCGGATCCTGATCCGTTACAGTATTGGAACGCCTCCGACTCGGCCTGCAACTGGGTCGGCGTCGTCTGCGACTTGACTCGCTCCTTCGTCTTCTCTCTCCGCCTTCCCGTCGCCGTCCTCGTGGGTCATATTCCGGCCAACACAATCGGAAATCTGGCCCAACTCCGAATCCTCAGCCTCCGCTGCCTCCAAACCGCCTCCCACGTCGTCTCCGCCTTCTGCGCCGTCGATGCTGTCGACCCCACCGTCATGACCTCCGCTGGCCTCTTCGTCCATCAGCAATGTTTGTCGGTGGATCGGCCTCGTCTCTCTCCTCCGGCGCCGCGTTCAACATCAGCGATCGAAACCACAATCTCAGTTTGTATCTTACTCGTGACTGCCTTTGTAGCGGTGGTTCTTCGCTTGATTCCCTACGAATACATAGGCCGAAATCGCGTACCAGTGTTCCCCTTCAAGGGCCTTCCCTCTACTTTCCATGGATTTGTCATCTTCTCTCTATAGAAATGTACGAGCCCTCTTTATTTCGGGTGACACACACAGATGTTTCCAGGAGAGCGGTGGACAGCTATGCAAATGTTCATTAAAAAAAAAAAAAAAAATGCACTCATCACACGCATGCACATGGCAGACACCTTTTATTTTTTTTTATTATTCTTCAAACAACACCCCATTCACACACTTATCACACGCACGTTTCTTTTACTTTACAACCAACTTTCTTTTATTTGTCAGACTCCACATCTTCCACAATGTGCTGTAAACCCATCATTCCTTCCACTAGAGTCTATAGAATATATATCTATATATATATAAATTTTAAAAAAAAAAAAAAAAAAAAAACGAATGAAGAAACGGAAGAACTGCACACCAAACTTATTTTATTTATGTCGGGGTTCAACCCGATCACCATTTTACACAAAAAAAAAAAAAAAAAAACCAACAGCTTTGTTTTCTTTTCTGCAGCCGGCCACTACTCGACCTCACTTCTTCGCCTATTCCGCCGGTCTCTTCTTCTTGCCTCCGTCCTGGGCGGTCCTTGACGGTGTTGCCTCCGTGTTTCCCACTCCACTGGGCACGATCACTACTCCCTGCTCCTCCACTGCAGCATACGGCGGACCTCCAAATCGGAATATCACGGTGGCATTCCGCTTCAGCTCCTTGTTTTCTGCCCTTAGCACGCTTATCTCTGCTCGCGCATCCTTATACATGCGTTGGAGCAGAGCCAGCTGGGAGTTTAAATGCTGCACCTCATTTGTCCTACTCTGCAGCAGGTTCGACAAATTTGTGACCGCCGTCATGCTTTCCACACATGCCTTCAAAGTATACTGATTAGCCTCCACATCCGACTGCACTGCCATTCTTTGCTCCACAGACCGCATCGGAAAGTTCAACGGGGCAAACTCCGGGGCGCTTGGTTGAGGTTCCAGTGCCACCGCACCAGTTCTCTCTCTTGTTGACTCGTTGAGGTCGGGAAAGAGGGTGAGCAGTCCACGGGAAGACGAGGACGAGGCCATTTTCTGGGCAACAGAGTGTTACAGAATATCTCTCGCAACAGAGTTTTTCAGACTCTCTCTCTCAGCACAACGAAGTTTTTTTCAGAGGTTTTTCGCAGCTTTTCTCAGCCTCAGCCTCAGCATCAACCTTGGTTAAATAGCCAAGGCAACCACGCGCATCGCGCGCCTCTTGCCACCAGCCGACAAACGGGCACGCAAGCCAAGGCGCCCACGTGCCTCGCCATCATGTCCGGCACACCTTTTGATGAATTGGGCACGCCTTTTGATGGAACGCCTTTTTATGGATTGGGCACGCCTTTTGATGGCACGCCTTTTTGAAAAATTGGGCGCACCTTTTGAGGATGCGATTTTTTAAGGAGTCCGACAAGACTCTGTAAACTGTCCCGACATTGATTCCGGTTAGCTCCTTTATGGGTCCGACAAGACTCTGTAAACTGTCCCGACATTGATTTCGGTTAGCTCCTTTATGGGTCCGACAAGACTCTGTAAACTGTCCCGACATAGATTCCGGTTAGTTTCTATAAGGGTCCAGCAAGACTCCGTAAACTGTCACAACAACTGTCACAACATTGTCTGCTACAACGGTCCGACATGACCCCATAAACTGTCTTCTACATCGGTCTGACACCGCCATCCAGTGTCCTCTACACCGTTATGACACCACCATCCAGTGTCCTCTACATGGTTATGACACCACCATACAGTGTCCTCTACAACGTTATGACACCACCATCCAGTGTCCTCTACCACGTTATGGCACCACCTTTCAGTGTCTTCACCAACGGTCTGACACGACCATACAGTGTCTCCTATCTTTATTTTATTTTTTATGTATTTTCTTGTTTTGTTCCTCTCTCCAAACTCAAGTTGGTTAGTTTCTATCCTCCTTGAGTTTGCGGGGGGCTGTTAGAATTTACCATCACCTACCACACACTTACCATCACCTACCACACACTCACCTACTACACTCACCTACTCCTCACCTACCACCACCTAACCTACATCTATATAATCAATCAATTGTAACAGAATCAAATATCAATCATCAACTCATCAATCAATAATACATATATTTTTACAATTATTATTTTAGTTAGGCCTATGGTGAAGAATTTTGATCCGACTTGATAATTTACAAAATTTTAATTTTTATATTATTCAATTCAAATGAACTAAAAGAATTTAAAAAAACGATATGGACCCAAATTCAAACATTTGTTTGAAGGCCCAAATTCTTTTACAATTGGGTTGTGCGGATGGCCCAATTTTGAATGATTATTAAAAGAATGACCCAATTCATTTAATAACTAAAATATTTGGGTCAAGTGGATATTTGGAATTTAAAAGTTGTTGGAGGAATTACGGGTTGATCCTTTAAACTTGATTTAATTCCTGTAAGGTGCTGACCCAAATTAATTTAGTACATCTTCTTATTTTACCCTTGACATTCAACCCACATGTAGAAATCGTTCAACCGTTCCACACTCTTTCTCTCTCAACCGGCCACTGAAGACCATTTCCAACCTTTGACAATATATATATATATATATATATATATATATTTGGCCATTTTCCATTTCCATCATGTCAATACCGTCATGCTGGCAACAAGAAAAAAATAAAAGAATATGGATGAAGAAAATAAAAGAGGGAGATAAGGAGTCATATTAAGTGATAAATTTAGTCTCCATAATCACAAATTACAAATCAACATAAGATTCAAAGACATATTCAGTGACTCAGTGATAAATTTATCACTGATAGACATACTCAGTGATAAATTTATCACTGATTGTTTGTTAAAAAATTACAAAAAGAAAATCTTATCATCATCATCATCATCATCATCATCATTATCATCACAAATTAATACAAGATTCAAAGACATATTCAGTAATAAATTTAGCAGTGATAAACACATTCATTGATAAATTTCTCACTAGTTAATTTTTTTTAAAAAAAAAAAAAAACTTGTCATCATCGTCACAAATCAACACAAGATTTAACGAAATATATCAGTGATACATTTTTCACTGGTACAACATCTTTGGTTTAAGATAAATAAAAAGAGAGAGAGAGAGAGTACGGAAGAGGGAGGTGAGATGCGGAGAATCAATGTCGTTTGTAGTCATTTGAAGTTGATTTCACCGTAAAAACAACTAAGTTGGTGTAAATCTAGGATGGAGTGTAGATTGGCGACTGCATAGTGTAGATCCGCGATAGCGGAGGTGGTTAAAAAACAGTGGTGGTTGATCGAAGATGGTAAAGTATAGATCAGTGACAGTGAAGATGGTTGGTAAACAATGGTGGTGGTTGTGGCCGGCGAAGGTAGTGGTCGTGACCAGTGGAGGTGGCGGTGGTTAGTGATGGACGATGATGGTGGTTGCGGGTGGATGGCCATGGCCATAGCTACAATGGTGGTATTTTCTAGAGAGAGATGAGAAAGAAGAAGAGCTTTGGAAAAATAATCAAGAGAAAAATTAATACAAATTGAAAAAATTAATGAGTAATAAATATTATAAACAACTAAAAATTTAGAAAATGTTTGAAATGATTTAAATATGGATTTTTACAATTGGTAGTAGGGGCAAAATTGGGATAAAAAAATATAACAGGAATTCTTGGTGCATAAGATAGAAATTTAAGATCTAATGAGTAATAGATTTAATTATTAAGACCGACTGGTAAAAATTCTAAAGTTCTTTCGTAATCATACTTGTGATGACTAAATTATATCACTTGGCTTAGGCCAAATTTTGGATATCACATATATTCTTACTATATAGTGCAAGTTCAATCCGCTCTTATTTTTGTCAATTTGTGGTGCACCATTTTTACCCCTAAATTCACTATTTATTAAAATACGTAAATTCGAACATTTTATGAGACATTGTGAGGAACCAATAGTGTTATTAACAGAACTTGCTACATGGGTTTGGGCTTTGGATACAAGTGGATTCGACCCATTTACAGCTCTTAAGACAGAATTTAAGAACTCTAACCACCAAGTTCATGCACAGTCAGTACTAGTAAAGCTAAGTAAACCTAACAACCTTTAATTTCTCTCATGAACTCAATAAAAGCACTACGGTTATTGCAACCACCTTCTTCAACCATTTAACTATCTTCATTTCTCTCCATCTAAAGAAGATGAAGAAGATCAAGAACAAGAAGAAAGAAGAAGAAGATGAAGAAGAAACAGGTATTGTATTTTTCCTTAAATTTTTTCTGACAAAAGTAGTTATGAGACACTGTTGTAGGCAATTTTCTTGGGGAAAAAATTAATGACTTACTGAGTTTCATTTGAATGATCACAGTCATGTCCATGGTTTGTTAATTCATCTATATATGTATCGTGCAGTTGTTGACAGTCCACGGATATGAAATTACCCATAGCATCTAGTGTGGGAGTGACTACTGCCAATTATGGTAAGGCCTGGCTACCTCTCAGTTTTTAGCATCAGAATTTTAATGATGACGTCCAGCATCTTTTCATGAGAATTAATTATTTTTATTTTTATTTTTTAATTTTGGGGAGGGAGATTTTCAAACCCTTTACGTTCTTGTATGGTTTTAAAAATCGACTGATATCTAAGGTATAGAGTTTTTGTAATTCTCATGTCGATATTCCAATATATTAATTTGAATGAAAATTATGTGTGTATCTGTTAGGTCCCGATATGTAAGAGTTCATAGTCGATTCATAACTAGAGACGGGCCACAACTGATACAGTCGGTTTGGCTATTATTATTTTCTTTTTTTTGATCAGCAAAGAAAATCCTTTATTGATGAAGAAAACATACATTACATATGAGATAACATCAACAAGGAAGATAAAAATAAAAGGACAAGAAAAGAAACCGAGCATAGTGTTGGTGAGAAACCAACACTAGCACACTAGCATAGTGTTGGCTATTATAACATTCGTTTTTGTTGAAGATTATAAAAATTCATGATCATACCACTTGATTTCCGATATGTACCGCTGAAAACTTCTAATACCATTAAACCTAGGTAAATATAAATATGCCTTTCAATATCGTTATTTAAAATCACGAATTCTAATAAGGTATTGTGTTCTGACTAAGTTGGTACGACCCAGTTAATTACAGGCCATTAATTTTAATTACTTTTCTATATAAAATAGTGCATGAGATGCTCTATTTCGAGTTTTTCTCGTCTCCAATACACTCATAGTTGCATGATTGTGTCTTAAATTTCTCATATGTTAAAATTTTCACTACAATTGTGCAACTATGAATGCATTATGTTACACCTATGTTGAGGCTTATAGTTAGTCCCACATTTTTGACATCATTACATCAATTTTTAATTTACAAAACATTTACTCACCATTTGCATGAGTTTTGATCTACTCTCCATTTCCATAAGTATCGACTATTTTTTTTTTGATCAGCAAAAAAAGAAGCTTTATTGATGTAAATTAGTACAAGGTACAAAATACAATACACCAATAAAAAAAAAGGAGTGCAGGAGCATCACAATGAGCTGAATGATCCCAACTAGGTTGGCACCAAAAAGCCTATCCTATCATTTGCTAGCACCCCAAGTTGGTGAGGAACCAACGCGGAAGAAAGAAACCAAAAGCAAAGAGAAAAAGGAAAAACCAAAAAGCCAACAGCTAGACAACCTCTGGCATACACCAGCTGCAAATCTCCACCATCTAACATTGCCTGCTGCTGCTAGTTGGCCAGAGGTAGAACAAATACACTTCAATAAGTAGCACCTGCAATATTAGACTCTTGGACACTTCTATTCAACCCAGATCAGCATCAGGCAGATTACAGCAGCAAAAAATCCCACTGCTGGAGCAATAGATCAGCTGGCGAAACAATCCTCTAAAAAAAATCAATGCAAATATGCCTAATAAGTTGTGGGGCTTATTATATTATTCTTGAACCTTATGGGAGGTGAGTGTAATTTACCTTCACTTATTTGTAACCAAATTTATTAGTGAGATCTCAACCTTTAGTTCATCCATAACTTTTTTTTTTATTATTTTTGTGTCCAAATAATTCATAAAATTAGTTGCTTAATTTCTATCCATCTAGAATGAGAATTCAAATTACACTACAAAAAATTAAGGTTTTAGAGATTAAAATTTAAGGACAAAATTATTTTTTAAAGACCAAATATTTTTGTGGCGAAAAGTATTGTTATTATACTTTTAGTGATGGAAATTAAATATTAGTGATAAATTATTATCTTTTTAGGACCAAATTTTTTGTCTCAAAAAACAAACTATTTGAGACCAAATTATTTTGTCCTTAAATGTTTATTTATTAGTGACATTTTCAAAATTTTGTCGTTAAAAGCCTTGTTTTTGACTTTTCGGAACCACCTTTTAGCAATTATCCTCACGACGATAAAATTGATCCTTAAATGTCTTTTACAACAAAATTTTCATTTTTAGAGGCTAAAAAATTTTGTCTTTAAAACTTTTATATGTTGTAGTATTACTTGGCCATGCATGCAACTTTTGTCAACCATAATGGCAGAGGACTACGCAAGACAAATTCAAATTTCAACAATTAAATGAATTGGACCTTAATCAACTAACAAATTTGTCATGTGCTAATTATTTATTAACTAAAAGCGTAGATCTTTATTTTTATGTTATTACTTGCACCAAGTAAGTTTCATAAGCGTCCTTTTACTTAGGTATTAAAAGCTTCTTCTTAATTCCAAAACATCGTGTGCTTATTGTAACGTTTTCATGGTGTTTCTTAATACACTTCTCCAATGTGTCGTCCTTTCGGTACGCTCGATTCCTTCATGTTATGATCTTACATCGCCTAACAATAACTTTTGTTATCTGAATATTAAGGGTGTTCGTAGTTTGGTTGCAGTCAGAGAACCTTCAATCGTCATTCATCTGCCGGATTGGCAGATTGAAAAAAATTAATCTGCATCCGTACATCGGATTGACAGATGCAGATTGAGCAAATGGATGCAAATAGGTTGGTCAGTTTAAACTTTTATAAATTTTGAATATAATACAACTTCTCAACATTTTTTTTAGATAATAATCCAATTCAACATAACCAAAACATTATCAAATAGATTGTCAAATACCAATAATAAATGCATGTAATAAAACCATGGGTAAATTACAAATGCCCCTTTGAAGTTTGCTTAAAATACAGATTGCCCCATATGGTTTAAAAAAATTACAAATATCCCCTTATTAGAATTTTTTATTTAACAGAATTAACTAAAAAAATGAAATTCATAATTACTCTCCTGTATAATAATAAAATTACCTAAATTATTAATTGAATAATATTTTTAACATCATTAAAAACTATTAATTGACTTGATGATTTATTAATAAAATGGACGATTTGTTATGAAATTAGAACCTTCAGGGGGTAGAATATAATTTTCAAAATCATAGGGGGCGATTCGTATTTCAATCAAATCTCAAGGGGTGTATTTGTAATTTACCCTTATCAAAACTATTCATTACCTTTTTTTTTAATTCAAAAACTATTTAATTTGATTTTTTTTAAATGACACAATTAAGCCTTATATTTTTCACACAAAAATATTAAATATCAACACTTGCCATTTGATAAAAAGATTTCTTAATTGAAAACCAATTGAAAATACAATAGAGTATCTGTAGACACCCCATTTTTGACCGACCTTAAGACTCAGACGTCACCGATTGAGCGCTTGGTGATGTTTCATAATGTGCTCGTTCAGAAGTTTCAGAGTCGCGGCCGTGGGCCCTGCCTCCGGACTTCCGAACCCTCTTTTGTACCTTGCCTCGGTTTGCGAACCAGACTCGGTTTTCTCTGTTTCTTTTCTTGAGGGAAGGGAGAGGTCCCATAGACCATCTCTCAATGTCCGTAGGCTACATTTGGTGGCCGTAGGCCATTTTGCCCATTTCGGAGTCCGGTTTCCGGTTTTCAGAGCCGTCAGGCCGTGTGCCTCGGTTCGGGATCGCTTAACCATCTCCTATTGCTCCGTTTTTTTGCATACATCTTATTTAATCCCTTTTGAGGGACACTGGGGGCTGAGAAACCCACTTCGTGGCCGAACGCCATTTTCGGTGCTTAACAGTCCATTTTCGGGACCCCGAACTGCGTGTTTTGGCCCCAGAACTTTCATTTTGCAACGGTTTTCGTTCGTTTTTGGCATGTACCTCTGTTTTATCACTAGAGAGGTCACTGAAGGGTGAGAGGCCAGCAATTGTTGCAGCAACCAGTTATACATCCTCCGACGCCCTCCGGCGCCCGTTTTTCGCACTTCCGGGCCAATGTTGAACCCCTTGGGCCCATTTTCTCGAACTTTGAATCACATATTTGTGATGTACACACATGAGAGGACCCTAAAAGTTCAAGGCCGGCCAGTAATTCCACTTGACCCTTTTGACCCCCTCATTCCGGGCCAATGTTGAACCCCTAGGGCCCATTTTCTCGAACTTTGAATCACATATTTGTGATGTACACACATGAGAGGACCCTAAAAGTTGGTGGCCGGCCAGTAATTCCACCTGACCCTTTTGAACCCCTCTTTCCGAGCTAATGTTGAACCCCTTAGACCCACTTTCTTGGACTTTTAACCACAGGGTTGTGTTGTACACAGATAGGGGGACACCATCAGTTGGTGGCCGGCCAGAAAATCTGATTGACCCTTTTGACCCCTAGCCGGCCGGCTAGGGGGTGTGGCCGGCCGGCCACCTGCAGCAAAAGTAACTGGCTGGCCGAAATCTTGGCACTGTGCACTTTACAGCTGTGGGGCTTTATCCCCCAGAAAAGATCTTTATCCGGGGGATATTTTGTGGGGGAAAGTTTGTCTCCTTTTCCCCCACCTTTACACCCCCTTGTTGGCCTATATAGCAAGCAAGATATATCCTTTGTTGGGGTTAGAAAACTTCACCTTCAAGCTTCCATACACAACTCCATCTTTATCCTTCTCATTTCTTTGAAAATCTCTAAGTCCCTAAGCTCCATTCCTTCTACACCACCAAGCTCTACCACCACCACCTCATTTCCAGCAACAAGGAAGGTTTCTCAAAGGCAAAAGAAGCTGCAAATTGGTCCAAGAAGCAACAAAAGTCTTAGTCTTCAAGGGTGAGTAGCTTTTCTTCACTTTGACCCTTTTTCTTGATCCATTGGTAAGCCCCCTATGCTTTTTGTTTCAAGCTCCGGCCCTAACTGAAAAGGGCCCTCTTTTGAGCTCATCTTCACTTTTCATTAGGGCTCAACCCTGTTTGAGCCCTCCATGATGCACTTGCTTCATTGATCATCTTATATGTCATAATCTTGCATGCTATTTTCGACCCATGAGTAATCTATTTTTGAGCATGTTGTAAACTGATATTAGGCTTATTTTGAGCCCCTCTTCAACATTGAAGAAGGGCTCAACACCATTTGGGACTTCCATGTTGTACCTACCTTTATGCTCCTCTTTTCTTCCCCATTCTTGCATGCAATGGCAGCCTACCATGCTTTTGTTTTTGGCCATTTTACAGTTCTGAAAAAGTGATTATTTTGGTCCATTCTTCATGTTTCATTTAGGTCCTTTCATGGTTTGGGACCTCCATAGGTCACTTCATGTTATATCTCTCTTTTATTCCCCATTCTTGCATGTTTAGTTAGCCTATCATGCTTTTGTTTTTGGCCATTTTACAGTTCTGAAAAAGTGCTTATTTTGGTCTATTCTACATGTTTTATTAAGGGTCTTTGTCTGTTTGGCGAATATTTTGCATACCTCATGTTATAGCCACTTTTGAGCCTCATTTTGCATCACATTTCTATCATGTTTGCATACTGATTTGAGGTTTGCCATAAACTGTAAATATTCATATGTTTAGTCCCTCTTCAATGTTGTAGAAGGAAAATTTTCAGTTTGGGTTTTGCTTATATCACTTGCTTCATTACCCCTCTCTTGGCCCCTATTCTTGCATGCCATTTTTGCCATACCTGTGCTTGCTGTTTGGCCATGTTTATAACTGTGAAAGTGCCTTTTTGGGACTGTCTAGCTTCTGTCTTTGCATTGCATGTCCATGTTGTGCATGTTTGGCATAGCTATAGGCCATTTCGGGCGCCTAAATTCGCATTTCGGGACAATTCCATGCATTTCATGTCATTTCGCCTCATTTCGGGACTGTTTTCCCCCATATTTTAGTGCTGAAATTCCATTAGAATGATTGCTATCCATTCCATGTCATTTCATCGCATTCTGCCACCGCCTCGGTTTGCGTGCCCGTGTGCACGCATTTCGAGGCACCTCTTTTTTATCCGCCGGCATCCTATGTGAGTGTGGCTGAGGCTCACTCATGTTGGTATAAGCCCATATCATGTTTTCATGTCATTTCATCGCATTCTGCCATCGCCTCGATTTGCGTGCCCGTGTGCACGCATTTCGAGGCACCTCTTTTTTATCCGCCGGCATCCTATGTGAGTGTGGCTGAGGCTCACTCATGTTGGTATAAGTCCATATCATGTTTCCATGTCATTACATCGCATTCTGCCATTGCCTCGGTTTGCGTGCCCGTGTGCACGCATTTCGAGGCACCTCATTTTTATCCGACGGCATCCTATGTGAGTGTGGCTGAGGCTCACTCATGTTGGTATAAGTCCATATCATGTTTTCATGTCATTACATCGCATTCCGCCATTGCCTCGGTTTGCATGCCCGTGTGCACGCATTTCGAGGCACCTCATTTTTTTATCCGACGGCATCCTATGTGAGTGTGGCTGAGGCTCACTCATGTTGGTATAAGTCCATATCATGTTTCCATGTCATTACATCGCATTCCGCCATTACCTCGATTTGCGTGCCCGTGTGCACGCATTTCGAGGCACCTCATTTTATCCGACGGCATCCTATGTGAGTGTGGCTGAGGCTCACTCATGTTGGTATAAGTCCATATCATGTTTTCATGTCATTACATAGCATTCTGCCATTGCCTCGGTTTGCGTGCCCGTGTGCACGCATTTCGAGGCACCCCATTTTTATCCGACGGCATCCTATGTAAGTGTGGCTGAGGCCCACTCATGTTGGTATAAGCCCATATCACATTTTCATGTCATTCGCATTGTGTATGCCATTTTCTCGGTTTGCGTGCCCGTGTGCACGCATTTCGAGACATCTCATTTTCATAGCATAGTGCATACTAGGTTGTATCTTAGATTGCATTCTGTCATTTTCTCGGTTTGCGTGCCCGTGTGCATGCATTTCGAGGCATCTCATTTTCATAGCATAGTGCATACTAGGTTGTATCTTAGATTGCATTCTGTCATTTTCTCGGTTTGCGTGCCTGTGTGCACGCATTTCGAGGCATCTCATTTTCATAGCATAGTGCATACTAGGTTGTATCTTAGATTGCATTCTGTCATTTTTCTCGGTTTGCGTGCTCGTGTGCACGCATTTTGAGACATTTCATTTCCATAGCATTGTATATGTTAGGATTATATCTTAGTTGCATTTCATGCATATCATGCATATTGCATCGTGTCTGGAATAGGAGTTAGCCCGGGCACGGGAAACGAGGTACATTTCGTACTCCGAGTGACGGAATGTGTCTCAATTCCCCAGTCACCGATACTCCGGATTATCCATGATGGAGTTAGGTTTTAGCTGTAGTTTCATGTGCATTCATCCTATATTGAGTTGTGCATTTCGACTCCTCGGCCATCATGCCTCGGTATGCGTGATTGGTGGCACGAGGTTCGAGACATGCATATATCTGTGCAAATACATTGCTATGCCCCTTTCCTGCTCTCTGTTGCAGCAAAATCAGGAATCAGCCACTTTTTGGGGCTTGGCACGCATTTCAAGAACAGGCGTAAACAGAGGCTAATTGGGGCATTCCGGTGGATTTCCGTGCAAGACAACCCAGACATGCACCATCCATCAGAAGCAAGGCAGTCCCTGGCTTGCACGCCATTTTCATTTACTTTCTTATTTAATTCATTAATTAATTAGAATTTTGTAATATTTTGGACTGTAATATTCTTTTATTCGGGACTGTAATATTTGGACTGTATTATTTATTCGGACCCTCTGCGCGAGGGCACAACTGTAATAAGTGTGCGTGAGTGTGATGTATGTCTTCCAACCCCACGTCTTTCTCCCTTTTATTTATCCGCTTATGATGGTTAGATTAGGGCATATTTAAATTAGCATACAGTATGACAGCATGTTTGCATTCATTCATCTGTATTGCATGCACCGGGCTCGGCGCATCATACTAACTGCATTGTACTTTCAATTTCAAAGTTGAATACATGATAGTTGTAACATTCCACATGCCATCTTAGAATAGCCGAGCCTGCTATAGTTGCATTTTGCATGTGTTGCATTAGGCATTTTTGTATACTTAGGATTCATGCATGATTTCTAATGTAGTTTCTGTTTTTGGCTTGGAGTACTCAGTAAGTTTTATGCTTTAGCATCCTTGCATGCGTGTAAGTGAATGCCATGATAGCATGGTTACCATGAGGCTATGTGCTTATCTGATATATCTGCCTGAATGCCTGTGGGTGAAGGTTGGGTTACTTAAATTGGAATAAATCATCAAATGTTTCAAGCCTACCTGCGGGTAGCAAACCATTTTCAAAAACAAACACGAAATGTTTCATTCCAATTCAGGCGACCCGGTCTATATTTGTATGCTGTGCGCATCACATAATAACCTAGGCTAATAAACCGAAACAAGAACTCGCAATGTTTTCAAAAATTGATATCATGGTTAGTAGAGGCCGGTCTATGACCGGGCGAGCGGGGGTGCTCACGAAGTGACCTTCCCCAATCGTACCCAAGTTCCCGAGCCGAGGCAACTTTGGTGATGACGGACACGTGGCCTTTTGGCACCGAGTCAGGGTTTCCTAAATTTCCCAAAATAAAATATTTAGGTGGCGACTCTGTATCTGGCAAAGCAGTCCATGTTTGGCACTTCTTTCAAAAATCTGTTTTCTTAAAACAATGTGCAGGGTTTGGACTCTTTGGTTCAGACTTAGAACCGTGACAATTTTAGAGTCCTGAGCTGTAGTGACCCCAAATGAACAGAACGGGACTTCATCCTCCCGGGGCGTTCGGGGACGTCCACAGTATCTAAATTCTTTTTCAATTGAAAATACCAATAGAATATCTAAACAAATTGAAAATACAAAGTTTTATAAATTACTAGGGGTGCTTGTGGTTTGACGGTTCGGTAGTTTGGTTGCGGCTAAAAAAATTTCAAATCCGTCATCCGTCCAAAACTAAGTAAATTGAAAAAATCAATCCGCAACCGTCCGCTCGTCATCACGCATCCATCTAAAATGCGACAAATCTGTTTAGTTCGGTCAGTTTGAGCGAATTGAAATATCCACTGCACACCCTACTGAATATTAGGCTTTTGAACACTCTCCTTGTAAGCTAGTTTTTAAAGTTGTATTTTTATCAACAACCACCAAATATATATATATATATATATTATTTGGTTTATGCCGTGAAGGAGGTGACTTATGGAATTGCGGTACCTACTGTGCCATAAGGCACAAAAGGTTGCTGTGAGGCTTAATAGGAGCGCGTCTCGAGTCTTTTTTGATTATTTAAACCATTCATATTGTAAGATTCGTCGAGTAAATTATCCATACAAAAAATCAAGTAATTTGAACATTTGTGGCCTTATAATAATAGTACATTTGTTTTTCAAAAAATAAATGGTCACCAGTTTAATAATTTTTTAAAGGCAATTAGGACTTAATCATGAGGTTACAGATGTTCGATTAATTTGATTTTTTATCTGGATAATATACTCGACAAACTTTACAATATCAACAATTCAGATCATCAAATACACTCGGTAAATACTTTTATAGACCCTCACAGCAGGGTTGCTATGCCATAAGGCACAACAGCAACCCTCAATCCCGTGACTTATAGGGGTTGAAAAATTGATAAGCAAGTGGAATACTTGGAATTTCAAATAATGTTTTATAGGGTAAATTATATTAGTAGTCTCTGCATTTTATTTTTTGTGTTATTTTAATTCTTGTAATTTCAATTATCTCAAATTTTATCCTAAAGATTAGATTTTGTGTCAATTTAGAAATAATTGATAATCTTGATCAAAATTTTTGAAAGGCTATAATCACTAAGTTATTTGAGGTTAATTTAAGTTAAACAAATTTATAATTTTGTCAATAAACGCATGAAACATGCCACCGCTTATATACACATTTATTGGTTTCAACAACTCAGTTTCTCAACCCCTTTATAGTTTAAATTGTCATTAATGTCATCTCATATATGTTGGGAAAATGCTATAAGTTTCAAATTTTTTACTAAATAAATGATTAAATATTTGACATGAATGTGGAGTCTGCAATAAAAAATTTGGTATCCCTAACATTATCCTATATGTCGTAGAGGTAATGTCTTCCCTGCAATTACTTTCCTGGTATGCATACGAGCATAAATTCTCTTTCTTCTTTGTTTAATTTTCTTTTATTAATTTATTAGTAGTGTTATATGTATCAATTAACATACTAATTAGTGTATCAACATATATTATGATATTATTACTCATCACACTCTTTACACAAATTATAAATATTTAAAATCTTTAAAATTATAACATATCATCTGTTATACTAATTAATATACCAATTAGTGTATATAACATTATTCTTAATTTATTACTTGTCTTCTAATGCTTTGGGTGAGGGTTGGGGGTTGTAGGTTAGTTGTGGGCCTCTCAACTTGTGCATATTGAACTATCACAATCAAATTTATTTATTCTATCATATGAAGTTTAGGTGTGGACATTTTTTTTTTTTTTTTGTTTTGAAAAATATCTACACTATATCAGAAAATTGTCATGTGAATATATTCAAAATTTCACAAATAATTTCTATTCATCTTCTTCGTTGCTAAATTATATATATTTATTTACGCATGCATTCTGTATGTAACCATCACAAATATACATCTAAAACATGCTAAGATGGCACCATTAGAGGCACCAATTGTTTAGAGGTAAATAGTAACTAGTGGGCTGACTACTAGAATGCATAGAGTGAAAAGTGCTTTAAAAATAAGTGAAAAAGTGAAAAATATATGTAAAATTAGTAAAAGAATGCTTAGAAATTTATGAAAAATGTCTCGTATTTTTTATATTTTTTCTTGTGTCCCTAAGGCATGTTCTAGTGCTAGTATTTTACAACTACATACCAATAGAGTAAAAAGAAAATATTGGGCACGGCTTTTGTTAACACATTAAGTACATAAAAATCACTTTAATATAAACTTACTGTATCAATTATGATCTAAACTACGAAATGATTATTAATATAAACTTATTGTATCAATTATGATCTAAACTACGAAATGATTATGAATTAATATCTATAGCAAACCGGCTAATGCACATCTAAGTTTTATTTCTACGATATACCAAGATGTATATCCCAAAAACATATACATATTCACCTCTATGTATCAATCAATATTTAAAATCATCATAAGAATGAGTTGATTTGTAAACCATATGAGGCCACAAGCAATAGACAACAAAAGTTGCATATATAGATTAAAAAAAATCTACTGCAATTTCAGAAATTAGTCTGACTGAGCTACTACAATCCAAACAACCAAAAATCTCTTTAGGAAAAAACACATGCACAAAAACCTAGTCCTCAAAAGAAAAACAAAGGTGAATTGGGGAGTTTATATAAGTTATGTGAAAAGAAGAGATTCGTTTTTTACTCTTGGAATCACTAATGGAAGTCAATACCCGAACCTATTATCCTTGCAGGGTGGTGAAATGCTTTCTTGCTGATTTTCTTGCCAGACAAACACCACAAGGCAAGGATCATTAAGGTGCGTTCTTGACTTTGTTTTGCTTCTTCAGAGTAAAACCCAGCCATGATTTCAATCATCTTCTTTGATTTTCACTGCAGAGTGAAAAAAATAAAAATAAAAAATAAAATAAAAATTAGAGCCTTCTCAAATTTTAGCAATTGCTTATAACAAGATACCAAAAAGAGGAATATTAGAAAAACGGAAATTATTAGGAAAATTAATTGCAATTCAATAGAAACTTTGCACATAATTTCCCTGAGCACAATTCTCATTTGTACTCCACTTATTTGTAATTAATTTATTTATTTTTTTTAAAATTTTTTAATGTTTTGTACTATTCTGTTAGATGCATAGTGTAGACAAATAAGGAGAGGGGGGAAAAAAGGTCCACAATAGACCCTTCTCAAATTTAGCCATTTTTGAGAATAAGATTAGCGAAAAGGGGAATATCATATAAATAAAAAACCGATAAACAAATTACAAATCAATAGAAACTTTACAATTAGTTGTACTGGACACAATTCTCCTTCGCACTAAACAATTTTTACTTTCACTGTACTTTTTTGCAATTAGTGTCCCCAATTTCCATTTATATGATACTGCCCTAAAGAGTAAATTAGAGGCATACTGTACACACAAAAATTATAAACATATATCATTCAAATCTTGCACCCTCATTGTTTTTACCATTAAAAATAAATGATATTACTTGGTTCGAAAACTTGAACACATCATATGAAAAATCATGACACTACAAGAATGAATCTTTAATTGAACACATCTTATGAAATCCAATCTTTAATCTGATTTGTTCAATCTTTAGCCAAATTAAAACCATGACATTAAAGAAAAGTTTTAAATGTCAATTGATATGTTTTAGAATTTTGGACTTTCAATACAAAAATTTATCGATATAGTGGCTGATATTGTCTGGTTTGGGCCAATATATGATCGTGTAACTGATATCAATAAATATTCCAATATTGTTATTTAATACCATGCATTAGAGTTAAATTAAATGAGATAAGTTTGAAGATTGGCTCACCTTGTAAGACCTTTCTTTGGTCATACATTTTCGCTGCCTATAGCGCCTTTAATCCTTTCAACTGTGCACTTGATAAGGCTATTTACTGTTGCCACTGATCCAAGAGAGAGCTTCGCCGTTGGAACTGAATCAACCAAGATCTGAAACGCAACGGTCAATAGTGATCCCCCAGACACACCTTCTGGAATTCCTCCCCCAAGATGCGTCGGCCCATCAGGAAGTATTGCAAAACCAGATGGTAAGAGAGCAACATAATCCGGGTCTCCACCGCTTAATACCACATTCATAGCAACAATATCCACAGGAGCGTATATAACATAAGAGCCTGTTGAGTCGGTGCAACTCTCTTGTAGTATAAGCATGTTGCTTTGGCTTGAGTTTCCACTCTATGGTATATTTTGACATAACAGATGTGTCAGTCTAATTCAATTGATAGAAGCAGATTAAATAAAAATATTAGATTGTAAGCAGGATAAATATGAAGAAAATATGACTTACATTAACACGCAGGAGGGAGACTGCGTTGCCAGGATCGCGACCATTTGCAATGTGCGCCATTTCTTGAACTACACCGCGGTTTGAGAGGATATCCCACTATATTACAATAAAATGCAAATTATTGAGATAGGAGAATAAGAAATTGTAGTTTTTGATCTTATGAAGTCTATTCTTTCAACATTACAAATGTAGAGGCTTAAAGTAGGTAGGTTTGAAGATTGAAATTTTGATGCCCTGTTTGCACAAGGATAGGGAAATTAAATAGTATGAGAGAGGTACAGTCATTGTGTTTGATTGTGTTTCTGTTTTATGTCTCCTATTTTCATTTTTCAGTAAACACATAAATTTGTATGCAAAAAAGTTTCTGAAATTTTTTTGTGAAAACAATTTACATTTCTATTTGTGAACTGTTTTTGTACAAAAATGAAAGCTATGGTATTTTCAATTCTGTTGTTGTTTTGTTTCCAAAAACATGAAAACTGAAAAGAGAAACTAAATCAAACAAAGAATACAATCAATGGGTCTTTTCAAACTTTCTATTCTTTTTCTAAAAGCACAAAAAATGGAAAAAGTGTAAAGCAAAAACACAACCAAACAAGCTCAATGGTATAGTTTCAAGTATTTGTGCCTTCTTATCCCTTTCTCAATTTGAATCCAAATGTACCAACATGTCTTCTATTTACAGAATATGATACTTTATGCTTGTAGGTAATTGGCAAAAAGATCGAATGCATCAAGAACAATTGCCAATTTTAAAATTTTAAATTATTAGAAATTGCAGAGATTAAGAGGAGAATGAATTGAAAACATTTTCCCTACCTCATTTCGAGCATTCTCATTGCGAAGAAAATCAAAAACCCTTTTTGGTGGAACCGGTAGCCAAAATGAGGTTGCAGCGCTTAGCACGATACCAGGAGGCCTGCCTGGATCATCCATACTCTTCCTTGTCATGACACGTACATCATCAGCACCACTTCCTGATAGTGTTGTCCATGTGTGTGCTGTAGAAGCACCGACACCAGAACAAAAGCCGATGACCATTCGCTGAGCCAGTTTCATCATACTTTTCCTCCCTTCTATAGTAGTTATTACTGCAATGTAAACACCATTAAAGCAATTTTTATGTCAACAAAATGTAATCTTTTTTTGCAAGTCATGATGATGAAAATGAGAAAATTTGGGTTGGGTACTAAAATAATTGGTTTGATGTGACACATCTTTTATATATTGATAATATGTCGGATGATATTCAAATTTTTGTTGACGTGGCATTGTTAAAATGGGAAAAGATAGTACCTCCAACATCTCCTGCCGGTATGTTATTGGCCATTGCGCTTGCAAGGCGTTCACATTGTCGATCCAATGTAGCTACCCAACGTTTTGCTCCGAATGCAAGGCCTGAATTAACTAGCCGTTTGTATATATTGTGAACAGCTCTATCATCCACTTCAACATGTTCAACCCATATAACCTGGCACATTAGCATAGCATTTAGTGAATAGCTTTATCAAACATGTATGCAAAACAAAAAAACAAAAATAAAAGAGATCGAAATAGTTACCTTTGAGTAACCATTTGGTAATTCTTGAATTAAACAACCAGAAGGCCTCTTTCTACACCGTGATATTACGCTAGGGTGTAAATTTTCCAAGGAAACATCGACCACCGCCCAAGTTTCATCGGTATGCTGTTTACAATACCTTACAAAGTAGTTTTCACGAGTTGGGACGAGTGGTGATAGGACTTGGAACTCAGCTGTCATCTGAAACAATTGCAAGTTTTTTTTTTTCTTTTATCAGCAAAAAATAAACTTTATTGAATCACAAACAAGGATAAATCCTTTTACATCTTACATCAATTGCAAGTTAGATAAATAAGATAAGAATATAGTTTCATTAACATTTAGTTTTATCCTCAATTACTGAAATTAATAGAACCATTTCAAGAAACATTCAAAATTTTGTTGAGTACCACTTGCAAAGCTCCATTGTAATTCCCTGCCACTCCAGTTGATAGGATGTCCAAGGTTAGTGCTCTTGAAACAATGCCCGAAAACACGCTTGTCCATTGATTCTAATAACAATCATTGATAATCACGTCAGAAAGAAAGTGCCAATAAACTAACATTGACATGGTGACACCAGGGTTTTAAATATAGATTATCAAGATTTTGGACTTTTAATACCTAGGTTTTACTAATACATCAATCACTGCTTGATATGTATCCTGATAGCTTTACCTAAAACGAAGGTGACACAGAAAAGTGTGAAGGGAACAAGTTATAAGCATACCACATCCATTAGAATCTCAACAAGGTTAATGTGGTTCATAATAACAACTGCAGATTCGCGGGAAACTTCAGATTTTAACCCCAATGGTTTCGGCCCTATACCACGAGGGAAGGTTCGCAAGTACTCATCTTCGCTCAAAACCTCAGTGGAGTCATCAGGACTCGGAATCCATAAGGGTTCACCGGCTTGTGCTATTTTGATGAGTTCCTCCATTGCTGCAACTGCAAGCTCGATGATCATAGGCTTGTCTTGCTCAGTGGGGGCTGAGACCGACCTGAGAAGGTCACCAGCTCCATACAAGTCACCTACCATGCTGGGCTGTGGCATGAAATTGACAACACCAAGGTCAAGTGCACGAGGTGGTCCATTGGGATGGGAAAGCCCAGTCCTGCCAACATATTTTGCAGCAATTCCAGAAATCCTGTCAATCTGGAAACAAAAGTATGTGTGAAAACACTTCAGTTTTCAGTTAAAAGCACAAAAGACTGGTTATTAATGTCATGGTTTTAGATATCATGTCAATATGGCAACAAAGTATATATACACACATTTTAGTTTCAATTACAATCACCAAATGAGTTCCTGAAATTGGAAGTTGCAACAATAACTTGTTAATATTATGGTTTTAAATAGTACCCAATAGATCTCAGTATTTCTATGTGAACGAAAATTGCATGCGTATCAGCAGATTCATGATACATATTGGCCCATAGTCTATTTACAATCCTATTCCAAGCGGATACAACTGGTTCATAGCTAATACAATTAATTTGGCTGCAACAAACCTCTATTTTGCTACGGATAGTATAGAAAGAGCAATACTATACAAACACAAAATTTACAAAGAATTTTTATTTAGAATGCGGCAGCCTTATGTCCTATTGATTTAAAAACAAAAGTCCATTAATGTCATTTATATTTAAATGTCGTTACCGCACTATTTTGGTAAGAACATACTAGAATTAATTACATTTTTAGTTCCTAAAACATGTTATATGTATCATTTTAATCCCCTATGTTTAAATTGAGTACTAAATTGACACAATTGAATTGTGATCAAAATAGCATAAATCCCTTTGGAGACTAAAAAGGTAATTATCTCAAAATTTTATATAATTACACGCAAATAAAAACAATAATAATAAATTCAAACTTTATGACTCAATTCGTTGTACCAATCACTTGATACTCTCTCAATTGATTATCTGTCACCAAACATTTCTCTTCCCTTATTCCAAATGATTGACAGCCGTTAGATATGTTTTGAGATATTTATATATCAAGATTCTTACATGATCTAATAATTGTGATTAAAATGATACATATGACAAAATATTCAATGGCAAATGATGGTTGACCCTTCCCATACTATTATATCGGAATCAATGCTTATTCGTCTCACAATATCACTATTTAAAACTTTGTTTTAACATGTGTATATTCTCATTAATTACCTCTAACATGTGTATATTCTCATTAATTACCTCATCTCGTAGACGAGCATTCTCGATCCTCAAATGCTGCTCATCGAAGGACATCTCACCAATGGCAGCGGGGCCTCCACAGTTGGGACAAGTAGCATTGCTAAGGGCTTCTTTGTACCTTATGTTCTCTGCACGAAGCTTTTCGTTCTCAGCCTTCAACAGTGAGTTGTCATGTCGCTCATGTTGGGACTGTCATAAAGCCGCAATTAATACATATACATAGCAAGATTTTAGATATGGATAAATAGTTATGGCGATTTTAGATTCCGATATTGATATTAACTCATATCAACAAATACAGTTTAATATCAACTAATATATTACTGATACTGATGAATATGCAATGCCATTAAACGACCATTAACTCATATCAGTCGTTAGTCGTTACTATTTGACATTGGCTAATATATCATTGTAACAGAATTTTGAAATATATGACGTTATTACTAATACTTATACAGTTAGATCACCATTACCTTCATCTGTGTGCGCTTGTTTTGGAACCAAAATTTAACTTGTAGAGGTTCTAACCCTAATCTACGGCCCAGATCCTTCCTTTGCTTATCATCCGGGTGAGGGCAATCATTGAAGAAACTGTAACAAAATTCACAAATCAATTAGAATCAAATCCTCTACCAAAAATAATTCTCCCAAGGTGTTAAATATTTGGCAGATAAATATGGGGATTTAGATTTTTTATATAGATATTTATTGATATATCAGCCAAAATTGTTCATTATCAAAAAATACAAATACTATCAAGCTACCATTATTTAAAATCATATTTTCTCCCCCCTTCTCTTTTTGCACATCAGACACGGTAGTCAAACTATGAGAGGGAAGAAAAAGTCTCGCCTGTGGTAAGTCTTGAATTTGAGGCGCACACAAACATAAAAGAAAAGCAAGTCTGGAATTTGAGACACACAAACATAAAAGAAAATAATGAATACTTACGCTTCCATTTCTTGGATTTGATGCTGTGTGTGTCGATGGTACCGCTTCTTTTTGTTGGGGCGTTGGTTGGGATCTTGATCCTCACCGGAGGGGGCCTCCATGATATCGGTCCCTGATTTGCTCTCAAATTCATCGTCTCTAAGCATATCCAACTCAGTTTCCGGGGTTTTGTGGGTCATATCTAGTAAATCATGAGTATCAAACATGTTTGGCTGAAACATCTTCACAGATCTTTAGGGTTCCCCACTTCCCAAGCTATTGTTTCCCAATCTATCAACATAACGAAAGTAAAAGGGCACCCATAAGTTAGATCACTGTAAAAACATACTCACAAATTGGTTCAATTTATGATACTAACTCTCAAGAATGAAATCCAAGTTGGAAAACATGTAGATGAGAAGACCACTTTTCGAGTTACTTTTTCTGAGTATATAGCTTTTTCGATATATATATACCTGGGAAAATTTTCTCTGTTCCTCTCTCCCAAAAGAACTTATGGCGGTTCTACCAAGAAGGATTTTGCTTGAATTATCTTAATGCCCTAGCTTATGATCTAATAGATCTCAAATTGCATTGTTCTTTGCAAATTTAAAAAATAATAATAATAAAATAAAAAATAAAAATTGAAAAAGGGTACAATTTGTATATCAAAAGAAAGATGATAAGGATAAGGGCAGTAAATAAATAATCACAGTATAGATTAAGAAAATGAATTTAAAGAAAAGAAAAACATATATAGAACACAGATTAGAAACCAAGGGTCTTTAATTCAATGGAGATAATACTGAGGCCGAGTCTCAGTCTAAGTCCTGACCTGAATTTGATTTAGCTCGGAAAACAATCCAAACCCACAAACTCTATCATTCTTTTTCTTCATGGAAATTGCATAGCTTGCTTGATGAGCTGCAAAGATAGGCATATCTCACTCACCCACAAACCCTAAGAGAGTACATCTTTTACCCACCCACACAAACCCTAGAAAACTCTCTCTCTCTCTCTCTCTCTATATATATATATATATATACACACACACACACACATATTTGTGGTGGAGGACTATGGGTTGGTTTTGGGTTCTTGGGCGTTGAGTTTTAATAGATTCTCTGGCAGAGTCTGAAAGCAAGCTAATGAGATGGTTACATGTTATAAGAGACTAGAAATGACTTTCAAACAAGACTTTTTATCTAATCTGTCTTTACGTGCAAAGAAACCAATTTGATACCCAAAAAAAAACAAAAATAATAAAAAAGTATCACCAGAGTTGACTCAGTGAGTATGTGTCTGAACTGGCCTTTTGACACCACTAATTTCAAACCAGCGTGGCTGTAACGCCCACAAAGATCTCTCTCTCTCTCTCTCTCTCTGTGCAAAACATAACGGAAAAATAAATTGAGATTACAAATCATGCAGAGAAATTGAGTTTGGATATGGGTATAGTGAATGAAACTTACTTGTGTTGGAGTTTCTTTTTAGTGACGTCAGAGAAACCCTTTTGAAGTTATAGTATTAGCTAAGTGAGAGAAGGCTCAGATCTGGTTTTCAGGCAAGTGGGTCAACGGAAAACCACTTTTTGGAGGATGCAGAGTTGTTTTTAAAGGCGGTTTTGATTGTGACCTTTCTTGTGAAAAAGAATTTAAGAATAGTTGAGAGAGAAATGAAACGGACGAAAAAAAAGAGGATATATAATCACAAGAGAGAGACAGAGAGAGATGGAGGGTTTTGAAGAGGAGGGTGAGAAGGGGAAGAAGGAAAGAGAAGAGAGAGATGTGGCAGCGAGAGAAGTAATTGCAGAGCGTATAAAGGGTGCAAAAGTATTAATGGAGAGAGAGAGAGAGAGAGAGAGGAGGGAGTTATTGCTGTGGAGAGAGAGAGAAAAAAGATTGGCATTTGGTGTTTAAATTTCATCCATAGGTCATTATGGCTTCTTAACAGCCCAACTTTCACTGCCTCAATTTCTTCCAAGCATTCGTCATTTCCTCTCTGGCTCATTGTCATCTCTGTATAAATAGACGGTGGTGCTACATGCACTAATTAGTGTTATGATATTATTATTGATCATATTTATTATACAAATTACAAATATTAAAAATCATACAAATAATATCACATCATCTGTTAATACACTAATGTGTACATTAATTAGTACATATAGTATTATTCATAAATAAATTAAACAGCAAAAATGTTATATGTAACCGATTTTCTATTGCGGCTCATTGTTGATTATTTTGTTTGAGAATGATTTAAAAATATATATATAATGAATACAAATGATATTTTGTTAAATATCTTGAAAACATTTATAATAATAATATAAAGTAAAAAAAGTGATACATCGGTTCTCATCTATAAATTAATAAATCGATTATAGATTTAGATACAAAATAGATGAACAAGATAGAAGTAAGTCTTATTACCAAATTCTATAAAATTTTATTAGTTCATATGTATTATGTGCATCCATGGGTGCGTATAGCAGTAGTAGGGGTATTTTTATACTTCCGAAACTCTTTCGATGCATGCCATTTTCCTGTACTTTTAATTTCATACTGTTAAATGAAATTTTTCTTTGCCGATCAAAAAAAAAAAAATGTGCATCCATTCTCTTAGTGGTAGCAAAATAGATCTCTATATATTGATGCGATGAGTTTTCGAAAACAGAAATTTAATACAAAATGTATTTAACAATTTTTTTTTTTTTTTGGTAGATGTGTGCCTCAACAAAGAATCCTGTAAAATTTTCACAGTGGATTGCCAACTATGTGCCCATTGTGTTGTTATCATATTTATGTATGAACATTTTTTCAATGGATTTAGCCTATTTCCTGTCCAAATCCATTTGGATTAGGGAGTATTGTTGGTCCCCGGTAATACAAATTATTCTTTTTAATCAGTTCACGGAGAAAGTTATTATGCAAAAAATCAAATTTATCAAATATCGATAACCACATGATTAGATTATAAAAATCATTTAAAAATGGATAACAAGTATAATTTTAAGAATATCGTATTTTGGCATGATTTTGTGATCCAATTATTTGGTTATCAATGTATGATCAACTTGATCTTTCGAATGAATGATTTTCTTTACAAACTTTACAAGATAAGTAATTTAGATTACCAAGATTGACCAACAACATCCTCTAGTCTAAATAAATGCATTGGGGAGAAACTAAATTTGGTTCAATTATCTCTAAAGGTTTGGATTTTCTCAAGTTAGTCATTTTAATTTGAAACAGCGTTTGGGCTTGATGGACCCATTTTGGACTAGGCCTCAGAGATCCAAAAAATTCACTTTTTAGGACTTGGTAAGTAGAATATTTATATAAAAAATCAAGAGAATCAGACATTGGTAGCTATATATTTGTATTACAAAAAATTAGATAACTATTCTTGAAATTATAATTGACATCCATTTTTTCAAAACTAATATGATTAAAACATATAGCCACTGATATCTGATCATGTAAATTTTTTGTATGAATATTTTACTTAATAAATCTTAAAAGGTGAACGGTTCGAATCACCGAGTGTAATTTCAAAATGGGCTAATCAAATTCAAACGCTCTCTTTTAACTTGAGAGAATTCAAAGCTTATGTGTAACATTCTTGTTTTAAACTCTAACAAAGTATAATTTCTTTGTAATTGTGTTTACTTAACTATTTATTTATAGCGCGAAGAATGAGTTACAGTTTTGTGGCGCCGATAACTGTGTTTTACATTATCTGATAATGATATATATAGGAAACTTAATAATTTATAAGTGATTTAAAATTATTTCTTTTATAAAAATTCAATAAATAATATTTCATGAAGTGCAAACTGAGTTCCAGCAAACAGATGATTCAATTTGCTTTATCATTATCAATTCTAGTGAATTTATCTTATCTTTTGGTAATAACTTGGAGAGTTAGAAAATTAATTTTCTAGGCACTATTAAGAAGATCAAAAAGAAAAAAATAAAAAATAAAAAACAAGCAAAGACAACCGGGAAAAATAAATAAGTTTGTTAGTGTAGGAATTTATTATATCAATGAACCATTATCATATTAATTTTTAGTACAAAACTCAAGTTGGATAATTAAAAAAAATAAAAATCAATTAGGCTAACTCAGTTGATCATTCATGTACACTCTTTTATATGAAGTCAAAGAGTCAATTATTGTCGGGAACAAAAAAAATTCTTATGACGGCGATTTGGTTTATACCTATATTTGTTAGATTATAACTGTTTAGTTTTATGTAGTTTTTGTAATGTTTCTAATTAATTTCATATACAAAAAATGAAAGAAGGATGATTTGGTAGGGTTGGATAAAAGGGCAATTTGATTGAAATGCTATTGATATCCAATCAAATCAATTTATTATATGTATATTCTATTTAATACACAGTACAACAAAATATACTTTTGGCGACCGAATTAAGCAACTAAAAAAAATTTAGTCGCCAAAACGTGTGAAATTGGAGACTAAAAATTTTTTTGGTCTCCAAAAGTACAATATTTAGCTACTAATTTTTTTTTAATCGGGAAATCTTGATTATCGGCGACTAAAAAAAAAAATTACCCGCAAAAAATGCCATAATTGGCGACTAAAAAATGTTTGTCGCTGTATAGATAGTTTTGGCTACTAAAATTTTTTAGTCTCCGAATAAAAAATAAAAATTTACTTTCAGACTTTTGGCAGCTAAACTTTTGGCAACTAAAAGTTTCGTTGTCAAAAATTTATTTTCAGTGACTAAAAAATGATTTAGTCGCTGTGTGGCTAGTTTTGGTTGCTAAATTTTTTTTTTTAATTTTTTTTGTTACCGAATAAAAAATAAAAATTTACTTTTTATCTTTGGCGACCAAAAGTTTGGTCGCCAAAAATTTATTTTTAGCTACTAAAAAATATTTTAGTCGCCAAAATATTTGGTGGGAAAATTTTGAATTTTGGAGGGATTTATAAAATTAATTGGCGACTAAAATGTTTAGTCACCAAATTACTACTTTTAGTAGCTAAAATAATATTTAGTGGCCGTTAGATAACATTTTAGCTACTAAATAAAAATTTAGTCGGCATTTGTCCCTTAATTAATTAGATACAGTCCTTTCCCATTTCACTCTCTCATCACCTCTCTCTTTCTGTCTCTCGCTCTCTCCATCGCAGGCGACCCTCCTACCAGCCATTGTCCACCACTATCGCACACAAGCACCCACCTCCTCACCGTTGACGGTACAACCCACCTCCCCACTAGCTACGGTACCACCCATCTCCCCACCAGTAACGGACAACAGTAGCTCTTCGATTTGTGTCTCCTCCAGCACACACCAGGTATTTCCAGCCTCTTCCTTTCTCTCTCTCTTTCTCTCTCTCTCTCGCAAGAGCAGCGTTTTTTCTCTCTATTTCTCGCTCGCAACAACCATTAGAGCACACCCTGTATTTCGCCTTCTTCCTCCCCTTCCACCCTCTTGCTCACCATGTGTTTGACAAAATGTTGAAATGAAATTGGAACAGGCCCGTTTGAGGGGCGAAAACTCACAACAGTGAGCTAGAAGTAGAAATGTGGATTTAGTGAAATATGCTAGATAAGGGAGATATTGAAGAGTGACTAGTTTTTTCTAGCTAGCTTTAATCGAGAAGGATATTACCCATTAAGTAGTTGGATTAACCAAATGAAGAAATTCTTCAGAAGTTTTATGTATTTGTAGAAATCTTTAATATGTAAAAAGATAAGTTTTATAAATAGTTGTAAGGCCAGCTATATTTTACTGAACATTTGGCATTTAATACTTTACACAGAAATTAGAAGTGACATTGATTGGAGATCCAATGAGGGAAAATCAAATAAGCTTGCATGGTCATGTGTAACAACATAGTAATGGGAGTAATTTGATTCTTGTTGAAGGTGCCAAAAGAACAATGTTGTGGTTGAGTAATAATTTAAGTCAAATGGAGGTTATTTTGCAATTTTGATTCTTATTTGTTGTGGTCGAGTCATAATTTGATTCTTATTTGATTGTTAGGACTTGTGATCTTATTTTGCAATTTTAACCATCTGCCTCATTTGGGATCTCATTTTTCAATTTTCTGTTCTATTTGTCTCACTCTTCTAATGCTGTGGTTGAGTCATAATTTAAGTCAAATGGAGGTTATTTATTTATTTTTTTAAATATTAAATTGTTTTAATTTTAACAAATCTTAAGTGATAGAGTTAATTTTGAATTCAAATTGTGAAGACATAACAACATTACAAGAATGAAATGGAGGGTTGAAATGGAGAATGAGAACAAAAGACCTGAATTTGAGAATCAAAACTAAGGATATTATTGTTCATCAATGTTTATGATATATCTCTAAATAATGAGTTTTAATAGCTATTAAACAAAATTCTGAAGTATAAAATAAATACACTTTTAAATCTATAGGTAGTGTTTAAAAATATGTAGCACTTAAATTTACAAGATAAAAAGCAAGATTCAAGGTAAAATACATAGGTTACTTGGAATATTAATGATGGTTTCAACCTTCACTGCATATGGTTGGACTAACTAGCTAGTTCTTATTGACTATTTATTACCATCCTCTAATCTTAGTCTAGCATACTTTCTTTTTACCCCACAAGGATGTCCATACCTTCACCTTTACTAATCTCATGGGTTATCTTCAATGATGTTGAGAGGGAAACAAATGATAGTTCAAAAACACATGTAAACAAGAAGCATTGAATATCATGTACTAAAATTCACTAAAATGAGGTTATCTTGAATTAGTAGTAGAATTTATGTGATCTACATGGTTCACCCCACTTAGCCTTTTCTCTATTTATTTCACAGCTACAGATTAGACACTTCTTGACCTATTTATATTAACAAAAACTTCGTAATTTTGTACTTTCTTGATTAGCATAACTTGTACTTTGCATAAACGGGTAAATTTTTAGTTTTTTGCAATGTTTAAGAACATTACCGTGGTCATATCAATAATTAAGATTAGTCTATCATAGTCCAAGAGTAATGACTACTTAGAATTCATTGATACCATGAGAATAAGAACCAATTACTTTCTTCTACTTACATTGAAAATTTGATGATTGGTTAATAGAGTTTGAAATGTCATGATTATAATACACCCATATTTGCAATCTATGATTTGTATTTAGTTTATGAATAATTTAGTTTTTGTTTTTACATTCCAATGTAGACTAGCAAAAGTTGTTCTTCACATAATGAAATGTCATTTGCTTTGCTTTTGTTCTTCTCTTCATGGATGTAGCTACAGTAATCCCTCATCTTAGATTCACTAAATCTCACTTTTTTGTTTTTTGTGTGTGTCACCTATCCCCTCCCCCCCTCCAAAAATATAAAAAAATAAAAAATATCATGCAACAAGGGTGGGAAGTATAAGTATTATGGTACTTACTGAATGTCTCTTGCTTGTTCATTGATTTTGTTGGCTAGTACTTGTTTTTTCAAAGTTTTAATTGTCAACCTCCGGGAAGACTTCTTTGAAAGCTATGAGTGCAAATTCAAATAAATCCCCTTCAAATGGATGTGTCTTGATATTTGATGAGAAGCAAGAAAAGGTATAAAACATATTTAATGCATTCTTCCCTAATGTGTAAGTGTATCTGTAAGTATTTATATTCTGTGTTTAGCTTGATGTTCATCCATGCAAATGTTGCTATCAGAGAAAAAAACAAAGATTTTTCAGGCTCAAAATTCTTCTAATGTTTGCAGATTAATGAGTTGAGGGCTTTGCTTGGGCCATTGCCTGATAAGTCATCTATTTATTGTTCCAGTGCATCAATCTCTAGATATTTAAGGGCACGGACCTGGAATGTCAAGAAGGCAACTAAAATGATGAAAAAGACCTTGAAATGAAGATTGGAATACAAGCCAGAGGAGATTAGATAGGTAACCACGTAGCTCACTATTAATTTTTTGTAGTAATCTTTTAAGTCAGAATCCTTGAATCTTTTTTATTGCATTCGACTTCTGCTAAAATTGGCATGAGATCTAATTTCCTGCGATTAGGCTTTAGCATTCTGATGATGGTTCTATTCACCCAAAAAAAATTCTGATGATGGTTCAAGGCCTATCTTTTCCTTCTAGCCTAGGTTTCAATTTTTCATGAGTAACCTCAAAGTTGGCTCGTGGTCTCATAGTTGACAATATTTTCATCTTTACAATATTTTTAACCTTCCTTTGTTATGTAGGATAAGGTTGCTTTTGAGGAAGAAACAGGAAAAATGTACAGGTCAAATTATGCAGACAAGCATGGGAGACCAGTTCTTGTCATGAGACCAGGTTGCCAGGTTTCGTCTAATGCTTCTACCTGCCTCTATGTACATATATTGTTGTGGGGACATATTTTTTGAATGATGACACGTGTCCGAGGTGTCACCAGAGTGCCTGCCGAGGTGCTACATGTCATGGTCATGATGCCGAGATGATCTCAACTAAGCCAAGATTATCTGCGAAGATGTCGAAATCCGAGATAAGCAGATAAAGGACAAGAGTCCTAGAATGAGAGAAGACTTCAGTTTGGGTGAAGATGAGACTCTTAGAGAGTTTATCCTAATCCCACTGGGAGTCCAAGATTAGCAGTAATCCTAAGTCCATTAGAGTTAGGCTCCTATTGGGACTAGGGTTGTGTTGGCTATAAAAGGGAGGCACCCCCATGAGTCTAAGGTATGCTTTTGATATTCTGTCTAGTGAGTTAAGCACTATTAGTTATCTTTGAGAGATATTGAGTACTGACTTGATCGTCGGAGTGCCCCCGGGTGGACGAGCCACGGCCGGAAACTCTTCTTTTTGTTGCAGGTTTTGGGCTTAATCTATTCTGTCGGTGCTCTCCAGCTGGGTACAGTGTGGTCGGAAAATCACTCACACAATTTGGCGTCGTCTATGGAAACAAAAGGAGAATAGATGGCCAACGACAGACCAAAAGAGAAGGTTGGGGACGACACCCTTATTGAGAGTGGGAAACATATTGACCTTGGCGTCGAATAAGACAACTACAATGAAGAAACTCGTGATAAGAATCACGGAGAAGAGGACATCAGCTAGGAGGGCGACATGCCGAAGAAATCAAACTAAAGCGAGTATTATAACGAGGACGACCTCTAGGTATGGAAAGAAAGATGCTTATGAAGGGACGACGAGATGAAAGGAATGGCAAACAAATTGACGAACCTGCAAACAGTTGTCAATTTCATGATACAGAACAACGTCATGCAGCCACCGTTCTTGTCACAAGATACGCCGATTCCAGCAACCAAGAAAGATGCCCAGGTAGGGGGGCAGAAGACAACTCATATGACTTCTCAGCACGATAAGACCAAGGAACATTCTCACCGGCCTTCAAGGGAGGTCGGACGAGGAGAATCAAGAAGGGAAGATTTGCAGAGGACACATCGCACCAAGGACGCTAACTCCAAAGAACATTGGCATGTTTAGGGAAAGGACCTCTGTTTCGACGCGACCAATGGGAGGTCCAAAAGGACTCACAATGACACAGGAAGTACGACACCAAAGAGGCTGAAATCCAGAGATAGCCGAGCTCTTGGATGAACCAAAGGAGGATCTGAGGGATTACCTCCAGAGAAAGCGACAAGATGCCGAGGTGACCTCACCTGTCAAGCCGATGACACCGTTCTCGATAGAATTGGACAAATTTGAGACCCCGAAAAGGTTTAGTATGCCAAGGTTCCAGATATATGACGGTAAGTCAGACTCGAACTTTCACGTCGGCTTATACCTGAACTTGATGGCATTGTACACCGAGAACGAGTCGTTACTCTGCAAGGTGTTCCCCTCATCCTTCGGAGAAATTGCATCGGATTGGTTTCACAAGTTGTCAAAAGGAACTGTGAAAACCTGGGAAGGCCTGACCAAGATGTTTGTGACCAGGTTCATGACAAACAAGCTACAACCATTGAGGGTGAATGCCCTAATGGCCTTGAAGATTGGCGAGGATGAAAGCCTTAGGGCCTATGCCAAAAGGTATTATGAGGTATTCAACCGAATACCAAGATGCAACCAAGAGGTGGCGGTCGTGTCGTTTAAAAGCAGCTTAAAGGATGACTGCCTGCTTCGAAAATCACTGGCGAAGACATTGCCAAAAAGCATGGAGGAGCTGATGGCCAGGATAGAAAAATATGTCAGAGCCGAGGAGGACACGCCGGGGACAAAGGCGTCCAAACCGAAGAAGAGAAATGGTTCGCCGTAGCAAAGCCGAGATCACACTGGATATGAGAAGACAAGAGCTCAGCCCATGTAAGCCGATCCTGGATTCCAGATCTCGGATCCCAGATCCCAGAAGACAAGATCTTGGCCTAAGATGATTAAGTCCGAGAAGAGAAGAGTTTATCGAGATGATGTTTAACACTTGTTAAAACTTGAGAAAAGTTTACAAGTTGAAGTTAAACCAAGATTATGTTTAATACTTGTTGAAACTTGAGGAAAGTTTACAAGTTGAAGTTAAACCGAGATGATGTTTAACACATGTTGAAACTTGAGAAAAGTTTACAAGTTGAAGTTAAACCGAGATTATGTTTAACACTTGTTGAAACTTGAGAAAAGTTTACAAGTTGAAGTTAAATCGGGGTCATGATTAAAGGAATGAATGATATAGGTTCCATCACCTCAGGATGTCGAGGTAATAGAACCTAGGGGGCACTGAAGAACTGCTCCATGGCAGCTGCAGGCAAAGAACTGCTCCATGGCAGCAATGAAATCCACCTGCAGCATAAGAGAACCAGAGAAGGCAGAGATCGAAGACAAAGACGTTGAGGTCTTAAAGGATGTCGGTAAGGAGCCAGCCGACAAGAGTGAAGAAACACTGAAGAAAATCCTCATCCAGGAAGGGGATGAAGAACACTTCTTTCTTCTCGGCTTGGGCCTAGCCGAAGAAGAAGAAAGAGAGATGGAAGCTTTCTTGAGAGAAAATATTGAGGTGTTTGCTTGGACGCCTTATGAGATGCCTGGCATTGACCCTGAGGTCACTTGCCATAAACTGAATGTTGATAGGTCGGCAAACCAGTAATCCAACGAGCAAGAAGATCGACGTTGATACATGTCGAAACGTGGAGGAGGAAGAAGGCAGACTTCTCGAGGCCAGGGCCATTCGAGAGGTAGATTACCCGACATGGATATCAAACACAGTAGTAGTAAAGAAGAAGAATGGTAAATTGAGGGTCTGCGTGGACTTTACCAGCTTGAACAAGGCCTATTCGAAAGACAGTTTTCCTCTACCCAAGATTGACCAGCTGGTAGACGCCACTTCGGGGCATGGAAGGATGAGCTTCCTGGATGCATACAGGGGTACCATCAGATAGCAATGTACCCCCCAAATGAAGAGAAGACTGCGTTTATCACTCCTAAAGGGCTATACTGCTACAGAGTGATGCCTTTCGGGTTGAAAAACACAGGAGCAACTTACCAAAGACTAGTAACCAAGATGTTCAAACACCTGATTGGCAGAACGGTGGAAGTTTACATCGATGACATGGTTGTGAAGACCAAAGAACCTAAAGGTCATCTGGCCGACCTGAAAACAGCCTTTGATATCCTTAAAACTTACGGCTCTGACTCAATGTAGCGAAGTGTGCATTTGGAGTGGGATCTAGTAAGTTTTTAGGATACCTGGTGACTAGAAAGGGCATTGAGGCCAGCCCAGATCAGATTAAGGCCATCCTGGAATTGAAAAGCCCGACGTCGGCAAAACAGGTACAAATGTTAACTGGAAGGGCCGCAGCCCTGAATAGGTTCATCAGCATAAGCTCAGATAAGTGCAAACCTTTCTTCAATTTAGTAAAGAAAGCCACATATTTTTTATGGACAGAAGAATACGAGGCCGCCTATCCGACCTGAAGAAGTATTTGACCAGAGCTCCAGTTCTTTCAAATCCAGAACCTGGGGAGGAGTTGTTTTTGTACTTAGCAGTCTCAGAACACGCAGTAAGCGCAGTGATAATCCAAGAAGAAAAGGGGGAGCAAAGGGTTGTTTACTATGTAAGCAAAACCCTGGCCAACGCAGAAACAAGATACCTACCCTTAGAAAAATTGGCACTGGCTTTAGTAATGGCTTCAAAGAAATTGAACCATTACTTCCTGGCCCATAAAATTGTGGTGCTAACAGAACACTCCTTGAAATCTTTGCTACAACAAGGAGACCTAACAGGAAGAATAGCTAGATGGGCAGTAGCCTTGGGCCAATATGATCTGGAGTACAGACCCAGAACAGCAATCAAAGGCCAAGTTTTGGCCGACTTCGTGGCCGAATTCACACCAGAATCCATCGTACATCGGGCTCCGTTGAGCCCAGGTGAACGATGTCCAAGCAAGCAAGGAGAAGCCCAGTCAAATGCAACAGAACAAAAGAAAGAGGAAAAACTCAGACCCTGCAGCATTTACATCGGCGACTCCTTTTGACCGTTTGTCGATGGGAGCTCAAACCGGCAAGAAGCGGGGGCAGGAGTAGTATTGGTATCTCCAGATGGAGAAGTACTGGAACAGTCCATTCGATTGGGGTTCAAGGCCTCAAACAATGATGCAGAGTATGAAACATTGATTGTAGGACTAAAGCTGGCGGTAGCAGCAGAAGCAGATGAAGTGATAGTCTTCTGTGACTCCCAGCTCATAGTCAACCAGACAACAGGCGAATTTGCAGCTCGAGATGAAAGGATGTCAGCCTACGCAAAGGAAGTCAACAGGTTAGTAGCTTTGTTTCAGAATTGCTGACTACATCAGGTTAGCCGAGATGATAACAATCACGCCGATGCACTAGCCAATCTGGCCAGTGCAATACAACCTGGCAAAGTAAGGACGATAAAGGTCGAATACTTGTCGGGCCCGAGCATTGAACCACCGATCGCAGAACACAAAGCAATGTGTGTGGATATGGGATCAAGCTGGATGGATACAATTGTGGCATTCTTAAAGGAAGGAAAGCTGCCAGATGACCACAAAGAGGCACACAAGATCAGATTGAAGTCGGCGAGATTCAGTCTGACAGCAGAAGGACATCTCTACAGAAGATCTTTCACTAGACCCTTTTTAAGGTGTGTACACCCGTCACAAGTTGAAGATTTTTTATATGAAATACATGAAGAAATTTGTGGAAGCCATACCAGGGGCAGATCACTAGCCCATAGGGCCATTACCCAGGGGTATTGGTGGCCCTACATGCAGAAAGACGTAGAAGCCTATGTCAAGAAGTGTGAAAAATGTCAAAGGTTTGCACCACTGATACACCAGCTAGCAGTAGACCTGAACCCAGTATCTAGTCCTTGGTCGTTTGCCTAATGGGGCATAGATCTCGTTGGGCAACTGCCCCAAGCAGCTGGACAAAGGAAGTACCTGCTGGTAGCAACAGATTACTTCACCAAGTGGATAGAAACTGAGCCCCTAGCCAAGATCCGAGATGTAGACGCGGAGAATTTCTTATAGAGAAACATGATCACCAGATTTAGAATTCTGAGAGCAATAGTTGCTGATAATGGAACACAATTTGACAGCAAGCTGATCAAGAACTTTTATGTAAAGTTCAAGATCAAGAACTATTTTTCAACCCCAAACTTTCCTCAAAGCAATGGACAAGCAAAAGCATCCAACAAAGTTATCTTAGATGGGATAAAGAAAAGACTGCAGGCAGCAAAAAGAAAGTGGTTGGATAAACTACCAAGTGTGCTCTGGGCATATCTGACTACGTCAAGAAGATCAACGAGAGAATCCCCCTTTGTCATGACCTATGGCATAGAAGCTGTCATTCCACTTAAAGTCAGCATCCCTGGGATCAGAACCCAGGGAGTAGAGAACGGGACTAATGACGTACTCTTAGCCCGAGATCTGGACCTACTAAAAGAAAGAATGGAGAGAGCTGCAATTCAGCTCGCAGCCTACTAGCAGCAGCTTGCCAGAGCTTATAATAAAAGAGTCAACCCAAGGGAGTTCCAAGTCGGGGACCTAGTCTTGAGAAAAGTCGTTGGCAACAAGAAGGATCCCAGGGAGGGCAAGCTTGGCCCAAACTGGGAAGGACCCTACAGAATCACTTTGATACTGGGCAATGGGGCATATCGGCTTGAAGATAATGAGGGCAAAGAGTTACCAAGACCTTGGAATACTTGTAATCTGAAGTTTTTCTACCATCAGATTTTCCTTGTTGTTTGCCGACGTAATGAATAAAATCTTAGAAGAATTTTTCTACATTTGTGACTGATAAAGATACATAACATTGTTTCTGAAATACATGCATAATGAGACCCCAAGTGAAACTTAGGTTCACATTAGGGGGCAGAGAGAAGAAATGATGTTTAACACTTGTTGAAACTTGAGAAAAGTTTACAAGTTGAAGTTAAACCAAAATGATGTTTAACACTTGTTGAAACTTGAGAAAAAGTTTACAAGTTGAAGTTAAACTGAAATGATATTTAACACTTGTTGAAACTTGAGAAAAGTTTACAAGTTGAAGTTAAACCAAAATGATGTTTAAACACTTGTTGAAACTTAAGAAAAGTTTACAAGTTGAAGTTAAACCGAAATGATGTTTAACACTTGTTGAAACTTGAGAAAAGTTTACAAGTTGAAGTTAAACCGAAATGATGTTTAACACTTGTTGAAACTTGAAAAGTTTACAAGTTAAAGTTAAAACCTAAATGATGTTAAACACTTGTTGAAATTTGAGAAAAATTTACAAGTTGAAACCGAGGTCACGCCAAGAAAGGTACTTGGATACTTGCCGAAGTAAATCGTCAGTTTGTATAACCGAGGTATGTCACCCCGATAAGGTTGCACAAGATTGAAGTATATATTAAAGATATGCAAATTATTCTAAGTATGAAAGTCATACAAAAGCAATAAAAGGAAGAAAAACACACAAGCATTCAAGAAAGAAGGAAGTTGTATTCATTAAAAGGCACGTCGGCCATATGAAGAGCTTACATTGTCTTAAAAATAAAGAAGTACAAAGTGTAAAAAACAAAGGAAAAAGACATCAAAACTAAGATTCCTCAGCATCATTAGCAGGCTGGGTCTGGATCTCGGAAGACTGCTATGAGGACATCTCGGCCACCTTTTCGGTCGCAAGCTCAACATCAATCTCTTGAAGAGTCTGATCAAGGCTCTTATCGGCAAGAGGCAAGTCCAATGATGCCTGCTTAGGGGTAGCTTCCTTGGGAACCTCCTCAAACTCCACATCTTGAGTCAAGTCTAGGACTTGCTCATTTTGAGGAAGAGACTTGGCCCCAGCAACGTCTTTTGACTTCCTCACCAAAACCTCCTCCTCGGACTCAGAGTCGTCGTCGGTGGGTTGGCTTGGAGTTAGGGGGAATGGCAGTGGAAAGACATCGACATTCCTGAGGGGGGAGTCCTCGGGGACATCAAGCCTTTTCAGCAAGGTCATCCAGCCAAGGGTGAAACCCTTGTTGCATGCCTGCTTCACCTGCTTTTCATAGTCTGCCGTGACATCGGCCACCGCTTTATTATAGCCCTTCTCGTTGGCGGCCTTGACTTCAGCCTCTTTGGTGGCCAGGGCGTCTTGAAGCTCCCTTTGGGCCTCGGCCATCTTGTCCTTGGCCTCTTTCAGCTGGGCTTGAAGGACTTTGTTTATCACCTCAGCAGCACCAACCTTTTCTTCGGCATCGTCCTTGGCTTTGATAGTGACCTCGGCCTAATCTTCCAAAGTCTTCATCTTTGACTGCAGATTTTTGTTAGTCTTTTGTAGACTGGAGACACCTCTCTTCTTCTCAGCCAGCTTCTCTCGGTTCTGGAAAGATTATACTGAGAAAGAATGAGCATGCTGGATGGCCTGAAAGTAAACAGAAGATATTAGAAAATATTGTAAGTATGTAAATGAAGAGTGTAGACGTCCCCGAACGCCCCGGGAGGAACGAGCTCCCGTTCCGTTCGTATTGGGGTCACTACAGCTCAGGACTCTCAAATTTGTCACGGTTCTAAGTCTGAACCAAAGAGTCCAAATCCGGCAAATCGTTTTGAGAAAAAACAGATTTTTGAAAGAAGTGCCAAACATGGACTGCTTTGCCAGATACAGAGTCGCCACCTAAATGTTTTTTAATAGGAAATTTAGGAAACCCTGACTCGTTTGCCTATGGCCACGTGTCCGTTATCACCAAAGTTGCCTCGGCTCGGGAACTTGGGTACGATTGGGGAAGGTCACTTCGTGAGCACCCCCGCTCGCCCGGTCAGAGACCGGCCTCTACTAACCATGATATCTATTTTTGAAAACTTTGTGTGTTCTTATTCCGGTTATTAGCCTAGGTTACTATGTGATGCACACAGCATATAAGTATAGACTGGGTCGCCCGAATTGGAACAAAACATTTCATGTTTATTTTTGAAAGGTGGTTTGCTACTCGCAAGTAGGCTAAAAATGCAGATTTTGCCACCCTCGGGTGGGCTTAGAAAAGATGGTTTTGCCACTATCTAGTGGGCTTAAAACAAATAGTTGATGATTTATTCCAATTCAAGTAACCCAACCTTCACCCACAGGCATTCAGGCAGTTATATCATATAAGCACATAGCCTCATGGTAAGCATGCTATTCATGGCAGTCACTCACACGCATGCAAGGATGCTAAAGCATAAAGCTTACCGAGTACTCCAAGCCAAAACAGAAACTCATTAGAAATCATGCATGAATCCTAAGTATACAGAAATGCCTAATGCAACACATGCAAAATGCAACTATAGCAGGCTCGGCTATTCTAAACATGGCATATGGAATGCTACAACTATCATGTATTCAATTTGGAATTGAAATACAAATGCAGTTAGTATGATGCGCCGAGCCCGGTGCATGCAAAACAGATGAATGATGCAAACATGCTGTCATACTGTATGCTAATTGAAATATGCCCTAATCTAACCATCATAAGCAGGTAAATAAAAGGGAGAAAGACATGGGGTTGGAAGGCATACAACACACACACGCACACTTATTACAGTTGTGCCCTCGCGCAGAGGGTCCGAATAAATATAAATTTCCGAATAAAAGAATATTACAGTCCAAATAATACAGTCCAAATAATATACAAATTCCAAATTAATTAATCAAATTAACTAAGAAAGCTGTAAAACTGGCATGCAAGCCAGGGACTGCCTTGCTTCTGATGAATGCTGTATGTTTGGGCTGCCTTTACGCGGAAATCCATGACGATGCCCCAATTAGCCTCTGTTTAGCAGTTATTCTTGGAAAGCGTGCCAGACTCCGAAAAGTTGTTGATTCTTCATTTTGCTGCAGCAGAGAGCAGGAAAGGGGCATAGCAATGTATTTTCACAAATATATGCATACCTCGATCCTCGTGCCACCAATCACGCATATCGAGGCATGATGGCCGAGGAGTCGAATTGCACAATTTAATATGGGATGAATGCACATATAAACACAACAAGAACCTAACTCCATCATGGATGATCCGGAGTGTCGGTGACTAGGGAATTGAGACACGTTCCGTCACTCGGAGTACAAAACGCACCTCGTTTCCCGTGTCTGGGCTAACTCCTATCCCGAACACGATGCAATATGCATGACATGCATGAATGCAACTAAGATACAGCCTAGCATGCACAATGCTGTGAAAATGAGATGCCTCGAAATGCGTGCACACGGGCACGCAAACCGAGGAAATGCATGAATGCTATCTAAGATACAACCTAGTATGCACAATGCTGTGAAAATGAGATGCCTCGAAATGCGTACACACGGGCACGCAAATCGAGAAAATGCATGAATGCGATCTAAGATACAACCTAGTATGCACAATGCTGTGAAAATGAGATGCCTCGAAATGCGTGCACACGGGCACGCAAACCGAGGCAATGGCATACGCAATGCAATGGCATGGGATGGCATATAGAATGCAACATGGACTTATACTAACATGAGAGAGCCTCAGCCACACTCACATAAGAGGCTGGTGGATGAAAATGAAGTGCCTCGAAATGCGTGCACACGGGCACGCAAACCGAGGCAATGGCATACACAATGCAATATGGCAAAAATAGCATATAGAATGCAACATGGACTTACACTAACATGAGAGAGCCTCAGCCGCACTCACATAAGAGGCCGATAGATGAAAATGAAGTGCCTCGAAATGCGTGCACACGGGCACGTAAACCGAGGCAATGGTATATGCAATGCAATGGCATGGAAATGGCATATAGAATGCAACATGGACTTATACTAACATGAGAGAGCCTCAGCCGCACTCACATAAGAGGCCGATGGATGAAAATGAAGTGCCTCAAAATGCGTGCACACGGGCACGCAAACCGAGGCAATGGCATATGCAATGCAATGGCATGGAAATGATATGCAAACATGCTAATGGATTTTCAGCAATGGAATGTGGGGGAAAACAGCCCCGAAATGAGGTGAAAACACACCCGATGCATGGAATCTCTCCCGAAATGCAAATTAGGCGCATAGAATGAACTACAGCTATACAAAGCATGCATAATTGGTACACGAGATGAAAAGACAGAAGCAAGGCAGCCTCAAAATAAGCATTTTTACAGTAAAAATCATGGCCAAACAGCAAGCAAAGATAGGGCAACAATGGCATGCAAAAATGGCCCTAAACATGAGATTATGAAGCAACTCACAGCTGCTAACTCCAAATAGGTTAGGGGCCTTCAACAACATTGAAGAGGGGCCAAAAATAAGCCACTTTACAGAACTGTAAAAAACCTAAAAACAAACATAGATATAGCTAAGCTCTTATGCAAGAAAAAGGGCCAAAAGGTGGCCAAAGAGGCAAGTGGTATATGCAAAGCCCAAACTGAAAAATTCCCTTCTACAACATTGAAGAGGGACCAAAAATATGCATATTTACAGAACTGTAAAAAACCCAAAATAGTATACAAACATGCTAGAAATGCAATGCAAAATGAGGCTCAAAAGTGGCTATAACACAAAGTATACAAAATATTCATCAAACAGCCAAAGAACCTTAATGAAACATGAAGAATGGGCCAAAATAAGACTATTTTTAGTTCTGTAAAATGACCAAAAACCGAAGCATAATAGGCTGCCAAAGCTTGCAAGAAAAGGGGACCAAGGAGGGATATTGAAGCAAGTGCAATATGGGGGGCTCAAACAGGGTTGAGCCCTTAAGAAAAAGTGAAAAAGAGCTCAAAATAAAGCCACTTTCAGTTAGGGCCGGAGCTCAAAGCAAAAAGCATGTATGGCTAAGAAATGTTGCAAAATTAAGCTCAAAAGAGGGGAAATAGGACTTACCTTTGAAGACAAGTCTTGGATGCTTCTTGGCTTGAGTTTGCAGCACCCTTAGGCCTTGGAGAACACCTTCAAACTTCTGGAATGGAGGATGGAAGGGTGGGGGTTGGTGGTGTAGAAGAAATGGTGGTGTTGGACTTGGAGTTTTTCAAGGAAATGAGAGAGATGGAGGAGGATTTTGTATGCAACCTTGAAGGTGATTTTTTCTAACCCCCTAAACCAATGCTTGCAGCTGGTTATATGGACAAAAAAGAGGGGGAAAAGGAGGGGCAAAGGTGGGGGAAAAGGAGACAAGTTTTTCCCCCAAGAAATATCCCCCGGATTAAGATATTTTCTGGGGGATACAGTTATACAGCTGTAAAGTGTGTAATGCAAGGAACATGGCCGGCCACCTTTTGGACTTGCAGGTGGCCGGCCGGCCACCTCCCCTAGCCGGCCGGCTAGGGGTCAAAAAGGTCAACCTGCTTTAGTGGCCGGCCACCACAAAAAGGTGGCCTCTCAGGTCTCCTCTTCACAACCTTGTGGTTCGAATTTGGAAACTCTAAAACAGGAGAGAGAACAAGCCATTTTGAGGAGGGGTTCAAAAGGTTCAAATGGAATTAATGGCCGGCCATAAACTTTTAGGGTCCTCCCATGTGTGTACATCACAAATATGTGGTTTGGGGTTGAAGAAAATGGCTCCAAGGTGTTCAACATTGGCTCGGAAGTGAGAAAAACGGGTGTCAGAGGGCGAAAATGGAATATAACTGGTTGCCAAGATAATTGCTGGCCTCCCACCCTCCAGTGACCTTCCTGGTGATGAAACAGAGGCACCTGCCAAAGATGAACGAAAACCGATGCAAAACGAATGCTCGGGGGGCGAAAAACGCAGTTCGGGTTTCCGAAAATTGCCTGTTAAGCACCGAAAGTGGCGTTCGGCCACGAAGTGGGTTTCTCAGACCCCAGTGTCCCTCAAAAGGGAGTAAAAAGGAAGCATGCCAAAAATCAGAACAAACGGAGATGGTTAGGCGGTCCCGAACCGAGGCACACGGCCAACGGTCCCGAAAAACCGGAAACCGGACTCCGAAATGGGCAAAATGGCCTATGACCATAAAACGTAGCCCACGGCCACTGAGAGACGGTCTACAGGACCTCTCCCTCCCCTCAGGAAAAGAAACAGAGAAAACCGAGTCTGGTTCGCAAACCGAGGCAAGGCACAGAAGAGGGTTCGGAAGTCCGGAGGCAGGGCTCACAGCCGCGACTTTGAAACTTCTGAATGAGCACATTATGCAACATCACCAAGCGCTTAATCGGTGACGTCTGAGTCTCAAGGTCGGTCAAACATGGGGTGTCTACAAAGAGAAAGAAAGAAAAATTCCCAATAAAGAGACTTACCTGAACAGAGTGCTAGAGCATCAGTGCATAGTTCTCATACTCGCTCATCTCGGCGTTTCGGTCGAGATCGTCGAGAAGGAGCAGAGCGGTACTAAGGGCAACACCGACGTTAGTATCTTCAGCACTGTCACTAGCCATAACTGGCTTATCTTCCAAAGTGATTTTGGGGCCCTAGGGGGCATCATGTTTTTGAGTCCCCGAGGTCGTTGCAGAAGATGACCTCGGCCTTTTTGATCTGGTGGATTCGGACGGGTGTGTTTCAGCAGACCTCTTCTCGGGGACAGAGGCAGTCTTCTCGCTCTCAGCCAATCTGGAAATTGGTAAGGTGTCCTCAGTATCAATCTGAGTCACCTTTGCCTTTGGCTGAGCCTTTTTGATTCTTTTTTGCTTTGGTGGAGGCTGGGTTTGCTGAGCGTCAATGTCAGAAAGGATGCTGGCTAAGAGATCTTTTGCGACAGCTTTTTGGCAGCCCATTTCAGTAGCAAAAACAGTTCGTCGTCGACGTTGTCGCTGAGATGGTGGGATCAGGTATGGAGCCGAAGTTGACGGCTGCTCAGCAAGATCAGAGGTTGATCCTTGGTCTGTCCGAGATGTGGACGCGCCTTGTGGAGTTGTAGTAGAAGGTGGAGAAAGGCTTTTTTTTTTTTTTTTTTGGGACGTCGGGAAGAGCTGACTTATAAGTGGGAATGAAGTTGAGAAGCAGAGGGGCCTTCCGCTTGTGGACTGGTAAATTCAATAGTTTCTTCAAGTCTTTTCTGGGAAAGAAAGATTGACGGAAGCCCTTTGGTGGTTGAGGGAGAACTGCAAAAAAGAAAAAAAACGTAGACATTAGAGCAAAATGTTGAAAACTTTATGCAAGAAAGCAAGAAAATTTGTGAAGAGTGGCCCTTACCAGCTCCTTCCCCGAAAACTGTTCGACTTAGGGGATAAAGATGGAGGTCATCATTTGGCTGAAACTCCCAATTACCCGAAATGATGAAGTAATCATCCCCGCTCCCTTGTTGGAGTCAGGGAGGTCGGCAACGATTTCGTATTCCGTGGACCTCGGCTTGAGGTAATAGATGTGGCCTTTTTCTGATTTCAGGTGACACATGGTATAACAGAACTGGAAGTCGGCAAGAGTAATCCTAGCATTCTCTTGTTTGGCTAAGGCTATGGTACCATTAATACCTCGGTACGAATTGATTGCAAGTTGCATTAGGTTCAACCTATAGAAATGGAGGATTTCACGGAAGAAAGGGTCAAGTGGAAACCTAAGTTCACACTCAATAAACACTACTACTGGGAAAGGCATGAGGTTTGCATCGGGCATGATAGAGTCATCATCCCCAGCCAACCTCAGATGGACGGCGGCAGGAATGGAAAACTCTCGCCTGAAGTATTCTAATTTTGTCGAGGTGTCTACCCTATGCTTTCACATACCCTTGATATCGGCTTAACTGAAGGGGTTGGATTTCAGAAAGGTGTTTTAAAAGGGTTATTGGGACCTCGGCAAAAACCAAAATTATGTGCTGGGTAAGAATTTGAGGAAATAGTTTCAGTTTTTCCTAAAAATTAAGGGTTCTACAAACAAATCCCAAACCTAAATCTATGGAAACGAAGATTGAAGGCACAAATCTGGAAAACAGAAAAGCAAGAATGCGCTTCAGAATCAAGAACAAAGATGGACTATCAAGAACAGTGACAAAAGTGTAGAAGAGTTGTGAGCAGTGCGTGTATTCAAGACATGGGCAAAGAACAAAATCGTGAAATACACACACTCAGCTACATGATTCATAAATCAATTGCTTAAGTAAAATAGCAATGGCGACTAATGATGAAGCAGAATTTCTTGAAAAGCAACAAGAAAAAAGAACTAGGAGGAATAGTGGCTTACCGAAAAGAGGGAAGCCGGAATGGGATTTGTCGAAGTCTGACGATGGTTGCAGAGGCAGAAGATCGGTGGAAATCACGCCGGAGGTGGTAAATGAAGCAAAGTTGTAGAGCTTTAGAAGCTTGAACAATGGAGGGTTTGGAAGAAAAGCTAGAGAGAGAAAGCTTCAGAGACAATGAAGAAAAGTGAGAAAATCAGGAAAGGGGGAAAAAGTTTTATTAAAACTTGAGACGGCGACAAAACAGAATTAATGCGCCTAAAACAACGTGAGCGTCAGACGGCGCAAGCATGCACGAGACGATTTAGAAGCACGTACCAAGTACGATCTAGTGGGGAAAAGACACGTGGCTGGAAACGGTTGAGTTGTTGTGCACGACAGCTCATATACATGAGAGAGCACTTGGAAGTCTTGATCTTTAAGAAGATATGTCGGCCAATAGTGATGAGCTCGGCTTAAGCCGATGTACTGGCATGAAATACTAATATAGGTTCCATCACCTCAGAATGCCGATGTAATAGAACCTAGGGGGCAGTTGTGGAGACATATTTTTTGAATGACGACACGTGGCCGAGGTGTCACCGGAGTGCCAGCCGAGGTGCCACGTGTCATGGTCATGATGCTGAGATGATCTCGGGTAAGCCGAGGTTATTTGCGAAGATGTCGAAATCTGAGATAAGCAGATAAGGGACAATAATCCTAGAATGAGAGAAGACTTCAGTTTGGGTAAAGATGAGACTCTTAGAGAGTTTATCCTAATCCTACTAGGAGTCCAAGATTAGCAATAATCCTAAGTCCATTAGAGCTAGGCTCCTATTGGGACTAGGATTGTGCTGGCTATAAAAGGGAGGCACCCCCATGGATCTAAGGTATGCTTTTGATATTCTGTTTAGTGAGTTAAGCACTATTGGTTATCTTTGAGAGATATTGAGTACTGACTTGATCGTCGGAGTGCCCCCGGGTGGACGAGCCACCGCCGGAAAGTCTTCTTTCTGTTGCAGGTCGTTCGGGCTTAATCTATTCTGTCGGTGCTCTCCAGCTAGGTACGTATTTGGCAGTGTAGTCGGAAAATCACTCACACAGTTGTAATGCAACTAAATTTTTAGTAGGCTTGAATGAATAAATGCTCTTTGATTCCTTAGCTATACATTATGTGAATTGTTAGATACATGACCTTTTTGAGGTTCAAAAATGGGTTGAATGGTTTTCATCATTATGAGTCTATCAATCAGATTGCTACTCTTGAGACAAAACTCAATGCCCTAATCTTTTGAAAACCCCTCATATGTATGGTATATATATCAACGATAAGTAAGTATCTGATTAGTAGTGCCCCCCCTCAACACCTAAGGCTTTAAAGTAATGGGGTTAGCTTGTCATGCAAAATCCTTACATTTCACTAAAAATAATAAAAAAAAAAAGTTGGGTGTTCGAATTTCCTCGTGTATAAGCTTTATTCCCCTTATATTTAATTGGAATTTCTCTCTCCCACTATGAGCCTTTTTTTTTTTTTGTAATAATGATATGTTATATTTGATCTCATTGTGAATTCATTGGACTTCATTGAAACCCAAGTCTTTGACAAGATCAAAAAAGTCTTTTATATCTAACACACTTTTTGGCTTATTTGCTATTTGAATTTTTCTTCAATGTTGTGATTTGATTTTATGAGATATTTACTATTGTAGTTAAAAAACTTATAAATGTTTCTCATAGGATTCTTTTGCAGATTGTTTTTGCTTTATAATTGGGGTTTTTGCTATATTTTGAAGTTCCCAAAAATTTTAGTACGAGTTTGATCATAGATGACAATGGAATGGGAATTTGGGAAATTGCTGGTTGAGGCTAATTTTTGTGGGTTGTTGGTTGAGGCTAATTTTGTGTCTTGAGAATGTAAGGGATGAAATTCTGATTAAATGACAATGTAATGGGAATTTGGGAAATTGCTTCATGCCATATAACTTACGATGACATAAAAACATGATGATATAAAGAAATTGGCATGGCATGGCATGAGAATCAGGGAATCTGTAATATTGATTAAAAAAAAAATCATTTTTTGAAAGAAAATTGAACTGACTGAATGTAATTTGGACTCGTAGCTTGGGAGTTAGAGCCGAAAATGCCTTAAACTTAGTCGAAAAAGGGCATTCCGAGGGTGAAAATTCAAAACAGCCCCCAAACCATTGTGTGGCTCTCATGGACAGCTTCCCCATGACAAATAGTACTTTTGACAACTGACGGGATGTAATTCGGACCCGTAGGTTGGGAGTTAGAGTCGAAAACACGCTAAACTTAGTCAAAAAAGGACATTCCGGGGGTGAAAATTTAAAACAGCCCCTAAACCACCGTGTGGCTCTCACGGACAGCTTCCCCTTGACAAATAGGACTTGTGACAACTGACGGAATGTAATTCGGAAACGTAGGTTGGGAGTTAGACCGAAAAACACCTTAAAACGTAGTTGAAAAAGGGCATTCCGGCGGGTATAATTCAAAATAGCCCCCAAAACACCGTGTGGCTCTCATAGACAGTTTTTCCATGACAAATAGGGCTTGTGACAATTGACGGAATATAATTCAGACCTGTAGATTGGAAGTTAGAGCCGAATATGCCTTAAACTTAGTCGAAAAAAGGTGTTTCGGGGGTGAAAATTCAAAATAGCACCTGAAAGCACCATGTGGCTCACACGGACAGTTTCCCCATAAAAAATAGGACTTGTGAGAACTAACGGAATATAATTCGGACCTGTAAGCCGGGAGTTAGAGCCCAATACGCCTTAAACTTAGTTGAAAAAGGCATTTCGGGGGTGAAAATTGAAAACAGCCTCCAAACTGCCGTGTGACTCTCACGGACACCTTCCCTGTGATGAATAGGACCTGTGACAACAGACGGAATGTAATTAGTATGTGTAGGTTGAGCTTTTCTATTAAAAATAGGACTTGTGATAACTGACGGAATGTAATTCGGACCTGTAGGTTGGAAGTTAGAGCTGAATATACCTTAAACTTAGTCGAAAAAGGCATTTCAGGGGTGAAAATTCAAAACTGCACCCGAAACCACCATGTGGCTCACACGGACAATTTTCCCATGACAAATAGGACTTGTGAGAACTGACGGAATGTAATTCGGACCCGTAGGTCGGGAGTTAGAACCCAATACGCCTTAAACTTAGTCTAAAAAGGGTGTTTTGGGGGTGAAAATTGAAAACAGCCTCCGAACCACCATGTGGCTCTTATGGACACCTTTCCTGTGATGAATAGGACCTGTGACAACAAACGGAATGCAATTAGCATGTGTAGGTTGGGAGTTAGAACCGAAAACACCTTAAACTTAATCGAAAAAGGGCATTAAGAGGGAAAAAATGCGAAACAACCCCCGAACCACTGCACGGATGTCACAGCCACCTTCCCTGTCACAGATAGAACATGTAACAACAGACGGAATTTAATTAGCACACGTAGTTTGGGAGTTAGAGCCGAAAATGCATTAAACTTAACTGAAAAAGGGCTTTAAGGGGACGAAAATGCAAATTAGCCCCTGATCGACCATACGGATGTCACGACAACCTTCCTTTTGACAAATAGGACTTGTTACAATAGACAAAATGTAATTAGCACGTTTGGTTGGGAGTTAGAGCTCAAAACGCCTTAAACTTAACCGAAAAAGGACGTTAAGGGGGCGAAAATGCGAAACAGCTTCCGAACCAGCGTACAAATGTCACGGCCACCTTCCCTATGGAAAATAGGACCTGTGACAGCAGACGGAATGTAATTAGCACGTTTAGGTTGGGAGTTAGAGCCAAAAATGCCTTAAACTTAATCAAAAAAGGGCGTTAAGGGGGCGAAAATGCGAAACACCTTCCTAACCAGCATACAGATATCACGGCCACCTTCCCTGTGGGAAATAGGACCTGTGACAGTAGACGACATATAATTAGCACGTTTAGGTTTGGGAGTTAGAGCCGAAAAATCTTTTAAGTTAACCGAAAAAGGGCATTAAGGGGGCAAAAATGCGAATCCGCCCCCGAACTACTATACGTATGTCATGGCCACCTTTCCCGTGACAAATAGGACCTGTGACAGTAGACGAAATGTAATTAGCACGTGTAGGTTGGGAGTTAGAGCCAAAAACGTCTTAAACTTAACCGAAAAAGAGCGTTAAGGAGGCGAAAATGCGAAACAGCTTCCGAACCACTATAAGGATGTCACGGCCACCTTCTCCATGGCAAATAGGACCTGTGACAACAGACGGAATGTAATTAGCACGTTTAGGTTGGGAGTTAGAGCCGAAAACGCCTTAAACTTAATCGAAAGAGGGCGTTAAGGGGCGAAAATGCAAATCAGCCCCCGAACCACTATACGGATATGATGGCCACCTTCTCTGTGACAATAGAAAGAATGTAATTAGCACGTGTAGGTTGGGAGTTAGAACCAAAAATGCCTCAAACTTAACCGAAAAAGGGCGTTAAGGGGGCAAAAATGTGAAACAGCTTTCGAACCAGCGTACAGATGTCATGGCCACCTTTCCCGTGGCAAATAGGACCTGTGACAGTAGACGAAATATAATTAGCACGTTTAGGTTGGGAGTTAGAGCCAAAAACGCCTTAAGTTTAACCAAAAAAGGGCATTAAGGGCGCAAAAATGCGAATCAGTCCCCGAACTACCGTACGGATGTCACAGCCACCTTTGCCGTGACAAATAGGACCTGTGAAAATAAACGGAATGTAATTAGTATGTGTAGGTTGGGAGTTAGAGCCAAAAACGCCTTAAGCTTAATCAAAAAAAGGCGTTAAGGGAGCGAAAAATCGAAACAGCCACGAAACCACAGTATGGATGTCACGGCCAGCTTCCTCGTGACGTATAGGACTTGTGACAACAAACAGAATGTCATTAGAACACATAGTTTGGGAGTTAGAGCCGGAAACGTCTTAAACTTATTTGAAAAATGGAGAGTTTGACATCCAATAAATGTTCAATATTTTCATTGTAAATGATGCCATTGTTTCATTGTACACGGTGGTCATTTGGGTGGTAAACGTATTAAGAAAGAATGATATGGTTATGGTGATAACCCTGTAGATTACTCAATCATTTTACTTTGATTAGGAAAATGAGAATGAAGAAGAGTAAAAATAAATTTACCACCAAAACATTCTACTCATAAAAATTTATTTTATGAATAGATATGCTCCTAAAAATTGTATTATTTGTAAATTGAAATCAAGTTTGAAATAAATCTTTCAGGATACATACATATGATTGTATTTCAAAAAAAATGTTTTTATAGATTATTCTACTTTAAATGCATGTTATTACAACATTTTTCCTATGTTTTTCTGAATTGATATTTTGTAATGGATGCAATTGTTTTTTTATTTTTTGTAGATGGATTTTGGCGTGGACTTGTGGATAGTCTACATTTTTGTTTATGAAGAACACTTGACACTTTTGTATAATCCTGCTAACTATGTCTTCCTCTGCTTTTGTGAAAGTATTTTTTGTATATGGATGGTTTTGATTTTTGTATGATTCTATATTTTGTATGGAATTATTATTTTAGTTTGGACAATAGTTGGTTTGTATGGACTTTGACATTTAAAATTATTCATTTTTTGTATACGGATGCAGATTGTGGAATGATTAATAGTATATATATTATTTTGTTTACATACGTATTACAGGTTGCATGGAATATAGACAGGTTGTGGAGAAATTATAATTTTGGGATAAAACATAAGATCATGTTTTTGGCGACTAAATAATTAGTAGCTAAAAAGAAATTGGGAAAATAGTTTGGCCGACTAAAAGTTTTGTAGCAAAAAAAAAAAAAAAAATCGAACATTTAGCGACTAAAAGCTTTGTAGCCAAAAGAAAATAAAACATTTGGCTACCAAAAGTTTTGTAGTAAAAAAAAAATCAAACATTTGGCAACTAAAAGTTTTTTAGCAAAAAAAAATCAAATATTTGGCAACTAAAATATTTCGTAGCTAAAAACAAAAGCTAAAGAATAAAAAAATATTTGCCTACTAAAAATTTAGTAGCCAAAAACATAACATTTTTGCCGACTAAAATATTAGTAGCCAAAATACAAACTATTTGCCGACTAAAATTTTAGTAGCCAAAAACATAACACTTTAGGCGACTAAATCTTTAGTAGCCAAAAACAAAATACTTTTGCCGACTAAAATATTAGTAGCCAAAACACAAACTATTTGCCCACTAAAATTTTAGTAGCCAAAAATATAACACTTTAGGCAACTAAACCTTTAGTAGCCGAAAATGTGCTATTTAATTTTATTTCCAACCTTTTGACAACTAAAAATTTAGTCAGCAAATGAATACATTTGGCTACTAAAATAATTTTAGTCGCCAATTACCTTTGTCAACAATTCTTCAGCGACTAATGTTGCGACCAAATAATTTAGTCACTAAAAATCATTGACAACTAAAAATTTAGTCGCCAAAAATAAAAATTCTTATATTTTATATCTTGAAAAAATGAGTCCAAAAATTGCCCCCATCCACAGCACAACAGCCATCACAATTCCTATCATCATTTGAAGTAAATCCTCTCTTCATCCAAAAAAATTGTTGCTCTCATTACTTTGCCAGTAAATTCCAAGTAGAAGTATTTGAAATATTTTGTACATTTTGGGCAACTGAATTTATTATATCCAAATATGATTTGATTCCCCTATTTGGAAGGATAATTTTGTACATTTTGGAGAAATGTATAATTATTCAAATTATAATTTGATGTCCTTCCTTATTTTGAAATGATGAATTCTAATTTGCATCTATTGGTAACGTTCTCACATTCACACGCATATACATGTTAAAGCAGCACGTGTGCACACAGGTGTACGAAAATCAATGCAATCTAATATCAAAACAAAAACAAAAGAAGTAATGCTAGAGACCCCAAATATTCTACCAAAAGTTTTACCAAATGTCTCACATGGGTGTGGGACTCACACAATGTAGATCCCATGTGGGTCCCACACCCATGTGAGACATTTGGTAAAACTTTTAGTAGAATTTTTGGGGCCTATCAATGAGTCCCATATTTTGAATTAGGACTTAACATATCAATAGAAAAAACTTGGGCGAATTACATTGATAGTCCCTATAATTTGGAACTCGTGTCACTTTGGTACCTAACTTTTTAATTGTGATATATTTGACTTTAAATTTTGAATCTTATTCCAAATAAGGACAATTGAAGATACCATTACTCAATTTCACGAATAAAATTGTCAATTTGATAAAACATAAACTAATTTGACAAAAATAAATGTCAAAAAAATACTTTTTGAATATTTAAAAATAATTTCTACCCACCAAAAATAAAATTATGTAAAATTAATAAATCTTTTAGACATTTTTATTTTAATCAAATTAATCTTTATTATGTGTTTGGATGATAATCATGTAATAGGTGGTTGTTAGACTGTTAATGTGTAATCGATATATTTAATATATGAAATGTTATTAGTTTTGATTTTTTTTTAATTTAATGGATTGGTTTAATAATGATATCAAAGTTGTCTTTATATTTGACTTTTGAAAAAATATAAACTAATTTAATAAAAATAAAAACAACCACACATTATGTGATGATTATCCAATTATAAACACATAATAAAAATTAATTTGGTAAAAAAAAATAAATATCTAAAAGATTTATCAGATTTACATAATTTTATCTTTAGTGGGTAGAAATGATTTTTAAAAATTCAAAAATATTTTTTTAACATTTATTTTTGTCAAATTAGTTTATATTATATTAAACTGACAACTTTACCTTTGAAATTGAGTAATGGTATCTTCAATTGTCCTTATTTGAAACAAGATTTAAAATTCAGAGTCAAATATGTCGCAATTGAAAAGTTAGGGACTAAAATGTCACAAGGCTCAAATTATAAGGACCATTAGTACAATTCACCCAAAAAAAATTTGAACTAATTAGAATATTTGTTTGTAAGATGGGATTTATTGATAAATATTTCCAAAAAGAAACCCTTTTGAGAAAACAAAAAGAGAAAAATAAAACTGGAAAAATTATAAAATTTGAGATTTGAAATAGAGAATGAGACAGTTCAGTTCAGTTCAGGACAATTTGAGAATGAGAAAAAACTACAATAGGTTTTCCCAAACAATTTTCTTTTTAAAATTGAAAATCATATTGTAAAAATATTAGCAAACCAATTCCTATTGTCATAGGAGTGGTCATTTTTGGCCACTAAATTCATTTTGATTGTTAAATTTAGTCGCTAAAAGTGTAATTTGTTGTCTTTAAATGTCATTTCGAAAAGTAAAAAAAATGAGCTTTTAGCGACAATTTTTAAAGATTATGTTTGTTTTGCTCCATAAGTAGAAGGATTGGACTAGCAATTCTATAGACTCTACATAGCCCATGTTTGGTTGACAAAAATAAAAAAGGATTAGTAGTCTCATGGGACTTTGAATACCCTATATGGTGGGATTAGCTTCCCCATGGGGCGGGTGAGATTGGTAATCCAATCTCATGGGATTAGGTGTGAAAAGACAATTTTGCCCTTACATTACAAAAACAACAAAACCAATTATTATACAATAAGGGTGTTTACGTAATTTTATAGATTTAATCCAAACAAACTAATACCACCACTAGTACACAAACAAACATTTTTTATTATACATCTCCAAACTAATACCACCACATTAATAATCTTATCTAATCTAATCCGCCAAACAAACAAGACCAAAATGTTGCTAATAAATATATTTTTTAGAACAATAATTTCGCACAAAAAGGTTTACTCTTTTTTTTTTTTTTATAATTTGAAAAAGATTTATTGTGATGAGAATTTTGGTTTCAAACCTTGTCACTAAATATGTAATTACATTGTTCAAAATACAATAATGACACTTTTGATAATTAAGATATTGTCATTATAATCTTTTATCTCAAAAACCTTCCTTTGTTCCAGTGAAATTGTGACAAAAGTCGACCTTGCGCATGGGCCAACAAGGCCATGGCCTAGGGCTCCTCCAAATAGACAAAAAAAAGGGACCTCTTCTATTATGGTTTAGTGTAAAATATTAGGTATGTTTTAAGTTTAAAAAAAAAAATTAAAGAATGCCCAAACTAATTTAAAATAAATTGACCTATTAAAAAATTGAAAGGCCCATTCAAAAAAATTAACATTGTTATCCATTGAAAATAGACCCAAAAAAGGTCCTCCTATTATAGTTTATTGTAATATATTAGGTATATTTTAAATCCAAAAAAAAATTAAGGAAGACCCAAACTAACTTAAAATAAATTGACCCATTAAAAAACTGAAAGGCCCATTTAAAATAATTAGCATTGTCATCAATTGAAAATGATTTTGCAAAAAAAAAAAAAAAATAGATTATGCAAGTATGATTGATTTATTTGCTTCTAAAAATGCAAGAAGAGCGAAAATCAAATGACACTTATTAATTGTTGTAATGTAATACTAAGTATTTTTTGTGATTTTGACACAAATTTTTTGTCTTTTATCCTCATTTTTTTTTTCATTTTTTTTCATTCAATGAAAAAAAAAATGTGAAAGGCCTTAAAAATTTATTGGTTGATTATTGACTTTGGGCCCAAGAAATCTTAGGCCCAGGCCTCTCTATCAATCAATACTATTATAAAAAGAAGCCTAGAGTTGAGGCTCAAGCCTTACATTCGTTTTTTTTATTTATTATTTATTTTTGTATGTTGTAAATCTCTCAATTAATCTTTTAGATTTATAAAATGTTTCAATTATCAAATTTTGAATTCAATCATACATTACACTATCTTATTTATTTCTCTAATCATATACACACATTTCATGTCTCCACCACTTCTAGTATATATACATATATATATATATTTTGGATCAGCAAAGAAGAAGCTTTATAGATGTAAGAAGCAAGTACAAAGTACAAAATAAAATACATCAATAAAGAAAAAAGGACGTGCAAAAGCATCACAATGAGCTAAATCGTCCCAACTAGATTGGCACCAAAAAGCCCATCCAATCATTTGCTAGCACCCTAGAGTTGGTGAGAAACCAACGAGAAAACAGACCAAAATAAAACAAATAACAGACCTAAATAATAGCCACCAAAACCCAGCCACCACATCAAATAATAGGATGCTTAGCATACCAACAGATCAAACAGAGATCAGCACACATAGATAGGAAAACCAAATCAAATAACAGCCACCAAATCAAATAGAACAAAGTAGACCAACTTAACAGACCAACAGACCACAACCTAAGTAGCCAAGAAGCAACTGGTGAAAAAATCAAAGACTACTCCGTCTTTAGCAGTGGATAGAGAAAAGAGTCTAGGAAATTCATCCTTAAGGCACAACTCCCCTGCCCATTTATCCCTCCAGAATTGAGCTCTTTCGCTATTCCCCAACTCAGTTACAGTGTTCTAGAGGTAAAAATTGTATAAGACAGGTGTATATTGAATTGCACTAATTATGTTCGACCAAATTTTTGAGCCTTTGACCCTGCCTTCCAAATGTGGAAGCCATCTTCCTCTCTCCATATTATACTTTGAACATATAACTTCCTTCACACAAAGACTGATTGTCTACCCCAAACCTCCACCACTATTTCAGCAGTAGGCACTTATTCATATCAATTATTCTTTTGATTCCCAATCCTTCCAAGGTTTTGCTTTTTGTAATGGTTTCCTAACTAACCATGTGAACTTTCCTTCTAAGGTCTGAACCCCTCCAAAGAAAATTAGCTTGGATTTTGTCAATTTCCTTTGCCACCCCAACTGGTATTTTGAACAATGACAAATAGTAAATTGGCAAGTTACACATGATAGATTTAAGTAAAGTCAGCCTCCTAACAAATGAAAGTAGCCTTCTCTTCCATGTGGGTAATTTTTGCTTAAATTTGTCCAAAACTAGCTTCCAAGTGCTTAACCTACCAGGATTAGCTCCTAGAGGTAACCCAAGGTACTTTAAAGGCAGTGTCTGATGAGCACAGTTTAGTCTAGATGCAAAACTATGCAGCAGTCCCTCATCCACACCAATGCCAGCAAGCACACTCTTATGATAGTTAATTTTCAGCCCCGAAATAATTTCAAAACACTTGAGAATTCTTTTGATGGTCACCACTTCCACCCATTTAATTTCACAAAATAGTATTGTATCTTCGGCAAATTGCAAATGCGTTACTCTTACCCCATTATTGCCAATGACAGCACCTTGGATTAAACCCATTTCCTTGACTCTATCAAACAAAATATTCAACCCCTCCGCCACTATGTTGAATAGTAAAGGTGACAGTGGGTCACCTTGCCGAAGACCACGCTGTGGGCAAAATTCTGAGGTTGGTGAACCATTCACTAGAACCGACACTTTTGCGGAGGTTACACAGGTTTTCATCCATTTCACCCATCTAATCTCCAAATCCAAAATTGGATAGCATATTAAATAAGAATTCCCAATTGACCGAATCATAAGCCTTCTCAAAATCTAGTTTCAACAACAATCCTTTCTTATTTGATTTTCTTCACCCATCAACTATCTTGTTAGCAATAAGTATCCCATCTAGGATATTTCTACCCCCCAAAAATGCTGATTGGGCCTTGCTAATTATCTTTGGCATCCCTTGTTTCAACCTATTGGACAAGACTTTAGCTAGAATTTTGTACAATGAGCCAACAAGACTTATGGGCCTATATTCACCCAAGCTAGATGGGCTAACCACTTTTGGGATTAGAACAATAAAAGGGCTATTCAAACCAGAAACCAGTGTAGCGTTTTGGTGAAACTCTCTGAAGAAATGCGTTAACTCTGATTTGACTATTCCCCAGCATTTCTTAAGAAGGGCCAAATTAAATCCATCAGGCTCGAGTGCTTTGTTGCCTTCACAACTCTTTATAACAGATCTAACTTCCTCCTCTGAAAACTCTGCTTCCAACAATTCCGCTGCTGGGCTTCCTCCAATATTTTTGAATTGGCTAGATAATTTAGGCCTACCAATGCACGATTCAGAGAAGTGATTCTTGAAATGAGACATCGCCACATGTCTGACCTCCATGGGTTCCTCAACCATTACACCATTCATCATTACTGAACACAAAGAGTTCTTACTATTTCTGTTGTAAGCCATAATATGAAAATACTTTGTATTCCTATCCCCTTTTAAGGCCCAGTTCATTCTTGACTTTTGTAGCCACGTCCATTCTAGCATTTTATTCAATCTCCAAATTTTCCCCATAAGTTCCATTCTTCTAGCTTGTTCATTCTCTAGAAGTAATCTTTCTTCAGCAATTAGTTCAATATCATGGGCTTCTTCTTCAGCAGCTCTAAGCTTAAATTCAGTCTTCCCAAATACTTCAATATTCCACACTTTTAATTTTTGTTTCAAGGCTTGAAGCTTCTTAAGACAACGGTAACCAGCCCAACCCTCCACCTGAAGTCCTGACCAAGTTTCCTCCACTACGGATACAAACTTTGGATGAAGGGCCCAAGTATTGAGAAACCTAAAAGGTCTAGGTCCCCAATCTTTATCGTCCTCCATCAATATTACAGGACAGTGGTCAGATAGCAGCCTAGGGAGTCCCCATAACTTGAAGTTGAAATTCTGTAACCACTCATGGTTAACTATAAATCTTTCAATTATGCTCCATTTCTCTCTAGTTTGTGAGTTGCAGCAGGTGAATTTCGTACTAAGCATTGGTAAGTGTATCATATCTAATTGGTCTACTAGTGTATTGAAATCCCTCATTCCTCTGTCTCTTTTCGCACACCCAATTCTTTCTGTAATGGTCCGTATTTCGTTAAAGTCACCTCCCATACACCATGGCTCCAAGAATATATTCTTCAACCAAACAAAAGTATTCCATAGTTCATTCCTTCTAGCCACATCCGATGGCCCATAGACATTAACAATCACACAATTAAAAGAGTAGAGGAGAGTACCTGATAAAAGGATGAAATTACGATGACCACAACAAGTAGTTAATTTGAACACCCCTGGATTCCATATGCATAGTAGCCCACCTTCTCGGCCTTCCGCATCCACTGCTATGTACTCACAATTATTTTCATACCAGATGGATTTTACCACTTCGGGAGTTATAGTTGATCTCTTTGTCTCTTGGAACAACACTAAACTAATTTTCCTTTCTGCCAGACTTCTTCTAATTTTCTACCTCTTCTTAGTTTTGCCAAGACCTCGAACATTCCAAGATTGTATCTTCATTGCAAGACTATTTAGCACCCAAACACCCAGAGGTTAGAGCTCAGTTGGCTTCACCTACCCTTTTTACCACTTTCCCTTTATCATTAGCCTCTAATTCCTCCAACTTACTAATTATCTCCTTCTCTTTGCCATCACAGACAACCCCCAACACTTTTTCAATTTGAAGTGATACTTCTGCCTCTGATAATCTTAAGCATCCTCTACTAGACTTACTCATCATGGAAAGAGAGATAGTAGCGACTGCCAATCTGAAAACAACCCCATTTCGTAGATACATAGATGGTTTCACAAATTTCTTACCCACAGCTCTATTTCCCTTCTTAGAAATTTTAGGTCTTCTATTTTCTGCTTCTGTCTCCTTCCTAATTTCCCCCCGAATAATGGTTGTGGTCAACAAATTATTCACTGAGCTGGGCTGCCCCATACCATTAGCAGATTTAGCTACTGAAGGAGAGTTGGGCACTCTTCTATTCACTAAGCTAGGCTGCCCCATTCCATGGATAGATTCAGAAATAGATTGAGTGCTATTATCAGCCCAAGTATCTGGTATTTCAGCCCTTTGGGCCGATCCATCGCAACTTGACTTAACATGGGACCTATTTAAATCCACCTCTAGATTAAACCTTGTTGCCTCCCTACAGACCCACTTATGCTTCTGATAAACCCAGATGTGACTACCTCATCGTCAACTCTACAGCTACCCTCCATGCGTGCGCCACTCTTCTCTGACGCCTCTTTACAAAGCCTCTTACCAGAGCCCACTTCACGTGCAATGCCTACCTCTGATCCTACCTCTATCATTTTTGTCTCCTCCACCACTGAAACCTCCTTCAAGCTGACATCCTCCTCCATGTCATTCATATTAACCAGTGCATCCACTGTAACGCCCCAAAATTTTTTAACACCATTAAAATACTTCAACCAACGCCTTAGTTTGGCAGGTTCACTATGTCTTTTCCTGCACCAAAATCCCATAAGGGTGAGCATAAAGCCCAATAGAGAATTCTTAGCAAAGTATATACATTTTATACAAATCTCAAGGAATGAAATGCACGTGCCATGTTATGCTCTTTGAAAGAAAATCATATTTCCTCGTCTTTTAAAAAGACTTAATGCTCAATGATGCCATGATATCTTCAATAATTTCAAAGTTTAACAATTTATTTCAAGAGGCAGTAAATACAACTCAGGTAATACCTAGGTTGGTGTCTGTAAGTAGGCATAACTAGCACTACCAAAACCCCACTTTACCGGTTGCTAACTGGAAAGGAAGTGGTACCTCCTCCGTGCGTGTTTTCGGTCTTTCATCCCGGACACTCAGGCCAACTTAAACAATTTCATCTACACCTCCTATTTGGACTTACCAACGTATTTATCCCAAAACCACTCCATGAAGACTAATTTCACAACATTCATTTATCAATGCAAAGTTTTCAAATTTAAATTCAAAGCTTAACATAATCAAATGAATCAGTAAAACAATGTGTCAATTAATAATGCAATGCAACATTTCTTCCATTTTCCATCTTTCCACACAATATTACCATTGTGATCAAAATTCCCAATCCTCTTCTCAATGTAATTTCATGAGATGAATATATATACATACATTTATTCCAATTCATCCAAGGGATAGCACATTTCCCACATATTGAGCATTCTCAACAATTTAGTTTTCTCAAGAATATATGCAATGTTTTGAACATCAACTTCCAAAATCACAATTTTTATATTTTATGGAACTCAACATTTATATGAACATAAAGAAGAATTTTCTAAAAAGAAACATTCATTCATTTTGGCACTCAAAGGAAATATGGTCACTTCATTCATAAATTCCCAACATCATTAAAAACCCCCTAAATTTTCTAGGTTTTCTCACCACAACTTCACATCTCCAAAACATTTGAAAGAATCACACCCAAGGCATTTTTCTTTTATCAATAGTAGTTTAAAACCCTCATGTGATTATTTAAAAAGAAAAGAGATAACCCATTTTCAAAAATCACTCATCTTCTTGAGCCAACAACAAAATTTCAAGCTATTAAAGGGGAATTTGAAAATCATCAAGATCTTGCAAATATATATATATAACACTCAAAGAAAGATCCCTACCTCAATCATGTTAAAAGAAAATAGATGAAAGCCCTAATTTCGACGGTGTTGAAATCTGATTTTCATCGCACACAACGAAGCCCTCGAAGTGTTTTCCAACTTTAATCAAGAAACTAGGGTCAAAATGTTTATGGAATTGGAGAAATCAAAGATTTAGTTAGTTTTGATGTAGGAAATATAGAGAGATGAAAGAGAAAAGGGTCTTTAGAGAGAGAACGATGTATAGAATTGTAGACGTGCCCTTGGGCCTCACTACAGTTTGGACTTAATTGTCACGGTCCTGTATCTAATCTCGTGGAGTGCAATGCAAGACCGATGAATCATCAAAGAGTCCAAATCCGGCAAATCATTTTTGAAAACAGATTTTTTGAAAGAAGTGCCAAACATGGACTGCTTTGCCAGATACAGAGTCGCCACCTAAATATTTATTTTGGGGGAATTTAGGAACCCTTGACTCGTTGCCTAAGGCCACGTGTCCGTTATCACCAAAGTTGCCTCGGCTCGGGAACTTGGGTACGATTGGGGAAGGTCACTTCGTGAGCACCCCCGCTCGCCCGATCAAAGATCGGCCTCTACTAACCATGATATCTAGTTTTGAAAACATTATGCGTTCTTATTCCGGTTATTAGCCTAGATTTACTATGTGATGCGCACAGCATACAAGTATAGACTGGGTCGCCTGAATTGGAAAGAAACATCTCATGTTTGTTTTGAAAATGGTTTGCTACTCACAAGTAGGCTAAAATGCGGATTTGCCACCCTCAGGTGGGCTTAGAAAACATGATGATTTGCCACTCTCAAGTGGGCTTAAAACTCACAATTGATGAATTGTTCCAATCCAAATAACCCAACCTTCACCCACAGGCATTCAGGCAGGTATATCACATAAGCAAATAGCCTCATAGTAAGCATGCTATCATGGTAGTCACTCACACACATGCAAGGATGCTAAAGCATAAACACTTACCGAGTACTCCAAGCCAAAACAGAAGCTATGTTAGAAATCCATGCATGATCCTAACTATACAGAAATGCCTAATGTAACACATGCAAAATGTAACTATAGTAGGCTCGGCTATTCTAAGGATGGCATATGAAATGCTACAACTAACACGTATTCAATTTGAAATTGAAATACAAATGCAGTTAGTATGATGCGCCGAGCCCGGTGCATGCAATACAGATGAATGATGCAAACATGCAAGCATAAGTATGCTAATTGAAACGTGCCCTAATCTAACCATCATAAGCTGGTAAATAAAAGGGAGAAAGACGTGGGATTGGAAGACATACATCACACACACGCACACTTATTACAATTGTGCCCTCGCTCGGAGGGTCCGAATAAATCATAGAGTCCGAATAATAATTACAGTCCGAATAAGTACAAAACCCTAATTAAATAACAATTTAACTAGGAAAGCGAGTAAATTAGCATGCAAGCTATGGACCGCCTCAGCTCTGTTCCGAATGATGAAAGATGCATGCTTGAGCTGCTTGGCGCGAAAATCCATTGCGATGCCCCGATTCGCCTCTGTTTACAATTAATCCCGGAATGCTATGCCAGGCTCTAGAAGGCTGTTGATTTCTGATTTGCTGCAACAGAGAGCAAGAAAGGGGCACAGCAAAGTATTTTCACATATGTATGCATGACTACTCTTCAGGGAGTGTAGTCCTCAATCCTCGTGCCACCAATCACGCATCTCGATGCATGATGGCCGAGGAGTCGAATTGCACGACTCGATGTGAAATGAATGCACATGAAAACACAACAAGACCTAAACTCCATCATGGGTAATCCGAAGTGTCGGCGACCGGGAATTGAGACACGTTCCGTCACTCGGAGTACGAAACGTCCCTCGTTTCCTGTGCTTAGGCTAACTCCTATCCCAAACACGATGCAAATGAGATGGCATAAGCAATGCGACTAACATACAACCTAGCATACGCAATGCTATGAGATGGCATACACAATGCTCGATGTAACATGTCATGTACAATGCTCTAACATGCAATTCAGCATACACAATGCTGTGGACCGAAATGGCATACACAATGCACGATGGACTTACACCAACATGAGTGGACCTCAGCCACGCTCACATCAGTGGCCATTTAGATGGAAATGAGACAACCGAAATGCGTGCACACATGCACAAATACCAAGGACCGAACCTAAGGCATCAAATGCCACTCTACCAAAGCATGGCAAGGGATGAAAGATGGCATGGAATGGCATAAATTACAGCTCTAAAACAGCATGAAATATGGTCCCGAAACATGCAAATATGGCACACAATGCAAGCTAGGGGGCCCGAGTACCGAAACTAGTGAAGTGCATTACACTAGAGGTACCCGAAGCAATGCACCAAAAGCAAAACCAACCCCAAACAGACCCTAGGCAGGTCTGAAACAGTGGGGAAATGGCCTAAAATGATGGCTCGGAATGCAACGAAATGGAGCTCATTCAATGGTCTGAAAACAAAGCACACAAGCCCGACTCTCAAACGCATTTAAAGAGTACAAAACATGGCAATATGGAATTCATATAGGCTCTGAAATGTGATGAATAATAGGCTCAAAACATGAACACACCTCGGTACATGCATGCAACGAACCTCAAAACTCGAAGATAGGCAAGTGCATTGAACTACAAGCATGCAAAACTAACGTCATTCAACCACAAGACCCAAAAACAGAGCTAGGGTAGTCCAAAATGAGCACATTATCAGTTCAAATCATGGCCAAAAAGTGCCAACATAAAGGGCCAAAACAACATGCAACATAGGCTAGTGAACCATGAGTTGTTTTACAGCTATATGAAGCATATGAGGGCTCACCCAACCAGCCAAAAATAGAAGTATTTTATGCCAAATAAACCCCAAATAACCATTGAAATGCATCCAATGCATGCAAAAATGATGTGCTTCTTTGGAGGGCCATGCAACGGGTTACTCAACACATATAACAAGGACACTTAGCATGGCAAAACCAACTCTGGAAATCAAATATGACAAGCCTAAAACTCACCAAATTGGCCCTGAAATGGGCCAATGAAGCATAAAATGAAAGGCCCCCTCAAAAGGCCTTGAATGGAATTGCTCTGCACATGCATTACGGACACAAAATAAGACCAAAGAGGCTCTGGACAGAGCTAAGGCAGGCCTTGAAACTCACCAAATTGAGCCCAAAAAGTGACTTCACAACATGCAAGTGAGGGTCCCTTTTGGAGGCCAACAAAGCTAGTAAAGAGAATGAGGGGTAACAGGGTCACCCCTCTATGATTTTGAAGCTCAAAGGCACATCTAAGCCACTGAAAAGCCGCTGGATTTCAGTGGCTAAAAGGCCAAATCAAGGCCAATGCAAGTGCTCACATGCATAGCTCAAAACATGAGGAAATAAGGCATGAAAGGGGGTAGATCACCCCAAATAGAGAAAGTATCTTAAACAAACATGTTTATAAGCTCAAAAGGAAACTTTTTCAAGTTTATGAAAAATCTCAAAAATGCTCACAAGTAGGGCTAAGATATGATGCAAAATAAGCCTACAAAGAGGGACAAAGCATACAATGGTGTAGGAGACCTCAAATAGAAAAGTGTACCTAATCAATATTCGAGAGGAGCTCAAAATATGACACTTTTTAGTTTATGACAAAGTCCAAGAATACTTGCAAGTAAGGCTAATCAATGGAGCAAAAAAATGCAAGTTTAAGGGAAATAGGTGCTTACCCTTAAAGAGCAGCAAAGCTGGAGCTTTTGGACCAAGTTGGTGAACCCTCAACCCTTTCAAATCAGTCCCAAAGTGCTAGAATGGATGGAGGAGGTGTGGTGCTAAGGGTTGTAGTGCAAATGGTCTAAGAAAACTAGGGTTTGAAGGCTCAAGTGTAGAGATATAGAGAGAGAGAGAGAGGTGTATAAGCTCTAACCAAAAGGTTCAACCTTTGCCAAAGAAGATCAGCCTCCCTTTTATAGAGGAGAGACTCTAAAATATCCCAAAAAGGCTTCACATATCCTCCATACACGTGTATGGAGGATGGTCCAATTGCCTCACAGTTGGCACAACTGTGATGCATTCAGAGAGGGCAAAAAGGAAGAAGCAGGCCGGCCAGTTCAAGTGGCCGGCCGGCCACTCCCCCAGGTCGGCCGACCAGGGGTCAAAAGGTTCAAGAAGAATTTCTGACCGGCCACCCCAAAAAGGTGGCCTCCCAGATGAGTGCAACACAGCTGTATAGTGGAAAACCAAAAAATGTGACCTAGGAGAGAGGAAAACCAGCTTTTTAGCAAGGTTCAAAAGGGTCAAGAAGAAATACTGGTCGGCCTACCCATATTGGTGACCTCCTAGATGAGCACAACACAATGGTGGTATGAAAAGCCAGAAATTGTGGCTCAAAAGTCAGAAAAACTAGCTTTCTGTCAGAAAAACCGGCTTTAGGAGAGAGAAAAAGAGAAAATTGGTTTTTTAGGGGAAAAGGTGGCCTCCCACCATCCTACCACCACCATAGTAATGAAAATAGGGTCCCTACCAAAAATAGACCAAGACGGATGCAAAACGCGGGTTCGGGGGCCAAAACGCACGGTCTGGGGCCCCGAAAACAGGCTGCTAGGCACCGGAAGTGGCGTATGACCACGAAGGTGGTCTCCCAGGCCACAGTGTCCCTCTAAAGGGAGGAAATAAGGCGTGTGCCAAAAATCGGAGCAATCGAAGGTAATTAAGCGGTCCCGAACCGAGGCGCACGGCCGACGGCTCCAAAAATCGGAAACTGGCCTCCAAATGGAAAAAATGGCCTACAGCCACGAAACGTAGCCTACAGCCACTGAGAGATGGTCTACGAGACCTCTCCCTCCCTTCAGGAAGAGAAAATAGAGAAAATAGGGCCTGGTTCGTGTAGACGTCCCCGATCGTCCCGGGAGGGAAATCCCCTCCGTTTTGTTCATTGGGCTCACTACAGTTCAGTACTCAATGTTACGGTCCTGTATCTAATCTCGCAGAGTGCAATGCAAGACCGATGAAATCATCAAAGAGTCCAAATCCGGCAAATCATTTTTGAAAACATATTTTTTTGAAAGAAGTGCCAAACATGGACTGCTTTGCCAGATACAGAGTCGCCACCTAAATATTTTATTTTGGGAAATTTAGGAAACCCTGACTTGTTGCCTAAGGCCACGTGTCCTTCATCACCAAAGTTCTCTCGGCTCGGGAACTTGGGTACGATTGGGGAAGGTCACTTCGTGAGCACCCCCACTCGCCCGATCAAAGATCGGCCTCTACTAACCATGATATCGAGTTTTGAAAACATTATACGTTCTTATTCCGGTTATTAGCTTAGATTTACTATGTGATACGCACATCATACAAGTATAGACTAGGTCGCCTGAATTGGAACGAAACATCTCATGTTGGTTTTAAAAAAAACGGTTTGCTACTCACAAGTAGGCTAAAATGTGGATTTGCCACCCTCAAGTGGGCTTAGAAAACAAGATGATTTACCACTATCTAGTGGGCTTAAAACTCGCATTTAATGAATTGTTCCAATTCGGATAACCCAACCTTCACCCACAGGCATTCAGGCAGATATATCATATAAGCACATAGCCTCATGGTAAGCATGCTATCATGGCAGTCACTCACACACATGCAAGGATGCTAAAGCATAAAAGCTTACCTAGTACTCCAAGCCAAAATATAAACTATGTTAGAAATCAATGCATGATCCTAACTATGCTGAAATGCCTAATGCAACACATGCAAAATGCAACTAAGATAGGCTCGGTTGTTCTAAACATGGCATATGATAATGCTACAGCTAGCATATATTCAATTTGGAATTTGAAATACAAATGCAGTTAGTATGATGCGTCGAGCCCGGTGCATGCAAGACAGATGAATGATGCAAACATGCTATCATACTGTATGCTAATTGAAACATGCCCTAATCTAACCATCATAAGCTGGTAAATAAAAGGGAGAAAGACGTGGGGTTGGAAGACATACATCACACTCACGCACACTTATTACAATTGTGCCCTCGCTCGGAGGGTCCGAATAAATAATATACAATCTGAATGAATAATACAGTCCGAATAAATAGAAAATCCTAATTAATTAACAAATTAATCTAGGAAAGTAGGTAAATCGGCACGCAGATCCGTGGACCGCCTCAACTCTGTTCCAAATGATGAATGATGCATGCTCGAGTTGCCTGGCGCGGAAATCCATTGCGATGCCCTGGTTCGCCTCTGTTTGCAATTGTTTTCGGAATATTGCGCAACGCTCTAGAAGGCCGCTGATTTCTGATTTACTGCAACAGAGAGCACAAAGGGACATGGCAAAGTATTTCACATATGTATGCATGACTACTCTTCAGGGAGTGTAGTCCTCGATCCTCGTGCCACCAATCACGCATATCGATGCATGATGGCCGAGGAGTTGAATTGCACGACTCAATATGAGATGAATGCACATGAAAACACAACAAGACCTAAACTCCATCATGGGTAATCCGGAGTGTCGGCGACAGGGAATTGAGATACGTTCCATCACTCGGAGTACGAAACGTCCCTCGTTTCCCATGCTTGGGCTAACTCCTATCCCAAACACAATGCAAATGAGATGGCCTACACAATGTGACTAACATACAACCTAGCATACGCAATGCTATGAAATGGCATACACAATGCTCGATGTAACATGGCATACACAATGCTCTAACATGCAACCTAGCATACACAATGCTATGAATTGAAAAGGCATACACAATGCATAATGGACTTACACCAAAATGAGTGGACCTCAGCCACACTCACATCAGTGGCCATTAGATGAAAATGAGACAACCGAAATGCGTGCATGCATGCATGCATACCGAGGACCGAACCTAAGGCATTGAATGCCACTCTACCAAAACATGGCAAGGATGAAGCATGAGCATGGCCAAAAGATGCTAAAATGATAGACTAAAATAGCATGCAACATTGACTAGCAAACATGGTTTATATGGCATGTATATGAAGAAAATGAGAACTCACCAAACCAGCCAAAAACAATGAATAAAACATGTCAAAATATGCCCAAATAATCACTGAAATGAAGCCAATGCATGTAAAAATGAGGGGCTTCTTTGGAAGGCCATTCAAGGGGTTGTTAAGCACATACAAGATAGACACTTAGCATGGCAAAAACAACTCTGGAAATGGATTATGGCAGTCCTAAAACCCATCAAATAGGCCTTGAAATCAGTCTCGGAAACATGCAAATAAAGGCCCCTTTGAAAGGCCTTGGATGGGATTGCTCTACACATGCACTATAGACATAAAATATGATCAAAAGGGCCCCGGACAGACCTAAGGAAGACCTTAAAACCCACAAAATTGAGCCCAAAAAGTGACTTCAATGCATGCAAAATAGAGCCCCTTTGGAAGGCCCAAAAGATCCCCAAACAAGACAAGGAGAGAGGGGGTCACCCCCCTCTAATTTTGGCCCTCAAAAATGCATCAAAGCCATTGAAAATCCACTGGATTTCAGTGGCTAAGAGGCCAAACCATGGACAATGCAAGTGCTCTAATGCATAGCCTTAATCATGAAGAGATGAAGCATGCATAGGAGGAATATGACCCTAAACAGAAATAGGACCTTAACAAAACTTGAAGAGCGGCTCAAAATAAGAACTTTTTCAGTTTATGATAACTCTCGAAAATGTTCACAAGTAGGGCTAAAATATGATGCAAAAATAGCCCTAAAAGAGAGATAAAGGGTAAGGGGAAGTAGATGACCTCAAATAGCAAAGTATCCTTAAACAAAGTTGAAGAGGGGCTCAAAATAAAAACTTTTTCAGTTTATGTCGAAGCCCAGAAATACTTGCAAGTAGGGCTAATCAATGGAGCAAAAAAATGCAAGTTTAAGGAAAATAGGCACTTACCCTTGAAGAACAGCAAAGCTGGAGCTTTTGGACCAAGTTGGTGAACCTTCAAGCCTTGAAAATCAGTCCCAAAGTACTGGAATGGATGGAGGAGGTGTGGTGCTAAGGGTTGTAGTGCAAATAGTTCAAGAAAACTAGGGTTTGGAAGCTCAAGTGTAGAGATATAGAGAGAAAGAGAGTTGAGAATTCTAGAGAGAGAGAAAATTTTTTTAGTGAGAGAAACTCTCAAAATGTTCTAACTCTCCTAAGTTCTCTCCTCTATTTCTAAATATGCTCTAACCCTCCTAAGTTCTCTCCTCTATTTCTAAATATGCTCTAACCCTCTAATATGAAGAGAATAGCTTTCTCAACAAGCTTGGGTCGAAAAATATCTGATCTGGACAGCTGGAGATTGTGGAAGACAGCTGGAGGGAAAATATCTATCAATTTTGAGCTTTTTGGGCATAAGTGGTCGGCCGGCCACTTTTTATGGTCGGCCAGCCACCTTTTCTGGTCGGCCTGCTACTTTTCTGGTTTTTCAGGACAAAAAAAAATTCTGCCGGAAAGAAAGATGGCCGGCCAGTGATTGGAAAGTCCAAAAGTAGTTGACCAGGTGTCCAAATTGAAGCCCCGGAAGTTATCTTTCTAATGGCGCAAACCTTGCATTAAAATTCCATTTGTGCAAAAAGTTATGCCGGTTTTGGTGAAGTCGCGCAGATTCGGTCCAAACGGGTTGATGCCCTACTTCAACCAACCATATCTCCTCTGTCCGGACTTGGATTTAGAAGATTCTTGAGTGAAAAATGAAGCCCTGGAAGTAAGCGTTCCAACGGTGGTGCCCTCATAGCTAGCGTCCAAGTATGCAAATGAATAAGCCCGATTCAGCGAGGGCTGCTCGACTCTCTCCTACCCGGATTCATGCCGAATTTCTCCCAAACTAGTTTCTTCCCTCTTCTATTCTTTTCTTCAACTTCAAACCCCTAAGTAAGGTGTTTTGAAATTTTTTTCAAAGATTTTATCTCTCTTTCATTCATTTCTACTTTGTCCTTGCTCGGTTTACCGAAAAGCGCAACATTTGACAAAATGCGAGCCTCGGAACATCGTAAAAACTTTATTTCAAAAATGTTTTGAAAGAGAGGGTTTTAAGGTCTAAAAACCATTCAAAATAGCTTTGGTCCAAAATGGGGTGTAAGGTTGGGACTTGACTCTCCTCTTGCCGAAGAAATCGACCCTTTGCACTACACAACTTCCAAAACCATCAGTTGTGTACAAGTCTTAAAGGCGGTCAAAAATGGGGTGTCTACAGTTCGCAAACCGAGACAAAGCACAAAAAAGCCCCGAAGTCTGGAGGCAAGGCTCGCAGCCGAGACTCTGCAACTTCAGAACGAGCACAATATGCATCATCACCGAGCGCTCAATTGGTGACGTCTGACTCTTAAGGTCGATCAAAATGGGGTATCTACAGTTGCCCCTCTTTAACAAAACTCGAAAGTCATAAGTGACGGGAGTGAATGTCAAAGCCTAGAGACGACCCATTTTTGACAAGACCGAAGACTTAGACACACCGGCAAGATAAACAAAGATGTGCCCGCAGGCATGCCCGTAGGCAGAGGGCAAAATGCAAAAACGATATGCACAAAGCCGAACGCAACTCATGACAATGCAAAGCAGCGAGCTGTAATGAAGCAAATATTCACAATAAATGCAACAGTTTTAAACAAGAATAAAAACTAAACTACATTACATGTAGAAAGGATATAGAAAGATTATGCAATCTTAGCGAGCATGTGTGGTAGATACACAAAAGTGGACGAGGTGTGATAGATACACAGAGTGAGTAAGCATGTGCGATAGACACACAAAGCGAGTGTAGTGATAGATACACTAAAGTGAGCATGTGATGGATACACAAGGCATGCGTGTGATGGATACACAAAGTAAACGTGTGATGGATACACAAAGCGAGCGTGTGATGGATACACAAAGCGAGCGTGTGATAGATACACAAAGGGTGAACACAATGTGTGATAGATGCACTTAGTGAACCAAGTGTGATGGATACACAAAAGGTGAACACGAAGTGTGATAGATGCACTAAGTGAACAAGTATGATGGATACACAAAAGGTGGACACAAAGTGTGATAGATGCACTTAGTGAACAAGTGTGATAGATACACTAAAGGTGAATACAAAGTGTGATAGATGCACTTAGTGAACAAGTGTGATGGATACACAAAAGGTGAACACAAAGTGTCATAGATGCACTTAGTGAACAAGTGTGATGGATACACAAAAGATGAACACAAAGTGTGATAGATGCACTTAGTGAAAAATTGTGATAGATACACAAAAGGTGAGCACAAAGTGTGATAGATGCACTTAGTGAACAAGTGTGATAAATACACAAAAGGTGAACACAAAGTAGATAGATGCACTTAGTGAAGAAGTATGATAGATATACTAAAAATGAACACAAAGTGTGATAGATGCACTATGTGAACAGAGTATGATAGATACACTAAGGGTGAACACAAAGTGTGATAGATGCACTTAGTGAACAAGTGTGGTGGATACACTAAAGGTGGGTGTGTGTGATAGATACAGAAAATGAGAATATGTGTGATAGATACAGAAAATGAGAATGTGTGTAATAGATACAGAAAATGAGAATGTGTGTGATAGATACAAAAAATGAGAATGTGTGTGATAGATACACAAAATGAAACAAGTGTGATTGACACACTAAGTGAAGAGAGTGTGATTGATACACTAAGCGAATGAAGAAAGTGAAGTGTGATTGATACACTAAGCGAATGAAGAAAGTGAAGTGTGATTGATACACTAAGTAAATGACGGAAGTGAAGTGTGATTGATACACTAAGTAAATGAAATGTGATTGATACACTAACTTAATGAAGTGTGATTGATACACTAAGTAAATGAAATGTGATTGATACACTAACTTAATGAAGTGTGATTGATACACTAAATAAATGATCTCAAACGGAACTTCTTTGAATGAACCGTACATACAATATCGTGCATGAATGAGAAAGAAACTTGATAGGTACAATGCAATACAATGCATGATGTTTAAGGAACGCAATAAACAAGCGTAGCGGCGCTTTAGAAAGCACCTCAAGGGGTGAGTGGCGGTGAACCGCTCTTCTCCGACGAGGATCTCTCCTTGTGCTCTTCGAACACTTATCTTCAACTCACAGTACAAAGGCTCTGAAATACTGATAAGGGTTCTTCACGTAGAACACTTTGGATGCTACCTTTCTTCCTGATCATATTCACAACTTTCCCTATTCTCCAACTGGGTGACAGACTAGGTTGGTTCGGTATCCAGAATTGAGGTGCATATACGCTATCTCAACTTATGGGGCTTCCATACAGATTTCAAGCCGAGGACACACCTCTAGGTATTTAAACCAGACTTTAGTTTCGGAAATCCCGAACCTTTGCGTTCTAGGCGTGAGCCATTCAAACTCTAGTTTCTACCGTCGCAGTTGGTCTCCTAGGAACTCATTGCGAACACAGCCAAGATGCCTCTAGTAGGGAATGGTACTCAGGGAGAGCACTTCTGATCGCCATTCTGGCTTGAAGCAGACTTGAGCTTGAGCTTGAGGTAGAGGCACACTCATACTTTGGAGCATTGGCAAGACCTGAAGAGGTACATACAGAATGTAGTCTCGGAACTTACTGAAGTTGAAACAAACTCAGATACCCGACATTTTCTCTCTTTTATTTTGCTTTGTAGTCTGGAACCCATATAGCTTCAAATAGGTCCTGGTTTTACTGTTCTGATATGGCCTGGGTTGAACCCTGTGGTTTTATGAAAGAACGAATCTTGTTTTGCACAGATGTAGAGAACGATATGGCACTCAGAGTGCAAAATGATTTTATTTTTGAAATTGAGAGATGAGTTTTTGACTGGGGCATTGAGCCTACGACTGAACACAGCGCACTACGACTCAACAACGGAAAATAAAAGGTAAACAACCTAAACACAAACACAGACACTCAAAAACGACTCATGATAAGAATCAAGGTAAAACAAAAAGACACGACACTCAGACGTGCACAGGGAGCCTGTTTTTCTGGGTATTGTTTCCCACCCTTTCTCATTTGTGATTCTCACATCACTCGGCCTTCAAGCTCGATTTTTCTCTCAAAACCCTTTCCTCGCTTTTCCTCTCAGCGCACATCTCTCTATTCTTTAATCTCTTATTTTTTATCCCTCCCCAGGGTGGTTGATGGATAAAAAAAAAGTTGTGAGCTCTTGCCCCTAGCACTCAGCTAGATTCTTCTTTTTCTGTGCGCAGCTAGTGAGTTCCTCCCACAGAGGGGTTGTGCTGTAACTAAGCGTGTAGCGAATCTGCAGCTGACATTGGCAGTCGATGCTCTACCGGGGAGTTTGGACGTGGTTAGATCTGTCCAGATAGGGGAGTGGGATATCTTGATCCATTCCAGTTCATGCTTCACACTTGGCTTGATACCTCGTTGCTTGGAGGATGAGAGAGCTTTCAGCTCTTTTGTTGACAGTTTCAGCTGTGCCCTTTTCTGGCAGGGAGAGTGCCCTTCCTGGCAAATATGGTGCCCTTTCTGGAAAATGCACTGACAATGGGGGAAAGACAGGAAGCCTGACTCAACTGTGCCCCTTGTTCATTATTTTGACCATTTTTTGTTTTTGACGTTCTGCTAAAACAATTTTGACCAACATGAGAGTCAGATTAACATGCTTGTTCGATTTTCGGATTTAAAATCATGCAAGTTAGGTTATGAGTATTGAAATTTTTCCTTTTTGGGCCCAAGAAATGGTCCAGTTTTGGAAAAGTGGAATAATTTTCGAGAGAATAGTCAACTTCAGTAAAAAGTCTCAAAAATTGTTTTTGCAAATGGCCACTGCTCAACGAGCACGAAACCTACCCTCGAGATGCACAACCTCAGATCTGAAGGAAAATTGCCCCTTGCTTGAAGGACACTGCATGGCAACGGAAAGTTGCCCCTTATTTAAATAGCACCGCAACGCATTGTATGGCAACGGAAAGTTGCCCCTAGTCTGAATAGCGCCGCAGCACATGGCAACCAGTCCTCACAGTGACAATTACAACCAAATTCTCGGATACAGAGAAGACAAAGATGACCAGAACCATCACATGGACACAGTCAGATTTGAAGTGTTTTACGGCTGGACTTCAGAGTGAAGTTACCTACGTATCCCAAAGATGGGAATCAAGCCTTACGTAGTTCGGGGTTAAGGTACACTCGGGTATTAACCTCTCCTTTTGCGCTCTAACTTTTGCCAAGGCCGCCCTTTCGAATTTTCAACCTTGCGAGCTATGTTCTTCTTTTCTTTTCAATTCTTTTCTTCAATCTTTTCAAGATTTTTATTTCTTTTTCTTCATTTTTTGCATTTTTCTTCTCTTTTTTTCTTTTTTTTTCTCGCTCTAACTTTTGCCTGGGTCGCCCTTCCGGGTTTTCGGCGTAGCGAGCCTCTCAAGGGTAAAAGTGTAGCTTTGTCCATGACAAATGGTTTTGAGATCTCGAAGTCATCTGAATCCAGGAGAGTGGCCGCTGTTCGCTGGTGATGCAGGAGTCCATCCGGGGGGTGAATTTGCCCCTAGTGTTGTGGATAGGAACTCAGTTGTTCTTCAGCAATGCTTTCGTCTTTCCACCCTTCTGGGATTTGGCATTCTCGCCGTTCTTCATCTTTGACTCTTTGAGCACATTTGAAATTCTTTTGCCCCTAGTTCGAGGGGTGCTTTTGATTGAGCTTTGCAAGCTTCCTTTGATCACAACTGATCTTCTTGATCTGACTTTGGTGCCTTTTGTTCGAGGGCTACTTTAAATCTGGCCACACAGGCCTCGCATTGTGGTTGACCGTTGAACATTCTGAATCGAAGTTCAAGGTTTGAAAGTAAAGGGGTTGAGTCCCGAGTCTGAGAGCGATCCTAAGCTGCACAATCTCAAGAGCGATTCCACACAAGTCTTCGTAGGATTGTGCAAAATATTTTTTGAAATCTTTTAAGAAAACGACTAATCGCTCGCGCAGAAGACAATGTGAAACCAATCTAGATCAAGCCAAGATCCTTCTTAGTACTCACATTAACAAGCATGATTTCATTCATTAAGGGCTTAGCATGCCTCTCTTTCTCTCAATTGATCAAATTTCACAAAACCCGAGGAATTCCTTCCTCTTCGTTTTCACTGCAGTGTACGAAAAACTTTTGAAAAACTTAGGTCAATGCAACAATTTCAAGGCACAGAAGAATAGGTGAAAAGTACTGCCGCTTCATTCAAACTTTCTGGCACAACTGGTGCAAGGCAAAAGCAAACACAAGAGTGTGAAGATCACTGCTGTTTCATCCAAATCTTTTGGTGTTACTGGCTCCCCGGTAGAAACAGGCTCAAAAGGAAGCGAAAAGACAGACACAAAACAAAATAGTGATATCTGAGGTAACGCCCCCGGGATCACCCAACTCTAACAAAACAGGACTAACTCGATACAATAAGACAGACCCAACTGACACAGTACAAAAAGACTAACTATGCACAAAACAACAAAACTAACCCAATACCCAAGTCAGAAAATACAAAAACTAGCATTCATAAATGCTCAAAACAGTGCGTGCCACGTGCCACATCTGGAGTAAACCGAGTGCCACCTGCAGGTGGTTCATCCCCTGATCACATATTCGAACTATCCCCCAAGTTCACTGATCCAGTGGCGATAGACTTTGCTGAGCTGGTGCGGCGATGACCTTGTTGTCAAACAGATCCTGTACATCATGGCGCAGACAAAAGCAACTGTCAGTGTCATGACCGGTTTGTTGATGGTAGGCGCAGTACTTAGTCTGGTCATGCTTTGGAGGAAGAGGATCAGGTAGAGGTCGTTGTTCCAACAGTTTCAGATATCCCTTCCGGAGTAAGGCCTCTAGAGCCTTTGACAAAGGCATATAAAGTGGGGTAAAAACCCTCTTGACTCGAGGTGGATATTTGGTTTTTTGTGAGCTACTTCCGGACACGCTGGTAAATAGATTAGCTGTTTTCGATACGGCGGTGGTGACCATACTTACTTCAGAAGATCTTACAACTGCATTACCACTGGTGATCGCATTCGAACTGCGGGAAAACGCCCTCTTGGGCTGCTCCTTCTCCTGGTCAATGAGGCCCTGCTTCATAGTATCCTCAATTTGTACCCCCATCTCATGTAAATCTGGAAAGGTAGGGAAGGGGGGAACAATCATTTTCTGCATAAGCTTGGGCTGGAGATTGCGCACAATCATCCGAATCTGATCTTTGTTAGTGGGCCTAGTGGTCATCATTGAGGCTTTGGCCCTCCACCGGGTTACGAAGTCAGAAAAACTTTCCTTAGGCTCCTGCCTAGTCGTCTCGAGATCACGGGTTGTGACCTCGATCTGTGTATTATAGGAGTACTGAGCATCAAAAGCCTCGGCCATCTCATCCCAATTCCTCTTAACATCGTCTTCTAATTTTGCGTACCAGATAGCGGCCACACCCGACAGGGTCCGGCCGAATAATGAAAGCTTCTGCGGTCTGGTGAGGCCCATCGGCCGTAGTATATCTGAGAACAACTGGAGATGCGCCATGGGATCCCTAGATCTGTCAAAGCGATCAATTTGTGGCATTTTAAATCTGTCCGGCAGCGTTACGGCTGCATCGGTATACCCATCTTCGATGTCCGGGATGGACTTCACACCCTGAGATTTCTTGAACAACTTTTCAAGCTTGCTCACCTTCAATGCTATGGGGTCCACCTCAGACTCAAATGGAGAATCCGGCAGGTTGGTGGGTGTTTTGGATAATTGGGGTAGGATTGGGGGTGGAGCCAGTCCTGCTGGAATGTCCATATCTCCCTGGACATTTGGTGCCTCCTCGGGTGCTGGAACTCCTGGTGGGGGAGGGGCTTGGTGCGAAGCAGATGCTCCGGTTTGCTGCTGTAACCTGGCGATCAACTCTGCTTGTTGAGCCATGACCTCAGCCTGTTGTTTAGCAAATTCGGCTTGACGAGCAGCATCCTACTGCATGGTTTTCATGCTCTCTTGGAGTTGACGCATCATTTCCTCCATTCCTGCCATACTGCCCTGACCTAGTTGAATAACAGGTGTATCTCCCTGAGGTAAGAGTAGATATCTCACCCCAACTGCACACAGGTGAGATGGATAGTGACCGCTGGTTTGAAGACCATTAAACTGATGATCTGTGCCTGACTGGCCTTTTTACCCTACCTCTGGCGAAGGAACACTGATTTGCCCTTGAACTGAATCTCTGACCTGACAAAGTCTATCAACACAAGTCCAATGTACCCGGGAGATGTTGGAAAACATACAGTATCTCAGCCCAATTTCGCCAAAACAGATATGAGCATAACAGGATGACTGTGCCCTCTACGGAATTCTGCCCCAAAATTCTGCCTGTAAACTGCTACCCTCAGGTAAAATTGATTCCCCAAATACTGATGTCCTCAGGCCTGATACCCAGACTTGCAAACTGATACATGCATTCCTGTAGAGACACACTCTAAAAGCACATAACAAGCAAGTGAGAGCCAAAACACCCCTATGTTGGGGTAGGGTTTCCCTGTCCTATTTTGTCAGGAGCCAGGGTTTCACTACACACGCAGCGGTTTCAAACAACCTATATCGGGTAAGCAACCTGTCCTAGTTTGGATTAGTCACTATGGATTCCGAATATGCACTAGGTCGAATGGTCAAAAGGGTGCCCCGGTGAAAATCGGGGTTTGTGTTCCCGTCTTGGCAGAGCCCGCAACCGGTCAGCCTTATGGCACGCTTCTCGAAGTGAGCCTCCGATAAACCGTTTAGGAATAGCATACGGCAAACACGGTGTCCTAGGCGCACCAATGCAAATGCAATGCAAAAAAACACTTAAGTGTCATCAAAACAAGATATCATGAGTTCGAGTCAAGTTCTCTAAATCCCCAGCGGAGTCGCCAGAAACTGTAGACGTGCCCTTGGGCCTCACTACAGTTCAGACTCAATTGTCACGGTCCTGTATCTAATCTCGCGGAGTGCAATGCAAGACCGATGAATCATCAAAGAGTCCAAATCCGACAAATCGTTTTTGAAAATAGATTTTTTGAAAGAAGAACTAAACATGGACTGCTTTCCCAGATACAGAGTCGCCACCTAAATATTTATTTTGGGGGAATTTAGGAACCCCTGACACGTTGCCTAAGGCCACATGTCCGTCATCACCAAAGTTGCCTCGGCTCGGGAACTTGGGTACGATTGGGGAAGGTCACTTCGTGAGCACCCCCGCTCGCCCGATCAAAGATCGGCCTCTACTAACCATGATATCTAGTTTTGAAAACATTATGCGTTCTTATTCCGGTTATTAGCCTAGATTTACTATGTGATGCGCACAGCATACAAGTATAGACTAGGTCGCCTGAATTGGAACGAAACATCTCATGTTTGTTTTGAAAATGGTTTGCTACTCGCAAGTAGCCTAAAATGTGGATTTGCCACCCTCAGGTGGGCTTAGAAAACATGATGATTTGTCACTCTCAAGTGGGCTTAAAACTCACAATTGATGAATTGTTCCAATCCAAATAACCCAACCTTCACCCACAGGCATTCAGGCAGGTATATCACATAAGCAAATAGCCTCATGGTAAGCATGCTATCATGGCAGTCACTCACACACATGCAAGGATGCTAAAGCATAAACACTTACCGAGTACTCCAAGCCAAAACAGAAGCTATGTTAGAAATCCATGCATGATCCTAACTATATAGAAATGCCTAATGTAGCACATGCAAAATGCAACTATAGTAGGCTCGGCTATTCTAAGGATGGCATATGAAATGCTACAGCTAACACGTATTCAATTTGAAATTGAAATACAAATGCAGTTAGTATGATGCGCTGAGCCCGGTGCATGCAATACAGATGAATGATACAAACATGCAAGCATAAGTATGCTAATTGAAACGTGCCCTAATCTAACCATCATAAGCTGGTAAATAAAAGGGAGAAAGACGTGGGATTGGAAGACATGCATCACATACACGCACACTTATTACAATTGTGCCCTTGCTCAAAGGGTCCGAATAAATAATACAGTCTGAATAATAATTACAGTCCGAATAAGTACAAAACCCTAATTAAATAACAATTTAACTAGGAAAGCGAGTAAATTAGCACGCAAGCTATGGACCGCCTCAGCTCTGTTTCGAATGATGAAAGATGCATGCTTGAGTTGCTTGGCGCAGAAATCCATTGCGATGCCCCGATTCGCCTCTGTTTACAATTAATCCCAGAATGCTATGCCAGGCTCTAGAAGGCTGTTGATTTCTGATTTGCTGCAACAGAGAGCAAGAAAGGGGCACAACAAAATATTTTCACATATGTATGCATGACTACTCTTCAGGGAGTGTAGTCCTCAATCCTCGTGCCACCAATCACGCATCTCGATGCATGATGGCCGAGGAGTCGAATTGCACGACTCGATGTGAAATGAATGCACATGAAAACACAACAAGACCTAAACTCCATCATGGGTAATCCAGAGTGTCAGCGACCGGGAATTGAGACACGTTCCGTCACTCGGAGTACGAAACGTCCCTCGTTTCCCATGCTTGGGCTAACTCCTATCCCAATCACGATGCAAATGAGATGGCATACACAATGCGACTAACATACAACCTAGCATACGCAATGCTATGAAATGGCATACACAATGCTCTAACATGCAACTCAGCATACACAATGCTATGGACCGAAATGGCATACACAATGCACGATGGACTTACACCAACATGAGTGGACCTCAGCCACGCTCACATCAGTGGCCATTTAGATGGAAATGAGACAACCGAAATGCGCGCACACATGCACGAATACCAAGGACCGAACCTAAGGCATCAAATGCCACTCTACCAAAGCATGGCAAGGGATGAAAGATGGCATGGAATAGCATAAATTACAGCTCTAAAACAGCAAGAAATATGGTCCCGAAACATGCAAATATGGCACATAATGCAAGCTAGGGGGCCCGGTACCGAAACTAGTGAAGTGCATTACACTAGAGGTACCCGAAGCAATGCACCAAAAGCAAAACCAACCCCAAACAGACCCTAGGCAGGTCTGAAACAGTGGGGAAATGGCCTAAAATGATGGCTCGGAATGCAACGAAATGGAGCTCATTCAATGGTCTGAAAATAAAGCATACAAGCCCGACTCTCAAACGCATTTAAAGAGTACAAAACATGGCAATATGGAATTCATATAGGCTCTGAAATGTGATGAATAATATGCTCAAAACATGAACACACCTCAGTACATGCATGCAACGAACCTCAAAACTCGAAGATAGGCAAGTGCATTGAACTACAAGCATGCAAAACTAACATCATTCAACCACAAGACCCAAAAATAGAGCTAGGGTAGTCCAAAATGATCACATTATCAGTTCAAATCATGGCCAAAAAGTGCCAACATGAAGGGCCAAAACAACATGCAACATAGGCTAGTGAACCATGAGTTGTTCTACAGCTATATGAAGCATATGAGGGCTCACCCAACCAGACAAAAATAGAAGTATTTCATGCCAAATAAACCCCAAATAACCACTGAAATACATCCAACGCATGCAAAAATGATGAGCTTCTTTGGAGGGCCATGCAAGGGGTTACTCAACACATACAACAAGGACACTTAGCATGGCAAAACCAACTCTAGAAATCAAATATGACAAGCCTAAAACTCACTAAATTGGCCCTAAAATGGGCCAATGAAGCATACAATGAAAGGCCCCCTCAAAAGGCTTTGAATGGAATTGCTCTGCACATGCATTACGAAAACAAAATAAGACCAAAGAGGCTCTAGACAGAGCTAAGGCAGGCCTTGAAACTCACCAAATTGAGCTCAAAAAGTGACTTCACAACATGCAAGTGAGGGTCCCTTTTGGAGGCCAACAAAGCTAGTAAAGAGAATGAGGGGTGACAGGGTCACCCCTCTATGATTTTGAAGCTCAAAGGCACATCTAAGCCACTGAAAATCTGCTTGATTTCAATGGCTAAAAGGCCAAATCAAGGCCAATGCAAGTGCTTACACGCATAGCTCAAAACATGAGGAAATAAGGCATGAAAGGGGGTAAATCACCCCAAACAGAGAAAGTATCTTAAACAAATATGTTTATAAGCTCAAAAGGAAACTTTTTTAAGTTTATGACAAATCTCAAAAATGCTCACAAGTAGGGCTAAGATATGATGCAAAATAAGCCTACAAAGAGGGACAAAGCATACAAGGGTGTAGGAGACCTCAAACAGAAAAGTGTACTTAATCAATATTCAAGAGGAGCTCAAAATATGATACTTTTTAGTTTATGACAAAGTCCAAAAATACTTTCAAGTAAGGCTAATCAATGGAGCAAAAAAATGCAAGTTTAAGGGAAATAGGTGCTTACCCTTGAAGAGCAGCAAAGCTGGAGCTTTTGGACCAAGTTGGTGAAACTTCAACCCTTTCAAATCAGTCCCAAAGTACTGGAATGGATGGAGGAGGTGTGGTGCCAAGGGTTGTAGTGCAAATGGTCTAAGAAAACTAGGGTTTGGAGGCTCAAGTGTAGAGATATAGAGAGAGAGGTGTATAAGCTCTAACCAAAAGGTTCAACCTCTGCCAAAGAAGGTCAGCCTCCCCTTTATAGAGAAGTGGCTCTAAAATATCCCAAAAGGGCTTCACATATCCTCCATACACAGGATGGTCCAATTCCCTCACAGTTGGCACAGTTGTGATGCATTCGGAGAGGGCAAAAAGCAAGAAGCAGGTTGGCCAGTTCAAGTGGCCGGCAGGCCACTCCCCCTGGTCGGCCGACCGGGGGTCAAAAGGTTCAAGAAGAATTTCTGGCCGGCCACCCCAAAAAGGTGGCCTCCCAGATGAGTGCAACACAGCTGTATGGTGGAAAACCAGAAAACGTGACCCAAGAGAGAGGAAAACCAGCTTTTTAGCAAGGTTCAAAAGGGTCAAGAAGAAATACTGGTCGGCCTACCCATATTGGTGGCCTCCCAGATGAGCACAACACAATGGTGGTATGAAAAGTCAGAAATTGTGGCTCAAAAGTGAGAAAAACCAGCTTCCTGTCAAAAAAATCGGCTTTAGGAGAGAGAAAAAGAGAAAACTAGTTTTTCAGGGGAAAAGGTGGCCTCCCACCATCCTACCACCTCCCTAGTAATGAAAATAGGTTCCCTACCAAAAATGAACTAAGACGGATGCAAAACGAGGGTTCGGGGGCCAAAACGCGCAGTCTGGGGCCCCGAAAACAGGCTGCTAGGCACCGGAAGTGGCGTATGACCACGAAGGTGGTCTCCCAGGCCACAGTGTCCCTCTAAAGGGAGGAAATAAGGTGTGTGCCAAAAACCGGAGCAATCGGAGGTAATTAAGCGGTCCCGAACCGAGGCGCACGACCGACGGCTCCAAAAATCGGAAACTGGCCTCCAAACGGGAAAAGTGGCCTACGGCCACGAAACGTAGCCTGCGGCCACTGAGAGATGGTCTACGAGACCTCTCCCTCCCTTCAGGAAGAGAAAATAGAGAAAACCAGACCTGGTTCGCAAACCGAGGCAAAGCACAAAAGAGCCCCGAAGTCTAGAGGCAAGGCTCGCTGCCGAGACTCTGCAACTTCAGAACGAGCACAATATGCATCATCACCGAGCGCTCAATTGGTGACGTCTGAGTCTTAAGGTCAGTCAAAAATGGGGTGTCTACAAGAATGATATACACTTAGTCCAAGAAAAGAAGAAAATCAAAAATTCAGACTCAGCGTTTCCTGCACGTGCGGCACCCATTCCCGTACGTGCGGAGCGTGCTTTCCACACGTGCGGCACTCTCCCGCACCTCCCTTCCGTACCTATTTTTTATATAGTAGGCAACCCAGAATTTTTCCCTATTTCCCGCACATGCGGCCCCCCCTTCCGCACATGCGGCCCAAGGCCCCATACATGTGGCTTTGCCCTTCCTAGCCAGAAAACTCTACAGCTCAACATGAGCCACTTCGGACCGAACTCTGCACCTTCCGAACAAGTGAAACTTAACACCGAAATAAACAAGAACAAGAATTTTGAGAAAAACTTCTGAACACAACAAACCCAACGATTAACAAGGTCCCAAGTTAAACCCGTCATTCTAACAAGGGCATACCCAATCCAAACAAAGAGAAATGAGACGGATAACTTACCGGTCATCACAACATCCACCCTGTCCCCTGCTTCTACATCATAGTCTTTAACCACCTTATCCCCCATCTGTACTGCCACATCATCTTCTTCTTCCTCTTGTTTGCTGCCTTGATCTGCAATAATTTGATCTTCTTCCTCTGAGTTATAGCTGTCTTCATTATTCCTCATAAAAGATTGGCATATACAGTGTTCTTTCACTATTTGAGTGACTATGATTTGTTCTTCACAAATCCTAACTGGATAAATTACACCTTTACAATCTAGGTTGATTGTATGATTAATAGTTCCCATGCATCTTGTCGCAACATTTACCTTCCTATAATGGAGAGAAGTCAGGTTAACTATGTCTGCATCCAGTTCCATAACCTCTCCTCACTGTCTACCTATGTTGCTGAATGTGTTGTTAATCCACAAGACCAGTGGCACACCATAGCAACTTAGCCACACCTGCCTCACCTGATCCAAGACCATTCTATCTTTCCAATCTTCAACCAATTCACACCAATCTTTGAGCTAGTCCTTCATGATCAATAGTTTTTCCTTCATACCTTCCATTGATCGAAAGAGGAGGACTAATTGTCTGACACCCCTTACTCGAACTGTGATGTCTCCATGACCTCTTCTCTGTAATTCATCGTTAAAGGCTTCAATCGAGGTAGTTGGATTTAGTCTGATCACTACGCTTTTATACAACCATCCATTACCAGCTTTTTGTACCTTAATAGTGCGAACTGAGTTGGATTGAATCACCCTATCTCTGACCACATTAGCATATGACTTTCTCCCCTGATAGCGGTCATGTACAGTGTGATTGCCTTCGTGATCCCACCTCTGCTGAACTAGATATGGCTTGTTTTGTTTTGTACCCTCCTCTTTTCTAAACTCAGCCATTTTGACATTTAGCGCCTTGTCGTCACACCAAAGGTCATTTGCTTTTTGCAGAGCTACATCAGCCGCTACTGGACAATCGTACCTAGTGAAGCCAAATTTGGATCATGTAGATCTTCTTCACTTATTTGGGATATACGCATCTAGCACCACTCCAAAATTTGAGAAGATTTTAGATAGCTCTTTTGTCCCCATAGATACGGGTATGTTGTCCACAAACACCGAGTAAATAGTATTCCCTCGAAAAATCTCCTCTACCACCATGCCTATGAACCACAGGTTGCCATCCTTCATACCCATGCTTACTTGTTTTCCCTTCAAACTCGTTTCTAGATCGCCATGGATGCCCAGATGCTAGGTTGCTATTCATCTTGAGTTAGGGTACTTGGAAGAATGCAAGAATTATTTATTTTGTAAATGGGCTTCAATGTTGGTGGTATGGTTATATTGCATCTGTATTGTTGATTGATTATATCCTTTTATATCTATCCCTATCTTAGTAGGTTTTTGGTTTAAAGCTTTGCAAAATATCCATAGTTGAGCATTCTTTCTTGTGAGTTTGTTGTTATTTAGTAGTGCACGAATTTGTATCATTAAAATCTCAACAGAAATTAAATAAACAATTATTTTATTTTCACAAAATTAATTTTTGTTACACTTTTTCTCCATGTAGGATTAGAAGTTATTCAAGTTCCAAGTTTCTAGTAACTCAACATACAATCATTTTATGACATGGGTTAAGTTTCTCTCCAATTAAATGTTCTAATTAGGAGGAATTATTTAGCCTTGGTGGGTTCATTATGAACTATTTTGATGCTTTGAATCGTTCATCTTGTAAAATTTATTGAGCAAATCAATCAAGCAAAATTATTAAGTTGATCAGAAAAAATCAATAGTCACATGATGAGATCACTCACTATAACATATTAGGATTTTAGGGACTAAATTTTTTTATTCTCAAAATTGAAAATTTTGTTGCAAAAAATATTAGGGGATTAACTATTGTCATGAGAGTTGTCACTAAAAGATTGTTCTGAAAAATTTTAAAAAATGATCTTTAATGACAAAATTTTCAAAATGTAGGCAACAAATATTAAATACACTTGTAAAGACAATAATTTTGTGTCAAAAAGATTTATTTTTGTAAACGAAAATTTTAGTTCAAAATAAATTATTTTATTCCTAAAAAGTGATTTCGTCCATAATTTTTTTTTGTCTCTAAAATCTTTATTTCTTGTGGTGACATTTGTCTTTAAAAAAAATTAGATGATCCAATATCATAAGCATATTTGCCATATATTTTTGGAAGATAAATACAATCTAATCATGTAATTACCTGTGATCAACTTAATTTTTTATATCATGATCACACAAGCCCTATATGTGAGCCTAAAGTGGGCACAATAAATTCCATCAATCTAGTTGGTGCAGTTGAGCCATTCCCTTATAAAACTTTCTTAACATAATAAGATAATAGACGTAATCAGAATAAGCATCTTGAAACAAATTAAATTTGAATATATTTTCATACAATTTATTTTCAAGATACTTTTTTTTCTTGGTGCTTAATCCCTAATAAATTATTTATTTATTTATTTTTCCCAACAAGCTCCATACAACTGCAACCATTCCTCTCAGAATGCAATATTTAATGGTCTTTCTCTGTGAACAACTCAGTCTCTGGATGCAGAGAGGATCATTTACATCATCAAGCTTCTCTTCTTTAAGACTAGCATGTGTTTCATGTTTCATCCTAAAGCAATCGGGGTAATTGCTATTTCCAAGTAACTTTTCACTTCTTCCATTTGTTCATTTTGTCTGTTTTATTTGATTAAAGCCTTTCCTCATATGAGAAAAAGATTGTGTAATGTAATGCACTTCAAAAGTTGAGGGAAAATAATGGTTGGGTTTTACAATGGAAGTAATATATAGTTGTACCCATTGTGTATTTTAAACATCTACAAACCCACTTTTTTTGGGGGGGTTCTAATATTCCTTCATCAAATGCTAGTTTATATATACACCCAAGGCGATAAACAATTTTTAATTTTTTTTAACAATAAATAGGAGGGAATAGGGGAAGAGAAGGTACACTCGCAGCGTGGTAAGATTTGAACCAAGGCATCTTGCCTGATAAGGGAATACTCATTTGCCAGGCGAACCTCTTGTGCTCCGAATGTGATTGAGTTTCATAATTTAGTGTTTTTAATAGTAATGCTACAACAATCAAATTTGAATAGAGTTCATAATACCACGTATCAATTTTTTGTGCCATGCAAATTATAATCATTAGACATTTTTACCCTTTTCTTTCTATAACCAGCACTATATGCTTTTCTTTGATTTTCTATCCTCTTAATAATTTCACTCTTTTCTTCTTCCCAATTTCGACAACTACCAGCACAACCATCCCTTAACCGGTGCCACCAACTCTCAATTTTGATTGTGACCAACACTGCTACACCTTTCTCCTCTTTCTAGCAATATATGTAAACCTTCCTTTTTTTGTAAACCCATAACCATCACTCTTGGAGAAGAAAGAGAATTCAACCTCATCATGATGTTTAGAACCTTGAAAGCCAATATGAAAACCTCATGTGTGATCTTGCCAAATTGATGCACTTTATTGCATATATTTATTAAAAATGGCTTCTCTCTGGCTAGACATCTAACTGAAGAGCTGCTTTTCAGCTTGATGGACCCACCTCATAGTTCAGTTTGGTAATTTAAATCATTCTTCTCGTATGACATACTACGAAGATCTTTTATGTAAAAAAAATCAACATGCCATCTACTTTATTAAGAAAAATTATGATTCAATTATATAACTATAATGTTATTGATCATTCACTCAGAATCAATTTTTCCATCTTGTTGGGAGTTTGTCTGATGCTCAGGTACTCCGAGACGGCGGATTCACGTCCAAACCATCCATAACTATCAAGGCATTTGAAGAAGGTAATGGCTGGTTATTTGAGAGTGTGATTTTAAGGTTGAAGCCTTCTTGTTCTGTAGCTGAGTTTAAAAATGAGTTGGTGATTAGGGGATTGGGGGATGTTAAGTTTATATTAGGTGGGGGCTGAGATGTCGTACTTTTATTCAACCCAGTGATGATGATGAAAGAGAAGCTTAATCAAATGGAAGGTTGGATTAAGGGCTGGAGAGAATCGGTATCAATGTGGAAACAGGGTATGGCCATTGATCAAGAAATGATCGTGTGGCTTAGTTGCTATGGAGTGCCTCCAAACTTATGGAGCTTCAATACTTTCAGTAGTATTGGGAGATAGTGGGGGCAAGTTGTTAGGATAGATGATGACACACCGAGGCTAAAAAATTTACAGTGTGGTAAGGTGAGAATCGCTACGTCCTGTATGGAATTCATTAATGCTACCATTGTCTTAGATTGCAAAGGTATGTTTTACCTAGTAAAGATCTATGAGGAGCAAATTGTTATCTCCAAGGTTGTAAAGTAACAGTGCAGTTGTTGTCGTCACCAAAAGGAAAGAGATATCCAGAGTTTAAACAGTCAGGAGGTTGCTATAGATCGGGGTAGCTTGCAGGTGACTCAGGGGGTGAAGTAGGGGCTAATGTAGAGGCTAGTGACCAGAGAGTTGTTGACTTTGTAGTTGAAGCAGCCGCGGTGGTGCCTACGGTTTCAGAGGATGATGGGAAGGTAAAAAGTTGGCAGAGTGTCTCTGTGGTAGAGGAAACAAATTGTATGTTGGAGGTGTCATGTGGTACACGAAATGTCAGTCCTAAAATCAATTTGGTGGGCTCTATGCAAGGTGTAGGTGGTAGATTTAGGAATGTGGATGGTGTATTATGCACGACAGGCTTCATTAGAAGCTTCAGTGGGTCTGAATGTAATGGGGTTGGAGTAAATTTAGAGGTGGTGTTAGACAAAGCCCAAGCCCAAAATAGGGGGAGTATTGTTAATCCAGCCTAAGCTCTTGATGGTATTAGTGGCCCAGGCATTCTACATAATATTGAGCATTTTTTTCAATCTGGTTGTGGGGTTATGACCCAGCCCCAGATACAAACAATTAAAGATAGTGGAGTGGTTTTGGGAAAGACTGGGGAATGTTCTCGCTCTTCACAACAAATTAAGAAGGCTTATAGGAAGCAGAAGAGTGAAGGGGTGAGAAGGAAAGTTTAGAACAAGAAAAGGGGTCTGGAGCTTCATAATATTATTGGCCCATCAATTAAACTCAAGAAAGGAGCAATTTGCAGGTCTGCAGAGGCTGCAATTTCACTTTCCAGGGCAAGTGCATCCAGTAGAGGTAGAGAGTTACTCAATGAGGCTGAAGCAACCTTACTGGTGGGGAGAGCTCTTGGGTTGAACTGTGAAGACAAAGAAGAGGAGATTGTGAGTAAACTTATTGAGTTGGAGTCTTTGGACATGGAGATGGTGCAAAAGAAGAGGAAGAGAGTAACCAATTAACTGTCTATTCTAGGAGGCTCAAAAGTGCTATTCTTTTAAATGAAGCTTTTATCATGGAATGTTAGGGGGTTAGGTAGGCCTAAAAAACGTAGGAAAGTCAAACAGGTGCTTAAGGAGAGGAACATAGATATGGTGCTCTTGCAAGAAACTAAAAAAGAGGTAATCAATGCAGAGCTTGTGAACTCCATTTGGGCTGGTGAAAAAATGGAGTTTATGTCTGTTGATTCAGTAGGGGTTGCTAGTGGGTTACTCTGCATCTGGAATCCTGAGGTTTTTCAGCTCAAGGAATGCTGCTGCAACCACAATTTTATTCTTCTTATAGGTTCGATCTTTTTTAACTTTAATTATGTAATAGTTAATGTCTATGGGCCAAATGACCCTGTAGGCAGAAAATGTGTATGGGATATCTTTGTGAAGCTTAAAACACAGTTCTTGGCCCCATGGTGCATGGAGGGAGATTTTAATGAAATTATAAGCATATCTGAAAGAAAATGTTGCTCCAAGAGGGATAAGGGTATGAGGGAATTCAATGATATGATAGAGCAATTAGAGGTCTCTGATCTACCAATGTATGGTAAGAAATTTAAATGGTGTAATTCACATAAGGGTGATAGATGGAGCAGGATTGATAGATTTCTCTTAAATCCTGAATGGTTGCAGATCTTCAATTTCAAGCTGTGGGGTTTGCCTAGAGTAGTTTCTGACCATTGCCCTACTGTACTGATGGAAAATGAGAGGGTTTGGGGCCCTAGACCATTCAGGTTCATAAGTGCCTGGTTTTTGCATCCAAAATTTGTGTCATTTGTGGAACAAACTTGGGCTGATCTAAATGTGACAGGTTGGGCAGGGTTCAGGTGTTTGGTCAAACTAAAAGCCTTAAAATCTACTCCAAAGAATTTTGAGGTGTTTGGTAATGTGGTGCATAAGCTCAAAGCTACAGAGAAGGCAACTCATGCCTTTGATCTAGTTGCTGAAGATAGGCTGCTTTCTGCACATGAATTGGCCAGAAAGAGAGAATTGAAAGGTGAAGCTTGGCAGTTGGGTAAAATGTTGGAGAGGATGTGGTTTCAAAAGTCTAGGCTCAAATGGGAATTATTAGGTGATAGAAATACCTCTTTTTTTCAATGCTCTGGCCAGGTGTAGAAGCAATAGGAATGCCCTATGCTCCATTATGGTTAGTGGAATCACCATAGAAGATCCTCTAGGTATTAACGCTGAGATGTTAAATCATTTCAGTAACTTTGTTGCAGAACCTTGGTTGGTAAGGCCCACATTAAATGGTCCTTTTAAGGCTATTGGGGATGGCCATGAGTTAGGTTTTTTAGAGGCAGATTTTTCAGAGGAGGAAATTAAATGTCCTATCAAATCTTGTGAGGGAAACAAGGCCCCTAGGCCAGATGGTTTTAATATGGGTTTTTTTTCAGAAATGTTGGAATATAGTGAAGGATGATGCCTTGCAATTTATGAGGGACTTTCACCAAAATGCAAAGTTGGTTAGAGGGCTAAACAGCTCCTTCATAGCTTGAATTCCAAAAATTGAAAGCCCTTCCAGCCTTAATGATTATAGGCTTATCAGCTTAGTGGGTTCCTTGTATCAGATATTAGCAAGGTATTATCAAATAGGCTGAAACAGGTGCTGCCAAGGATCATTAATGATACTCAATCGGCATTCTTAAAGGGCAGAAACATATTAGATGGTATACTTATTGCTAATGAGATTGTAGACGGATGAAAGAAGGCTAGAGGGAGTGGAATTGTGCTTAAACTAGATTTTCAGAAAGCTTACGACACAGTCAACTGGGAATTTCTATTTTCTATGTTATCAAACTTTGGGTTTGGAACTATGTAGGTGAGTTGAATGAAGGAATGTGTTGTATCTGCTAGAGTTTCTGTGTTGGTTAATGGGTCCCCAACACTAGAGTTTTGTCCACAGAGGGGTCTTCGATAGGGAAATCCATTGTCACCATTCCTGTTCATCATTGTGGTTGAAGCACTCAATATTTTACTGGCTAAAGCTAAAATTTTGGGTCTGATCAGAGGGGCATCTGTTGGCTCCAGTGGTCTTAGGATCCCTCATTTACAATTTGCAAATGACACCATTCTATTTTGTGAAGCTGATTGAGGGGAAATTGTTAATATAAAAGAATCCTCAAGTGTTTTCAAATCTTGTCAGGCCTAAGAATCAATTTCAACAAAAGTGTGGTTTGTGGGGTAGGGATTCCTAATGAGCTGGGCCAAGAGTTCGCAACAAGACTGAATTGTAAATATCAGAATCTGCCTCTTAAATACTTGGGCTTGCCATTAGAGGCCAGCCCAAGTAGAATTGGAACTTGGCAGCTAGTGATTGATAAGTGTAAACAAAGACTTGCTTCTTAGAAGAGAAGATTTTTGTCCTTTGCAGGTAAATTAACCTTGATTAAGTCTGTCCTTGCTAGCTTACCTATTTTTTATCTTTCACTCTTTCAGATGCCTGAGCTAGTAGCAAAACAGATTGAAAGAATCCAATCTTCCTTCCTTTGGGGTGGCTCAAATCTGAGGAGGAAAGTGCATTTGGTAAAATGGGAGGATGTTTCTAAAAGCAAAAGCATAGGAGGACTGGTGTTAAGAGAATTAGAATTGTGAATGTGTGCCTTCTATTGAAGTGGTGGTGGAGGTTTGGTGCAGAAGATAATTCCCTCTAGAAGGATGTAATCTGTAGAAAGTACATGGAGCTACGTTGGAATTGGTTCCCATCCAATGAGAGGGCTACCAGGATGTCCAAGATTTGGGGTGATATAGTTAACACTGTGGCTACTAGGGCAGAGCTTCTTCAATTTTTTAAAAGTAATGATGTGGTCAAGATTGGAGATGGTAAAAGAACTAGATTTTGGACTGACTGTTGGTCAGATGCTGTATGCCTCAGAGATGAGTTTCCTAGACTTTACTCTCTTTCAGTTGACAAAGAAGGGTCTGTGTTTATGTTTCATAACTGTAGAGATGAGTTTGGGAATTGGGTCTTTAATTTTAGGAGACCCTTTTTTGCTTGGGAGGAAAAGGACATGAGTAGATTGATTGTGCATTTCAACAGTACTCCAGTGCTCAGGGCAAATGTTGCTGACTGGTTGAGTTGGAGAGCAAATCCATCTGGTATCTTTAGTGTTTCATCTGTCTATAATTGGTTTGAATTGGGTTTTGGTCTGTAGACGTCCCCCGAACGCCCCAGGGAGGAACGAGTCCCCTGTTCCGTTCGATATTGGGCTCACTACAGTTCAGGACTCTCAAATTGTCATGGTTCTTAATCTGAACTAAAGAGTTCAAATCCGGCAAATCGTTTTGAGAAAACAGATTTTGAAAGAAGTGCCAAACATGGACTCCTTTGCCAAATACAGAGTCGCCACCTAAATATTTTATTTTGGGGAAATTTAGGAAACCCTGACTCGTTTGCCTAAGGCCACGTGTCTGTCATCACCAAAGTTGCCTCGGCTCGGGAACTTGGGTACGATTGGGGAAGGTCACTTCGTGAGCACCCCCGCTCGCTCGATCAAAGATCGGCCTCTACTAACCATGATATCTATTTTTGAAAACATTATGCGTTCTTATTCCGGTTATTAGCCTAGATTTATTATGTGATGCGCACAGTATACAAGTATAGACTGGATCGCCTGAATTGGAACAAAACATTTCATGTTTGTTTGTTTGAAAATGGTTTGATGGTGCTACTCGCAAGTAGGCTAAGATGTGGATTTGCCACCCTCAGGTGGGCTTAGAAAAACATGATTTTGCCACTATCTAGTGGGCTTTAAAACACACATTTGATGAATTGTTCCAATTCAAATAACTCAACCTTCACCCACAGGCATTCAGGCAATTATATCACTTAAGCAATTAGCCTCATGGTAAGCATGCTATTCATGGCAGTCACTTACACACATGCAAGGATGCTAAAGCATAAAACTTACCGAGTACTCCAAGCCAAAACAGAAGCTCATTAGAAATCCATGCATGATCCTAATTATATAGAAATGCCTAATGCAACACATGCAAAAGTGCAACTATAGCAGGCTCGGCTATTCTAGACATGGCATATGAAATGCTACAGCTAACATGTATTCAATTTGGAATTGAAAATACAATGCAGTTAGTATGATGCGCCGAGCCCGGTGCATGCAAAACAAATAGATGATGCAAACATGCTGTCATACTATATGCTAATTGAAACATGCCATAATCTAACCATTATAAGCGAGTAAATAAAAGGGAAAAAGACGTGGGGTTGGACGACATACATCACACACACGCACACTTATTACAACATTGCCCTCGCGCAGAGGGTCTGAATAAATAGTACAGTCCAAATAATACAGCCCAAATATGTACAAATCCCTAATTAATTTACAAATTAACTAAGAAAAATAATAAACTGGCATGCAAGCCAGGGACTATCTTGACTCTTCCCTAGATGATGGATGATACATATCCGGGTCGCCTTTGCGCGGAAATCCACTGTGATGCCCCAATTAGCCTCTGTTTTGCAATATTTTTTGGAAAGCGCGCCAAGCCCCGGAAGACTGCTGATTCTTGATTTGTTGCAACAGAGAGCAGGAAAGGGGCATGGCAATGTATTTTCACACATGTATGCGTGACTACTCTTCAGGGAGCGTAGTCCTCGATCCTCATGCCACCAATCACGCATATCGATGCATGATGGCCAAGGAGTCAATTTGCATGACTCAATATGGAATGAATGCACACATAAACACAACAAAACCTAAACTCCATCATGGATAATCCGGAGTGTCGGTGACAGGGAATTGAGACACGTTTCGTCACTCGAAGTACGAAACGTCCCTCGTTTCCCGTGCTCGGGCTAACTCCTATCCCAAGCACAATGCAGTATGCATGACATGCATGAATGCGACTAATATACAACCTAGCATACACAATGCTATGAAATGAAATGGCATACACAATGCACGAGATAGCATGGCATACACAATGCGCTAACATGCAACCTAGCATACGCAATGCTATGAAATGAAATGGTATACACAATGCATGATGGACTTACACCAACATGAGTGGACCTCAGCCACACTCACATAAGAGGCCATAAGATGAAAATGAGACACTCGAGATGCGTGCACACGCGCACGCAAACCGAGGACCGACCCTAAGGCACGAAATGCCACTTTAACAAGACATGGAAAAATATGGAATATGGCATACTAGCATGCAAATTTCAGCAGCAAAAAGTGATGTAAAACAGCCCCGAAACATGAAAGAGTGGCATCGGAAGCATGGAATGAGAACCGAAATGCAAAACTAGGCATACGCAATGACCTATAGCTATATAAAGAATGCATTATTCGAACATGAAATGTGAAGACAGATTCAAGGCGGCCCCAAAACAAGCATATTTATAGTTTTAATCAAGGCCAAACAATGAACACAAATGGGGCTAAGCTAGCATGCAAAAATGGGCCAAAAGAGAGACAAAGAAGGAAGTGATGGCTTCCGGCTCCAAAAAGATGAGGTCCCTTCAACAATGTTGAAGAGGGGCCCAAAATATGACCTTTTACAGTTTATGATCAAACCCAAAACAGTGCACAAGCATGCTCAAAATACTATGCAAAACAAGGCCAAAAAGAGAGCTATAACACAAAGTACAAAAAAGATGCCTCAAACAGTAAAAGACCCTTAATAAAACATGAAGAGTGGGTCAAAATAAATCCATTTATAGTTCGGACCAGAGCCCAAAAACCGAAGCACAAGAGGCTAACAAATCATGCAAAAATGGAGCCAAAAGAGAGATATAAAGGCAAGTGGCAAATGGAAGCCTCAAACAGTGATAATCCCTTCAACAATGTTGAAGAAGGGCTCAAAATAAGCTACTTTACAGTTTATGACAGAGCTCAAAACAGTTTATACATAGGCCTAAAATACTATGCAAGGAAATGGCATAAAAGAAAGGTAAAGAAGCAAGTGCCACAAGGAAGCCTCAAACAGTGAGAGGCCCTTAAACAAACATGAAATAGAGCTCAAAGAAATTCCATTTTCAGTTAGGGTCGGAGCTCAAAAAAGTAAGCACAAGGAGCTAGAATATGAACCAAGAAAAGGGTCAAAAAGGGGAGAAGAGGACTTACCCTTGAAGACTAGTCTTTGACAGCCTTTTGGACCAAAATACAGCACTCCTAGGCTCTGAAGAACAACCTCAAGCTTCTGGAATGGAGGATGGAAGGGTGGGGCTATGGGTTGGTGAAGAACCAAGGGGGTTTTTAAGGCTTAGAGTAGAAAGAGTGAGAGATTTAATGTGAGAGCTCCAAATCAAAATTTTCTAACCCCTAAAATACAGCTGGGGGGTCTGTTATATAGACACAAGAGGGTGGAAAAGAGGGGGAAAAATGGGGGGGAAATGAAATTCAAATTTCCCCCCAAAATTGGCCTAAAAGGGAGATAAAGGGGCAAGTGATAGTAGGAGATCTCAAACCAAATAGAGCCCTTCAACAAAGTTGAAGAGGGGCTCAAAATAAGACACTTTGTAGTTTATGATAAGCCACGAAAATAAATACAAGTAGGCCTAAACTATCATGCAAGAAAAGGCCTAAAAGAGGGGTAAAGAAGCAAGTGGCAGTAGGAGATCTCAAACAGCAAAAGGTCCTCAATCAAACATGAAAAGGACCTCAAAATATAACTATTTCAAGTTCGGGTCGGAGCCCAAAAATGTATAATGAAGGTTCGGGAGCCAAAACACGCAGTTCGGGGCCCCGAAAGTGGGCTGTTAGGCACCGGAAGTGGTGTCCGACCACGAAGTTGGTCTCTCGGACCGCAGTGTCCCTAAAAAGGGAGTAAATAAGATGCATACCAAAAAATGGAGCAAACGGAGGTGGTTAAGCGGTCTCGAACCGAGGCACACGGCCAACGGCTCCGAAAAATCGGAAACAGGACTCCAAAACGGGCAAAACGGCCTACGACCACGAAACGTAGCCTACGGCCATTGAGAAATGATCTACGAGACCTCTCCCTCCCTTCGGGAAGAGAAAACAGAGAAAACGGAGCCTGGTTCGCAAACCGATGCAAAGCACAAAAGAGTCCGGAAGTTGGAGGCAAGGCTCGCAGCCGAGACTCTGAAACTTCTGAACGAGCACAATATGCAATATCACCGAGCGCTCAACTGGTGACATCTGAGTGTCAAGATCGGTCAAAAATGGGGTGTTTACATGGTCCTACCTGCATGATCTCTAGATCTTTGTGCAAGGCTGTTGCACCACCAAGAGCACAATTCTTTTGATGGTTGGTTTGGAGGGTTAGAATAAAGACAGCTAGTTTCTTAAGAAGGATTGGTATCCTAAATGTCAATGTCAATGTTGATGTCTACTGTGTTTTCTATAAAGAAGTGGAGGAAGCTATTAACCATGTGCTACTTCTATGCCCTTTTGTGTGGATGGTCTGGTCATTCTTTGTCAGGTGGTGGGAGTTACAATGGGTTTCACCAAGAACAGTTTAGAGTTTACTAAGGTGGTGGTCTAGTTGTAGATTGAGGAAAAAGGAAAAGAAGCTATGGAGTATAACCCCATTTGCAATTTTCTGGTCCATTTGGAAATTGAGGAATGATTGCGTGTTTAATGGGGTGTAGCCTAATTTTGAAGTTCTATGTGATACCATTAAGGTGCGAATTGCCTTGTGGGTGAAGTCCTCTGATTCTTCTCTAGCTTATTTTGTCAATGTCTGGTTCATAATTTGCAACAGGTGAGAAGGTGCTTGGGTTGAATCAGCAGCAGCTTGCCTTGGTTTAGAATTTGCTTTACCTGTCAGTGTGTATGTTGTTAGTGGTTTAGAATCTGCTTTGATGCTTAGTACTTTGTTGTCAGTAGGTTCTGGTGTATAAAGCAGAGGTGCTGTCAATGGTGATTAGTATTGCTCAGCTGTGTATGCTATTAATTTTGGTTTGATGTTTAGTTCTTTGCTGTTAATTTTGGCTTGACTAGTATTTCTGGTGTCATAATCTGCTAATTTTGGGTATGTTGTTATTTTGCTTTGATGCTTAGTACTTTGCTACTGGTATTGCTATTGGAGCTGTTTTTGGTTATCTGCTAAGTTGGTTGTCTGCTGTTTTGCTGGTCTGCTAAGTTGGTTGTTTGGATTTAAGGCTTTGCTCAGCTGTTATGTTGGCTGCAAATCTGGGCTGCTATGTTGGTTGTCTGCTGTTTTGCTGGTCTGCTAAGTTGGTTGTTTGGGTTTAAGGCTTTGCTCAGTTGTTATGTTGGCTACAAATCTGGGCTGCTATGTTGGTTTAGCTCTGTTCTGCTCTTCAACTCTGGGCTGCTATGTTGGTTTTAGTTTTGTTTTGGCTGGTTTTTTTTTTTTGCTCTGTTTGTTGGTTTCTCACTAGCTTGGAGCTTGGAGCTTGAGCTCAATCCATGCTCCTCTTTATTGATGTATTTATCATACTTTGTATGTTTTCATCAATAAAGATCATTTTTTCTTTTTTTTGCTGATCAAAAAAAAAAAAATTCCCATCTTGTTTGTACACAAAAGTTATGTATCAGTTGAGTCCAAACTAATTTTCGAAAGAATAAGTTTTTGCAAACTCTAATTTAGTTTAATTTCTTAAATTTCTCATCAACCAACTAAGGTGTTTGTCGTTCCTTCTACGGTCTAAAATCTTGAAAGTTTTTTTTTTTATTTTTTTTATTTTCCTCATAATTTTACAAAGGAAATTCCATGATTTTCATGAAAAGGAAATTTCACCTACTTTAGGAAGGGATGTACTTGTCACCCTTGGCTTCCGTATTAAGGGTTAGACATTTTGCTTCATTTTCTTTCTTTTTCCATTTTCATTTTTTTTAATCTAATTTGCGTAGTGTACATACTATACATACAAGAACTTTAGCACCCAAAATGTTGACAATAATAGCAATCTACCCCACCTTACACAACTACTTAATTAATAATAGTGATGAACAAGTGGTCTTTTGTATTCGCAAAAAAGTTACAAACACCGAAAATGTGCACAAAAGGAAGTGTAAATATGATCTAGATTCAAATCTGATATGGTGAAGGGCATATCCCAGATGAATCTTCGTCGCACATTTCATTTTCTGCGCACTTTATTTTATGTTATTTTAATAATTATGTTAGTAGCATTGTTGTTTTATTTGTCGTAGTCTTACTAGCTTTATATATGTAGGGTTAGAGCCTTCGCATCCTAGTGGTCAGGTTGTGAGTTTTTGAAAAATATGGAGGATGAGGATCAATTGTTTACTTAGATGTTCTTTTAAACATAACACAACCAAGTCCAATCTGTGTCCTAAATGCTACAAATTGAACTATAAATTAAGTCTATTTGTTTGGTATCAAAACGGACGGGCAATGTCCTAAATGCTGTAAGTTGAACTATAGAAGAAAATGCACTAAGAGGGCATTTATTCTTGTTACATTTTAGTAGTTTACAGTTCAAGATGTTCATTGCAAGTAATAAATCATAAATGCTACAATATAGTTCCATATTTATCTGTTCAATTATATGATGTTTTTCGAGTGACACGTTTATGTTTGTGCAAAACACATGCATTAAGAAATTAAATTGATGTGAACAGCTAGTTGATGAACTTTAATTAGTTTTCTTGTTAAATTGTTTTAGGGTAATTAGAGAAATAATTTCCAAGAAATAGTGTTATATGCATCCCTAAACTTATTGTTGAGATTAATGAAAGTGATATTTTAGGTTGTTGCTATAGTTTGGACCACTGAAGATGTATGCATGTCTCATTAAACCTAGGTAGAGCTCCAAATGTGTGGCATTAACACCACCATCCTTGTCTTCCCAACCATTCTTTTAATTTGTATTGTAATTATTGAATCAAAGGCTCTTTTCATCCACAATTCATTGTCCCTTATTGATTGCTAAGATTCAATAAAAAATTTGTATTAGATGTTGATAAATCAACAGTTAAGTAGGATTCCTTAGGGCTTGATTTTTTTTATCGTCATGGCAAATGTGTAGTCATGTATTATCATTTTTGTTTATTATTATTATTATTATTATTATTATTATTATTATTATTATTATTATTATTATTATTATTATTATTATTATTTTGTTTTATTTAAATAGAAATAAAACCTATCATTATATAAGGTTTTATCTAGACTCATTAATCTGAAAAAAAACTCAATTTGAATTGAAATTGTAACATGTTATTGGTTTTTGGCATATGTGATCCTCTTCAAGGATCAGTATTCTCTAATACTATGTTTGGTTGGGGGATTTGAGAAGAGATTTGGAAAGGGAAATGGAAATGAAAAATGTAGGTGAAATGTGAATAAAGCATACTTATATTTCACCTAGTTTCACATACCTTTTCCATTTCTCTTTTCAAATCACTTCCTAAATCCCCCAACCAAACACAGTGTAAATGTAGTAACAATAAATAACCACATAAACCATAACAACAACAACCCGTGCTCGGATTATACAAAGGGATGCGACATTTATTGTGTCCAAATATATTTGTTGTTAAGATTTAGGTGTGATCATCATTAACTTTTATTATATAGTTCAAAACTTTTTTTTTTTAAATTAATAATCCATTAATTAAAATAGAACATTCATTGCCAAACACTTAGGAATTTCTCATGGAAATTATTGTGAGCCATAAATATATGTATGCTTTGGCAGAATGCATTTATTTTGATAAGCATATACTTCTTTTATTATATGCTTTCCCATAATAGTGATAATAATAATAATGTTGTTGAAAACCAAGTTCCCACAAAACCACAACCACTTAAAATCTGCACTGTACTGTTACTGCAACTGCTGCATCTCCATTAAAATCAATCTTCACAATCTCAGTTGCTACCATTGTTGCACAATTACTTTCTCCTCTACTACCATAATGCTTCCATTATTACTATACTAGCCATTTCCACCTTCTTGTTGCACTTTAATATTATTCAACATAATTGATGATTAATGCAAGAAACCGTACGACTTATGGAATTGCTTGTAACTTATTTTATTTTACAAAACTGTATTAAAATGTTTGGTATAAATTATGTTTACAGCTTATGAATAATTTAAATAAATTGAATAAGTTAATTATTAAAAGTAGACAGAGAGATATTTTAGCTTCTGGTTCTAATTATCAATTAGCTTTTTATTTGCAAAAGAGAAAAGCCTCGGACCCCACTGGGGGTGACCCCAGGCCCCAGTGGGTGTGATTGGTTGAATATTTTTTTTTTTCTTGGTCCACAACCTCCACGTGGAGGTGGGGTGCTGGTGGTCACCCCCAATGGGGGTCCCAGCACGACTGTTTGCAAAAAGAGCCACCAAGCAGGACTATTATTGAAGACAAAAGCGCTGTTGATTATAACTTTTTTTTTTTAGGTTGAAATCAATGGGACTTTTTGGTGCAAGGTTATATCATATGAGGTGCTTATAACTTTTTCTTCTTCTTTTTTAAGAGAATATATATATATATATATGTATGTATATATACTAGGAGTGGACAAGATTATTTGGTGCAATTTCTGCTTACCGTTTATTATGCAGAAATAGTTTAAATAAATTAAAAAAACCTAATTATCTAGAAGTTGGAGAGCGGTACTTCTGTCCTCTGCTTTCAAATGATTAGATTTTAACTTATAATAAACTGTACTAAACAAGTAATAGCTCTGTTTGGTTTAATTTTTAACTACTATTTTTAGACGGGTTTTATTTGTCTTTTGTAATTTCTTTTCTTCATATTTTAATGAATTATTATTATTATTTTATTTTTTACTTTTTAAATGCACTTGATCTAGATCCATAAAGTAAAAAAAAAAAAGATTAAAATACGAAAAAAAAATTAAAGAGAAATAAAAACTCGTCTAAAAATAATTTTTGAAAAATTAAATCAAAAAAATAAATGTGCTCTGTTTACCGTTTATGAGACAAAAACAGTTTAAGTAAACTATATATATGTATGTATGTATGTATATTACCAAAAAAAAAAAATTAAAAAAAAATTGATTATTGAAAAATAAGGGAATTGTGTCTTGATGAGCTGGCTTGCTTTTTCGCTAAGAGTTTATACGGGCCCAAAGTTGGGTTGAAACTGAAATGGCCCAGTCAGCCCAATCTCAAGTTTGCGCCCAAAAGTTTTCATATATACATTGCAGATCTTTGAGAGATTTGAAGAGAGATTTAGAAAGAAAAATAGAAAAGGTAAGTGAAATATCACACACTAATTAAGGATAATCCAAAAATCATAAATTTTTCATGATCATTTTCATGAAAAAAATTTCATAATCCCTAACTTTTCTCCTTATATTTTATCTAATTTAACATACCTTTTTCCTTTATCTTTTCAAATCTCTTTCCAAATCCCTTAACCAAACAGATTTGGATCTTACTAAGTTGTTGTGCTGTGTCCCTCCATTTCAAACCCACAAAATCCATATGGACAAATGTTGAAATTGAATACTTGGTTTCCCTTTCTTTTCTTTTTTTTTTCTTTTTTTTTTTCCAGTAAAATATATAACTAATACACTTGAAATTGAATCAACGTATTTATCTAACATGGCGTCGATTCATGCAATTACAATAAAAATATGAATAATCAATTTGGTAATTCAACAAAGGAAGCTTGTCTCTAGTTCAAAATTGGATTGAACGGTCTAGTTTTTACTGTTGTAGATCCCTAGGTCCATCTCGATGATTTAAATCATTCAACTTGTATGTCTACAAACTAGATTATTGGTGCACGAAATCAAGTTTGAGATTATTGTTGCACGAAATCAAGTTGGTCAAATATTTGAAATTACTTGATCGGATCTCATTTTTTTTAAAAATAAGAATGGACAGAAAAAATAATTTAAAAATAAATCATCTATTATTATTATTATTATTATTATTTTCTTATAAAAATATAAACTAATCATGTGACTACTGATATTCGATCAATTTACATAGATGATCTATTTAACAGGCTGTACAAGTTGAACAGTTGAAATCACTAAGGCAGATCTGAAGTGGGCTCACAACCCTGAAAACTGGATCCTCGAGACAAGCTTCGTTATTTAACCAAAAAAAAAAAAAAAAAACAAAATTGAATCAAATAAGGAAAATCAGTACTTGATGCTTGACCAGCATACAGAGGTTAGATTCTCGGCAAGGTAGTACAAAGACACATCACAGCTTCCATAAACAGTGGCTTTAGTCTTCAAAAACTTCAATGCTGTAACTTTTCCATGCAAAGTAACTGATGTTGTAAAATTGATGCACCCACTTGCCAAATCAGCCCCAAAATCCGGATTCGAAACCAGTTTATCTGCCACAACCAACACAGTTGTGCTTATATCGTGGTTCGCCCTAGCTGGGATCGTGTCTGCTTCAATTGGAGCTGAGGCTGCTTCAACCCCACGATAAGTCGCGTACGCTGTGCTGTTTTGAAACTTGAAGCTTCCATGGTTTGGATTCTCTACTGTGACTGTCACACCCAATGTCACATTTAAATGAAATGGAAGCGGTACCCATTTAATGTGTTCGAGCGTAACAGATTGTGTTATGACTTTGGCTTGTTTTGGCTTTAAGATTGTGAAAAACAAGATTACAAAGACTACTACAACGATGAACACCACAAGTGTGGTGATGATGCAGCATAATTTTAGACCTCTCCTAGAGTTTTTTTCGGGTTCCATGTATATTTTGGAAATTGGTGTTTGGGAATTCAGAGATTTGAAGGTGTATTTGATGAACTGTTTTTTGGAAACATGCTTTAGAATATCAGAAGCTAGTGTTGCTGGTTATAGAAGAAGGCAAAAAGTGGAGATTGTTACAAAGTAGTAGAGCTAATAAGATGAAAATTATTTTGTTGTTTTGTTTTTGCTTTGTAATGGGAGATGAAAGCAATGGAAGGCCTTTTTAAATTGATTTTGTGAAGATGGTCGAATGTATATGTGTCGCTATGATTATGTTATTCACAACAATTAAGCTTTGAGAGATAAGGAGACTAGCAGCAGTGTAATTTGCCCAATTTTAAAATAAAATCACTTTTATAGACCAAATTTTTTTTATTGTCAAAGGTGTAATTATTATACTTTTAGCAACAAAATTGAATATTTAGTGATAAATTATTATCTTTTTAGGACCAAAATTGGTCTCAAAAAATAAACCTTTTTGACACAAAATTATTTTGAGTATATTTTTTTTTTTGATCGGCAAAATTAAATCTTTATTGATGGGAACATACGAAGTATGAAAGAATACATCAATAAAGAGGAGCTTGGAGCCAGTACAAGCTCCAAGCTCTAGTTGGTGAGAGACCAACAACAAGCCAAGAAAGAAAAGCCAGAAAAGCACAAGGTCCCATGATCCTCCAAAAAATTAGCAGAGCAACAGCCTCCTTCAGCAAAACAACCAGGAGCCTCCCAGTAGATAACAACCAGAATTGCCTTGAAACTACATAGGTCCCATGAACCACACTGCAGCCCATCAGTCATTCTACATAACCAAGAAGGCAGAGAAAAACCAGCACAAACCAGAGAAAACCAGTATAAAATCACCAAAGATAGTGCTGAAGCATACTAACAGGTATTCAACCACCCACAGGAGGCACCATACTCCAATTACTTTGTTGCCTTCAACCCAAGCCAAATATGATATTCATGGAAATCTAGACCTGAGATACATCAGCTCATGGAGCATCAGTCATGGTATATGCATTACCCTCAACATCAACTCCAAACTACAACCCAAAACAGCAACACAGCACCTAGAGCAAACTGCAGAACATCATTACACCACAAAGCTCACACAGCAGACCAGCAGAGTTCCCATTCAAGCAACAGAGTTCCCCTTCAAGCAGCAGACTAGCAGACCAGCATACAACCAGAGCACACCAACACAGCAGAAGCCAGACCAGTACAACAAAGCTACATAGCAGCAACATCAGTTGCAGTCCACCAAAAAACACCCATCAATTGCTGCCATGATCTCCATTCAAATAAAACCAAACATTCTAAACAACAATCAATGGCTGCACTTGTATATCTGCAATTTCTTACCAGTAACCAACCGATTAATCACCACAAAGATTATACTAATCAAACCACAATTTAGTCACCAAGGCTAAGCAGCCACAGAACATCACAACAGACAACCAGAATCTGATATGCTGATGTGCAAAGAATCACTGCACAATCAATCAATGACAACTCCTCAGCTTTATACACCAGAACCTGATGTGCTGATAAGCTATTGAGCTGCAAAAAGCCACCAAAATTCCATTTCTATATTGCCTTCCATCTCAACAAGCCACTAGTGCAAGCCGCTGCAGAAACTCCTAAGCCAAGCACCTTCTAACCTGTTGCAGATTATGCACCAGATCATGGACAGAGTAGTTCAAAGCTGGGACAGAGGACTTAACCCACAAGGCAATTCATACCTCAATGGTTTCACACAGAGCTACAAAATTAGGCTCCACCCCATTAAATACACAGTCATTCATCTGTTTCTATATGGACCAGAAAATAGCATATGGTATTACACTCCACACCTTTTCAAGTTGCCTCATTCTATGACCAGACCACCACTGAAGAATACTCTGAACTGAACCTGGCGAAGCCCAATGCAGCCCCCACCCTCTGAAAAAGTAAGACCAGATCAGCCACACAAAAGGGCAGTGAAGTAACACATGGTTAATAGTTTCCTCCACTTCTTTGCAGAACACACAGCAGACATCAACATTGGCATTTAGGATCTCAATCCTCCGCAAGTAACTAGCAGACTTGATTCTACCCCTCTAAACCAACCAACCAAAGAATTGTGCCCTTGGTGGTGCAGGAGCCTTCCACAAAGATCTAGAAATCAAACTAGTACAACCAAAATCCAGTTTAAACCATTGGTAGGCAGATGAGACACTGAAGCAACTAGATGTATCTGCATTCCAAGTCAAACAACCAGCAACATTAGCTCTGAGCAAAGGGGTACTGCCGAGATACCCTAGCAATCTTCTCAACTCCTCTTCCTCCCAAGCAAAGAGGGGCCTCCTAAAATTAAACGCCCAATTCCCATATGCATCTTTATTGCTGTGAAACATGAATACAGACCCTACTTTATCAACTGATAGAGAGTAGAGTCTAGGAAATTCATCTCTAAGACATACACCCTCTGACCAACAGTTAGACGAAAATCTAATTCTTCTACCATCCCCAATCTTGACCACAACATTACTCCTAAAAAGTTGCATAAAATCTGCCCTAGAAGCCACAGTGTGAATTATGTCAGCCCAAGTCTTGGACAACCTACTAGCCCTCACAGTAGAAGGAAACCATGCCCAACCTGGCTCCCTGTACTTTCCACATATAACATCCTTCCAAAGGGAATTCTCATCAGCACCAAAACTCCACCACCACTTCAGTAAAAGGCATACATTCATAATTCTAATTCTCTTAACACCCAGCCCCCCTATGTTTTTACTTTTAGAAACATCATCCCATTTCACCAAGTGCACTTTCCTCCTCAGATCTGAGCCACCCAAAAGAAAAGCAGATTGAATACTTTCCATCTTTTTTGCTACCATCTTAGGCATCTTGACGATTGAGAGATAAAAAATAGGTAGCAACATTTTCAAAATTTTATCATTAAAAGTTTTTTTTTAATTTTATTTGTTTTAACTTTTTGGAACGACTTTATAATGACTATTCTCGTAATGATAGAAATTCGTCTCTAAATTTTTTTGTTTATTTATTTATTTATACTTTTGAAGACAAAAAAATTTAATCCCTAAAACTTTTATTGTCATGGTTTTGACGGTGTGGAGCTTTATAAATACTGAATGTTACCTGCTCAACCATGGATCAATCTGAATTCTAGAGTAAGCTTGTTTTCATAATTTTACATTTATAATCTGTAACTCTAATTATATGTATATGTAATTGGCGGGGACGATTATCTTTGTATATCATGTATAACGTTTTCTAATCATAGTCAAAACATCATGGACATAATTTTAGTTTTAGGATAAATTACATAAATCTTGTGCTGGTGAGTGATTTACAATTATTATTTATTTATTCTTCTTTTTTGTGTTTTTCCCATAGGTGTTCTACAATTCCTAGCACTGAACAGTTTAAATGGGAATAAAGTCTTCTTCTTTTTTATTTTTTTTTTTGAACTAAAAAAATATATATATTCTTAGGCGTCGTTACGGTATCCGTGGGTCTAAATTCTAGAATAACCGATTGTCGACCTGATTTAACCCAATCTATAAGAAGAGACATATCACCGAGATACTAGTGGAACTCATCAACCATCCCAACAAAGTCAAGATTCGAGGTGTACAATGCGAGGTCTCGAAAAGAACTACTTAAAAAAAAGTCTTTTGATAGGGTCCAATTTATAACATGTTCGAACGTCGGTCCTTAGTAGGGAGCACATGATGACCAATCAAATAATTTCCCCTAAATAGAAATTGCCCCCGTGCATATACACTATATTTGGTGGGAGATTTGGAAAAGAATTTTGAGGGAAGAAAAAAAAAAAAAAAAAAAGGATTCCACTTACTTTTTTTTTTTTTGCCAAATTTCTTAACCAAACATAACGTTAGAAAACATGTGTTAATTCAAGAATTCATATCCAAAAAGCAAAAATCAGATGTGAGACCAATTTGAAGTACCACAGTAGCCCTGTAGACTTGTGATTTTCTCGGGAAACAAAGAAAATAAATGAAAGATTAATGAGTTAGTGGACAATGAACAATTAACTACAACGATTCACACAAATCCTGATCTTGAACAATAAAAGCCAATCCATAGCTTGTACAATCAGGCCATGTTTGTTTGGACGGACTAGATTAGCATTCCCACGACTAATAGTCTTAGGACTACGAATCCGTTAGATTATGTATCCTATCTTAATTAATAGTCAAGTTTAAAATAATTAGTCCGTACTTCAATTGTTTAACCAAACATTGGATTAATAATTTTATTGGACTATTAGTCCAATCCCAAGGTCATGTCCACCCAAACAAACATGGCCTCAAAGTACTAAGGCCATGTTTGTTTAGGCGGACTGGATTAGCATTCCCATGACTAATAATCCTAGGACTACGAATCCATTGGATTATGTATCCTATCTTAACTAATAGTCAAGTTTAAAATAATTAGTCCGTACTTCAATTGTTTAACCAAACATCAGATTAATAATTTTATTGGACTATTAGTCCAATCCCAAGCTCATATCCACCCAAACAAACATGGCCTAATTTCTTGATCTAAAATCTTCACTACATAAAAAATAAAAAATAAAAAAACCACTTGATGCTGAGCTAGTTTTCTATCTGAGACTACTCTAACTTTCTCTGTCAAAAGTGACAAAACCTAATCAGTCATCAACGTCGACGATTCGTCCACACTAAAATGGTTACGAGAATAGCAGAAACCGTCGATGCTAGATTTACATGGCGTTGATTTCCATTTTCTGTCAGAAAACGTGAAGGAAGTTGGTATTGCTCCTCATTAAAATATACTTTGGAAGGAAAACCATCTCCCAGAGAGATTTTAAGGCTTGGTATGTTTATCTTGGCAAATGAAATAGTGGTTTGTTGCTTCCCAGGCACTCTTGGATCTTTTTTGGGGTTAGATCCATTTGTTACACCAATCAAGTAGGTCAAACCAGGCAATCCTTGCAGGAAAAAGGTGTTGCTGAATCGCTGTATTTGATTAGGAGATTTGGGAAGGAATTTAAAAACGAAAAAGGAAAAGATATATGAAATTAAGTGAATTATAAATATATTTTATTCACATTACTTTTTTTCATTTCTCTTTTCAAATCTTTTCTTCAATCTCATTAACTAACGTTCCGTTGAAAGAGTAGGCTCTTTGAAAACCAGTCGCCCCCTTTTGCTTCAATTGAACCACGACAAACCAATCCTCGAAATTGATTTCTTCCCAATTGCATAGAGTAATCCGAGCTGTCCAACCGGCCCTGTAGTTCGTGGACACATGCCAATTAATGTGAACCATACAACTATCGCCACAAGGTAACGGTTTGGGGACATGGAAGTCTTTGATTATTTCCCAATTCACCGCCTTCAATGTTCTGTTGTCGAAAGGAACAAGAAGAGACCTGGAGGGAGAAGCAATGCTGGAGCATTTTTATTGCACTTTTTTGTGTCGCAACAACCACAAGCGCACGTGTTACAAGGTATGAACGACTCATTGCAATGAGCAGAGAAAGAAACACAACACCGATTATTTCTGTTTTTGGAGATGTTAGCAATTTAGGTCCAATCGACAGTTATTAATAGGGAGATTTAAATTAACTTTTAAAAAAACATTAGAAAAATTAAATTTTGTGATTGAGTTTTATACCTTAAACAGATAAGAACTTTTCTGGAGATAATTAATTAAAAAAGGAATGTAACAGAATATAATATGAATTTATTCAATTAAATTGTCACTTGTTATTAGTTACAAGAACTTAAATAAGGACACACACACAAAAAATGAAAATACAACAATAAACAAAAATAAGAGAAATGAGGGTTGGAAAAAGCTATCATTAATCTACTCCTAACAATTGCTAATTTGGACTATTCCTAAATAATTCTTCACGAGTTATGAATGGTTGTTGATGATTGATTTCCTTCTTTGTATCTCTATTATCCTATCTATAGGTTCAGCCAAATAAGAGAAAAAGATAACCTAAGCCCACGATTTCATCAACAAGCCCATAATTTTCTCAACATTATCCATATCTCATGTGTGATATATACGAACCATTTTGTAGATTTGGTACTTGATTTGATCCTAGCTCCTTGATCTCAGCAACTAACTTTTAAATTACTACAATTGCTAACTTTCTAACACTCTATTTAACATGTCATCATGTCACATTCTTAACATATCTGTCATGTTACGTTATCATTCCTATCTTCATAAATAATAATAATAAAAACGGATGTGGTCAAGATTATTCTTTAAAAATAGTTTATGATTTCAATCGATAGACTATAATCGAAATTGGCCATAATAAATAGGCCACAATCGACAGAAAAATAAAATGCGGTGCAAACAATACCCCCTCATTTAAGTGGATTGAATAATGAAATCTAATTAAATAATTATAAGGCGGTTTACTGCAATCGACAAAAAATATTTTATAGTGCAAACAATTTGAATTCTTGAAGAGTTGTATTACATCCATAGCAATTTTTAACATATCACTGTTGATTGGCGAACACTCCATCTTTGGCTTTGTTGAGTGACATAACAAAGAGCCACATCCCTTATTTTTAAAATAAAACAACTCTCTGTTAGGCACATTTTGGCTAATCAAAGAGAATTCACTACATATATATTTTTCAACCATTGTTGTTTTTCAAACTATATCATGAAAATTAATTTTTGGTGTGATCCACAAATCCAAAATGGATGTTGGACCTCAAAACTCACATAATTGAATGTTATAAAAAATTCATAAATTTTGACACTTTGAACAATGCCAAATAATTCACATTCAATAAACGCGAGTTCATAATTTTCAGCCATTTTTGGCTTACAAAGATGCCTCCAAGTGAATTTTTACCATCATTTTGTGATGATATTTTAACATTTTTTGAGAGAATGGGTTGTTCTTATTTTTTAGCCATTAATAGCTTCCCACTTTTTGTCACGTTTAGCAAAACATAATGCCCCCCAAGTGAACATTTATCATTAAAATTCTCAATATTTTTTTAGAGAAGGGGTCCCTTTTTTTTTTTTTTTTTAGCCAGTAATGGCTTATGAAAATTCTTCAAAGTTATATTATTTTCATGACTTAATGTGCTAACCCTTTGAGCGACATGCCTTGGCATTTTATGAAAGATTGGCTCTTCAAAAATATGTGTATTAACCCTAAGAGCCACATTATTTTCATATCTTAATTTTTCATTGGCCAATATGCCTTCTAATTTTTGCTTCCAATAATTAGAAAAAGTTGGCCTTTAAGTCGATGAATTTTTCTATCATAGTAATTTAAATATCTTTGCATCAAATAATATGGAGATGATGGAATTATTTAAAATCTTTGCATATAAAGAGAATTAATTTCTTCTTTAAGGCCTAAAATTTCACTCTAGCACCAATAAATTTCATCATCACAATGCCAAATCATTCTTTGCACATCATTTGGCATACCATTATCTTATCAATAAGCGGTAGAATTACCACCATAATATCGACAATTTTTAGAATATGAGGCATTCCATTAATAATTTGTATCTGTGGGAACACTGCCACTTCATTGGCAGTTTGCATCCATGGGTAAACAAGATGTAAACATGCCACTTGAAGGCATGATTTCATATGCATTAGTCTGCTTCTTCATTACCATTACTCTAAGTTAGAATGGTCCCACTGGGCGTGCCAATTTATGTTAGCAAAAAATTCAATTAAGGCCCAATCGATAGTGATTGATCGATAGACTTAAACTAATTTTCAAATACACATAAAAAAAATCAGACTTTGTGGTTGAGTTTATGCCTTACACAGATTAAGGACTTCCCTAGAGATAATTAAGTAAAGAAGGAATGGAACGTGACAGAATATGTATTTATTTAATTAAATTGTTACTTGTTACTAGTTATAAGAACTTGAACAAGAACAAAGAAATAAAAAAATACAATAATCGACAGAAAGAAGAGAAATGAGGGTTGAGAAAAGCTATCACTAATCTACTCCTAACAATTGTTAATTTAGACTAGTCCTAAATAATTCTTCACCAATTGTGAGTGGCTATTCATGATTGATTTCCTTCTTTGTATCTCTCTTGGCCTATTTATAGGCTTAGCCACATGAGAAAAAAAGATAACCTAAGCTCATGATTTTCTCAACAAGTCCCTGATTTCCTCAACATTATCTATATCCCATGTTTGATAGGAACCATTTTGTAAATTTAGTGCTTGATTTGATCTTGGCTCCTTGGTGTGAACAACTAACTTTCAAATTGCTGCAACGACTAACTTTCTAACCCTCCATTTAACATGTCATCATACCAAGTCTTTAATACATCTGTCATGCCACATTAGCATTCACGTCGACAGAAATAATAATAATAATAATGAATGTGGTTAAGATTATTCTTTAAAAATAGTTTATGATTTCAATTGATAGACTATAATTAAACTTGGTCATAATTAATAAGCCACATTCGGCAGAAAAATAAAATGTGGTGTAAACAAGGACGCGTGATGTTGCAAGCCACTTGCCAACTGGCAACAGCGAGGCAAACAGATTGAAGGCCGCTCGTGTCGCTTCATTTATAGTCGGAATTAACAAGTCCAAAGATTTTTCAATTGGCAAGGGTAAGTATCGGTTCTATTCAAATCCGATGGAAGTTACAGACTTGCACTTAAAAATCGATTTCGCTTTCGTTACATTCATGATTGACAGTAATAGGCTACTGTTCCTGCAACAGAATGGTAGCTTTCTAATTTTTTTTTCATCATTTTCCTTATCCGGGGGCAAATTGGGCATGATCGGCTTTTGACAATTCATGACGATAGAGAAATACAAATGTTGATAGTATTGGAAGGCCAGGCCATATTTGCAAATGACTATATGCTCCTCTCATTGTGAATATGAACTCCCCTCTCATCCACTCCCAACTTAAATTCCAATGGTCGAGCCGCCCCAACGAGCTATTGTTTTCCATGGTCACTTGAGCGAGATAATTGCTCCTATACGATTGAATCACATCGTAGGATATAGAAAGATCCATGTTTTGGAAAGGGAAAATTTTGGTTGTAAGAATTTTTGCTTTGTATTTCGAGTCCTTCACACAACATACATACATTGTGCTTGCTGTGAAGAGGGGGGAAAAAAAAAAATCAGAATGTAATAGAATGGGATTAAAGCATGGTCTTAAATATAGTAAATACGAATTAAGTCTTTATCTTTCCAATACTATTTAACACCCTAGTATACTAATTAAAATAAAAATTGAATGGATATCGGCTAGTTTCCTATACGTATTGGATCATAATCAATTCACAAGTCGATAATTCACAACTAATACTGTCAGTTCATAGTCATTGCCATCAATTCGACTAATGATTTTAAAAAATTCACCACTACGACCCAATTCTTGATACGTATCGTTTAATACGCTTGATACTGTTTTGTTGTGATCGATACTGATACGTCTACCAATGCTGTTATTTAAAACTATGGATTAAAGGAACTAAAACGGAGACTAATATGTTTTAAAGCAATTACAATGGTGAGTTAGTGTTGGGCATCGATATGCATCATTTTCAAGCTTTATTGTCCTGGGCATTGGAATCCCTAGTGGCTTAACGCCATAGTGAGTGCCTTTCCTCTCGATTTGTGCTTGAATTTGAGTTAAATCTCCGACAGTCTCACTCGACGTCTTCAAATCTGTTTGAGGATATCCACCGATGTATGTTCCATTCCCAACAAAATCCGGAAGATCATTACCGTCTACTAAAACCGTGCCACCTGTAAGGACTAATATCTCATGGTAGTGAAACCCAATGTACATTTTCCATGACTTAAGCGTAATAGTGTCAGTATTCAACATTGTCACGGTTTACTTAAAGGCACAACCTTGCACTGTCACATTTTTTAGATGGGGGAACTCTCTTTCCCAGGAAACAAACACATATGATAGCAAAATCCCATTGAAAGTGTATGTTGCAGAGGGTGGTACAACCTCATTTGCATCATTGCTGTAATCCTATGCTTCGTTAACCTGCATCGATGCCAAGAAAATCAAGAAATACATGGAGACTATTAATTTTGACAACTTTTTCTTATCTATGGAAAATTTGCTTTCGATGTTTTTGAGAATTTCAAAGCAGATTAGAGATGGAAGTGAAGCAGCTATTGAATTGTTTCAGATTTGTTGCAATAGTGTGTGATGTGATTGAGAAATTAAAGTGTTATTTGGGTTTAAAAGTGTATAAATTTAGTGGAGACTAAGTCAAGTGAAACCTCTGCCACAATGGTAGCGACAAAATTGGGGGTGCAAATTAATATTTTGAAAATTGAATTGATGAGCAAACCGAAAAAAGAGTTGGGTGGATGAATTACTGATTTAATCGTCGGGTCAAACCAGATTGAACCGTGACATCATACATATATTTAAATTTATATATATTAATATAAAAAAATATAATTTTAAAATTATTTCAAATATATATATACAAACCTAAATTTTCTTTATATTTTTTAAACATCCACCACTAAAGACAAAAAAAAAAAAAAAAAAAATAGAAGAAGAAGAAAGAAAAACTAATATGTGGCTCAATTTAAGTTATCAATTAAATTTGATATTTATTTAACTTTATTTTGCATTTTTTATCCTTTAATTTCTTGCAAAAACAAATTTTATATATGTTGAATAAATTAAAGTTACTGTATTGAATATCCAATTGGTTCTATGTCAAACCCCCTTGCCAACAACTATTAAATGCCTTCATTTTAAATATTTTAAGATATATATTTTTTACATAAATAAAACTAGTTTAAACATATATTTTGATATAGATATCGTTTTTAGAAATGTAAATTAAAATTCAGTTTGACAAAAAAAGGCATTGATATAAATAATTAATATGTGCTATATATTATAAAAGTCTTAGATAATTAAGTTGCATCTTGAGCCACAGTTCCGGTGTTCAACTCTTGCTAGCTACCTTTTTCAACACTTGATGGTATTGGAGAGAGTGCGCGCAAACCGGTCCGGTTTACCTCAATCCGCACCAGGTCACTTGATTTGACTGCGGGTTTGACCAATATAGCTTAAAAGGGCCGGTTTTTAAGCTAGTATGGATTTAAGAGTTGATTTGAATCGAAACCTAAATTGATCGGCAGACTAATTGGTTGAACCGGCCGATCTAGTCTTTAAAACCTTGCTGCAAACTATTCAATTTTTTTGGTAATTGTGGTATTGTGTAAATGACGAAATTATCCCTAATAGGCTATTACTCACCTTAAAAAAGTATTTATATTTATAGTAATGCTAGGTATCATGAAAAGTCTTTCATGAAAATGATCATGAAAGATTTGTGACATTTGGATTACACTTAGAATAAAGTATCACACATTAATCAAGGTAATCTAAGGATCACAAATTTTTCATGATCATTTTCATGAAAATTTTTTCATGAGCCCTAACATTTCTCTTATATTTAAGAAGTTATACTCTAACAAGTAGGAATACTTCTAAATAAATTTGGGGTGTGTCCGTCGGAAATAAAGTAAAATAAATTATATTATTTAAATAATAATAAAAAATTAGACTTAAACTTTTTTGGACATTAGGAGACATCCGTGCCTATCACTTACGCACAAATTAAACACTAGTATTGTAATATTTATGTTTATGTTTAATATATATATATATATATATATATATATATATTGAAAATTGCGATGTAGCAAGATTTCCAATTTCTTAGAATTACTTTGACTAGCGCTCAAATGAAAGTTGCGCGCTCTTGAAGAGATAAAATCGAAATTGATGCATAAAACTTGTTTGACACTGAAGAAAATAAACACTATGGGCATGTTTGATTGGAAGAATTAGAGTATGAGATTAGGATTATTAATTCGTGGGCCCAATTATCCTATGTTTGTTTTGACATTTTTTTTAGGATTATTAATCTAATGGATAGTTAATCCAACAAATTTATAGGATTATTAGTAATGGGATAGGGGTGGGATTGTGAATACCACACTAATTTCATAGGATTGTTAATACCTCACTATTAGTCTTGTGGAATCAAACATAGCCTATGAACACAATTACACCAGTAAAAAACCAAACAAGAAAACCCCTTCTATATGATATTGGTAAAGTTGAAAAAGTAAAGATCATTTGCCATGTACAAGGACAATAATGACACTACTGTAAAAATCATCCGAGGGTACCCACACACGTTAAACAGTATAGATCCTCATTCTCTTTGATCTAATTTCATGAGTACAATGTGAAACATAAAATATGCAATGTGATAAATGCACAATAATAATATGATGGATACACAACAGATGAATACATAATTTTTTTTTCTCTCTCTTTTTCTTTTTTTTTTTGTTTTTTTTTTGTGTGTGAAACTTTTCTTCTCTTTTTTTGTATTCTTGTTTTTTATTTTTATTTTTATTTTTATTTTGTTTTTGTTTTTGCTTTGTATTCATATTTATATATAAATACCATATATACTATATACATATACATATCCATATACACATAGACAAACTATATACATATACGGATACGTACATATACATACCTCTCTTCCTCCTTTGTCTTCTTCGAGCGTCGTGTTTGGCGCGTGATTTCAACAAATGCGACGCTTGATCTACACAGCTGAGCTAACCTTGAATTTTCAATGATTGCCTCGGCTTTCCCTATTTGGCTTCTTCTTCCTTCACCCTCTTCTTAATTGAGCCCTGTGAGAGTGAGTTAGAGCAGAAAACTGAGCAAAGATGAAAGGTTGCAAACCTTAGTCTGCTATAGCTCGAATCTTTTTTTATTTTTGACATGGCTCCTTCTTGCCATCCTTTTTCCCTTTTTCCCAGACTTCAATAATACATCAATCAAGATAATAGACACTAGCTCTTCCGAGCCTCAACAGAGTGCCCCTGCCGCTGCCTATGTTTTCCACTTCCATGCAATGTCAATCGAGTAAATGATGGCAGCACAGTCTGACATCGATGCCAACTCCTATACATTGAAATCTTGTGTGGAGACTGTGATCGCAGTATCCAACTTGTCACGCCATTTGCAAAGTAAAACAAATGAGGTGCAACGGCTAACATCACAACCCTCTCTATTCCAGCATATGCATCAAGACGCTCAGCGAGAGATTAGTTATTTGAAAAGGCAGAACAAGAAGTCGAAACAACAGGCAACAAACATGAAAATTTGCGGTGCCTTGGTGTTCCTTATTCGATGGTCGGCGGGGAATGATTTCCTTTGAAAATCCTGCAAATTCTGAGGCAGGGCCTTCGAAGCATTCCCCAAATTGAAACTCGAGATGAAGTGATTGACAGGAGAGTCGAGCGGTGAAGTTGTCAGCAAGTAAGGTCGTCGTGTAACCTTCGTCGTCGGACTGCCGTCAAAATCTTAGAACATTCCCCTTTTCTTTTTTTCTTTCTTTTTTTTTTTTTGTATTTTTTTCCTTTTTTTCTTTTTTCGATTTTGTTTCTTTTTTATGTTTTGCTTAGGAATGAACACCAATGTATAACTTCAGATTTTTCTTTGTTTTTTCTTTGTAATGTTTTAATCGGGGGCTTCACCCTAAATTCTTAATAAATTGAGTTTCATTTTTTGCACATCATACCATGAATGGCTTTGCACTTGAGCATTAAAATATTTTTCTTAAACTTGAATCTAAGAATGATTGATTTTCAACGATTTTTGAGTTTGGCATTGAGCCTTCAACTGACTAGAAATTAAAAAAAAAAAAAAAAAGACTCAATGAAAGAAAAATAAAGCAAAAGCAATCCAAACACACTTATTTACACTTGTTAGAACAAAAGGCACTCAAAACATGACTTAAAAGCACAAACCATTGAGCCTACGCAAATTATGTAGTTTTTCATTCTAGATTTATATCAAAATTGGCCGACCGACTAATTAATTGGCCGGCTAGATGATTAGTTGTCCAACCAGCTAAAAAATTGATTGGCCACCTGATTCATTAACCGGTCGGTTGAATGAACTAATGAACCGACTAAATAATTGGCCGGCCGGCTGAAACAATTTGGAAACACACCTGGAGTCAAATAAAAATCTTGGACGGCCGTCCGAATTGTTAGTTGACCGACTGAAATATGTAACATAAGACTCGAGAGTGCGGGAAGAAAATAGAATTCCCAGCTCGACTATGCCCCTAGTTCAATGGTTTGACTTTTTCTTCTTTTTTTGTTCTCTGCTAAAACGATTTTGACCAACATGAGAGCTAGGTTAGCATGCTTGTTCCACTCTCTGTTTTGAAATCATGTAAGTCAAGCTGTGAGCGGTGAAATTTTTTCTTTTCTGGGTCCAATGAATGATCTGGTTTTGTAGAAATAATTTTCGAGAAAATTAGTCAATTTCATTAAAAATCATCAAAACTTGTTTTTGCAAATGGTCATTACCCGAACAACATGAAATTAATCCTTGAGATGCACAAATCCAAATCTAAACTTGATCTACCTTGCAATTAAATTTGCCATAAATAAGAGATAGGACAACTGAATCGAGCAGAGATAAGGCAATTAAACATAGAGAGGACAACTAAGTCGAATAAAGATACACCAATCAAACATTGACAGGATGAGTAAGTTGAAAATAGTTGGGGCCGAAGTTCAGGATGAAGATGCCTACGTATCCCAAAGATAGGAATCAGGCTTTACGTAGTTCATGGGTAAGGCTCACTCGGGTATTAACATTCTCCTTTTATGCTCTAACTTTTGTAAAATCCGCTCTTCCAGGTTTTCGACCTTGCGGTTCTTTTTTTTTTTTTCATTCATTTTTTTTTTAATTTTATGTTCTAACTTTTGTCTAAGTCACCATTTCGGATTTCAGCCCAACGAGCTTCTCAAGGACAGTATTTTTGTTTTCTAGCTTGTTTTGATTGTGAGAATTTGAAGCCATCCAAATCCATGAGAATGACTACTCTTCCTGACCGAATAAACTTGATGATATAAGAACTCATCCAATTAGGTGTGAATTTTCCCCGAGGGTCATGATATGAGTTCGATTGTCCTTCTGCACTAAATCTTCTTCTCTTAGATTCTGGGATTTGATCTCCATTGGCTTAAGAAATGACCCAATTTGAATCTCTGATCACATCCAACCTTATTGCCCCTAATTTTAGGGTTGCTTCCAATCCAGTTGTCTCATATTCTAGTTGACTTTCAGACACTCTGAATCAAATTTTGAAAGCTAACAAGTCGGGCCTCAAGGTCAAACGGGATTCTACGCTGTACAATCTCAGGATCAATTCCAAGCATGTCTTTATTGGACCACGTAAAAATATTTTTTGATATCCTTTAATAAAACGACTAATCACTCGTGCTCCTCTGAAGACAACGTAGAACCAATCTGAACCAAGCCAAGATCCTTCTCAGTACCCACATTAACATAAATGATATCATCCATTAAGACCTTAGCACACATCTTTTCCTTCCAATTGATTAAATTTCAAATCCCGAGGAAATTTTTCCTTTTCGATTTCATCAGAGTTTTGGAAAAAAAATTTCAACATTTTTTGGTCAATGTAATGATTTAAAGGCATACAGAAGTAGGAGAAAATTACTGCATCTTCATTTAGAACTTTTAGCTCAATGGTTAAAACAGACTCAAAAGGAAGAGAAAATAGAGACATAGAAAGGACAGTGATGTCTAGGTTATCACCCCCGAAATCACCAAACTGAGACTTGCTAGAATGACTCATGCCTAATCCCAACTCTACAGACTTGATGGAATCAAACTCAAACTCAACACTCAATTCAAAACTCAGAATAAAACCATTCTCAATAGTTAAAGTGCAAGTCATCACCGGGTCTAGAATAAAATTCATGCAATTCACATGTGGTCCAACCCCAATCACAAAAATAATCACAGTATCTCCTGAGTTTACTGGTCTCGCGCTAGTCTCAAGATCTACCACAGAGTCTGCCAGTGTTAGATCCAAAACTTCTCTCCTGCTTCTTTGCTTTTTGATCACCCCATGGCCCAGGAAAACCATAACGAGGGAAGTGCATGCCGTAAGAATATCTTCTATAATATCCAATTCTAGCTCCAAATCATCATAAATAAATCAGTGCTCTCTGGAATAAGTTCCTCGGGTTTGGAAAGATGAGAAGGTGTGATATATATGCTAGGGTTGAAAGTGGGTAGTAGTGTATGGATGAGGTTGAGATGGAAAGGTAGTGGGGCTTGGTCATGGGGTGGCAATGGGTTGGTGGTGACCTTGGTTCATTGGGTTGGAGTTATGATCTTATTATCAATAAGATCTTGAATCTCAAAAAGGGAGATGCAACAATCGGTGTCATGACCGTATTGTTGGTGAAAGCCACAGTACTTGGTAGGATCATGGCTTTGTGGAAGTGAACTAGGAAGGGGTTGGGGATTAAGGAGCTTGAGGTGCTCATTTTCCACTAGAATTTCCATGGCACGGGTTAGAGACATGTAGAGAGGGTGAAACCTTCGGGTTCGAAGTCAGATTGAAGTGGTTGGTTGTGGGTCAACATCAGCAAAAGGGTTGGCCAATTTGGTAAAAGTGGTGACATTGTTGATCTCTAAGGGTAAGGAATTGGCAGTTGTGTTACTACTGATAGTAGCATTGGAACTGCGAGTAAATGTCTTTCTCACAGGCTCATTTCTTTTTGTAATATTCCCTGTTTAATAACATCCTCAATTTAAATCGCAATTTCATGGAGATCCTTAAAGTTAAAGAATGTGAGAACTATCATTTTCTGCAGTAATCTTCCATTGAGATTTTTCATAACCATGCAGACTTGATCTTTTTCCAAGGGTTGGTTTGTCATCATGCCAGCCTTTGCCCTCCACCTAGTGATAAATGCCATGAAGCTCTCGTTGGGCTCTTGTCGGGTCGCCTCTAGTTCTTGAGTGGTTCTTCAATCTGTGTATTATAGGAGTATTGTGTGACAAATGTTTCAGCTAACTCTTTCTAGTTTCCTTGACCGAATCATCTACCTTGGTGTACCAACTAGCAGCCACTCCTAATGTGGTTGTTCCGAACAAAGAAAGCTTTTGAGTTTGAGATAAGCCCATAGGCTTCAGAATGTTTAAGAATAGGCGGATATTGTAAAATCCCTATTTTTGAATACTTTAAGCTAAATTAATATAAAATAGTTAAATTGATACTTGGAAAAGAATATTTGATTTTACAATTATATGTATTAAAATGTAATTTAATTAGGGATCATTATATTTATCAAATAAAATTGATTTGGGGCAAAATTAAAACAACCATAAAATTTTTGTATATAGTTGGGCCAATAAAGAATTATAGTGAAACATAAGCAGCTGGTTAAAGGGATTTGTTATTGCCACCTGTGGAAGCTATAAAATAGACCCTTGAATCAACATTTGATTAGGATGATTAGTCACCTCCAAGCCTTAGTATAAAAGGAAATCAGTGGATGGCATAGGACTCAACGGAATTGGTAAGAAAAGAAAAGAGTCTTGGGAGATCAAGAAGGCTCGAAGAAAAAATAGGAATTAAAATTAAGGTGTGTTGTATTATATCTTAAGCAATCATAAAATATTTTGTAAATTATGCTTATAAATTATATTAACATTTTTAATTATATTATTTATTTGATGAACCTTATTTTGTGTAATAAAGAGAAACACATGGATATAACTATTTATTAAATATATTTTTGAGCAATTATTTTATAAGTGCTACCACGGAGGTCCCATGCCTTGGGGGATTTAAATAACCATTGGCTCTTTGATTAGTCACTTTGTGACCCTCTGCCTATCATGGATCCACTGACACTCTGTTTCTGGTATAGAGCAAAGTGTTGTACGGAGCTGAGTGCTACACTATTGTAGGAGCCACCTCTAGAGTTCATATGAGCTACCTCTTAAGTCCATACATCTGTTCTATTCCGTTCTGTACCACGGTTATGATTATTTTGTTTATATAATTTCTATATTATATGTCAAATGATTTTCGTATTATATATTCTGTATTTTAATATCAAACTTTGTTTAGCCCAATAATTATCCATGGTGATTTTTATACCTTCATGCTCTTAGTATAATATTTCTCACTCTACCATGTGCTTATAGTTATTTATCACTTTCAGGTGACATGTCAGGACCAGTGCGCGGGGTAGGCACAAGACACTTTGTAGACATAGTTCAGCTCTGGCAACGTAATTACATAGAAGTTCCAATGTATATGGTTTTACTTTATTATTAAATAAAGTTTTGGGTACCCTTCTATTTTACTCCACTGCTTTATTAATTTGTTAGGACTTCAGTTTTTATCTAGTCATGGGGCCAAACCTCCGGATACCGGGTTTAGGTCGTGACAAATGGTATCAAAGCAATGGTTTATTTTGTTTTGTAAATAAATAAATAAATAAATAAATCATTGGAGCTTAGGACACACATACATTTAACAAGTAGGATAGCGGGTGATTCATGCCTAAATATTATATTTTGTTAGTCGATTTATTTATATTATAATTTTATATGATTATATATATATATATATTTGTATAATTTAAATATTTATACTCAAGTAGTGAAGGACATTAGATAAAATATTATATCTTATAATATATGTATTATTATATTATATTTGTTATAGCAAAGAAGGAAAAGCAACAGTGGATGTCGGGCTCAAGCGCCCACCCAAGTGATAAAATAATTAAATAAATACAATTTCCAGTGTAGTATTCCAAAAAAAAAAATCTATTTTATTTGATAAGAAAGTTTGAGGATTTATACATAAAAATTATAAAATAAATAAATAATAATAGTAGGAAACAAATTCCTTCTTTTTTTACCAATTTCGTTGAGTCCTATGCCATCCACTGCTTTCCTTTTATGAGGTGACTAATCATCCTAATCAAGTGCTGATTCACGGGTCTATTTCATAGCTTCCATAGGTGGTAGTAACAAATCCCTCCAGCTAGCTGCTTACATTTCACTATAATTCTTTATTGGCCCAACTATTTATATTAATTTTATGGTTGTTTTGGCCCCAAATCAATTTTATTCGATACATATAATGATCCCTAATTAAATTACATTTTAATACATATAATTATAAAATGAAATATTCTTTTCCAAGTATCAATTTAACTATTTTATATTAACTTAGCGTAAAGTATTCAAAATTAGAGATTTTACAATATTCCATTCTTTTAAAATTTTGTCCTCGAAATTGATTTATAGATATGTCTTTTCATCTCCATTGCGCACTCTAATACATTTGTTTCCTAGTATTATTATTTATTTATTTTTATAATTATAATTTATAAATCCTTGAACTTTCTGATAAAATAAAATAGATTTATTTTTATTTTTATTTTTTTTATCACAAAACAAAATAAACGATTGCTTTGATACCATTGGTTACGACCCAAACCCGGTATCTAGAAGTTCGGCGCCACGACTAGATAAAAACTGAAGTCCTAACAAATTAATAGAGTAGTGGAGTAAAATAGAAGGGTACCCAAAACTTTATTTAATAATAAAGTAAAACCATATACATTGGAGCTTCTATGTAATTACGTTGTCAGAGCTAAACTATGTCTACAAAGTGTTTTGTGCCTACCCCATGCACTGGTCCTGACATATCACTAGAAAGTGGTAAACAACTATAAGTACATGCCAGAGTGAGAAATATTATATTAAGAGCATGAGGGTATAAAAATCACCATGGATTATAATTGGACTAAACTGTAACACCCCAAAATAAATATGACAAACCCATTTCATTTGCAGAAAGAGAACTGAAACAATATACTTCCATTCATCAGAGTTAATTTACAAAATAGGCACATGCATTACACATTCGTAAGCTCTACCCTGAATCTATAGCATGTGACACCAAAATAAATAATCAACGAAATAAATGCCCTACAAGCTTACAACTTTTCAAGACGATGTTTGGTTATAACAAAACGAGTCAAAAGCTCAATACAAATAAAACCCTAGGCTTGTACAAAATAAACAAAAGTGAGCTCCCAGCTCCACAATCTTCCCAAGCTAATTCCTTGGCGGAGGCATGTCACCAACACCTGAAAATAGTTGCCCAAGTAGGGGAGCCAAAGCCCAATAGAGACAATCTAACACAATATATGAATCTTAACAAATATATAAATATGAAGTGTATATACAACGCATGTGACAATCATTTACAACTCTTTCACAAAACCATGCCATGCCATGCCAAGATTATAACACTATCCATGTTATCTTAACTCTTTTCTAACTCAATTCATTTTATCACAATCCATGAGTTATCTCCATTTGTTACAGTTAACCAAACTGTGAATACACTTTAGAGGGTTTTAAATCAATATATTCATCACACCAACACTTCCATTTGACATTTTACGAAAATTTCATCTACGAAAATCGGCACCCATGTATAAACAATGTTTTCAGGACTTTCACCCTGGACACATAGGCCAACTTAATTAAATGGAGTTCATCCCCCTTTCTCCTCCCAAACATAGAGTATATCCATTTTCTTCTCCCAAATATCATACATAAACAATGTATTAAACACAGTCATTGTCAATAACAATCAATAAGAGTTTAGTTTCAATTTGCCTAATCCAATTGCAATTGCTACAACAATCATAACTATCCTCCACCGATAGCCCAAAACAGATATTTCTAAACAGATATACAAACTTTACAACAGATAAATTATCCAAATTTCCATAGGTGTGAGATAATACATATCTAATTCCACATTTTACATAAACATCCATCCAATTTCATATTTCCATGATCAATTTCATTATTTATACAAAATAATCCTTTAAGAAGTTTTAGGACAAAAACCCATTTTCGTCCAAAACTTAACCCATGTGCCAAAATCAACGATCCCAACACCACACAACCTCATATCTACACTCATAATCATTCTCAACACATACACTTGAAAACCCCTCTTTTGATTTTAAACCAAAACCCTACGTTTGTTCAAAATCACCTCAAGTTCCAACGTTTCTTACACATCAATGAATAACCAAGTTAAAAACCATATGCGAGTGTAAAAAAATCCCTACCTCAAAGTGAGAAGACGAGCAAGCAAAGGGAAGACTTCAAAGACACCGAAACCTACTTTTGTTCGGATGAAAAGAGAGCCCACGATGTTCTGTACCTTTTTAACAAAAACACCAAGTTAGAGAGATCACTAGATTTAGGTGAAAAATTAGAGAGAAGGTAAGTTTTAGAGAGAGAGAGGGTTTCAACTTTAGGGTTTTGAGAGAAATGGATATGAAAAAGTGTATAAAAACTCATTTTCGCGAACAAATATACGCACAATCTGCACAAGCGCAAGAAGTAACGCTCGAGCGTCAGACACAATAAGTTGTTCCGCTCGAGCGTAGAATACACACATCCAGTAGTTTTGCAGACAGAATAACATCGCTCGAGCGCAAGAATAGCCGTTCGAGCACACATGCGCTCAAGCGTAGGAAACGCCGCTTGAACGTAAAATACACTCTCCTAGTAGTTTTGTAGGCATACAAAAGTACTGAGAGTTTGGAAAGCCCGCTCGAGCACAAGATGTGCTGCTCAAGTAGAAGAGCAAAATTTTAGGCAACAAGAGTTGGGAAACTGAACAACCAACCTGTTCCAAACACAACCACAACAATCCCATAGCCAAGTTTAAGAGAAAAGAAGGTAAACAAGACATGTTCAACAGTATGAAACCAAGAAACCTGTATTCAAATTACAACAAGGGTCGAGTCAAAACCGGAGTCACTATAGCCTCCCCTCCTTAAAGAATTTCAGCCCCGAAGTTTTAAATCAAGTTTTATAGTTATGTTTAAACCAAACACAATAACGATAGATAATCAATTCCAATACCATGACCCATTCTCCCAGTCACCTATTTCCATCAACATAAGTCCCAATGTTGAAAGTAAAATCCACATTTCCCAAAACATTTACAATGTTTAAGTTAAATTCATATTTCTAAAACATACACAACATATACAATGTTCCTACATATCCAAAATATATACAATATTTTCATATTTCATTAGCATAACAAAGTTCCATTACATGCTCACACATCAACAAATAAGTTCAAATATTTCTCATGGACTTCCAACTCGCGTTCCTAAATTACTTCCTTAACCCCGTGATGTTTCCACAATACATTAACTAAGGGAATTGTCTTACCCCGCAAGACTTGATCCCGTGTATCCAAGACTCTCACCGGTCTCTCCTCATACGAAGCATCCTCATCTACCTCTGGGTCGGTCCAATCCAACACATGCGATGAATCTGTCTCATACTTCCGAAGCATGCTAATATGAAACACATCATATACCCCAGAAAGCTATGGCAGCAAGGCCAAACGGTAAACTACCTCTCCAATCCTCTCAAGGATCTCAAAAGGCCCAATAAACCGAGGGGACAACTTCTCACTCTTTCCAAACCTCATCAAACCTCTCCTAGGTGATATCTTCAAGAACACGTGATCTCCCCCCTCAAAAGACAAGGGTCTCCTCCTACGGTCGACATAACTCTTCTAGCGACTCTAGGTTATAGCTAACCTCTTACGGATATGTGCAACCTTCTCCGTCGTTTCTCAAACTAACTCTGAGCCCAACATTTGTGCATCACCCACCTCGGCCCAACACACAAGAGATCTACACGATCGACCATACAAAGCCTCAAACGATGCCATACCAATACTCGACTGTAAGCTATTATTATAGGCAAACCCCACTAAGGGAAAATGTCTCTCCCACGAACCCTTAAAGTCAAAAACACAACCCCGAAGCATATCCTCTAAAATTTGAATGGTACGCTTTGACTGCCCGTCAGTCTGAGGATAATACGCTATGCTAAAAGTCAGTTTAATGCCCAAGGCACTCTGTAAACTCTGCCATAACCGGGCTGTGAAACACGGATCTCTATCCGAAACAATCGTCACTGGGACCCTGTGCAACCTCACTATGTCCCTAATGTAAAGGTCGGCAAGATAATCTACTGAGTCACTTACGCACATAGGTGTAAAGTGTGCCAACTTAGTCAACCGGTCAACTACCACCCAAATGGCATCATTACCCCGTTGAGTCCTCAAAAGGCCCACAACAAAATCCATCGTGACATGCTCCCACTTCCACTCGACTATAGGCAAGGGTTGCAACAAACTCGCTGGCCTTTGATGTTCGGCCTTCACTTGTTGACAAGTAAGCCACTTAGACACAACCACATCCTTCTCCATACCTCTCCACCAAAACTGACGAGTAAGGTCATGATACATCTTTGTGCCTCCCGAATGCACCACAAGGCGTGAATGGAAAAACTCATGGAGTACTTCCTCTCGGCAAGACTCAGGTACAAACAAACAATCATAGTATCTCACACTCAAGTCAGGATATACATTCAACTCTCTTTCTACCTTCCCACTGGAGATCTTCTACCGGAGAAATTTTGCCTCAAGGTCACCCTTCTGTGCTTCTATCACTCGGTCCACAAGTGTGGGTTGCACAACTACCGAAAACAAGGCTGCAGACTTAACAGACTCGCTGAGATGCAAGTCAAACTCCCCAATAGCACCCAACATCTCCCATTCTCGGTTGGTAATACAAGCTACACTGCTAATAGATTTCCTACTCAATGCATCGGCCACAACATTGGCCTTTCTCGGTTGATAGTGCAACTTAAAGCCACAGTCTTCTATGAATTCCATCGACCTCTTCTGCCTCAAATTCAAGTCCTTTTGTGTAAATAGATATTTTAGACTCTTGTGATCCAAAAACACCTCAAACTTCTCACCATACAGATAATGTCTCCAAATCTTTAGGAAAAAAATCACCGCCGCTAACTCTAGGTCGTAAATAGGGTAATTCATCTCATGTGTTTTTAACTGCCGCGAGCCATAGGATACTACATTTGCCTCTTGCATCAAAACACAACCCAAACCTTCCCGTGAGGCATCACAATACACCGAATAGCCCAAACCCCTCTCTGGAATAATCAATATTGCAGCAGTGGTAAGTCTAATCTTAAGCTTTTGGAAAGACTTCTCACAAGTCTCATTCCACACAAACTTAACTCCCTTCCTTGTCAGTCTAGTTAACGATGAAGCTAATATAGAGAAATCTTTCTCGAACCGGTGGTAATACCTGACCAACCCCAAGAAACTACAGATCTCAAAAGCATTCTTAGGTTGTTCTTAGTCTTGCACTGCCTCTATTTTAGATGAATCTACAGTCACCCCATCTCCGGATACCACGTGGCCTAAGAACTTAACTTCTCTCAGCTAGAATTCACGCTTCCCAAACTTTGCATATAATTTGTGGGCTCTAAGTAACTCAAGTACTACCTGTAAGTGTTCCTTGTGTTCCTCCTTAGAGGGTGAGTAAATCAAGATGTCATCCACAAAGACGACCATAAAACGATCTAGAAATTCTCGGAAGATCCGATTCATCAAGTCCATAAACATAGCTGGTGCATTGGTGAGCACAAAGGGCATCACTAGAAACTCATAATGGCCATACCGCGTACGGAATGCTGTCTTCGGGATGTCCTCCTCCCTTATTCTCAACTGGTGGTAACCCGATCTTAGGTCTATCTTAGAAAAGCAACAAGACCTCTTCAACTTATTAAACAAATCATTTATACGAGGTATTGGGTACTTGTTCTTAACAATTACCCAATTCAACTTCTGGTAATCTATACAAAGTCACAAAGCACCATCTTTCTTCTTGGCAAAAAGGGTCGATACTCCCCTAGGTGATGTACTAGGGCGAATAAAACCCTTATCTAATAACTGTTGGAGTTGAATCTTCAACTCACTCAACTCGGCGAGTGCGAACCTATACAGTGCCATAGAAATCGGGGCCATGCCAGACACTAAATCAATAGAGAACTCGATCTCTCGATGAGGTGGTAAACTAGTAAGATCGTTTAAAAAAACATCCGGGTATTCACAAACTACCCTTGGAAACTCAACTCAGACTTCATCACACTCAGTACTCAGGAAGTTAGCAAGAAGGCAACTAAGCTCACTCCAACCACGCAGATCATATACCGGTAATAAGACTCTATCCACCCTACCCTCCAAGAAGTAAAAGCAATCACCACTCAGAGTCTATACAATAACCCTCTAACGGTAGCAGTCTATAATAGCCCGATATGAAGACAACCAGTCCATACCCAATATAACTTCAAAGCTAGGCATATCAATTAATGCAAATGCAAATGGAAGTCGATGACTGGCAACCTTTATATCACAATCCCAACACCCTTGTTTCAAGACAACCTCACCACCAATAAGTGACTCTACACAGATAGGGGATGCTAACTAAGCCAACTTTAATCCCAAAATTGATGCAAATGCAGACGAAATAAATGAATAAGATGCACCCGTATCAATCAACACATTAGCAACTGAATTGCAAAACAAGAAGGTATCTCTCACTACTGAAGGTGCTGGTACTAGGTCCAGCGCAATAACAGTATACACATGCCCTGTAGGCCTCTGTTTAACCTGCTCACCCCTCAGAACATAAGCCTGATGCACTGACTGAGCCGAAGAGGCTTCCTAATTGACCCTTGAGGCCTTCACCGACTGTGCTGACTGGTGACTCTGTGTCTGCCTCGAACCAGACGCACTAGGTGTGCCACCCAACTGAGGGAAAAATCTCTTCATATGCCCTGCCTACCCACACTGATAACAAGTAAGTAGCTGCTCTCTCTCCTAACTCTAGCGTTGAGAACGAGCCGAAGATAATGCTAACCTTTGCCCTCCTCCTCTGTGTGAGCAAGCTAGAGACTTGTGGCCTAACTGACCACATTTGAAACAAGTAATGTCTCCCTGACCACCACTTCCAGAACCCGAGCTTGGCACTGGAAAAGTAGACCTCGACTGAGATCCCTGGGATAGTTGTGGGTTAGAACCTCTCTACCTCTTATTATCGGCCTGCACATCCTGACTCCTCTTGGAGCCCTTCATTCTCTCCTCCTATATTTGCATCATGGTCTCAAGTTGAGTCGCCACCTCCACAAGGTGTTCATAATCTCCAATCATCGACCTAGCCACCTTGAACATTAGCCTGGTCCTCAACCTCTTCTCAAACTACAGACAATGACGCTCCTCAGTTGCCACTAACTCTAGTGCAAACCTAGAGAGGCTAGTGAATATGGCCTCAAACTCAGCCACTGGTGTGCTCAATTATACCAGCTTGGAAAACTGGTCTCTCAACTTCTCCCTAACTGTGGGAAATAGAAACTTGTCCTGGAAGACGCTAAAAAAAGCCTCCCATGTCACCCTAATACGTCCACGTGTATACTTCCACCATTGACCTGCATCTCCCTTCAGCTAGAAGGATGCCAAGGTCACTCGCAACTAGTCGTCCTCGATGCCAAGCATCTCGAATGTTTTCACCATCTGTTCTAGTCACTCATTTGCCTTCAATAGCTCCTTGGCATCACCCACAAACTCATCCGGATTCGACCAAAGAAACTCCCGTTTCAAGAAAGACGGCCTTGTCTCAGCTACTTGGGCCTGGACTTGATTCTCAGCTTTGAGATTGTCCATAAACTCTCATAATGCTCCGGCCATTTCACGGTCCACGGCGCCCGTGGCCTGCTGACCAACCGATCGGCCACATTGCTTGACCAACCCCTTCTTTCTGCACTAGAATTTTATTCGGTAAAGGCACCTCATGCCTCATAAGCCTACCACGCCTACCACTGCCACGTCCACATCCTGACATCCTAATGATGGTAATTAAAGAGATTAGCACATTTACAAAAGTGTCGAAACTAATTCACTCATGTCCTAATGTAGTGGACAACAGTAATTCATTCCACATAAGCACGTAGTCATATAAACACATACGAATTTCGTTCCCGAATAATGACCCTCCCGCGGCGTTGCCAGAGTTCCAATTAGAAACAGCAGTGATCAAGTGCTTTTCTAATAGGACTTTTAGAAACCTGTAGACTCAATCAACATCCTAGAAATTAAATTTCATACCTATATAATCACATAAGCATGTTATCATAAAAGCACATATCGTTCGTGCTAAAGTATCTAGCAAGCAAGGCAAACCCATTGTGGAACTAACCACTTCCCACGTACCCAAAGTATTCAAACCCGGCATGCTCTGATACAAAGTTGTAATGTCCCAAAATAAATATGACAAACCCATCTCATTTGCGGAAAGAGAACTGAAACAACATACTTTCATTCATCAAAGTTAATTTACAAAAAGGGCACACGTATTACACATTCGTAAGCTCTACCCTGAATCTATAGCATGTGGCACCAAACTAAATGATCAACGAAATAAATGCCCTATGGAATTATAACTTTCCAAGACGATGCTTGGTTACAACAAAACGAGTCAAAAGCTCAATACAAATAAAGCCCTAGCCTTGTACAAAATAAATACAAAATAAACAAAAGTGAGCTCTTAGCTCCATAATCCTCCCAAGCTAAAACCTTGGAGGAAGCATGTTACTAACACTTGAAAAAAGTTTCCCAAGTAGGGTGAGCTAAAACCCAGTAGAGACAATCTAACACAATATATGAATCTTAACAAATATATAAATATGAAGTGTATATACAATGCCCGTGACAATCATTTACAACTCTTTCACAAAACCGTGCCATGCCATGCCAAGATTATAACACTATCCATGTTATCTTAACCCTTTTCTAACTTAATTCATTTTATCTCAATCCATGAGTTACCTCCATTTGTTACAGTCAACCAAACTGAGAATACACTTTAAAGGTTTTCAAATCAATATAGTCATCACACCAACACTTCCATTTGACATTTTCCGAAAGTTTCATCTGCGGGAATCAGCATCCATATAGACACAATGTTTTTGGGACTTTCACTATGGATGCAGAGGCCAACTTAATTAAATGAAGTCCATCCCCTTTCTCCTCTCAGACATGAAGTACATCTCCTTTCTCCTCCTAAATATCATATATATACAATGCATTAAACACAGTCATTTTCATTGGCAATCAATAAGAGATTAGTTTCAATTTGCCTAATGCTCATGCAATTGCTACAACAATCATGACTATTCTCCACCGATAGCCCAAAATAGATATTTCTAAACAAATATACAATCTTTACAACAGATAAATTATCCAAATTTCTATTGTTGCGAGATAATACATATCAAATTCCACCCTTTACTTAGACATCCATCCAATTTCATGTTTCTATGATCAATTTCATTATTTATACAAAATAATCCTTTAACAAGTTTAAGGGCAAAAACCCATTTTTGTCCAAAACTCAACCCATGTGCCAAAATCAATGATCTCAATACAACATAACCTCATATCTACACTCATAATCATTCTCAACATATACACTTGAAAACCCCTCTTTTGATTTTAAACCAAAACCCTAAGTTTGTTCAAAATTACCTCAAGCTGTAATGTTTCTTACACATCAATGAATAACCAAGTTAAAAACCATATGCGAGTGTAAACAAATCTCTACCTCAAAGTGAGAAGACGAGCAAGCAAAGTAGAGACTTCAAAGACACTGAAACCCACTTTTGTCAGGATGAAAAGAGAGCCCACGATGTACTGTACCTTTTTAATATAGGCACCAAGGTAGAGAGATCACTAGATCTAGGTTAAAAAGTAGAAAGAAGCTAATTTTTAGAGAGAGAGGGTCTCAACTTTAGGGTTTTGAGAGGAATGGATTTGAAAAAGTGTGTAAAAAGTCATTTTCGCAAACAGATATACGCATAGTCCGCTCAAGCGCAAGAAGTGACGCTCAAGCATCAGACACAATAAGTTGTTCCATTCGAGCGTAAGAAATGTCCGCTCGAGCACAGAATACACACATCCAATAGTTTTGCAGACAGAAGAACATCGCTCGAGCTCAAGAATGGTTGCTCGAGCGAATGCCCGCTTGAGTGTAGGAAACACTGCTCGAGCGTAAAATATACTCTCTCTATAGTTTTGTAGGCCTACAAAAGTACTGAGAGTTTGCAAAGCCCGATCGAGCACAAAAAGTGTCGTTTGAGTGCAAGAGCGAAATTATGGGCAAGCAGAGTTGGGAAACAGAACAACCAACCTATTCCAAACACAACCACAACAATCCCATAGCCAAGTTTAAGGGAAAAGAAGGTAAGCAAGACATGGTCAACAGTACAAAACCAAGAAAGCCATATCTAGATTACAACAAGGGTCGGGTCAAATCCGAACTCATTATATAAACAGAGTTTGATATTAAAATACAAAATATATAATACAGAAATCATTTGACATATAATACAGAAATCATAACAACAAAATAATCATAATCACGGTACAGAATAGAATAGAACAAATGTATGGACTGAAGAGGTGGCTCGTACGAATTCTAGAGGTGACTCCTACGAATTCTAGAGGTGGCTCCTACAAATTCTAAAGGTGGCTCCCACAATAATGTAACACTTAGCTCCGTACAACACTTTGCTCCACACTAGAAATCAGGGTGTTAGTGGATTCATGGCAGGCAGAGGGTCACAACGTGACTAATTGAAGGGCCAATGGTTATTTAAGCCCCCAAGGCATGGGACCTCCGTAGTAGTATTTATAAAATAATTGCTCAAAAATATATTGAATAAATAGTTATGTCCACGAGTTTCACTTTATTATACAAAATAAGGTTTGTAAAATAAATAATATAATTAAAAATGTTAATATGATTTATAAGCATAATTTACAAAATATTTTATGATAGCTCAAGATATAATACAACTCACCTTAATTTTAATTTCTACTTTTTCTCAAAGCCTTCCTGATCTCTCAAGACTCTCTTCTTTTCTTACCAATTCCGTTGGGTCCTATGCCATCCACTGCTTTCCTTTTATACTAAGGCTTGGAGGTGATTAATCATCCTAATCAATTGCTGATTCAAGGATCTATTTCATAGCTTCCATAGGTGGTAGTAACAAATCCCTCCAGCCAGCTGCTTACATTTCACAATAATTCTTTATTGGCCCAACTATTTATATTAATTTTATGGTTATTTTAATTTGGCCCCAAATCATTTTTATTTGATAAATATAATGATCCCTAATTAAATTACATCTTAATACATATAATTATAAAATTAAATATTCTTTTCCAAGTATCAATTTAACTATTTTATATTAATTTAGCTTAAAGTATTCAAAAATAGACTAGTGAAGGACATTAGATAAAATATTATATCTTGTAGTATATGTATTATTATATTATATTTGTTATAGCAAAGAAGGAAAAGCAACAAAGGGTGTTGGGCTCAAGCACCCACCCAAGTGATAAAGTAATAAAATAAATGCAATTACCAGTGTAGTATTTCAAAAAAAAAAAAAATCTATTTTATTTGATCAGAAAGTTCGAGGATTTATAAATAAAAATTATAAAAATAATAATAATAACAGTAGGAAACAAATGTATCAGCGTGTACAGCAGAAATGAAAAGACAAATCTATAAATCAATTTCGAGGACGAAATTTTAAAAGGAGGGAATATTGTAACATCCCTATTTTTGAATACTTTAAGCTAAATTATTATAAAATTGTTAAATTGATACTTGGAAAAGAATATTTAATTTTATAATTATATGTATTTAAATGTAATTTAATTAGGGATAATTATATTTATTGAATAAAATTGATTTGGGGCCAAATTAAAACAACCATAAAATTAATATAAGTAGTTGGGCTAATAAAGAATTATGGTGAAATGTAAGCAGCTGGCTGAAGGGATTTGTTACTGCCACCTGTGGAAGCTATGAAATAGACCGTTGAATTAGCACTTGATTAGGATGATTAGTCACCTCCAAGTCTTAGCATAAAAGGAAAGCAGTGGATGGCATAGGACTCAATGGAATTGGTAAGAAAAGAAGAGAGTCTTGGGAGGTCAGAAAGGGTTGGAGAAAAAGTAGAAATTAAAATTAAAGTGTGTTGTATTATATCTTGAGCTATCATAAACTATTTTGTAAATTATGCTTATAAATTATATTAATATTTTTTATTATATTATTTGTTTTACGAACCTTATTTTGTATAATAAAGAGAAACCCATGGATATAACTATTTATTAAATATATTTTTGAGTAACTATTTTACAAGTACTACCACAGAGGTCCCATGCCTTGGGGGACTTAAATAACCATTGGCCCTCTGATTAGTCACTTTGTGACCCTTTGCCCATCATGGATCCACTGACACTCTGATTTCTGGTGTGGAGTAAAGTGTTGTAGGGAGCTAAGTGCAGCACTATTGTAGGAGCCACCTCTAGAGTTTGTACGAGCCAGCTCTTGAGTCCATACATCTATTCTATTCCGTTCTGTACCGTGGTTATGATTATTTTATTTATTTGATTTCTGTATTATATGTCAAATGATTTCCGTATTATATGTATTCTATATTTTAATATCAAACTTTGTTTAGCCAATAATTATCCATAGTGATTTTTATACCCTTATGCTCTCAATATAATATTTCTCACTCTGCCATGTGCTTATAGTTGTTTACCACTTTCAGGTGACATGTCAGGACCAGTGCGTGGGGTAGGTGTAGACACCCCATTTTTTACCATCCTTAAGGCTTGGACGTCATCGTTTGTGCACTCGATGATTGTGCTTGTTTGTATTCGTTTTGAGCTCCCGAAGTTCTCAATGGAACGCCTTGTCTTTGAGCCTTTAAACCCTATTTGTTTTGTGCATGTTTTTGGACCAAGAGCTTGTTGCCTCTAGTTTGGAAGAGTGGGTGATCTGTCGGCCAGCCCCAAAGGCTGTTGGCCATGGCTTGTGCTTGTCAGCTACGAGTGGTGGCCGACGGCCATTGGTCACTTTTTCTAGATATTGGTTGCTAGCAATGCCAACTGTTGCTCATTGAGCTGCATCTCCAAACACGTGTATGGTTAGATATTTCTAAGCTCAAGACTTTTTTTTTTCTACATATAGGGTGGTTCCTCCCCCATTTTTCATTGTTAGCATTTTTAGAACAAAAATATTTCTCTCTCCCTCTCTCTCTCTCTCTCTCTCTTGTTATTTTGCACACATTTGCCTAGTTTCTCTTAGCTTTTGCATACCAACCCTTAACTAAATACTCTTACCTTTGGACTGAGATAACTTGGGTCCTTCTTTGAGCTCTAGAAGGTGGTTTGAGCTTGGATTATTGGCTATTTTGTGCTTTGCTTTGAAGGTATAGCACTTGCCTTGTTTCTACTTGCTTTATACACTTGTTTTTCCATCCTTTTAAACTGTTTTAAGGCTGGTTTTGACGTGTAAAAACCTCTGTTTTTATGACCTAAAAATGGTGGTTTGAGGCTATTTTGAGTTAAGGGGTTGTCCACCCTTTTTGCTTCTTAGCTTGTTAAGCTTTTGTGCTAATATTCACCACTTTCAAAAAAACTTTTTTGGACCTTTTAACCACTAAATTTCAGAGGTTTTTCAGTGGTAAAAATCAACTTTTGAAGTCCAAAATTGGAGGGATTAGCCTCCCATTCTTTTGTCTTGTTTGCATGCCTAGTTAGCTTCATGAGTTAGCATGTTTTTCTAGCTTAACTTAACTCTAGTCCATCATGTTTTTGCCTTTGTTTGACCTGTTTTGGCTCTATTTTAGGTTGGTTATTTCATTTGAGCCTTGTATTCCATAGTTGTAGTGTTAATTCCTTCACTAGCTTGGTGTTTTAAGGCATTTACCACCATTGTTTTGAGTTAATAGCATGCATTAGTGTTGTTTTGCACCTAATTTCAGCATTGTAATCGCCACAATCTCCCTCAATTCTTCACTCTTTTGTTTTTCTTTGAAAGTGGTTTCAAACCACTTGTTTGCCTAGGTGTGAAATAGAGGTGCTACACCTAATGGTTTAATCCCTTAAGGGATTCATTACCAATACTGTAATACCTCTTTCATGCCCAAAACACCTTGTGGTTTGAACCTTCTTTCCATTAGAGGATACTCACTAGCGGACTAAATTGATTAAAGAATGATTTAGTAATTAAAATGAGTAAAGAAAATTGCATAAGTAAAATAGGCACGATAAGCATCTTTTGTGTTGCATCGCATGTGTTTGAATCGGACGTTAATTCGAACATAAGGAAAATGTAACATTTCATACTCAAAAGTGATGAAATGTGCCACTTTCCTTGGTCACCATTACGCTTGATCATGCATGATAGGGTGGTGGTCCTTTTGAGTCTTGTTTTGCACTCATTAACTTGTACAAACTTGGTTCCTTAGCCATCATGCATGGAAATTGCTTGATTGATGGTTTGAGGGCCAAGAGTTACACTCATTTGAACTTGTTTGATGATAAGGAGGGCAACAGTACAAACAACCCTTGAGAATATATTGTTTTTCCTCTGTTTGCTCTTTATTGCAGCAAGAGGAAGTTCAGGTCACCAGTGGTAGCCGACCGACCACCATTGGTACGGCCCCATGTCGGCCACCAATGAAATTTGCACAGTATGTTGGTAAGGTGGAGCAGAGGTAACCTGGAAGTTGGCAGAATTTTCAGTGATCAAATGTGCAAACAGAGGCTTGCAACAGCAAGGTAGTGGCTTTTTAGGGTGAAGGATCAAGCATGCATGCATTCCTCGCTTCCCGAGATTAGCTAGCTGGTTTAATTAGCATTAGATCAATCATGTGTTGTAATTAATTAGTTGTAGCTAATTAAAGTATTATAAATGATTAGTTAGTTTAACTAGTTATTTGATTTCAATTTTTAATAATTAATCGGCTAGAATAGTTAATTAGTTTCGGTTTGTAATAGTTAGCTTAATTAGCGTAGCTAGTTGGTTAGCTTATTCATTCGGACCCCCCTTCGTGAGGGCGTAATGTTGTAATGACTGTGCGTGTGTGCGTGTGTGTATGTCTTCCAATCTCACGTCTTTCTCCCTTTTATTTACCCGCTTTTGATGGTTAGATTAGGGACATGTTTTAATTAGCATATCGCATGCTTCCATCCATTCATTTGTCTTGCATGCACCGAGGCTCGGTGCATCATCCAAACTGCATCGTCATTTCAATATATTCTTTGAATACGTGTTTAAATTGCATGTTATCAAACTGCTTCATATGTCATACTAGTAGTCGAGCCTATTAATTGCATATTGCATCTGTTGCATTAGTCATTTAACATAGTTAGGAATCATGCATATTTTTCTAACTCATATTTTCCTAGCTCGGAGTACTAGGTGAGTTTTTACGCTTTAGCATACTTGCATGAGTGTGAATGTTGTCATGATTAGCATGCTTTCCATGAGGCTATGTGCTTAAATGCTAAACTGCATGAATGTCTGTGGATGAAGGCTTGTTGTTTGAATTAGAACAATTCAACAAATGTGGGTTTTAAGCCCACTTTTTGAGTGGCAAATCATGTTTTAAGCCCACTATGTTTGGTGGCAAATCCGCATCTTTAAGCCCACTTAAGGTGGCAAATTCAAACCATTTTCGCAAACAAACATGAGTTGAGTTATTCCAAATTGAGCAAACTAGTCTATACTTGCTTGTGCCTGTCACATAATAAAGCTAGTTTAATAACTGGAATAAGAACACATGATGTTTATAAAAAAGCATATCATGATTAGTAGAGGCCGATCTTTGATTGGGCAAGCGAGGGTGTTTATTTCAGGACCTTCCCCTCTCAAACCTAAGTTCCCAAGCCGAGGCAACTTTGGTGATGATGGACACATAACCTTCGGTACGAGTCAGGATTTTCTAAATTTTCCCAAAACAAAATATTTAGGTGATGACTCTGTATCTGGAAAAGCAGTCCAATTTTGACATTATTTTGATTTAAAATCGATTTTCCAAAAAAGGTTTTCCCGATTTGGACTCTTTGGTGTTTATCAGTTTCACATTGCACTTGTGAGACTAGATTCAGAACCGCGGGAGTCCGAACTGTGAGGCCTTTTCTTTCAAACCTTTCTGAAAGGTGGGCGCGAGAAAAAGGCGAGTCCACAGTTTCTGGCTACTATGCTAGGGATTTAAAGAACTTGACTCAAACTCATGATATGTTATTTTATCTACACTTATGTGTTTCTTTGCATTTGCATTGGTCTCGATGCGCTTAAGTCACAGTGTTTTCCATCTGCTATTCCTAAGCGGTTTGCCGGAGGCTTGCTTGGAAAAGCATACCAAAAGGCTGATCGGTTGCGGGCTCTGCCACGATAGGAACACAACTCTTGGATCTGAACCACCGCTGTACCATTTGATCATTCTTTCACTTCTTGATGTTAGGTTTGAGAGGTATATTAGGTAGTCTTGCTGAGGTACCCTTTTTGACCAATCGACCTAGTTGCATGTCAGAAGCCGTATAGACTGTTCCAAACTAGGACATGTTGCTTACCTGAATGCAGGATTGTGTGAAGCCACTTGTTGTGCATTGTGAACCCATATATCCTGACGAAATTAGGACAGGGTAACCTTATCCCCTCATAGGGGTGTTTTGGCTCTCACTTAACTAGTATGTGCTTTACAGTGAAACTGTACAAGAATGTGCATATTAGTTGCAAGGTTGGTATCAGTTTGTAGGGAAAAATTCAATAGGGAGCACAGTCACTCAGCTGTGATCATATCTGTTCTAGTGAAATTGGGCTACGGTGCTGCTTATTTTCTCTTTTGTAAGGTAGTCTTGGAACCATAGCTTCAGAAGGCTCTGATATCACCCAAGTACTCTGGACTTATGTTGATAGACTTTGTCAGGTCGGAGATTTAGCTCAAAGGCAACCAGTGTTTCCTTCGCTAGAGGTAAGACAAAGAAAGGCCAGCCAGGGCTCATCGGTTCCACTGTTCCGGCATTTACCAGCTAGATCACCTCTGTTTAGAGCACGACCATCTAACCCTATCATAGCTCAGCCTCCGACAAATCTAGAGGATTTACTGATTCATCTTCAGCAATCAGTAGATTCACTGCAATAAGATATGGCTAGACAAGCTGAGATATTGTAGAAAATGATATTTAACTTTACGGACCTCCATGAAATTGGGTTTCAAATCAAGAATGCTGTCAGACAAGGGCTCATTGTGGAAGGTAATGAGCTTATGAGGAAGAATGTTGTTTGCAATTCCAATGCTGCTACCAGTGGCAGCACAGTTATGAAATGCTCAGAAGAAGTAAACACTGCCACCATGCTTGTGAAAAGCCTTTGTGCTGACAATAGCCAAAGACCAACCACTTCAACTCAGCCCCAAGCCCAAAATTTCTATCCCCTTTACATGAGTCTCTCTCAAGCCATGAAAATGCTGTGAGAAAAAGGGTGCCTAGAGCTCCTAGAACCCTAACCTCTTCCAAATCCTCTTCCACCAAGACATGACCCAGCTAAATACTGTGCTTATTATCAGCAGCACGGTCATGATACAAACCGTTGCATTCGCCTCTGTCATAAGATTCAGAATCTTATTGACGAAGAGATCATGGCTCCACCAAAAGGACCTCAGGCCTTACCTAACCTATTACCTCTACATTTCAATCTCATCCATACACTACCATTCACCTACAACCCCAGCATATACATCACCCCAGCCCATTTACCCAAGCCTGAGGTGTTCATTCCAGAAAGCACGGACTTGTGCGTGATGGATGCACTCGAGCCCCAATTATCTCAAACCCATGAACCCACTACTTCTGAGCTGATGAGCATGATTGAAGATTTTCAGAGAACAGTGGCAGATTTAGCCTTTAAGATTTTGGCTCCGTCATCGACCACATCACATACCAGGAATTTCATCTCAAAAGGCTCCCCAATCTTGGGACGGGCTATAATAGAAGAAGGCCAATCCCTTGGCAAAATGGGGAAAAATGACATGAACAAGGTAGGGGTAGGCACTGGTCCCTATGAACATCTACAGTGGGCTATTGAGGCTTTGAAGGCCGAAGGATTGAACAAACAGCAAGTGCTCACAGTTGTTGCAAAGACTGTGGATGACACTTTTGCCACTCAGGATGAGGGCATTCTGAATCAATGGGCAAGCCAGGAAAAAGGATGTTGTACCAGAAACGCCCCTTTCAGTTCCAATCCTACACTCGGAAGAGATCATCAAACCCAGTCAACACCTGCCAACCCCTTTGTTGGTACATCCAACACAATTTCATAAACCTCATGCCATCAGCCCCAAGGCCAGAGGGTCTTCACCCCACTTTACATGACCTTATCCAAAGCTCACGAAATCCTCGTAGCACAAGGCCATCTCAAGCCCCTTGACTTTTGACTTCTCCCGGATCCCCTTCTAGCCAAGCATAATGCTACCAAGTATTGTACTTTTCATCAACAAACCGATCATGACACTGACAGTTGCTTTCGTCTTCACCATGAAATACAAGATCTGATTGACAATGAGGTCATCATCGCACCAGGTCCTACAAAGTCTATCGGCATTGGATCAATGAACTGGGGAGATAATGCGACTATGTGATTGGGGGATGAACCACCTGCTGATGGCGCTCATTTTACTCCAGATGTGGTAGATGACACTCACTGTTTTGAACAATTTACTAGTGCTGTTTGTTTTACTTTCTGACTTGGGTATTGAGTCAGTCTTGTTATGTTATATTGAGTCAGTCTTTTTGTACTGAGTTAGTCGAGTCAGTCGAGTCAGTCTTGTTATGTTAGAGTCAAGTGATTTCAGGGGTGTTACCTTGGACATCACTATCTTGTTTTGTGTTTGTCTTTAACACTCTTTCTTTTGCGTCTGTTTCTGCCATTGAGCCAGAAGATCTGAATAAAACGGCAGAGATTTTCACTTACTTTTCTGTGCCTTTAAATCATTACATTAACCTAAGTTTTTCAAAACTTTTCTAACACTGTGATGAAAACAAAGAGGAAGGAATTCCCCGGGATTTGTAAAAATTTGATCAACTGAGAGAAAGAGAGGCGTGCTAAGCCCTTAATGAATGAGATCATGTTTGTTAATGTGAGTACTGAGAAGGATCTTGGCTTGATCCAGATTGGTTCTACATTGTCTTTAGAGGAGCCTGAGCGACTAGTTGCTTTCTTAAAAGATTTCAAAAATGTTTTGCGTGGTTCTACGAAGATATGTGTGGAATCACTCTCGGGATTATACAGCATAGGATCGCTCTCAGCCTTAAGACTCGACCCCTTTGCTTTCAAACCTTAAACCTTGACTCAGAATGTTCAACGATCAACCACAATATAAGGCTTGTATAGTCAGATCAGAAACAACCCTCGAACTAGGGGCAAGAAGGTCAGATGTCATCAAAGGAAGCTTGCAAAGCTAGATCAGAAGTAGCCCTTGAACTAGGGGCAAAAATGTTAGATATGCTCAAAGATTCAAAACTGGGTCATTTCTCAAGCTAATGATGACTGATAAGAAAGCCAAATCCGAGAAATGGAGAGAAAAAAGTTTATTGCTGAAGGACAATTGAGTTTCTATCCACAGACACTAGGGGCAAATTCGGACCCCAATTGGATGGGCTCTTACATCATCAGCGAATAGCAGCCATTCTCCTGGATTCAGATGGCTTAGAGATCCTACAAGCGATCAACATGGACAAGTTAAGCTTTTCTATCCTTGAGAGGCTCATTGGGCCGAAAACCCGGAATGGCGACCAAGCAAAACTTGGAGCAAGAAAAAGAGAAAAAGAACAAAAACGGAAAAATGGGAACAAAGCAAAAAGAAAAGAAAAGAAAAAAAAAGGAAAAGAAAAGAAAAACATAGAGCTTGCAAGGTTGAAAACCCGAAAGGGCGGCTTTGGAAAAAGTTAGAGCGTAAAAGGACAGTGTTAATACCCGAGTGTACCTTAACCCCGGAACTACATACGGCCTGATTCCCATCTTTGGGATACGTAGTGTGGAGATGCAGTTTGGAAATACTCTATGGATCCTGTAGGACGCTCTTGATCCTCAGCTAGTCACCTAAAAAGGAATGAACATTCCAGTTGGGGGTGTCAGAATTAGCACTCCGACGGATAAGTCAGTGTATACTCTCTTGGTTGTTGGTATCTCAAGTTAATCTTATCTGTTCTCACATACCTTTTCTTAGCTAATGCTCCTCTTATTTATAGTCATCATTGATATTGATGGTTGGGCCCACCTTCCGACTAACGAATAATTGCTTACTCGGCTATTCTGTCCTACCTATTCGTACTCGGCCCAATTTACAACTGATTCTACGGTCGATCTGATTATTCGGCCTCTATGTTCCTCCAGGATAGAGCCATATAGTACATAACTTGATTTTTTTCTTTAAACTAAATCGGCTTCCCTACATAATAATATTATTCGGCTCCCACAATTGCCCCCCAAACATCCTATTAATAACAGTTATTTGGCATGTTTGGTCTTGGATTTAGAGGGTCAAAAAATACGGCGGTTTCCTTTATTCCAAAGCAAGCATCAGAACGCCTACTCTTTTTAGGAATTATTATAATCTCTCGCCCCTTCGTACGCTTCATTCATTTAATAAGATTTGAAACCGTGTTGTCTCTTCGTTTGTATGCTTTGTTGAATACACAAGGTTTCTTGTTGCCTATTGTAGACACCCCATTTTTGACCGTCCTCAAGATTTGGACGTCACCGTTTGAACACTCGCTGATCATCTTTGTTTGTGTTCGTCTTGAATTCCCGGAGGTCTCGTCTACGTGCCTTGCCTCAGGATCTCTTGACTCGATTGTTTTGTGTTTGGTTTTGCACCAAACACTTGTGTTTTTGCTTTGGAGGGCAGGGAATGGCTTGTTGGCCATCCCCACACTCCACCGGCCATGGATTGAGGCCACCGGCTATGTTTTGTTGCCATCGGCCAAATGTTTGGCCGACCGGCACTCTAGATGGTCGACTGGCCATCTATTTTGGTCAAATAACATTTTTGACTGCCCGACCACTGTATATCTGCTTTTGCAGATATTTTTATGCCAGCTGTGCTAGTTGGCATACACTTTGCTCCCCTCCATACACGTGTATGGAGGGATCTCCCTCTTGACTAGCTTACTTGAGAAGCTTTGCAAGAGTGATCTCTATAAGAGGGAGCCTCTTCTCCCTCCATTAGGGTTAGAAAAAAAAGCTCCAGAGGTCTGGTTTTTAGGGTTAGAAGTGTGTGTCTATTCTATCTCTATACCTCCCTTCCTTGTGAGTTAAGTGTGTGTTTGTTCTTACTATTGCACACAAACACCTACCATTACACCTTTCCTTAGTTGCTGAGGCATTGGAGGGTTGATCTTGGACTTTTTGAGCTGGTTTTGATCCAAGAGAAGGTCTGGTCTTGCGATCTTGGAAGTGTTCTTCAAGGGTGAGTGTTCTTGCCCTTTATTCCCCATTTTTGCATAGCTTTTTTGACTATCTTACAACTATTTTAACACTTTGCATATAACATATAAAACTTCTATTTTTACCTGCTTAAAATAGTTGTTTAAGAGCGTTTTGAGCTTCGGGATTGTTTGACCCCTCTTAGGGCTTGTTTGGCCCCATTTTGTGCCATTTTGGTTAAGCTCCGAGACCACCTTGTTTGGGTGGTGAGGATGGTGCCTTGAGGTCCTACCAAGGAGAGGGCCACCCACTTTCCTTGTTGTCCTTGAAAAGGGCCATTTTAGCCTCATTAGTGAGCACCTTGTTTAAGTGTATGTTGGCCATGCCTTAACTATTTTTTATGACTATCTCGCCGTGATATAGCATTGTTGTGAGTTGGTTTAGGTACACCATGCTTGCTTAGCATACATGTCTTGTAATGCCATGAATTGCCTTAACATGCCTTATGCTTTGAGCCTTGTTTCTAGCATGTTTTTGGCTTAGCTTTGTGAAGCTTTCATGCTTGTTTTAGCATGCTAAAGGTCTGTTTTTGGTCATTTGGGTTGTCTATGCTTTGCTTTGTATAGCTACCATGTAACCTCTCTTGTGTGCCTTAAGCATTGACCACTCTAGCATGCCATCCTTGCATCATTTCAGTGGTTTGGAACCACTTGTCATGTCATTTCAGTCCTCATGATATGCTCGTATGCTTGCATTTGATGCCCCTTTCACGCTTTAAAAGGTTGGTGTTTCTTACTCCATGTTTGTGCCATTGTGTATGCATCTAGCACTACAACAAGTTGGGTCTTGAATGACGAAATTTTTTTGTCTCTAAAGAGCTAATTTCGTCACTATAGATATTTGTGAGGAAATATTTTCGTCACCGGTTTCGTCATTGAATGTTTGTCACTAAAAACCAACGTGACGAAAAATAATTTTGTCACCAATGAAATTACTTCAGTGACGAAATTTTTTGTCACCAATAAAACAACATTTTGTCACCAAAAATTCTCATTTTCGTCACCAAATAGTTATTCAGTACCATATTTATGACTTTAGTTGACGAATAAATTTGTCACGCATGTTGATCATTGATGAGGAAATAATTTCGTCACAATAAGATGTAAAGATGACGAAATTTTTCGTCTTCAAAAGTCATAATTTTTTGTCACCAATAAAACAAAATTTTGTCGCAAAAAATTCTCATTTTCGTCACCAAATAATTGTTCAGTACCATATTTATAACTTTAGTTGACGAATAAATTTGTCACGCATGTTGATCATTGATGAGGAAATAATTGTCACAATAAGATGTAAAGGTGACGAAATTTTTTGTCTTCAAAAGTCATACATGGGTGACGAAATATATTTCGTCATAAATATATATACACGTGACAAAATTTTTAGTCACCAAACAACAAAATAAATAAAAACTTTCATATATAAACTACAATAATTTTTTATTAGTGACGAATAATCACTTTGTCATGATAAGAAGTACAAATGACGAAAAAATTCGTCACTAAAGTTGTTCCATATTTTATATTCAATTTAAGTTATTATTTCACAAATATCTCTGCTCAGATCCCAGTAGCCTTTTAATTGTACTAAGAAATCCACTAGCTATTATACACCACTCCACACAAAAATTCACTAAACCATTATATTATAAATCAAAATGTATCCATCAAACAACTTTAATAATAATCCATTATGTATAACAAAAAAATCATCAAAGCAAATCCCAAAATGAACTAATATGGTGTCCACAAAAAAAATCAACACTCAATCTTGATTTGCAACTACAACTAAGTATCAGTTCAGGAAATAAATAAATAATTCAACACTTGATCTTGATTTGCAAATATGCTTCCAAACGTCATCAAAAACCAATCTGCAAAGAAAATAAATAAGGAAGACATTAATATATTATTAATTACATCTAAAATCATATTTAAATAATTTTATTTTATAAACCAATTTAATAGAAATGCATATAACAATCCAAAACTTCAAAGAGTTGAAGTAATCCTTAATGATAAGCAACACAGATAACAGAAAATGACAAAAGATTGCAAGAATACCATGTATCACTAGCACTAATGCCAACAAGAACCAAAGAGAATCACATGACGTGTTCACAACCTAATCAATCCATAGTTCTCTGTGCAGTGCATTAACCACAATGTGGAGACCGTTCTAGACCTATCTGGTATGACAATCTTCATTACATAAAGATCATAATCGAAAAGAATTTAAGTTCAATTATCATATTATATAATTAGTAGTCTCTACTTCAGAGGTTCTGACACACATTATTGCTCATTTTTTTCTTTTATAGATGATATGCCAAGATTAGTTCAAGGTGACTCTACAAGAGTTGTTCAAATTTTTGCAAACCTAATTAGCAATTCTATCAAGTTTACTACGTGTAAGTGCAACTGTCATACTGCCTGATTTGCAAGCTCAATGTTTTTGTGTTTCGATAAATCAATTTGCAATGCAGCTTAAACAGTGAATGAAACTAAGAGACAAAAGGGAAAAAAAAAGGTCCAAGTAATTTTTTTTATCAAAGTTAACATACAGATAAGAATAGAAAAGAGGAATACATAAGCAAAAGTGCTCTTTCAATTAACTGCCTATAAGTCTATCTCAATGCCAAAAAAACTAGATTCCTCTAATGATCTCCAACAAAGTTTTGAATTGATATGGGTTTTTCTAATACATATTTGCTTCTTATTTTCTACGAGGCTTCTCATCACCATTCTGTTTCCTATACCTAATTCATTTTTATCAAAATTTTATGATTTTATTTCTATGTAAGAGGCATAACTGATTTTATAATTTGACATCTGGATGACAGCTTAAAAGAATGTACCCCAATCAACAGTTCATAATTAGGGCATTCAGGCTAATGAAAGACTCATAAAGCCGAAGGTTTTGATGTTGGAATCTCTCAGATCATTACTTCATTACACATTGCTAAATTCCAAGTAACATAATCTAGTTTGTCAATGATTAATATTTTGAATCATCCAAACTTCATTAAAGAAGGATTGTAACACAATTTAAAGCATCAAAAAAAAAAAGAAAAAAAAAAAAGAAAAAGCACAAGTTCATTCATTTACAAGAGAATTAATTTTCTTTAGAAAGTAAAGGTAAAACCAGCAGGATTTAATTTTCCAAGTGGCTTACAGCTGGCTACATTGTTCTGCGAGGATGGTGTGAGAATCCAAACACTTTTAGCAACGGCAGGAAGTTTCATCTCAATCCAAAGGAATCATGGAGTACACATAAAACAATTTTGAAGCAATATGTAAACCACACAAAGAGATCCTGCAAAAAAGATAACAAAGTGATTCTTTGGTTTGAAGTTGATGACACTGGCTGTGGTATGTACCTCAGAGCTATGTAATGGACTCTTAACTACCTACAACATAATACATTCAATTTCAAAAAAAAAAAAAAAAATTCTTGATTGACCTCTCTCCTTTATTTTCTTATTGTAGGAATCGATCCAAGCAAATGGGAGTCTGTTTTTGAAAGCTTTGAGCAAGCTGATCCCTCAACAACTCGCACGTAAGCAGATTTCCAAGCTGTACATCCTCCACTGGTTAAATTTATTAATAAGAATCCATTATTGAGTAAATGTGAAGTCTATTGTGCTGTTACAATTATTGTTTATATGCTATAATAAACTCTATAATGAATTTCTTGAACTCTTTTTCCATTTTCAGGCATGGTGGCACTGGCCTTGGCCTATGCATTGTGTGAACCTTGGTGAGTAAAAGCATTTTCCCTGGTATAAAATTTTTTTGTCACGAAAACCGAAACACTAGAACTAGAGCAAAACAAAATCTCAATCAGGTTGACACATGTGACATTTGGGTTGACTCATAATTCATCTTATTTGAAATGTAACTAAAAAATGTCACTTATTATTTTCTGTATTTTGCACACCACCTCTTTGTGGATCTCCTTATTCTATCTTACAATGTGAGGTGCTAACAGGTGAACAAGATGGGTGGAGAAATCAAAGTGGTAAAGAAGAATGGCCCGGGCACTCTAATGCGATTATACTTGCTTCTCGGTACATCAGCAGATACTGCAGGAAAGCATTGTCAACTAAAATTTACTGAACATAGCTTGATGGTAAGTTACTTCATTCTGACATGTAAATATTTTTTACCAAGAACCCTTGATCTCCTAGTGAGGTGCAAAGATTCTAGCCAACGAAAATAAGGGAAATTATTGATAACATGTAATCTAGTACACAGAGTCCAAAATTGTTTTCTGCAATACTTTTGCTGCAAACAGTTCTTGGATCTAGACAATGAAATCTAAAGATCACAAGATTTATGTAGTACTCTCTTCGCTTTTCCCTCTTTACCTTCCTCCCTCTGCGTAGAATACATGGCCATGAATAGGTAGGACAAACTTCATACTGGAGTCTAAAAGCTGATATGAAATTCAGCTGAAATAATTTTTTATTCAAACTCATGTGTGAAAGATTTTGACAGCAATGATTGATATGTTCAAAATTGGAATGCAGGTCCTACTTGCACTGAATGGTAAAATGGGTAGATTGAAAATGTCTCAGTGGTTACAGAAAAACGAAGTGCTTACCTGGGAAGCATCTTAATGGAATGAGCTGACTCAAATTCTTCAGGAACGCTTTAAAGCCAAAAGTAATGCACAATGTTCACCTACAGAATGCTCAAAAGCCGAATCATTAAATAAGCAAGAAGTGAAGGATTCAGTGTTCATCATAGTTGTTGACATAGGCCTACTTGACTTGAACACGGATATATGGAAGGAACAGTTAAATTTCCTTGATAAATACTGCGGGAAAGCAAAGTTTGCATGGATACTAAACCATGACACCTCCAACACCATTAAGATGGAGCTTCGTAGTAAAGGGCATCTATTGATGGTTAATAGACCACTATACAAGGAAAAAATGATTCAAATTTTGGAAGCTGCAATAAAGGAGAGAAATCTTGAGCTGCAAAAGAAAACTAATGCCTTCAAATCTATGACAGCAGAAGGTGATTTGCATGAATGTCTCGAATTAGATCCCATTCAGTATGATGCAGCCAGTTCTGATGATTCTGATAAGTCCGAAATGGGAAGTTCTAAGTCAGAAAACTAATGCTTTCAATCGTCCTCTGTTGGTCAAATATAAAACTACTCTTCAGTATATCATTTAAAACAACTACAAGAAGATAAAAATAACTCTGTATTCGTATAAATTAATTGAGGTATTAATTAAATAAAAGAAAAGAGATGTACATTCTGCTAGCTGCGATTGCCGCTGATAAACATTGGAACAAAACTAATAACAAAGCGGAGCTCCTGCAGCACTGACAACTATGGTAGAATTTGTGCAAAAAGTTGACCTTAAGTAAATTGAATTTCAAGTTTCATAAGCAGTACCTTATGTGGAAGATTGGAGTAAAGTAAAACAAATGAGAAAATTGGAAGAATGTAGAAAAAAACCCTCCTATCAAGAAAAACCCCAATCTGCAACAAATATGTTACATCAAGTTAGAAAGGAGGAAATGTACTTTAACTCAAGTTGGACAATTTCAAAGAGATCCAAATTCTAAGCAACATGTATGCTGTATAGAGTTTTAACCAGATGTCACTACATCAAAAGATCTGCAAATTATTATTACACTAAAACATGAATAGTTTAAGAAAAAGAAAAGCCTCGCTAGCTATTTATGCAAACAAAAACCAACTCAGAGAAGCATTTAACATTAAAGATTTTTAAATAAGTTCTTATGCTTATAAAACATGTAATATGATTAGCAGGCGAAATGACCATCAATACTTTACTGAGCTCGAAAGAAAAAACATTTCTCGGGGCCACTTTTCTAGTAAGATATAATACCCACTACACTGCACTCCAGAGTTGTTAACCATGACAATAGAGAAGAATCTGAAAAATGTAGACATCCAATCTAAGAAGCAAGCATATCTCATCACACTGTGACTGAACAACTAGCACATACACAAGAATGAGATGCCTAGCAAGGCAAGAAACAGCTTTTTAAATCAATTTCTAGACTCACCAAAAAGAGAGGATATGAAGCAAGCAACGAGCGGGAAAGTGCTGAAGTGAAGTACCAATAAAATGGGATGTGTCTAGGGAGTAAATATTGAGGAACAAATAAAATATGAATTTTGACTAGAGTTTTGAGGAATTTATGACATAAAAAGTATAATAGAAATCTGCACCATTCAAGAATCAAAAGATCAAATAGATTAAGAAATAAAATATAGAGGTGCATATTACAACAAGATCAAACCCAAGCCAAACACCACAAATAAAAACAACCAACGGCTATCAGCAGCCACACCCAGAAACAGAGTATCACAGCCATCTACAATACTTGTGTTTACTCTTTGCTGTTGAAAATGAATAAATAAATAAACGATAATGACTAGTGCTGTTTACTCCATCTAATAGAATTATAATTTCGCCCATGTACTAATTAAAAGTAAAAACTAATTAATGCCTAAGATAAAAACTTGCTTATAGATGACATTTTATCTTTAAAAATCTTTATTGATGAGCATTTCATCTTTAAAAACAAATAAAGATTAGCATTTCATGCAAAGGTTTTGAAGGGTTGGGTTTTTTTTGGAGCAAGTTTGTTTCTGCCTAGAAAAATTATTTATAAAAAGAAAATTTGATAGCTCTGTCAGCAAAATTGGTGAATATGGATGTTTTTTATGTTGAAATAATTTCCAGTGAAACCATCAAACCATCTTCACCAACACCTTCCCACCTAAAAACATTGGTTCTCCTATAGCTTCATCCGACTCCCGAAATAACTTTTTTTTAAATGTCAATTTGCAGTGCAAGATTTCTCCTTTACTTCGGTCCTTTGCTGCCTTAAATTCAGCTAGCAGATCCCCAATGTATTTGTTATCATCCAACCCAATATACTCCTCTATATGACATCAAAATGCATATTATTATGAAAACAAAAGCAAATATATATATATATATATATATATTTTAGGAACTCAGGTAAAACAAATACCATTTCCAATTTCAGGTGATTTAGAACCAGCAACAACCTTCCGACACTCAAACAGACTGAAGCTAGAATATGCCGACAATTTAATAATCCCTGCAAGCTCCTGAAGTAGTAATGCTGTTAAACAATACTCATAAACCACAAGAAAAAATCAATAAAGAACAAAAAGAAGATGCATACTGAAATGTTATAGAAGAGAACAAGAACACAGTAACTATCTACCATTTGAACCCAAAAAGTGTCAATTTTTATAAGTAAATCCATAACTGTTCAAAGCCAAGCACATATGGTTCAAATATCTCAAATGTCAAATCAAAATTTTAGAACACAGGGGGACCAATAACGACATGTATACAGTCAGTGGACTACCACATAACAAATATAGCAACCAAGGAGGCCATTAAAATTACAAAAGCATGTAATACAAACAATATGTATTTTAACAAGCCAAACTTATACAAAATAATCTAAAACTAACACTGTAAAAGGAAATAACTAATCAGACATAATAAACTCAAATTTTGTATGGGTAGAAGGAATATCTGAAATAACTTACTTCCTACTATCATTTAGACGACTACTAGATCAAATGCATCACATGCAGAGAATGCAGCAACTGGTGGTGACGCCCTTGAGCTTCTTGAAACGAGCAATGATCTTGTCGAAATGTAGAGTCTCTTGACGCCCAGCTCCTTTCACAACATACATCTTTGAAAAGCTCCCAAACTAGATAGATAGTAAAGAATTTTCAGAGAGGACTTTCGTCGAACAGGTTTGGTGCACAATGTGGCTGATACAACCAAATCAATCAACAATCAGATACCCAATTACACACATATACAGACTTTGAATTTCAATTTCCGCCATTAGCGTTTGGAAATCGAACAATCAGATACCTAATTACACACACACACATATAGAAATCACTGAAGCTTTATATATATATATATATATAACTTTGAACATAGATTATGAACCAACAAAAATCGAACACAGATTTGGCCCCCATCGTTCATCTCGGTGGTTGTAGCAGCGGAGGAAGAGCCCTCACATCTCAGATCTACCATAAATCCAACAGATTTGAAGCCTTCATATCTCATATCGTCGTCGTCCGAGAATGGCACGAAGATGGTGAAGACGGTGGTGGTGTGCGGTGGATGTGAGGGTGAAGACGGTGGCGGCCATGGAAGAGGAGTAAAGGGCAGGGAGACCGTCGTCGATCTGGTGTTTGGAGTTCTCGATACCCAAGGAGTTGGAGATTATTGGTGAAAAGCCCCAAAATTTGAGTTTATACAAAATTTGAGTTTATAACTAATCAGGCATAATAAACTTATACAAAATTTGAGTTTATACAAAATTTGAGTTTATAACTAATCAGGCATAATAAACTTATACAAAATTCTCACCAAAACTTTCAAAATTTTGACAATTTTGACATCATAAAAAAAAGTTAGTGGGAAAAATTTAGGTGACGAAACTTATTTTTTTTCTCACCTAAAGTAAATATTTATTGACAGAAATAAATTTCGTCACCTATTATTTTATTTTTTTTATTATACGTGACAAAATTTATAATTCCTCATGGATTATTCTTATTTAGTGACGAAATTTGTTTTCTTCACTAATTTTTGTCACCATACCAAAACAGAGAATAAGAGAAAGAGACACCAAAAAAAGAGCAAAGAGAAATCATGTACCAAATCATCAAGCGAAGAAGATGTGGCGGTTACCGGCAAAGCTGCTACTGGCGGTGACGATCGACAAGACTAATAGAGGCGACGATGGGCGATCGGCGTGGTAGAGGAGCAAGAGGTAAGACAAATTAATACCCTATTTTGAGAGAGAAAGAGATGATAAACAGAAAAAAATGATAAAAAAAATGAATACCTTTTTTTTTTATTGTCGCTCAATATATCAAAAATTTTCCACCAAAATTGGTGACAATATTATTTCCTCACCAAAAGATATCAGAAATATTAAAACGTTTTGGTGACGAAAATATATTCATCACAAATAATTTTACAATTAGTGACAAATTTTTTTGTCACCAAAAGTCCCAAAATTTTGGCGCCACCGAAAAAAAAAAAGCGGGAAAATTTTTGGTGACGAAACTTAAGTTTTCCTCACTTAAAATGAAGTATTTATTAACGAAAATATATTTTGTCACCTATCATTTTTATTTTTTTATCAAATGTGACAAAATTTAAAAATTCCTCACGAATTATTTTCATTTAGTGACGAATTTTATTTTCTTCACTAGTTTTTGTCACCATAGGTTACTTTTGTTGTAGTGTAGGATTAGATCATTTAGATGCCATCTAAGTGGTTTTTGGGGCTTACTTTTGCATGATTTAGGACTGTTTTAGTTCATTTTGGTCATTTGCTTCATATGTCATACGGCCATGGTTTAAGTCCTTGGGCTTGGTGACATGCCTAGCTTGCATTATAGATTGGTTTGGCACCTTCTCTAACATGACTTTCAGAGCTTATAATGCATGCCATTTGTCCATGTTCGCATCCTCTTAAGTGTGCTTGAGAGTTATTTCTATATGCCTAAGTGTTGGTCCTTGTGTGCATGCATGTTTGCATGTCATTTTGCCTTCATTCTTGAGCATATTGGCAACTGTTTTGGGCTTAGTGTAGAGCTGCCCAAATTAGTTTAAATCCATAGTTCGCATGTTGTTGCATGCTCACCTTGTGTGTTGTTGCATACTTGCGTGTTGTCACATGTTTAGATTGTCTAACATTGTTAATCATATTATTTAATTTTGATGATGTCTAAAATATATTAGTTAATATACATATTATTTGACACAAATTATTATCTTTTTAAAATATATATTTGTTAAAATATTATTTAAATAAAATAATATTATCTTTTTAAAATATATATGTTAAATATTATTTTAAATATTTTCAAGAACTTTACTATTCACTTTTTGAAAAATAGGGTTAATTACTATTCATCTTTTGACAAATCGATTAATTATATTATTTTGACAAAAATGATTATTTTAAATATTTTCAAAAACTTTACTATTCACTTTTTGAAAAATAGGGTTAATTACTATTCATCTTTTGACAAATCGATTAATTATATTATTTTGACAAATTTGATATTTATGGGTTGTCTTATTTTGACAAAATTAATATGGAGTGGTAAAGATATTTAGTATAAAATTTTTACAACATATACAATATTTTAAAGAGGACATATATTTTCAGATCCATCATAAATATTATTTATAGAGATTTTTCTGTATGCAAAATTTTGATTAGAACTTATATAACATTATATGCAGAATACATCACGTGCGCTATTAAATTTTTTACATTACATTGATTATATTATATTATAATCAAACAAGAAGAAAAACATGGAGTTATATATATATATATATATATATATGTGTATATATATATATATATATTATAAACTAGATGGAGAAAATTATTTGTTTGTTTGAAAGTTGTGAACTTTGTATTAAATTGTCTACAAAAATGGTGGCTCCATGTTTGATAAAACAAAAAGAAAAAATCAGTCTTATTTTTTATCTTTTGCTGACTATTCAAAATCAATGAGTGTGCTTATGTAAGCGATGACATCAAGAGTGTGCTTAGGTAAGCCATGACATCAGGAGCGTGCTTATGTAAGCCATGACGTCAGGAGCGTGCTTATGTAAGCCATGACGTCAGCAAGGAGTGTCCAACGGGCATATTTTTGTGTATAAATAGAAGTGTTGGATGTGGAGAAAAACCAAGAACTTGAAGAGAAAATTTTATGTGAGCTCCAAATTGTATTCTTCTCTTTCACTTTCAGATCTAAGTCTAGCTTTTGTTCTTACACTTTCATATCTACTCTTTGTGAGAGAATTATTGTAAAAGTGGGTTCAATTACCACTTATTCTTATTCCTTATTTTTGTGAGAGATTTTGTAAGGGTAAGGCATTTATTGTTGAGTGAGGCTCAATAGATAAGAGTAAGCCCTGTGCCAAATCCACAAGCTTGGTGGTGTATTTATTCAATTGATAGTAAAGAAATTCTCAAGGAGGTTCCTTGGGGAGTGGACGTAGGCCTGGCGTGCCGAACCACTATAAATCGCAGTGTTTGATTTTCTCTCTCTATCTCTTCTACTTTTATATTGATAATTATTATTCTGTTTGTTTTTATTTATTCAAATTCTGAATATTGTGTTATATTTAATATTGTGAAATTTTTAATAACCCAATTCACCCCCCCTCTTGGGTTGCCTAACTGGGATAACAATTGGTATCAGAGCCTAGACTCTAGTGTTTGTGACTTAACCGTCTTAGAGTAGATCATGGCAATCCCTAGTTATTCCTTACCCGAGGGACAAGCATCTAATAGGCCACCTCTATTTAGCGGCACAAATTTTAGCTATTGGAAAACTAGGATGACCATACATATTCAATCTAATGATTATGAATGTTGGAAAATTATTTGTAATGGTCCAAAAATTCCTACCGAAACTATAGATGGACTTAGGGTACCAAAACCTGAAGATGAGTGGGATGAATCAGATACTAGAATGGCCCAAATTAATGTCAAAGCTACAAACATGTTGTACTGCGCTTTAGATGCCAACGAGTTCAATAGAATTTCCACATGTAAAACCGCTAAAGAAATTTGGGACAAGCTTATAGTGACTCATGAGGGAACCGAACAAGTTAAAGAATCTAGAGTCAGTTTGCTAGTCCATAATTATGAACTTTTTAAAATGAAGCCTGATGAAACTATTCCTCAAATGTTTACTCGTTTTACTGATATTATTAATGGTTTAACTTCTCTTAGCAAAATATATACTAATGCTGAAATTGTAAGAAAAGTGCTTAGGTCATTGCCAAAAAGTTGGGAGACAAAAGTCATTGCCATTACCGAAGCCAAGGATTTATCAAAGCTAAGTCTAGATGAGTTAATGGGATCTCTCTTAACTCATGAGCTCATAATGCAAGAAGGAAAGGAAGAGGAAGACAACAACAAGAAGAAAGGAATAGCTTTCAAATCCACCTCGAAACATCAAGAGGATAAGGAAGATGATTCAGATGAGGATAAGGAAATGGCATTCATCACTAGAAAGTTCCAAAGGTTTGTGAGAAAGAAACAAGGTGTACGAAATTTTTTCAGAAAAGACTTCAACAGCAGGGATTTTCAAAGAGGAGAAAATCACAAAAAATCTGAAGTAACCTGCTATGAATGCAACAAACCTGGACACTACAAATCAGAATGTCCAGAACTTAAGAAAAAATTCAAGAAGGACAAAAAGAAAGCTATGATTGTAGCATGGGGAGAAGATAGTGATGAAAGCGACACAGAAACCGAAGTTTGCAAAAACGAGGTTGCTAACCTATGTTTAATGGCACTTGGAAATGAAAATGAGGTAAATGACGAATCCTTTACATTTGATGAATTACAATTAGCTTTTGATGAATTACATGCAGAATTTAAGAAACTTAGTTTGAAAAATAATTGTCAAAAGAAAGTAATTTCAAGTTTATCAAAAGAAAATGAATCATTGACTTCCAAGATAAATGTTTTAGAAAATGAAGCCATGAAAATGAAAAAGGAAAATGAGATTTTAACTCAAAAAGAGTCTTCAATTTCTGAAAAACATTTAGTTGTATTGCAAAAAGAAAACGAGTCTTTAAAAAATGAGCAAATTATTTTAAAAGAAAATATTGAAGACTTGAAAACTACTCTTTCAAAGTTCACTCAAGGTAGAGAGACTTTAGATAAAATTCTTAAAAATCAAAACCGTACTTTTGGTAGAGCCGGAATTGGATATAAACCTTTTTCAAAAGTAAAAACTGCCAAAAATGGTTTTGTATATGCATCTTCTAATCACTCTCATCTCACATGTCATTTTTGTGGAACAAAAGGTCATATTTCACCTTCATGTCCTATTAAAAGAAATCCTTTTGCTAAAATAAAAAAGATGTGGGTTCCTAAGGATATCTTAAGGGTATCAAATTCTAACTTTTATGGACCCAAGAAAAAATGGGTACCAATAGAGAAATCAAATTTTTGTAGGTATGTTTCAAGACAAAATCCAGTAACGATAGATGGTATCTCGACAGTGCATGTTCGAGACACATGACTGGAAATAAAGCTATGTTCGCCACACTCCAACCAAAGGATGGCGGATATGTGACTTTTGGCGACAATAGCAAGGGTAAAATCATTGGTGTAGGAAGTATTGGTAAAAATCCCTCTCCTATTATTGAAAATGTTTTATTTGTTGAAGGTTTAAAACATAACTTGCTTAGTATTAGTCAATTATGTGATAAAGGTTATAGAGTTATTTTTGAGAAAACTCATTGCACTATTGAAAATACCTTAGAAAACAAAACTTTATTTGTAGGTTATAGACATGAGAATGTATATGTGTTTGATTTACATGATTTATCTTCTCATTTTAACATTAAATGTTTATCTGCTATAAATGATAATGGTTGGCTTTGGCATAGAAGATTAGGACATACTCATTTTGATTTAATTTCCAAGCTTTCAAAAAATGAGTTAGTCATAGGTTTACCAAAAATTGTTTTTGAAAAAGATAAACTTTGTGATGCATGTCAATTTGGAAAACAAACTAGAATTTCTTTTAAATCCAAAAATATCGTTTCAACTACTAGACCGCTTCAACTCTTGCATATTGATCTATTCGGACCATCTAGAACATTAAGTTTAGGAGGAAAATCTTATGCCCTTGTTTGTGTTGATGATTACACTAGATATACATGGGTATTATTTTTAGCACACAAAAATGAAGCTTTTTATAATTTCTCAAAACTTTGTAAAAGAATTCAAAATGAGAAAAATCTTAATATTTGTAGTATTAGAAGTGACCATGGTAGAGAATTTGAAAATGATGATTTTATTAAGTTTTGTGATGACTTAGGAATAGATCATAATTTCTCAGCCCTTAGGACTCCTCAACAAAACGGTGTGGTTGAAAGAAAAAATAGAACTCTTGAAGAAATGGCTCGTACTATGCTTTGTGAAAATAATTTGCCTAAATATTTTTGGGCGGAAGCTGTAAACACTGCATGCTATGTTATAAACCGTGCCATGATTAGACCTATTCTTAAGAAAACTCCTTACGAACTTTGGAAAGGTAGAAAACCTAATATTAGTCACTTGCGTGCTTTTGGTTGTAAATGCTTTGTATTAAATAACAATAAAGATAATTTAGGAAAATTTGATGCTAAATCAGATGAAGCTATATTTCTTGGTTATTCTATGTCTAGTAAAGCTTATAGAGTATTTAATAAAAGAACTCTACTTGTTGAAGAATCTGTGCATGTTGTTTTTGATGAATCTAACGATATTATTTCCAAGAATCTTTTAAGTAATGATATTGTAGAAAATCAACCAAGCATGGAGAGCATTTATAAAAAGGAAAATGAAGAAAATCCATTACGCGAACATGACGAAGAAATGACAATGGAGAAACTTCAAGAAATATATGCTCTTCCAGAAAATGACTCAAATCTACCAAAAGAATGGAAGTATGCTCATGGCCACCCCAAAGACCTCATCATAGGTGATGCGGCGGAAGGTATAAAAACCCGTTCCTCTGTTAGAAATATTTGTGGTAACTTGGCATTTGTTTCACAAATTGAACCAAAATCATTTTTAGAAGCTGAAAATGATGAAAACTGGATTTTAGCAATGCAAGAAGAATTAAATCAATTTGAAAGAAATGAAGTTTGGTTTTTGACCCCTCGACCTAAGGATCATCCCGTTATTGGTACAAAATGGGTTTTTCAAAATAAAATGGACGAATCTGGAGTTGTTACTAGAAATAAAGCTAGATTAGTAGCTCAAGGCTATAATCAAGAAGAAGGAATTGATTTTGATGAAACTTTTGCACCAGTTGCCAGACTTGAAGCTATTAGAATGTTACTTGCTTTTGCGTGTTTTAAAGATTTTAAATTATATCAAATGGATGTTAAAAGTGCTTTTTTAAATGGGTACATTTCGGAGGAAGTCTATGTTGAACAACCTCCCGGTTTTGAAAATCATAAATACCCGGATCATGTTTTCAAACTTTCAAAAGCCTTATATGGCTTGAAACAAGCTCCTAGAGCATGGTATGAAAGATTGAGTAATTTTCTACTTGACAAAGGTTTTTGTAGAGGAAAAATTGATACAACACTTTTTATAAAAATCAAAAAGGAAGATATGCTAATCGTTCAAATTTATGTTGATGATATCATTTTTGGTGCTACTAATGAAAATTTGTGCAAAGAGTTTGCTAAAGACATGCAGGGTGAGTTTGAAATGAGTATGATGGGGGAATTAAATTACTTCATTGGTCTACAAATTAAACAAACTAATGATGGAATCCATTTAAATCAAACGAAATATATCAAAGATCTACTTAAAAGGTTTGAAATGGAATCATCAAAGCCTGCAGCAACTCCAATGAGCACATCGATAAAAATCGACAAAGATGAGCAAGGTAAACCCGTAGATGAAAAGAAATATCGAGGTATGATTGGTTCTTTACTTTATCTTACTGCAAGTAGGCCCGACATAATGTTTAGTGTTTGTATGTGTGCACGTTTTCAATCCGCACCGAAAGAGTCACACATCATCGCAGTCAAACGCATTTTCAGATATCTTGTCGGCACTCAAAATTTGGGATTATGGTATCCTAAGGGAACCACCTTTGAACTCGAATTTGTGCCTACAAATTGTCAATTAGCTGACATATTTACCAAGCCTCTAAATGAAGAACAATTTTGTTATATTAGAACAGAACTTGGTATGATGAATACTCCAATATAATGTTTATATTAAAAAATAATTTTTTAATAATTAAATAAAATAAATATTGTAATAATAATTATTATTATAAAAAATAATAACCATAATAATAATATACATATATTTATATATATAATTTTTCTCTCTCTCTCTTCCGTTCCGTCTCTATCTCTCACCCACTCTCTCCCTTACTCTCTCTTTTTCTCCTTCTCTTGCTGTCTCGCTCTCCCCTTCTTCCTCTACCCTTAGCCGACTCCATCTCCACCCTCACCATAGCCTACAACGAACTCCACCATCCACAAAATCATCGATCACTTTCATCACTATCACCATCCATCCAAATCCCTCACTAATCTTCCAAACTCCATCACTTCTCCACCCGAAATCTGCATCACCATCTTCACCGATTCATCAAGTTTCATCACCGATCCATCAAGATCCGTGACTGATCCATCAAGATCCATTGCCGATCTACAAAAATTCGTCACCGATCTACCCAATCGTCTCAATTTCTTCCGTTCATCAAGGTTATCACCGATCAACATGTTAAAATTTTTGTTGCACTGTGTTGTATTTTTTTACTTGTTATATGTGCTCCAAATTCTCTTGGATTTAATATTGGTTGCTTCTACCTTGATTGAAGTATTTGTTTTTATTTTTATTTTCTCCTTTTTTGCTAGTGCACTTGGTGTAGTTGTTTATGGCCAGATCTTAAGGGCCTTTGGTGTCATAGATTGGTAATTTATTTCTTCAATTTTATGAAATTTCTAGTACATTAATTCAGGGGGAGACTCATATTTTGAGATTAACAATCATTATAAAAATATATATATATAAAAAAAAGGGCATGTGTATATTCTGTGCATAATTTTAGGGGGGGTATATATATACATTTTTTTTTCTTATCTGCCATACTCCTTATCTGCACCAACAAACAATTTTTTTGTGCAAAGTCAAAATTTAAAAAAAAAATAATAATAATAATAATAATAATAAATAAATAAAGGAAGAAATGCTCACAATTTTATTTTAGAAAAAGAAAATATTACTTGATTACAGGTAAATTTTCAGAAGGTTTCACAGATTTTTTCTTTTTCACTTCTCTCAACAATTTTTCATGAGCCTCTTTTACATGCCTCTCTCTATTTTCGATTTCTGTGAGTCTTGTCATTATCACCGTTGCATAATACTGCACTGCATTCTCCAACTGTGCATTTTTTCTTTTTAGCTCTTTCTTCTCCTTACACATATTCACTACTTGTTGTTTTAACAAGCACACCTCATCTCTCCATTGCTGATTTTCTTGTACTCTTGCTTGTAATCGTCGCGCCATATTGGAAACTGCAGTCATGGCCTGTGTACTAAGAGCCATAGTGTGATTAATAGCATCGAAATCATTTCGATTGCCAATACCACTAGAACCCTCATTTACAGGCATAGCATGTGCCTGCGTCACTGGTACTCTCTCATTTGCCTGCATTACAGGCACCTCATGCAGGTCCGACTCATTGATAGACAAGGTAAGGAATGACATGATTACAAAATGAGCTAAAACAAATTTTTCTCTCAAACACTTGATGATTTCGTATCTTTGCTTCTGATCTGTGTCATTTTTTATACACTCCATTGCTCCATTCCTCGATGCATATCTGCTATATCTGCTCAAATCTTTTGTTTGTCCATACTTCCTGCGCTCGAGATGCTCCAAAATCCCCACAATGATTCCGACAAGACAGCCGGCCCCTTATTTTATTTTTGGCCACCCAGATTATTGTATCCACTGTGTTTGTTTCTTATCTTCATCTTTATTTTGATGATGTCAAAGGGGGAGAAAAAATATGATTTTGAAAATTATATGTCGCAGGGTTGTCAAATATTTTGTCAAATTTATTTTGTGTCAAATCCATACAAATATTGCCATCATCAAAAAGGGGGAGATTGTTAATCATATTATTTAATTTTGATGATGTCTAAAATATATTAGTTAATATACATATTATTTGACACAAATTATTATCTTTTTAAAATATATATTTGTTAAAATATTATTTAAATAAAATAATATTATCTTTTTAAAATATATATGTTAAATATTATTTTAAATATTTTCAAGAACTTTACTATTCACTTTTTGAAAAATAGGGTTAATTACTATTCATCTTTTGACAAATCGATTAATTATATTATTTTGACAAAAATGATTATTTTAAATATTTTCAAAAACTTTACTATTCACTTTTTGAAAAATAGGGTTAATTACTATTCATCTTTTGACAAATCGATTAATTATATTATTTTGACAAATTTGATATTTATGGGTTGTCTTATTTTGACAAAATTAATATGGAGTGGTAAAGATATTTAGTATAAAATTTTTACAACATATACAATATTTTAAAGAGGACATATATTTTCAGATCCATCATAAATATTATTTATAGAGATTTTTCTGTATGCAAAATTTTGATTAGAACTTATATAACATTATATGCAGAATACATCACGTGCGCTATTAAAGTTTTTACATTACATTGATTATATTATATTATAATCAAACAAGAAGAAAAACATGGAGTTATATATATATATATATATGTGTATATATATATATATATATATATATATTATAAACTAGATGGAGAAAATTATTTGTTTGTTTGAAAGTTGTGAACTTTGTATTAAATTGTCTACAAAAATGGTGGCTCCATGTTTGATAAAACAAAAAGAAAAAATCAGTCTTATTTTTTATCTTTTGCTGACTATTCAAAATCAATGAGTGTGCTTATGTAAGCGATGACATCAAGAGTGTGCTTAGGTAAGCCATGACATCAGGAGCGTGCTTATGTAAGCCATGACGTCAGGAGCGTGCTTATGTAAGCCATGACGTCAGCAAGGAGTGTCCAACGGGCATATTTTTGTGTATAAATAGAAGTGTTGGATGTGGAGAAAAACCAAGAACTTGAAGAGAAAATTTTATGTGAGCTCCAAATTGTATTCTTCTCTTTCACTTTCAGATCTAAGTCTAGCTTTTGTTCTTACACTTTCATATCTACTCTTTGTGAGAGAATTATTGTAAAAGTGGGTTCAATTACCACTTATTCTTATTCCTTATTTTTGTGAGAGATTTTGTAAGGGTAAGGCATTTATTGTTGAGTGAGGCTCAATAGATAAGAGTAAGCCCTGTGCCAAATCCACAAGCTTGGTGGTGTATTTATTCAATTGATAGTAAAGAAATTCTCAAGGAGGTTCCTTGGGGAGTGGACGTAGGCCTGGCGTGCCGAACCACTATAAATCGCAGTGTTTGATTTTCTCTCTCTATCTCTTCTACTTTTATATTGATAATTATTATTCTGTTTGTTTTTATTTATTCAAATTCTGAATATTGTGTTATATTTAATATTGTGAAATTTTTAATAACCCAATTCACCCCCCCTCTTGGGTTGCCTAACTGGGATAACAAACATGTTTGCTCCATGTGTTGTGGCATGATTGAATAAAGTCACATGCTTGTTTGCATGCTTGAACATCCCCATTGTATTCGGCATACTTATTGGTTAGCATGATCGTCACATGCCTTGTATGCTTGTTCGCATTGCTCATATTGCATACTAGCTCATACGTCTAGGTTGCATTGCATTGACATGCATGCTTAGCCTCTTGAATTGAGTATGATAGAGGTTGAGCTCCTTGCTTGTTTATGTGCATTTCATTTGAAATCGAAGTGCATAACTTGGTTTCTTGGGCCATCACGCATCGAAATGCGTGATTGGTGGTCCGAGAACCGAGAACCATGTCCCTTTGAGTCATAAACATGATAAGGGATGTGTTGGTGTACACATTTGCTTGGAATGCATTGCCATGCCTTGTTTTGCCCTCTGTTGTTGTCAAAACAGGATTCTGCAGGAAGATTTGGCCGGCCGGCCATCTTTACTGCCGACCGACCAACAATTGGTGGCCGATAGCTTAACCAGTGGCCAGTGATCATTTCCTTTGGCCAATGACCATTTCCCTTGGCCGATGGTATCCCATAGGGTTCATAGAGTGCACCTTGGGAATTTTGCAATGATCAGAGAAGGAAAACAGTGTGGATAGAGGCAACTTGTGCATGGCCGTGGACTTTCGAGCGGAGCCGAGCACGCATTGCATTGGGCCCTCTTCCCGAGGTTGTTTACTGTTTTATTAGATTAGTTAATTTGCTTAACTTGTTTAATTGGTCTGTAATATTTAATTAGCTTGTAGGTTAGTTAAATATGTATTATTCTTTCGGTCCCTCCGAGCGAGGGCAAATTTGTAATAAGTGTGGGTGCGTGTGTGCATGTCTTCCAACCCCCACTTCTTTCTCCCTTTTACTTACCTGCTTTGATGGTTAGTACTAGGACATATTTAATTTAGCATCCTTATGCTATGCATGTGTGCATCATTCATCAGTATTGCATGCATCGGGCTCGGCGCATCATACTAACTGCATAGTATTTCAAATCTAACTTGAATATGTGCATCAAATGGTTGCATTTCACATGCCATCCTAGGATTAGCCGAGCCTATCCTAATTGCATTCTGTATGCGTTGCATTAGGCACTTAACATGGACTTGGATCACACTGTAAGTATTTTGTGCTTTAGCATCTCGCACGAGTGTGAATGTTAACATGACAGCATGCTTACCATGTGGCTAGATGCTTATGTGATATGAATTGCCTGAATGCCTGTGGGTGAAGGTTGGATTGCTTGAGTTGGAACAACTCATCAAAATCCGTGTTTTAGCCTACTCGCGAGTAGCGAATTTCAAAACATTTTCCAAACAAATGGATATGCGATGCTTTGTTCCAAATTAGGCGATCTAGTCTATACTTGTTTTTGCTGTGCGTGTCACATAGTAATTCTAGCTAATTAAACCAGAATAAGAATACATAACGTTTTCAAAACAAGATATCATGGTTAGTAGAGGCCGATCTTTGATCGGGCGAGCGGGAATGCTCATAGTTGACCTTCCCCAATCGTACCCAAGTTCCCGAGCCGAGGCAACTTTGGTGATGACGGACACGTGGCCTTAGGCAAACGAGTCAGGGTTTCCTAAATTTTTCCAAAATAAAACATTTAGGTGGTGACTCTGTATCTGGCAAAGTAGTCCATGTTTGGCACTTCTTTTCTAAAAATCTGTTTTCTCAAAACGATTTGCTGGATTTGGACTCTTTGGTTCAGATTAAGAATCGTGACACAAAAAGGGAGTCTGAACTGTGGTGGCATAAAGCCCGAGGGCGCGTCCATAGTTTCTATGTTGGGGATTTTAGAGAGCTTGACTCGAACTCATGATATCTTGTTTTGACTACATTTATATGTTTCTTTGCATTGCATGTGCATTGGTGCGTCTAGGACACCGTGTTGGCCATCTACTATTCCTGAACGGTTTGCCAGAGGCTTGCCTTGTCACGGCATGACCATAAGGCTGACCAGTTGCAGGCTCTGCTAGTATGGGAACGCAAATCCCGGTTTTTACCGGGGCACCATTTTGACCGTTCGACCTAGTGCATATTCGGAATCCGTAGTGACCATTCCAAACTAGGACAGGTTGCTTACCCGATTATAGGTTGTTTGAAACTGCTACGTGCGTAGTGAAACCCTAGCTCCAGACAAAATAGGACAGGGAAACCCTACCCTAGCATAAGGGTGTTTTGGTTCTCATTTACTTTCTATGTGCTTTTAGAGTATATCTCTACAGGGAATGTGCATATCAGTTTGCAAGTTTGAGTACCAGGCCTGAGGGCATCAGTATTAGTGTTTTGGGGAATCAGTTATATCTGCGGGTATTAGACTCAGTTTTGAGACAGCGATTTTGGGGAACAGTGATCAGTAGTAGAGTACAGTTATTCAGTCATGTCTGTTCCGTCTGGGCTGAACTACTGCTTGTTTTCCCTTTCAATTCAGAGATTTGGGTTCAGAGACTTGGTGTTCTCCTTCGTTGAGGCAAGACAGATATCTAATCCGTTAGTCACCGTTCAGTTCAACGGACTCATGATGACCCAAAGTTCAGAGGAAATTGTGGTTATGGCAGCCGTGTTAGACCAAGGGATCATCTTGCAGGATGAGACCAATGTTAATGTACCGCATCCGCCTAGGTCACCTGCTGCACACCTGATCTGGACCCCCCAGTTGTATCAGGCTCGTGAGCCCACCACGTTTGAGTTAATGGGAATGATCGGCGACCTCCAGAGATCCGTGGGCAATCTGGCCTATGGAATGTCGGCTTCGCCACCAACCACATTATATGCCGGGAATTTTGTACCACATGAGCCCCCGCTACTGGGGCGGATTGTGATCGAGCTCAGCCAACTAGAGGTTGCCTCCAGCTACAGCAACGACGTGTCAACAACAACCGGGTTTCGCTCTGATGTAGTAACCCAAACCCTCAATCCGGCTGAGGCTAGAGGTAAGAACAAAGTAGGAATAGATGCTGATCCCATTGGACAACTGCTGTGGGTAGTCGAGGCTTTGAAAGCCGGGGGAATGAATAAACAGCAAGTGTTCGCAGTCATGACTAAAGCTGTGGATGATGCTTTCCCCACTCCAACCGAAGGCAGTTCAAGCTAGGTGAAAAATCGGGATAGGCCCCGTCATGCCAAGACAGTTCCTTTCATTCCCAACCCTGCACCAGGAAAAGATCAGAAAGCCAAGGCAGTGCCTGCCGACCCTTTCGCTAGTGCGTCTAGCAAGAACCCTCAGACTTCGAAGTACCTGCCTCGAGGGTGCAGAGTCTTTCACGCCCTCTACATGCCTTTGTCTAGGGCATTTCAAATTTTGGCTAAAAAGGGGCATCTTAAACCCCTCGAGCCTCGGCCTCTCCCAAAGAATCTCCCTCTCTCACATGATACTACCTTGTACTGCGCGTACCACCAACAGTCCGGCCACAGCACCGATGGTTGTTTCTGCCTTTGTCATGAAGTGCAAGTTTTGATCGACAATGAGGTCATCCTCTCACCTACTCAGCAAAGTCTGTCACTACTGAGCTATTGGACTTCGAGGATACTGCAAGTTTGTGATCAGGGGTTGGACCACCTGCGGGCGACGCTCGGTGCATTTCGGATGTGGCGTTTGGCACGCCCTTTTGAGCATCTGCGAATGCCAATTTTTGTGGTTTCTAACTTAGGTGTTGAGTTAGTTCGGTGGACTTGTTTTGAGTCTGTCTCTTCGTTTTGAGTCAGTCTTTTTGCTTAAGGGTCTGTCTTATCGCGTCGAGTCAGTCCCATTGTATAGGATGTCGGGTGATTTCGGGGTTGTTGCCTTGAACACCCTTTTGTTTTGTAATTACCCTTTTGCTTTCTTTTAAGTCTGTCTCTGCCGTGGAGCCAGTTACAACCAGGGAATCTAAATGAAACAGCTGCAGCTATCATGTTTCCGTGCTTACTGCTATTTTGAGCTAGTTGCACCAGAGGATTTGAATGGAATAGCAGTACATTCCACCTGCTCTCTTGTGCCCTGAAAATCATTGCATTGACCTAAGTTTTTCAAAACCTTTTTGAACACTGCGGTGAAAACAAAGGGAAAGGAATTCCTCGGGATTTGCAAAACTTTGATCAAATTGAGAGAAAGAGAGGCGTCCTAAGCCCTTAATGATTGAAATCATGCTTGTCAGCGTGAGTACTGAGAAGGACCCTGGCTTGATCCAGACTGGTTCCACACTATCTTCGGCGCGAGCAATTTGTCGCTTGTTTAAAAACTTTCAAAAACAAAATGTTTTGCGCGGTCCTGCGAAGACCTGTGTGGAATCGCTCTTGAGATTGTGCAGTTTAGGATCGCTCTCAGCCTCAAGACTTGAGCCCTTGCTTTAAAACCTTGAACCACAATTCGGAGTGTTCAACAATCGACCATCAAGAGAGGCCTGCGTGGCCAGATTGGAAGCAGCCCTCGAACAAGAGGCACCAAAGTCAGATCAAGAAGATCAGATCTCATTAGAAGAAGCTTGTGAAGCTAGAACAGAAGCACCCCTCTAACTAGGGGCAAAAATGTCCAATGTGCTCGAAGAACCGAAGATGGGTCCTTCAGCAAATCAATACAACAGTCATTTTCCTGGATTTAGATGACTTCAGGATCTCAAAACCATTTGGCATGGACTTGTTACACTTTTACCCTTTGAGAGGCTCGCTGGGCCGAAAACCCGGAAGGGCGACCCAGGCAAAAGTTAGAGCAAGAGAAAATACAAAAAAAAAAAAAAAATGCAAAAGAAATGAAAAGAGAAAAATAGAAAAAAAAAGAGAAAAGAAAAGAATTAAAAAAGGAAAGAAGAATAAAACTCGCAAGGTCGAAAACCCGCAACGAGCGCCTTGGCAAAAGTTAGAGCCTAAAAAGTGAAGGTTAATACCGAGTGTACCTTAACCGGAACTACGTAAGGCTTGATTCCCATGTTTGGGATACGTAGGCAACTTCGTCCTAAAGTCCAGCCCCCAACGCTTTCATAGCGACTAAGTCCATGTAATGGTTTTAATCATCCTTGATTCCCATGTTTGGGATACGTAGGCAACTTCATCCTGAAGTCTAGCCCCCAACGCTTTCAAAGCGACTGTGTCCATATATTGGCTTTGACCGTCTTCGTCTTCTCTGTATCCGAGAGTTCGGTTATGATCATCACTAAGGAGGACTGTTTACAATATGCTGCGGCGTCATCCAGACAAGGGGCAATTTTCCATTGCCATGAGTCGGCATTCAAACTAGGGGCAACTTTCCGTTGCCATTCAAAGCGTTGTGGTGCCATTCAAACAAGGGGCAACTTTCCGTTGCCATGCAGTGTCCTTCAGAAAAGGGGTAGTTTTCCTTCCGATCTGAGGTTGTACGTCTCAAGAGCAAGTTCTGCGCTCGTTGAGCAGTGATTGTTTGCAAAAATAGTTTTTGAGAATTTTTACTGAGGTTGACCATTCTCTCAAAAATTGTTTCATTTTCCAAAACTGGACCATTTTCTTGGACCCAAGAAATGAAAATTTTCAGTGCTCATAGCCTGACTTGCATGATTTTCAAATCAAAAATCGTACAAGTATGTTAATCTAACTCTCATATTCGTCAAAATTGTTTTCGTAGAAACCAAAACAAAAAATGGTCAAAATGATGAACTATGGGCACAGTTGAGTCAGGCTTCCTGTCTTCCCCCATCGCCAGCATACTTGCCAAGAAGGGCACAACTGAAGCTGTCATTAAAGGGCTGAAAGCTCTCTCAACCTCTGAGCAACGAGGTATCGAACCAAGTGCGAAGCACGAATCAGAACAGATCAAGATACTCCATTCCCTTGACTGGGGCATCGACCAAATGCCACCAGAAGAAATAGCCGCGAGCTAACCGTATCGGGTGTGAACCCACAACTTCTTATTCATCCATCAATCACCCTGGGGAGGGATTGAAAAAAATGAGAGAATAAAGAATAGAGAGGTGTAACTTGAGAGAAAAGTGAGCAAAAGCGTTTTTTAGAGAAAAAAACCGAGCTTGAGGGCCGAGTGGTGTGAGAATCACAAATGGGAAGAGGGTGGGAAACAATACCCAGAGAAACTGGCTCCTCGTGATCTGAGGTCTCCCGTCTTCGTTAACACGTCTGTATGTCGTGTCTTTTGTTTTGTTTACCTTAACCTTTGTTTTGAGTCTTTTTCGAGTGTGTCTCGTTGTGTTTACCTTTTTTGTTTCCGCTGTTAAGCCGTTCTCGCTGTAGGCTCAATACCCCGGTTTGAGAAACCCTTTTTTCAAAAACAAATCATTTTGTGCTCAGAGTACTGTGCCATTCTCCATATTTGTGCAAAACAGATTTGGTTCTTTCGTAAAGCCGCGGAGGTTCAACACAAGTCGCGTGAAAACAATGAGCATATGGATTTCGGATTACATCTGAGTGTGTTTCAGATTCAGCAAATTCAACCTTTGTATTCCGTCTTGTCAGATTGAACTGTTTGTTCAGGATTCGCTGCATGCAGATTAATCCCCAGCAGAGCATGAGCCGAGTGTTCGGACTAAGCAGTGGGTTGTTTCAGTTGTTTTGCTGTTAGCTGGTTCATTACTTGGTTATTACAATACAAATGTTTGATTTTCAGACAGGAGATCAATCTCATTTACATTGAGGCGTAACATGATGCAATGCGATGCAGTGTATGAAATGTATCAATGTAACACTTTTTTCAGACAAAAAGGTTGTTTCATTTCATCATCTTTTTCAAGTACAAAGTTTTGGAGAAAACAAAAACCTGCCTGCGGTAGTACAAGTTACTCTAGCTACCAGCAAAAAGAAAAGCACAATAAGAAGAAAAAACAGTAAAAATCTGGATCAATGTCAAATGGTCTCAGGCCTAGAGGTCCGTCCTCGTCCTCTTCCTGGACAAAGGTCTAGGAGCATCATCATCAGCGCCGTCATCTGAGCCCGAGTCAGTGCCATCTCTGGTCTCCTCCTCTGATAACTCTGCCTCCACCTCCGCCTCGGACTCATCATCGCTAGGAACTAGTGCCCGTGAGCTACTCCCAACATGAGTATGCCCTGCCTTGGTGCGAGGGTATAGTCTTCCCTCTCCATCTCCTCCTCGAACAGGAACGGATGGTCCAGCTGGAGCACCTCCTACAGTAGGAATCTGGAAGGGATGCTGAAAAGTACAAAAGGAAAACGCATCAGTATGCTGCGCAAAACAAGGTACGAATGCAGAATGCAGTGTATGAGTACAGTGTGTGAATACAGTGAGCAGTATATCAATTCAGAATGCAGTGTATGAGTACAGTGTATGAATGCTGCGCACAGTGTGTCAGTGCAGAATGCAGTGTATGAGAACAGTGTATCAGATGCCGTGAGGGCCATGTATCAAGTGTTGTGTTGTGCATCAGATTGTGTGAAACAGTTTACGGTTTGAGACTGTGGTCAGAAGAACATACCGGAATACTGTAAATCGCTAGAAGGTCGAGGCTCTGCTGGAGCATCCCCATCACAGAGGCGGTCAACTCCAAGGACTGGCGAGTGTACTCGAAGGAAGCCTGCAAAAGTGTTAGAAGCATCAGTATTATGCGGAATATCAAATGAATTAAAATGAACTAACTGTGCAGAATGCAAAATGCAATAGTACATACCGGAGGCAAGCCGTAGAACCCGACTAGCACGTGATCAGCCGGAATGGGAGCAATGGGGATCTGGTAAATCGCCCCACCACGCCCTCGGCATGTCATCGTCACGGGCAGTGCTGGCCAACTAGCCCCCCGTCCTCTCCGAGCTCCACTCCTGCCACGGGCCCGAGCCACTCTAGGTGCTCCCGCTCCCGCTCCTGCTCCTACTCTAGCCACTGACGCCGCAGGCCTCTCTCTCTCAGCTCGATGGCCGCTACTCAAAGGCTACATAATGTAGGTCTGGACGTACTCTGTGTAGTTGCCTATGCCTCTGAAGTGTGTCGAATCCCAGCTGATTGTATAATCAGCCATCTACTCGGGAGAGAACCTCTCGGTATCCCTCATATGCTAAGAGAGGTGAACCAGGACTATCTGCTCTGGCAAACCCAGGGTCTGGCGTAGGAAACGCTCACCCAGGTACCAAGCCCGACAGACTGGCCCCTCCAGCAAGATCCTGAAGCGTGCAGTCTCCTCGGCACCGGCAAATCGCTCCCACATCACGGCTGGCAATGGAGCCCAAGGCTGCTAGGTGATCTGTAAATGGCATGCAGTTTGTTATCTATTGTTATTGAAAATACAGTGTAAAGTGAAGTTTAAATAAACTCTAAAGTTGAACATACCTCCGCGGGGGTGATGGTGTCAAAGTAGAGGCGGATGAAGATGAAAGACTCCCGCGGTCTCCACACACACCTAACGTCGAAGCGGCGGGAGAATGGCACGCCAAGAGGGGTCTCCATGTCTCGCACTGGGGCGAGTCTCAGAAAGTTGGCGTAGACCCACAACTGTAGGGCAAATATCAGTATGCTTATCAGATGAAGCAGAATACAGAATAAAGCAGAAATTGCAAAACTATGTATTGTGTAGTGTATTGTGCAGAGCGTACAGTGTGTGTAGTGTACAGTCAGTGTAAAACAGAGTATATGCGTGCTGTGTGTGCAGTATACAGTCAGCGTGAAGCAGACCGCAATGTGTGCAATGTACAGAGTACAGAAAATGTAAAGCAGAAATGTAAAGCAGAAAAGAAGATGTACCTCCCAAGCCCACCAGTAGCCTATGAGCAACTGCCCGCTGCAATGGGAGGCTGAGCTCATGTATCCATACAGGGTGGCCAGGGCAGTGCCACCCCAGTCATAGCGCAGAATCCGCGTGACGTCCACTAGCGCACTCAACAAACAAAGAGGCACGATGTTCGCCCTATCAGCGAAAATGGTCGTCCCCAGCAGAAACATGAGAAAGTCGCGGGCGTACTGCTCCACCTCCTCCTGGGTCATCGGTACCTCCTCAGCCAAGGCTGGCGGAACCCTAAACTAGACCTCAAACCATGAGTATCTGACGAAGCCGGGGCGTGCGAGAGGTGGCATCTCGCCCAGTAAGTAAATCTGAGCAGCCTCCCACTCGTCCATGCCGATGTCGAAGGGGATCGAATCACCCCTTACCCCGATGCTGGTGAGCATCGAGAAGTCATAGGGAGTCATCGTCATATCTCCCGTAGCAGAGAAGTGGAAGGAATCGGTGGTGTCTCACCACCTCTCCACTAGAGCAGCAAGGAGAGGCCTACTCGCAAGGCGCGAGAGTCCTCTGCAGAAGGCACCGAAGCCGGCCTGGTCTACGTTGTGGCGGACCGTATCTGGCAGCTTCATGTACCAGTCTCGAGCGGCAACGTTCCCATACCCCCGGAAGGCATGGGAATCTCCCTGTGTTCAAGCAAAACAGTTGCGAAGCAATATAAAATTTACAGTTTTGAAGAGCATTCAGAATTAGTGATAATACAGCGTGTGTGCACGTTTTAAGTTCAAACAAATATCGGGTGTCGGTGTGCTCGAAGTAAACTGCGGCATATGATGTGTCAGTGTTTCCGAGTGGTTCAATACAGATACAACGTGTGTGCACGTTTTCAAGTTCAAACAAACATCGGGTGCCGGTGTGCTTACAGTGAACTACAACATGCGATGTGCCAGTGTGTTTGGGTGGTTCAGTGACAATACAGCATGTGTGCACGTTTTCAAGTTCAAACAAACATCGGGTGCAAGTGTGCTTACAGTGAACTACAACATGCGATGTGCCAGTGTGTTTGGGTGGTTCAGTGACAATACAACGTGTGTGCACGTGTTCAGATTCAAACAGACATCAAGTGCAAGTGTGTTCACAGTCAACTACAGCATACAGTGTATCGGTGTATCCGGGCTAAGCAGTTAAAGAACCAAATCAACTATGGTAGTTAAGTGTTCTACATTGCGGAAATTGAAACGGGGAAGAATATACCTCAGAAGCGCTGTATGATAGATGTGACTCCAGCTCGCGCAGGAGAAGCTCTGGAGGCACCGTCCTATCGAAACTCCTGAACTGGCGAAGTCCGTCAGGAGGAAGTATGTGAATCGCCAGCCGGTAGGTCGCCGGGTCAAACGGGCAGACGCTCAAGGGCAAGAGCTCGGCCTCGGGATCCATCTCATGATCCAGGGGAGTCCCGCCCCGTGGAATATCATCTGCCATCTCAGAAAAAGTGTGAAAATGGCCAGAAGAGAGAAAATCGGGCTAGAATACGAAAGGTCAACTGAAAAGTCAACCCCCGAGAGGGTGGAAAATGGCCGGAAAAGTCAGAATGTGGAAAAGGCACGAAGATCAAGAGGAACTCGAGGGAAACAAACCCTAAGAGGCGGAAATCAAGAATGAGACACCGAAATGAAGTTTCGTTCGGTTCAAAACGTTCAAAACGCGAAGGTATTCACGAATCAAACGTCGAAATGAGCGCTAAAACCGAGGAAAACGGTGAATGGAAGAGAGAAAAATGCTCTACACAGAGGGGGAGGATTTTCACACAAGAGGCAAGTCCCAAAATAGGGTTTGAAGCCCTATTTTAAAAGACCTAAGGCCAAAAGACCAAACTGCCCCAAATCAGGCACTTTTGGTCGGTCGGCCACACTGTTGGCCGGTCGGCCAAATATTTGGCCGATGGAACCTTTTAATGGCCAGTGGGCAGCCGGTGACCTCCTCTAATGGCCGGTGAGCCTCCTACAACCTTGTTTGGGTCAGATATGTGGTTTGGGGCCTTCATTGCTCAAGACAGTGCATTTCCGAAGCTCAACCAGCCTCCGTTTTGACCTCAGACTGTGTCTTCTGTGCGCAGCACTTGAATATGTGCAAAGTGTATCCTTTTTGTATCCTTTTTGTCCCTTTCAAGATTCGAAAGTTGCCCCACACGCGTTGCTTTACAACGCTTTGATGTGAACGCGCGTTGAGTTGTACGTTATTATGCTTACATTGTCATATATCTCGTCACGGTCTGGCGAGACCTTAAATACGCTCAGTCTAGGAGACCTTAAATCCGTCAGTCTGCATTTCCATGCATGATCCTCGTCACACGTTTCCATACACACCTTACATGCATTGTTATGCATCTTCCTCATTTGCATTGTCATGCATTTCAAGCCGCGCATTGTCGCGCATTTCAAATTCACATGCATTGCCATGCATTTCAAGCAACTTGCGTTGTCGCGCATTCAAAACAACATGCATTTCAAACAAAAAAAAAACATGCATCATTTGCATTTAAAAAAAAAACAAAAAAAATATGCATCATTTGCATTTCGAAAGAAAAAAAAAAAGCATCATTTGCATTTCGAAAGAAAAAGCCAAAAACAACATGCATCATTTGCATTTCAAAAAACAAAAAAAATATATGCATATGTCATGCATTGTAAATAGCATGCATTATCACGCATTTTCATGCATTTGTCATGCATCATTGTAAATAATGCATATGTCATGCATTTTTATTGTAAATAATGCATATGTCATGCGTTCACTATACATACATACATTCCATTGCATATTGTATATATTGCATTGTAGCGTGCATGCATTCATTGCATCACCTCCATTTATGGCTTGCGTCTTTCCATGATTGAGCTAGGTCTGGTATGTGCCCATATCTTTCACGTCAAAGCACAGTTATGATATTATGTGTACGCACCTATTCCACGCTGGTATGTTGGTTTGAGGGTGACGGCACCGTTTCTGTGTGAGATGCGGCTTGTATGTGTCCATGCCTTTCCTAGGCAAAATACGGTTTGGCCGTAGGCCTTATCCATTGCATCCATTGCATTCTCCCTGGAAGATCGCATTGTACATAGCATTAATTGTATAGAATGCATTGTACATACATACATTCCATTGCATATTGTAAATATTGCATTGCATCAGGCTCGGCGCATCATACTAACTACATAGTATTTCAAATCTAACTTGAATATGTGCATCAAATGGTTACATTTCACATGCCATCCTAGGATTAGCCGAGTCTATCCTAATTGCATTCTGTATGCGTTGCATTAGGCACTTAACATGGACTTGGATCACACATTGATTGCTAACGAGTTCTTTGTTTTAGCTTGGAGTACACTGTAAGTATTTTGTGCTTTAGCATCTCGCACGAGTGTGAATGTTAACACGACAGCATGCTTACCATGTGGCTAGATGCTTATGTGATATGAACTACCTGAATGCCTGTGGGTGAAGGTTGGATTGCTTGAGTTGGAACAACTTATCAAAATCCGTGTTTTAGCCTACTCGCGAGTAGCAACTTGCAAAACATTTTCCAAACAAACGGATATGCGATGCTTTGTTCCAAATTAGGCGATCTAGTCTATACTTGTTTTGCTGTGCGCATCACATAGTAATTCTAGCTAATTAAACCGGAATAAGAACACATAACGTTTTCAAAACAAGATATCATGGTTAGTAGAGGCCGATCTTTGATTAGGCGAGCGGGGGTGCTCATAGCTGACCTTCCCTAATGGTACCCAAGTTCCCGAGCCGAGGCAACTTTGGTGATGACAGACACGTGGCCTTAGGCAAACGAGTCAGGGTTTCCTAAATTTTTCCAAAATAAAGCATTTAGGTGGCGACTCTGTATCTAGCAAAGCAGTCCATGTTTGATACTTCTTTTCTGAAAATCTGTTTTCTCAAAACGATTTGCGGGATTTGGACTCTTCGGTTCAGATTAAGAACCGTGACACAAAAAGGGAGTCCAAACTGTGGTGGCATAAAGCCCGAGGGCGCGTCCACACCTATCAGTTCACCTCTTCACTTCACGTCCTCGGCAACTTCTTTCCGTTCATTGTCCTCATTTCTTGTAAGTTTTTCTCTATTCCATTTCGACTCTCATTTCCTTGTTTGTTTTTTGTTTAGAGTGTCCACTTTACTGGCTATGATGGCAAAACATTTGAAACCCTTTCTTTCGGCGGATCGAGTCTCTGGTTTCCATTGCCAATTTTCCATTCCTGACGACGTCCATCTGTCACTCTTGGTAGAGAGCGTAGTTGATATGGAGAGGACTGATGAGAGTACAATCATCTTTCCTCTCCTATTAATCGTTGAGGACAGAATCCGTTTCCCTCTTCATCCATTTTTGAGGGCTGTCCTTCGCCATTGGGGTTTAATCCTTTCTCAGCCGAACGTAAATTTTTACCGAATAATAATGGGAATTGTAGAACTAAACCGACGACTTAGGCTTAACCTTGGAACCCGTGTTATTCAGCATTGTTATGCCTTGGCCAAATCCTCTAGCTGGCAGGGGCGCTACTTCCTTAGGGCCAAGGACACCAACCATCATTTGGTGACTATGCTTGCCAGCTCTGGCAAGCCTGTTAATGATGTCATGGTCATTGTCCGCGGCAACTGGGAATTCAGCGGGGGCGAAGATCGCCTAGATCCAGTGCCCAGGCAAAGAGGCGAACCAGGTGGCCGTTTAATCCCTCACGAATTTTTATTAAGTATTTACCTAGTTCAAATCCTACATATTTACCATTTTATTTGTGTAGGAAACGATTTGAAAAAAGTTCTCGTCTTGGCCGACGACGTTATACTTGCGCAAATCAAAACCGCACTCCAATTCTTTGGCCGTCCAAATCTCCAAAAGCAAGGGAGGGCAACCCACATTCTGAGATACGAGCCGACTTACGCCACTTTTTCAGCGGCAGATAACATTCTGATTCCGAGGGGTGAACAACACCTTACGGTGCTTATTTTTCTGAGCTTCAAAAACCTTAGGCAAATTGGTCTTGAAGCTTCAGATTCAGAGCCAGTGGACGAACAAGCAGCTGGAGGAGTCGCTGAGCAGCCGAATCAACCCTCCTCGGATAGATCCGACAGACTAGAGGAGGAGGTTGACGCGGCACTAAATTTGGCTTTTGAAGAAACCGGCCTCAATCCTCCATCCACTTCTGGCGGAGTGGACATGTCGTTTGAAGATATTTTCACCGACTTAGGGGACGTACCCAGCTCATATCCTGATAGCATGGCTGGTGAGTCGCTTAATCAAATGGCCAGGCGGAAAAATACTGAGAGGATGGTTGCCCATAGGAGAGCCAAAACCGAGCGAACTGAACCTCCACCCCCTCCACCCGACATTAGGGCAGAATCTCTTCCACCTGCTCCTGTTGAAAAGACAGTTCAGACTGATATGGCCGAAACGGAGCCTATTATTGATCAACACGAGGGCCAAGTGACGGAGCATAGGGGGGAAAAACATCCTGCTGAACACGAAGCCGA